>NC_089250.1:226127640-226766390 GCF_963930625.1 Muntiacus reevesi
GGCAAATGCTTCTGGCCAAGGGCTCAGTCAGTCTTTAATTTAGATAAAGGAAAAACTCCTGTTTTTCAAGGAGAGCAAATGGTCATGTCAAAAGCTATGGAAGTCTGTATAACTCAGCAATGACTGGCCTCACAGGCCCATTCTGGGACCAAGCCAGGCCAGTGAGAAGTGGCTAAGCCATCACTTGTGGTCAGATACTGTGATCAGAAAAGAAGATCTTATTATGCCCATAAGCTTGTGTATAACTGTCCCAGGAAACTGCCTTTAGGAGGTCAGCACATACAAGCCTCCAAAAGAACATGGGTTTGCTCCCGTGGGCATGACCTGCATTTGACTTCAGAGCTCCTGATTCAGCTCAGCTATAATGAAGGCTCCTGGGGCCAACACAGACCAAAACACAAGGGACTGCAGCCAACATGGAACAGTCAAACTCCCCTGATTCCTCTCGAATAGTCAAATTTCCTCCCCTTCCTTGGATTGGGAAGGAGAGTCCACTAGTCTTCCCCACCCATCCAGACCTTACCCAGGCATTAACAAATGCCCTGCCCTCTAATATCTGAAAGCCAGTCAAGGGATCATCTCAAAATTCACATCTCTTACTGAACAAAGCCTTCTTAAGCGAAGGATGCAAGGAAATAGAGGGAAACAATAGAATGGGAAGGACTAGAGATCTCCTCAAGAAAACTTGAGATACCAAGGGAACATTTCATACAAAGATGGGCACAATAAATGGCAAGGAGGACCTAACAGAAACAGAAGAGATTAAGAAGAGGCGCCAAGATTACACAAAAGAATTATACAAAAAAAGGTCTTAATGACCCGGATAACCACAATGGTGTGGTCACTCACCTAGAGCCAGACAACCTGGAGTATGAAGTCAAGTGGGCCTTAGGAAGCATCACTACGAACAAAGCTAGTGGAGGTGATAGAACTCCAGTCGAGCTATTTAAAATCCTAAAAGATGATGCTGTGAAAGTGCTGCACTCATGCCAGCAAATTTGGAAAACCAAGCAGTGGCCACAGGACTGGAAAAGGTCAGTATTCATTCCAGTCCCTAAGAAAGGCAATGACAAAGAATGCTCAAACTACCGCACAAATATGCTTATTTCACCTGCTAGCAGGGTAATGCTCAAAATCCTTCAAGTTAGGCTTCAGCAGTATGTGAACTGAGAACTTCCAGATGTTCAAGCTGGATTTAGAAGAGGCAGAGGAACCAGAGATCAAATTGTCAACATTTGCTGGATCATAGAAAAAGCAAGGGAATTCCAGAAAAACATCTACTTCTGCTTTATTGACTATACCAAGGCCTTTGACTGTGTGGATCACAGCAAATTGTGGAAAATTCTTAAAAAGATGGGAATACCAGACTACCTTATCTGTCTCCTGAGAAAGCTGTATGCAGGTCAAGAAGCAAAAGTTAGAACCAAACATGGAACAACAGACTGGTTCCAAATTAGTAAAGGAGTATGTCAAGGCTGTATATCGTCACTCTGCTTATTTAACTTATATGCAGAGCACATCATGTGAAATGCCAGGTTGGATGAATCACAAGCTGGTATCAAGATTTCCAGGAGAATATCAACAACCCTAGATATGCCCATGATACCACTCTAATGGCACAAAGTGAAGAGGAACTAAAGAACCTCTTAAGGAGGGTGAAAGAGGAGAGTGAAAAAGCTAGCTTAAAACTCAACATTCAAAAAACTGAGATCACTTCACGGCATCCATCACTTCACGGTCCCATCACTTCATGGCAAATAGATAGGGAAACAATGGAAACAGTGACAGATTTTACTTTCTTGGGTTCAAAAATCACTGCAGATGATGACTGCAGACATGAAATTAAAAGATGCTTGCTCCTTGGAAGAAAAGCTATGACAAATCTAGACAGCATATTTAAAAGCAGAGACATCACTTTGTCAACAAAGGTCCGTCTAGTCAAAGCTATGGTTTTTCCAGTAGTCATGTACAGATGAGAGATTTGGACCACAAAGAAGGCTGAGCACTGAAGAATTGATGCTTTCAAACTGTGGTGCTGGAGAAGACTCTTGAGAGTCCCTTGAACAGCAAGAAGATCAAACCAGTCAATCCTAAAGGAAATCAACCACAAGTATTTGTTGAAAGGACAGATGCTGAAGCTGAAGCTCCAGTACTTTGGCCACCTGATGCGAAGAACCGACTCACTGGAAAAGATCCTGTTGCTGGAAAAGGTTGAAGGCAGGAAGAGAAGGGCATGACAGAGGATGAGATGGTTGGATGGCATCTCTGACTCAATGGACATAGGTTTGAGCAAACTCTGGGAGATGGTGAAGGACAGGGAAGCCTGGTGTGCTGCAGTCTATGGGCTTGCAAAGAGTTGGACATGACTGAGTGACTGAATAACAACAACACAGCTGATCCTGACTAGATTCTGTTTCCCAGGACTACTATCCCATAAAGGTGAGAAAACAGGAGTTACAACAGATCCCTAAATATGACATCAATTAGCTACAGAATAAGTCAATCACAGGATATGCCACGCCCACAATTCCTAGGCAACCAAGTTCTTAATCATGCAGTCCTCTTGGTCTTAACTTGACAATCTGCACATCAAATGCATTTTGAAGCAGAGAACCATTTACCACTATCATGTGCCTAACTAGTCCTCCAACAAGGTAACCTAGTAGAGCAACTCGTTCAGGCTCTGGGAGCAAGTCAGAATCTTATGAGAATGGAAAGTCAGTATACATATGGAAAACTAGAAAGGGCCAGGTGCTGCTGCTAAATAGGTGGGTGAATGGCTTGGTAGGTTAAGAATGGATTTGAATAAAGTCGGCATGAAATTGGCTTTCTTGGTTTGCATACTGATGTTTGCAATCCTCATGACTTTCTGAAATGAGGGAATATCCTTTTCCTTTTTGCAGAGGAAGAAATTGACTTTCAGTTATGGGACTTGTTCAAAGTTTCACAGCTGGTGGCAAGTGATACAGTTGGGATTCAAACCCAAAGAGCTTTCAGATCAAGACTGTTCCCATCAAAAAGCTATAATCATTCAGAATGAGTATATTTTTATTAAAATGCTTTATAAACAATAATTAAGCTTAACATGTGACCAAGGTGAATTCTAAGAACATGAGAACTTAAAGGGGAAAGCAACTTGAGTCATTATTTAATTTTGCAAAGTCAGTTCAATTTTTACAAAACCAATCCATTTTCAAGAATAATTCTATTTCCCAAATTTTTTATTAACTCATTTTTCATCAATCCCTCTTCTTTAAGAATAGGTTACAGGTTAGATGTAAATTGGTACAAATCATCTATAGAGCCACAGAGAAATGTGTATCAAGAACTTCAAAAGGATTCATGCCATTTGATTAGAGTGACCTTACAATTTATCACCCAAATCAGGACATTTGAGAATAAAAACAAGCACTATTACTAACCATATCAGAAGAAAACAGGGACTAAGTGGGCCAACCAGAGATATGGACCATCTACTTTAGACAAGTCTACGTCCAAGACCCATCCTAAAGAAATCCACTTATTCATCCATCATTAATTAATTCATAAATATTGACACCTACTATGTTCCAAATACAACAATTGCATTAAAGGACCATCATAACAGTATTGATTTTATGAACAATAGTTGGGAAACCAGCTACAGTCGAACATTAGCTAATGATATTCTGGGAGATCCAGGTGATGGGAGACTGTGTAGATACTAAAAATCAATCAATAAGTTTTCTCATAATGAATCAATAGAAAATATAAGAAAAATATTAAATAAGTATGGAACAACTGTATATTTAGCATAATCACAATTTTATAAGGATATATAAACGTGTTTATTTATGCTTCAAAGTAGACAAAAATAGCCATATATCAGAGGGGCAATGGTAGATTTCTCTGGATGGTAGCATGATGAAAGGTTTCTATTTTATTCCATATGGGGTTTTCTTTCTGTACTTTTATGTTTTCCACAGGAGCATATGTTAGTGTAGCAGGGGAAACAGGACACGAAGTATCACTGGGAGAGCCAGAAGAGCTACATTTTGGGTTCCAAGTGCAGACACTCCACCCAGGAGTGGCAAGGGATGCTATCCCTCTGAGCCTTTGTTCCTATGCCACAGACAGGAACAGTGCCCATGCCTGCTCTTGGATCTGTGGGAAAAATGAAAAAGCAGGACGAGTCACCTCTCTTCCCCTGCCTGTCCTCCCCCAGAGCCCCTATCTTGGTCCCTGGTTTTCTCAGACCCAGGCTTTTCATCTCAGAGAACAGTTGGTGTCTGTGGGTCCATAGCACAACAGCTACAAGACCTTCCCATTGTCCCAAAGGTGACGGTTTCTTGCCAGCATCATTGGGCTGTGGGAGCCCCAATCCTGGACCTTGCCAGGCATTCAGTGTCCTCAACAACAGTCACACTTCAACAGATCTTTGCTGAGTGAACTTCTGGTTCAAATCCCAGCTGTGCAAATCACAGGCTCTGGGACCTCGGAAGGGCTGCTTTACCTCTCTGCACCTTGGGTTCCTTCTGAGCAGTTGCATGGGATAAAAGTGTGTGTGTGTGTGTGTGTGTGTGTGTGTGTGTGTGTGTGTGTGTGTGTGTGTGTGTGTGTGTGTGTAAACATGTAACCCACACCTGGCCTGTAGCACCTGTGTAATCAGGGTTCACTCTCCATGATGAGTGCTTCCTCTGCTCACTTGGGGTGCCCCCAACACCCTCCTTTTAAGTCTGAGGAACGCAGCTGTCTGCAAGTGATACCAATAGCAGGTAAGTCCAAACCATGCACCTGTGAGTGGGAAATGCTCTTTTTCAGTCCCCACTGTGATTACAGTTGTTCCTTTTCAATTGTCTTCAATTTCACAAAATACACATGAAAATTGATCACTAGCATAATTTAGTACCAACTAAATTGCCACTATCTAATCATATCAGGTAATGGTTACTTCATTACCTAAAAGGAAACCTGTAACTGTTGCAATCACCCCAATTCTTCTTCCCAGCTCCTGGCAACCACTAATCTGCTTTCTGCCTCTAAGGTAAGGGTGCATCTATTCTGGACATTTCCTATAAATGGAATGTTACAGTAAGGGCCTTTGATGACTGACTTTTTAAACTCAGCACAACGTTTTCAAGGCTCAGCCACACTGTGGCATATATCAGTGCATCCTTCCTTTTGAAGGCTGAATTATATTCCTGTATGAATAGGCCATATTTGCTTATCCATTCATCTGTCATTAAATATTTGGCTTGTCTGCACCTTTTGCCCATCGTGAACAATGCTGCTACAAACGTTTGTGTACAAGTGTTTGTTTGAATACCCATTTTCATTCTTCCGGGTATAAATCCAGGAGTGGAATTGCAGGATCATAGGGTAGCTCTATGTTGAAGCTACTGAACACGTGGCAGCTGCACCCTTTGACATCGCCACCAGTGATGTGTGAGCGCTCCGACTTCTCCATGTCCACATCAGGAATGTCTCTTGCCCAGCTCCTCGCCTCAAGTTGGGCTTCTGTCAGGCACAGGGTTAAGCCAGGCTCCTTCTAAAACGTCTGCTCTCCAGGGAGGTCCCCTGCCTTGGAGTGTGGCCGGCACCACGTACAAGGGCCAGGGAACAGTGCGCACCATGTCTGCGTGAGGCGCTGCTCTGGCGAGGAAAGCGGCAAACCCCACCGGCACACAGGATGGCAGAGTCCCCAGCAACTGGGCCCCCAGGGGCAGCAGACACACAAATGGCCCGGGCACTTTGGAGACAGTCCCTGAGAACACATGTGGTTCCCATCAGGCCTGCCCTGTGCAGCATCCTGTCTGCGCACAGCTTATTATTACTGACAAAGTATCCTCCCTCCCAATCTCAGGGAGCGCTCATTTTTCCCGCCTATTAAATCTGATTGGAAAGTTGGGTTTGATTGGACTCGGCCTGGGGCCCTGTCATAAGCCGCAGCAGCTATGTCTTGTGGTGAAATGCTTGAGGTGTGTGGAAATAGCGTCTCCCTCAGGGCCCTGGATTCCCCAGTGTTAGAAGTGGGTTTTGCCAAATGAGAGTAGATGGTGGTGCCACCAGCTGGGGGTGCAAGAAATGAAGAGATATTGGTCAAAGGGCACAGACTTCCATTTGGAAGATGAGCAAGTTCTGGGGGCTAATGCACAACACTGCACTATGCACTTGAAAGCTGCTGAGAAGTAGACCTTAAAAGTTCTCACCAGATGTACCAAAAAAAAAGGTAACTATGTGAGGTGGTGGAGGCATTAACTAACCTTATAGTGATCATTTCACTATATATACACATATCAGATCATCATGTGGTACCCCTTAAGCGACATAGTGTCATCTGTCAATTACATCTCAGCAAAGCTGGGCAAAATGGAAGAAGTGGGTTTTACAACTTGCTGGCTCGCTGACCTACCAAGCTGCATGCACCAAGTATGCATGCATACTGTATGCACCAAGTAAAGGGCACCCAAAGCATTCGATTATGTTGATAAACAATTGCTTTAGAGTCATTGCATGGCAGGGGTCTTAGACCTTGCGGCTGCAAATTAGCTGCGAATTTAGCAGTTTACAGTGATATACCATCCTGTGTCCCACAGGATCCTCAAATGTACCCCGGACAGTTGTGAAGTTTAAAATCTTCTGGATAGTTGTGAAGTTTAAAATCCTATTCATAATTGTATGAATCCATCTGAGTCTATGCATAAAAACAATGTTTCAATATGTTCTTAAGAATGTAACCACTTGTTCAGAATTCTCAAAAGGGAGAAGAGGAAGGCAAGCAAGATCAAGTCTGTGGAAGTTTACTCCCCTAAAACTACTATCCATATTCAAGCAACTTCTAAAAAGCCTCCGTGTATTGCTGCAGAACAGGAGCTATCCTGCAACAGCCCATTATGGGTGTGTGATATTCCATCATATAACGTCTCCCTGCTCCACAGGACACAGTGGGCCAGGCCACCAGTTCAGTTCAACCCCTAGTTTGCAGAGGCCAGAGAGACCAGGCAGCTTGTGCAGGGCACAGACTAAGTGGCTAAACTGATCCTAGGGAAGTCCCAAGTCTGTTTTCCTCGGCAAACTCAACAGAGAAACAGAAGCCATTCTCCTGGTGGCAGACACCTCCAATCCTAGCTTCCGCCACATCCTTCAGGTACAGCAGGGAGGCCGACATAGGGTGCGCCTTTGCCCCAAACACAGCAGAAGCTGACTTCCCCAGGAGCCCCACACCTGACTACTCAGCAGGCCTCTCTATTGAAGAAGGGCTGGGGGAGGGTTTCAGTGAAGTCAAGGAGGGCGGAGCAGAGGTTGGTGCACCTGGGAGGAGGGCTTCTGACGTGGACCCCAGCCCTCCCAGGTCTACATTCCTGGCAGCCTAGACCTCTCCCCTAAGGGACATCCAAGTATGCGGTGGGGCCTGGGAGCTCACAGGCAACCTGGTGGCTGCTCTGGGGTGGGCTGGTCTCACGGCCAGACTGGGGAGCAGAGAAGACTGTCACTTGCGGGTGCTCCCTGCTGAAGGCACTGTGCTTGGGCTTTGTCCCAAGGCCCATGACACAGGTTTTGCCTGCTCTGGGACTGCCTGGCGGTCTCGGGTTGCAGGCTGTGGCCAGGATTTCTGCCTTTCACCAGGAACCCCTTGGACACTAAACAGACATCTCTAGGGGGCTGTTTATTCTGCTGGAGAAATAACAATTATGCCACCAGCAGGACAATGGGCACTTGGAGAGACTCTGACTGCAGGATGGCAAAGAGTAAACAGAACTCTCTAGTAAACCTCACCAGAGACGGGGAGAGGGGGACAGAGAAGAAGAGAACACAGAAAAGAATTGGGTCAGAGTGATTTGCAAGCTGCAAGAGCAATTGGTGAAGGAGGAAGCCGAGATGTGTGTCCATGCACTCTGTTTACGAGAGGAACCTGCACTTTTATAGGCCCCTGTGCTGCATCTCATGGTTTGTTTTATTTTCCAGCTAAATTATAAATGTGCTTTATTTGGTGGAATATAGGGGTGCAGTTTATTTGCTGATGGGCGTGGCACCCTTGGATGTGAAACCTGGGGATTCCTAAGAGGTTTGTTCATTTCTTTTCCCCCAACCCCAGCCTGGGGAATGCTGTAACCTCCTCACACTGGCGTGTCACATCTACACTAATTACCAGCTATTTTCTTCCTTTTTAAAAAGATCTCACTTTGAAAAACATCAAACCTATAGAAAAATCACAAGTGAAGTGAGAAACCATCTGCCTTTCCCTAGATATACACACCACTCCCCGCCATCACACGCACACACTCACACACATTACTGCCACTGCTGAATCTTTTGATAGTAGACACACTTGAGTGTGTGTCTCCTAAAAGCCACCCAGTTCTCTCACAGAACCGTGACACATCGAAGTTCAGGAAGGCATCGCTGGCCCCTACTGTCATCAGATGCAAACTCCCCACGAGCCCCAGGCGCACTGCACCAGCTGCCCCCTACTGTCATCAGATGCAAACTCCCCACGAGCCCCAGGCGCACTGCACCAGCTGCCCCGTGGCCTGTCTCCCTACACCAGGCTGTCCCTCAGTCTTTCCTCCTGACACCGGCGATTTAGGAGGCATGGGCCAGTTGTCTCTAAGAATCTCCCTCAATTTGGGATGCCCTGATGTTTCCTCATTGTTAGATTCAGATTACGCACTTGGGCTGCAGGAATACCTGAGATGTGATGCTGTGTCCTTCTGAAGGCATCATATCAGGGATCCATGATGTCATTTGTGGTCCATTAATGATAAGGTAAATTTTGATCACTTGGATAAAGGTGGGGTCCTCCAGGGTCCCCCACCATAAATTCACCTTTCCTTTCACTCACAATTAAAATGTAATCTGTGGGGACATGGGCTGACCAGTGCTTTAATATCTACCAATGATTTCTGCCTGAGTCACCTTGATGTTTTCTCTAAATAGACTCTAACATTTTGCTTAACTGGTTATTTAAGAGGAAAACAAAACCCACGCCATAAATAAAACACTAGTATCATTTTTTTCTTCAAAAATAAGAAAATATAAACAATGAAAAATGTTAGCTACAGTTGTCTTCTTAGGACTCTGAGCTGAGGCTTACTCTCTGTTAGAAAGCAGAAATTCTCACCTATTGGAGAGCTGTTAAAAGAACCCATTAGCCTCTAGCAAAGACCTTCTCTTGTGCTATCCTACAAGAACTAACCTTGCAAATGGCTACTTTGTAGCACCAAGAGGCAAAGGTAAGGGCACTCTGTCCTACAACACCCCTCCAAACACCATATGTGCCTATCAGTGAAGAGTGACCTCCCAAACCTGTTAGGTGATGGAAGGTGATTCCTGGGCTGAAACACCCAGAAACAATTTTATAAAAACACATGTGTGCCAGAATTCTTGCATTTTAAGTTCCATCAAACTCCCTTTTTCTTCCAAATGGAGTGATCCTGAGGAATAGTTTCATAATCTAATCCCCCTCTTATGATACAATAGACTTCAGAAGTACTTGATTCCAGTGGATCCTGGCTACGAAGGCAAGCTCACACACGGTGAACTTCTGTAGCCCTTGTCAGCTCCAGGCTGGATGAAAAACGGACTCGATTTCCATTTTATCTGCCCTGTTTCACTCCCTCTCAGTAACTTAGTCCTTGTAACTTGTTTATTCTCAAACTTCCGTGCCTTGGTGCTCATAAAACCTGTTAGCCCTGCAGCCTCATTCCATAACCCAGGAGTGGGTCACTTTCTTCCAATAAAATCTCTCCTGGGGTATGAAAGAGAACTTTAAGACAGAGCTGCTCTGTCAGGTGTGGGAAGCATCAGCCTGCCTGCCCATTTCCCCACCCCCTCTAAGACGGCCGCTCGTCACCACCGCAGAACATGGAGTGCTGCACAGGGGGAACCCAGATAGAGAACCGCTGTCCTAGAGCCCAGAGGCAACTGCATTCTAGAGCACCAGGGAGGAGAATTCCAGCACGCAGGAGAGTGTGTCCTAGAGCACAAGGCGGGGAAGCCCCTGTGGTGTGAGGCCCAGCGTGTTCCATAGCACAGAGGGGCCAATGCACTCCCCCAAGGTCACTCATACTTCCTCTTGCAGACGTGTTAACCACTGGAAGAAAAGGCACTGACTAAGCAGACATCCACCACACGCCAACCTCTTAGAGTACCCCGGATCTCACTTAACTACCCCAACGGCTGCCACGTGGTGACAAGACAGCAGTCAGCCCCCCATCGCAGCTGAGGGTGCTGAGGTCCACAGACGTGAATAGGTGTACCAGGGTACCAGGCCACTCCGTGGCACAGCCAGATCCACAGCCAGGAGACTCTCACCCCCTGGGCCACCTCCCAGGCAGGGCAGGTGGAGAGGAGGGACCCGGCTGAGCAGTGCCCGCTCTCCCCACCTTAGAGCCCCTGGGAAAGCTGTCAGGAGGAGCTTCTCCCGAGTTTAACCCACAGGAGGGGGAAGCGGGAACAATACGCAGGCTGCACCTCCGGGTCCATAGCTGTTTGGAGCTTGGTTCTTGCCTTTTGTTTTTAGCACAGCACCGTGTGGTGATCTCTGGGGAATCTTCCAGGCACCCTGTCCTGGCATCATGTGCCTGAGGGAGAGCCCAGGCTCGGCCAAGGCCCCAGGATGTTACCCTTCAGGCTGCCCCAGAGCTTCGCCAGCAGCCAGCGTCACTTTCACCTTGGCATCACTTTCACCTCCGCAGTCAGAACAGACGGCAGGGACCCTGCGGACCCAAACCATCACTTCACACTCATATGACCACAGTTGGGTGGGGTGATGGCTCTGTGTCCCACAGCCCCAGCCGATGCCAGCACTTTCCCTTCCCTGGGGGCTCAAGTGGGGAGCATAGCACATGTTGACAGCCATGCTACCCTTGCAGTTGGTGCCAAGAGCTGCCATGTCAGACTGACTCGGTTCGTCTCAGCTCTGCCAATAACAGGCTGGGTGACCTTGGGCAAGTGACTATCCTCTCTGAGTCTTTGGGTGCTATGAAAGCAATGACAAAGCTTCCTCCTTCTTGTTGTTGTTCAGTTGCTTAGTCAAGTCCGACTCTGCAACCCCATAGACTGCAGCAAACCAGGCTCTCCTGTCCTTCCCTGTCTCACAGAGTTTGCTCAAACTCATGTCTGTTGAGTTGGTAATGCCATCCAACCATCTCATCCTCTGCCACCCCTTCTTTTGCCTTGAACTTTTCCCAGTATCAGGGTCTTTTCCAATGAGTTGGTGCTCCACATCAGGTGGCCAAAGTCTTAGAGCTTCAGCTTTAGCATCTGTCCTTCCAATAGTCAGGACTGATTTCCTTTAGGATTGATTTGTTTCATCTCCTTACAGTCCAAGGGACTCTCAAGAGTATTCCCCAGAATCACAATTTAAAAGCATCAATTATTTGACCCTCAGCTTTCTTTACGGTCTGAGTCTCACATTCGTATATGACTACTGGAAAAACCATAGCTTTGACTATACAGACCTTTGTCGGCAACATGATGTCTCTGCTTTTTAATATGCTGTCTAGGTTGGTCATAGCTTTTCTTCCAAAGAGCAAGTATCTTTTAATTTCATGGCTACAGTCACTGTCCACAGTGATTTTGGAGCCCAAGAAAATAAAACTTAAAATAAAACTTCTAGCTAACTTTTGATATAAGAAACAGTTTTCATACACATGCATTGAATATATATATATATATATACATATATATATATATATATAGTCAGAATCAAATTGTATTACTGAAGCTCCAGTCATCCTATGATGTAGGGAGAAGTGCTCATGTAAGAGTGTGCGTGTGTGTGTGTGTGTGAGAGAGAGAGAGACAGGAGGGATGTGTACAAAATTTCTATGTGTTCAGATATTATATTGTATCACTGATTCCTCCCCAAGCTGTCCTCTGTTCTAAGAAGTAGTTTTTATATATATTCATTATATACATATGATCAGATACATATTGTATCACTAAATACCCCTCATATTAAAAAGCAGAGACCTTGCTTTACCAACAAAGGTAAAGCTATGGTTTTTCCAGTAGTCATGTATGGATGTGAGAGTTGAACCATAAAGAAACTGAACGCCAAAGAATTGATGCTTTTGAACTGTGATGTTGGAGAAGACTCTTGAGACAGCAAGGAGATCAAACCAGTCAATCCTAAAGGAAATCAGTCCAGAAAATTCATTGGAAGGACTGATGCTGAAGCTCCAATACTTTGGCCACCTGATGTGAAGAACTGACTCATTGGAAAAGACCCTGATGCTAAGAAAGATTGAAGGCAGGAGGAGAAGGGAACAACAGAGAATGAGATGCTTGGATGGCATCACTGACTCCATAGACAAGAGTTTGAACAAGCTCCAGGAGTTGGTGATGGAC
Source organism: Muntiacus reevesi (assembly GCF_963930625.1). Taxonomy (NCBI): domain Eukaryota; kingdom Metazoa; phylum Chordata; class Mammalia; order Artiodactyla; family Cervidae; genus Muntiacus; species Muntiacus reevesi. Next base: position 226,139,974 of record NC_089250.1, read on the forward strand.
AGGGAAACCTGGTGTGCTGTAATCCATGGGGTCGCAAAGAGTCAGACACAACTGAGCAACTGAACTGAACTTAAATACCCCTCACATTATCCTATTGTCTAGAAGTTATTTTTCATACATGTACCTTCTTTGTAAACATTCAGGATATAGACACAGGATGGCTTTCCATTTATTTAGGTCTTTAATATATTCTGGCTTCCCTAGTAGCTCAGACGGTAAAGCATCTACACAGAATGAGGGAGACCTGGGTTCGTTTCCCTGAGTCGGGAAGATTCCCTGGAGAAGGAAATGGCAACCCACTCCAGTACCCTTGCCTGGAAAATCTCATGGACAGAGGAGCCTGGTAGGCTATAGTCCATGGGGTCGCAAAGAGTCGGACACAACTGAGTGACTTCACTTAATATATTCCAATAATGTCTTATAGTTTTCATTATATAAGTTTTGTACTTCCTTATTTCTAAGTATTTTATTCTTTATGCTATTGTCAGTGGAACTGCTCTCCTAATTTCACTTTCAAATTTCTCATTGTTGGTATATAAACACTCAACTGATTTCTGGAGACTGATCTTACATTCTGCAAACCTGCTGAACTGTTCTATTACGACAGCTGAGTTCAAGATCAAAGGAGCCTAAGTTTCTCAAGGTGGAAAATGCCTGCTAAACCCATAATCAAGTGTTGCATGAGCAAGAAAGAGACTCCTATTGTGTTAGGCACTGAGATTGGGGTTTATGTGGAAAGCAGCTGCCACCACCTTAACCAATACAACACTCAATTTAAATACCACTTCCTTTCTTGATCACGCCCTCCTAAATTAGGAATCTTCCCTTGATTCTCTCTCTTATTTGTTTCCATCTTATTAGGCTTGTTAAAAACTGTAATTCTTTAACTATTTGTATCATTGATATAATGTCTTTCTTCTCCTAAAGGCAGAGACAGTAATGACCTCATGCATCACTCCACTGCCTGCTCAATGCAGCAAAGAACACACCAGGCAGGCGCTCAGCACGTACTTATGAGCACATGAGTACAGATTCTTCCCTTTCTGTCTGCCCTTTGCTGCCATGCTCTGAGCACTTACTTCATGCCTGGCACTGGCTGAGGCCAACATGTGCGCTGAATCTCATGGAGCCTTCCCACCAGCCTTCTGAGAGGACTACAGAGGGCTCCCATTCCACAGTGCGGGAGAGGCAACATCAGAGAAGTGAGGTCACCTCCCCACTGGCACTGAGCTGACAAGTGACAAAACCAGGATTTGAACCCAAGTTTGAACACACTCTTCTACAAGGTGTCTACTCAGTCTTTCTGCAAATTAGACTTCCTGACCATTTTTACAAGATCTAGTTCTGAGGGCGGCCCTTAGCTCTTCCAGATCCTTCCAGGCAAAGTGTGGATCTGAGGGTTCGGGGGTCCCTGTGGCCACTGAGACCCCACCAGGCACCACCTGGTGAGAAACACTGTGGCTGGGGTGTAGAAGGGGCTCCTGAGAGTTCTGGGGAAGTGTACTCCCTTTGTCTTCCTCCCTTTGGTTTAACTTACACAGGAGGAGACTGAGGCAAGGATGGTCTAAATGATACAGCCAAGCTGACAGGGCTAATAGGCGGCAGAGCTTGGACCGGAACCTAGCCTGACCTGACTTTCCTGCCCTCTGCCCATGGTCCAGCATGAGCAGGCTGGCTGTGACATATCCCTTGGAGACAGAGGAACAACTCCACCCAGAACGTCCTCAGGGTTTACTGGCTGCCAATCTGGAAAGAACCCCTGGAGAAGGGAATGGCAATCCACTCCAGTATTCTTGCCTGAAGAATCCTATGGACAGAGAAGCCTGATGGGCTACAGTCCGTGGGGTCACAAAGGAGTCAGACACGACTGAGTGACTAACACACACATACAATCTGGAAAAGTGCCTCTATATATATGCACATATATATATATAAACTTTTGCACAAGAGCAGAATATAAAACATCCATATATAAATAACTCCCTCTCTCTTCTCAGTCTCTAATGCCACATTCAACCTGATTTATGGAAGCATTTCCTTGCAACAGGATATGCTGGAAAGTTTGAGCCCGGCTCAAGAAAGAGCAGGGTATGTTAATTTCAAGGCAAATTAATTAAAATGCAATCCAAGCTCTTTGGAAATAACACAGAAACAGTATTCAATGTTCGGTGTCCCTCCAGACAGAAACATGGCCTCCTGCCTTTGGCCGGTATGGAGGCAACCTTATTATGCCTCATTTTCATCTTAAGACTTTCAATTTCATTATTCAAGGAGCTAAGCTTTGGGTATCACCTAGCACTTTTCTCATTAGTATTCTAATCTTCTCATCTTTTCAATAAATATTAAATATAGAAACTGCTGAGTCAGTTGGTGTTTCATTCAGAGCCCCAGCAAGAATCAGATGGTACATTAAAAGCAGGTAATTTGAGAATAGTCTAACAAAGGGACTGCCAAGATGTAGGCGGAATTTAGGAAACCAACAAGGGGTAGTACAGAAGCCCCAGGTAGTAAGAGCAAGGGTGGTACCACTGCAGGGTTGCAGAGGGAAGGGCAGGGGCCAGGTACCAGAAGCAACAGAGTGGGGGCCCCTGACCAGAGCCCTGGCCTCAGTGCTTGGCAGGAAGAAAGCTGAAGGGACACACACTCCCTATCTCCTCCCTGCCCACAGTCCCAGCTAGGCCTCCCACTGGCCAAACCCAAGCAAGAGATGGACAGTAAGGGAGCCATTAGTGCAGCCCAGGCACATCAGGCTCCCGAGGCCCAGACCAGGGTGGGAAGGCAAGCGGGAGACACCCAGCACAGGGGGCTTGTTTTTGTCTCTGACCAGACGTAGGCCCTTAACTTAGGGCTTAACCTCTCTGTGCCTCAGTCTCCTCCTCTGGTAAATGGAGATGAGAGCGGTCCTGGCACTAGTAACTCTGCTGTGAGGACTCACAGCGAGCCCTCAGCCAATCATGGCTGCTGTCAACACCTGTCCTGGCCACGTGCAGGATCTCATGGGCTGGAGGAGGGTGAGACTTGGCTACCGAAACGGAGTTCACATCTGAGCCCCTACCACCCAGCCATGCTCACCCAAACACACCTGGAGATCTCATATTCTGTGGGGATAATAATAACAAGAACATCCATAACAAAACTATCTAAGAGGATCACTGCAAGAATTAAACAGCATGTGGACCAAGGTAAATATGATTGAAAAAAAATAGGCCCAAGTTTCTGCAGCCTCAGGAACGAGATGTGCTCACCCATCATAAAGTGAAGTCTATTTCCCTGCCCCTTAAATTTGGGCTGCTTTGTGACTTACTTTGGCCAATAGTACTAACACGGCTGCACAACAATTTGGAATCCAAGGGGAGTCTGGTCCTCTCCCCCTCTCTCTAGAACCCTGCATGGACCTGTGGGCAAGTCCAGCCAGCCTCTGAAAGACAGGAGGCCACACAGGCAAAGATGAGCCACCCCACTAAGCAGTCCCCCACCCAGGTCAGCTAGCCCAGCGCTGGCCGAGCCAACAACCACACAAACCTAAATGAGCTCCTCCAGGACCCAAACAACCTCCCCACTGAGCCCAGCCCCAATTCTACATAGAATCTTGAGTTAAACAACTGGTGGGATTTTAAGCTGCTGTGTTTCAGGATCATCTGTGATGCAGTAAGAGCTAACTTACACTTACTCTAAGTGAAAAAGTTGGCTTAAAACTCACCATTGAGAAAATTAAGATCACAGCATCTGGTCCCATCACTTCATGGCAAATAGATGGGGAAACAATGGCAACAGTGATAGACTTTGTCTTTTTGGGCTCCAAAATCACTACAGATGGTGACTGCAGCCATGAAATTAAAAGACACTTGCTCCTTGGAAGAAAAGTTATGACCAACCTAGACAGCATGTTAAAAAGCAGAGACACTACTTTTACCAACAAAGGTTCGTCTAGTCAAAGCGATGGTTTTTCCAGTAGCCATGTATGGATGTGACAGTTGAACTGTAAAGAAAGCTGTGTCAAAGAATTGATGCTTTTGAACTGTGGTGTTGGAGAAGACTCTTGAGAGTCCCTTGAACTGCAAAGAGATCTAACCAGTCCATCCTAAAGGAAATCAGTCCTGAATATTCATTGGAAGGACTGATGTTGAAGCTGAAACTCCAATACTTTGGCCACCTGATGCGGAGAACTGACTCATTCCCTGATGCTGGGAAAAATTGAAGGTGGGAGGAAAAGGGAATGGCAGAGGATGAGATGGTTGGATGGCATCACCGACACGATGAAAAAGTTTGAGTAGGCTCCAGGAGTTTGAGTAGGCTGTAGCCTGGCGTGCTACAGCCCGCCATCTTCTCTTTCCTTCAAACCTGAAGAAACCACCATGTTCATATAGGGTTTGCAGAATGTGGACCCATGCGAGTGACTGAACTGAACTGAAGAGCTAACTGATACAGTAACAATTCAGTAATTGGTAAGAGTCATTATTACTGCTGTCATTTTAGTAAAGTAATAATCTGACTAATAGTGTTAATCACCCCCTCCCCACACGTATTTGCACAGCTCTCACAGCCATGAACTTTCCATGTATTGTTATTCAATCCTAACAAGGACCATACTAGATCATGCTGTGGTCTCCCTTTCACAGCTGAGGAAACAGCTCTGGCAAGGGGACTAGAGTCTCACCTGGAAAAAGGAGAGCCAGACCTGGGATCAGAGCCTAGGGCTGTCCCCTGTCACTGCCAGGACTCCTGAGATGGCCACCGCACATGGCCTGGATCACAGTGCCTGGATTTTACCTAGGGCATGGCATTATCTGAACACTTTAAATTTTAATAACTCAGTTATTACAGGGTGGATAGTGACAAAATATCAGCACAGTGTTCCTCTTACTTTGGTCCAACTATTCAAGTCAAACCCTGCGTTGGCCTGGGCCCTTCCAGTGACAGAGGTTTAATAATGTCCTCAAGACTCTGCCCTGGTGACACCCCCAATAACTCCAACAACAATGCTATAGCCAGCTCTGACTCAGGACCCTGGGTCACTTACCACCCCTGAGCAATCCTGTGTGTTCAGAGGGTGAACAGCAGTCATCAATAGGTCTTAAGAAAGTGTTCCAGCCTGGATCTGGAAGGGTGAGGCCAGCCCAATCCAGCTACAAGGGAGGACACTGGGGAAGAGGCTCTCCCCTGGGAAGACCAGGATGACTTTACCGAATAAGAAGAAATGCCAGTGGGGCCCAAATGAGAGACCAAGATAATCCAGCTCTGAGCTTTGGACTTGCCCCAGTCCCAGGAGGGTCCTGAAACCCGCAGAAGAGGAATAAGCATTCACTCTGACCACATTTCATTCTGATCTCTTCCACAAGATGTGATTTCTAGTTTCACTTAAGTAAGAGAGTCTTTTGCCATATTTTGCCATATTTTGGCACCTTCTTACCACACCATCCTAAAACAGTTGCAGGTCCTTCAGGAAGTCACATAGCTACTTTGAGTTCAGTTTTCTTATCCATAAACTGAAGATATTAATGTTGATACTCAAGAAAGACCATAAATATAAAATGTCCTAGACAGATATCTTGGCTAAATTTTTCATTTCTCTTTTACTGATTTTTTTATATAGCATTTCACAAAATGGACTGAAAAGAGGACATTATTTAGGCTTATATTAGTTCAGTTCAGTCACTCAGTCATGTCTGACTCTTTGCAACCCCACGGACTGCAGCACGCCAGGCCTCCTTGTCCATCATCAACTCCCAGAGTTTATTCAAACTCATGTCCATTGAGTCAGTGATGTCATCCAACCACCTCATCCTCTGTCATCCCCTTCTCCTCCTGCCTTCAATCTTTCCCAGCATCATGGTCTTTTCCAGTGAGTTAGTTCTTCGCATCAGGTAGCCAAAGAATTGGAGTTTCAGCTTCAACATCAGTCCTTCCAATGAACATTCAGGACTGATTTCCTTTAGGATGGACTGGTTGGATCTCCGTGCAGTCCAAGGGACTCTCAAGAGTCTTCTCCAACACCACAGTTCAAAAGTATCAATTCTTTGATGCTCAGCTTTCTTTATAGTCCAACTCTCACATCCACACATGACCACTGGAAAAACCATAGCCTTGACTAAATGGACCTTTGTTGGTAATGTAATGTCTCTGCTTTTTAACATGCTGTCTAGGTTGGTCATAACTTTTCTTCCAAGGAGGAAGTGTCTTTTTATTTCATGGCTGCAGTCACCATCTGCAGTGATTTTGGAGCCCAAGAAAATAAAGTCTGACACTGTTTCCACTGTTCATCCATCTATTTACCATGAAGTGATGGGACCGGATGCCACGGTCTTAGTTTTCTGAATGTTGAGCTTTAAGTCAACTTTTCACTCTCCTCTTTCACTTTCATCAAGAGGCTCTTAAGTTTTTCTTCACTTTCTGCCATAAGGGTGGTGTCATCTGCATATCTGAGGTTATTGATATTTCTCCCAGCAATCTTGATTCCAGCTTGTGCTTCATCCAGCCCAGCATTTCTCATGGTGTATTCTGCATATAAGTTAAATAAGCAGGGTGACAATATACAGCCTTGACGTACTCCTTTTCCTATTTGGAACCAGTCTGTTGTTCCATGTCCAGTTCTAACTGTTGCTTCCTGACCTGCATACAGATTTCTCAAGAGGCAGGTCATGGTGGTCTGGTATTCCCATCTCTTTCAGAATTTTCCACAGTTTATTGTGATCCACACAGTCAAAGGCTTTGGCATAGTCAATAAAGCAGAAATAGATGTTTTTCTGGAACTCTCTTGCTTTTTCAATGATCCAGCAGATGTTGGCAATTTGATCTCTGGTTCCTCTGCCTTTTCTAAAACCAGCCTGAACATCTGGAAGTTCATGGTTCACGAATTGCTGAAGCCTGGCTTGGAAAATTTTAAGCATTACTTGACTAGCGTGTGAGATGAGTGCAGTTGTGTGGTAGTTTGAACATTCTTTGGCATTGCCTTTTTTTGGGACTGGAATGAAAACTGACCTTTTCCAGTCCTGTGACCACTGCTGAGTTTTCCAAATTTGTTGGCATATTGAGTGCAGCACTTTCACAGCGTCATCTTTCAGGATTTGAAATAGTTCAACTGGTATTCCATCACCTCCACTAGCTTTGTTCATAGTGATGCTTCCTAAGGCCCACTTGACTTCACAATCCAGGATGTCTGGCTCTATGTGAGTGATCACACCATTGAGATTATCTGGGTCGTGAAGATCTTTTTTGTACAGTTCTTCTATGTATTCTTGCCATCTCTTCTTAATATCTTCTGCTTCTATTAGGTTCCTACCATTTCTGTCTTTTATTGTGCCCATCTTTGCATGAAATGTTCCCTTGGTATCTCTAATTTTCTTGCTTATATTATTAAATGGGAATTTTACCCATGCCTCAATCTGCATGGTGTTGACACCAAATTACTGCTACTTCTCAACACTCTTCCTATCTCTGGAAGTGGGTGTTTCTTGGAGAACAATTTGACAGGTGTAAAGAGTCATAAGGAGGTGGCTTTGGTTCATTTCTACAAATAAAAAGTAGTTCCAAGAATCAAATAGAAAAATGTCGATTCAAAGGTCAGCCTCATGAACAGCCAGAAAAGACCAAGATAAATGGTTGATCTGCTCATAGTGAGTCAAATCACTGTAATGTTTAATTTGAAAAGGGTCCTCCCAAAAAAGACATGATTAAAAGTTCACTGCTTCTGAAGTGAAGCCATAACAGAAATGACAACAACAGGTGGCGTTTCTTGAATACTTAGCCCTTCATGCACTAACTCACCGACTCCTTCAGCAAGCTTATGAGATGATGGTGTTACCTGATTCTAAAGGTGAGAAAACCAAGACCTAGGGCCCAAGGAGGGAACTGAGTTAGAAAGGAATGGGCAGGAAAAGCAAAAGGAAAGAGAAAAATAAGGAAGGAGAGACAAAAGGGAGAAAATAAATGGCTTCTAAGGTTTTGACAAAACTTCTCACTTTTTCTTCCCTTTTAGAGGCTGAGGGTGCAGTTCACTGAGAAGGAAAGATGGACACTTCTATAGTCAAAGGGGAATCTTTTCATGTATTTTACTGTTTCAGCTCTATAATTAAGGAACTTGGGGTTCTTATATGGCAAATTTTTCTTCTCCTTTAAAAATGTCACTGGAACAACCTTGGCCAGAGGGTGGGGGGCTGCCATCTAAAAACTGTCACTTTCCATAAGGTGGCAGCTCTAAGTTTCCTTCCTTCATTTTGGCACAGCAATGTGATACAAAGAATGCTGGCTTCCCCCTTCCAGCAAACGATCACATTAAAATTCATTCTCTCCTTTCGTCTTTTTACTGTTTATTTTACAAACAGAGACACAGTGTCTGAAAACTCCAGTAGCTCAAAGACACACTTTTCTAGTGAAACCTAACTACTTTCCACTTTTATATCTGAAAATGAAGCAAAGTCGTCCTTCAAAAGAATTTGCATCCAAATGGATCTACTTTCCAGTGGAGGTGGGAATCTCACCCACTCATCCAAAACCCATAAACCCACACCTCTTCCCCAAGGCCCCAGGGATGCAGAGCTCCCTCTGAGAAAGCGCAAGCTGGAAACTCAGAATGAGTGCTTGGGTCAGGGAATAAGTAAGCTATTCTATTCTTCATGAATTCACATTGAACTCGCACCCCCAAGGAAAATGTAGAGGCATTTGGGGGCCATTTCTTTAAAGATCAATGGAGAGATAAGATTTCTTAAACAGGACACACAAAAAAGCACTAACCAAAAAGATTAAATTGGACTTTGTCAACATTAAATACCTGTGTTCATCAAAAGATAACAATTTAGTATATCAAACGTACAGTGAGGTACCATCTCACTCCAGTCAGAATGGCCATCATCAAAAAGTCCACAAATAACAAATGCTGGAGAGGGTGTGGAGAAAAGAGAATCCTCCTCCACTGTTGGTGGGAATGTAAATTGGTAACAGCCACTATGGAGAACAGTATGGACAGTCCTCAGAAAACTAAAAGTAGAATTACCATATGATCCAGCATCCCTTTCCTGGGCATATACCAAGACAAAACTATAATTCAAAAAGATACATGTACCTGTATGTTCATAGCAGCATCCTTCACAAGAGCTAAAACATGGAAACAACCCACATGTCCATTAACAGAGGAAGGAAAAAAGAAGATGTGGTACATGTATACAGTGGAATACTACTCAGCCACAAAAAGAACAAGACAATGCCATGTACAACGACAAGGATGCCACAAGACATTATCATACTAAGTGAAGTGAGTCAGAAAGAGAAAGACAAATACCATGTGATATCACTCATAAGTGGAATCTAAACTATGGCACAAATGAACCTATCTACAAAACACAAACAGATTCACAGACATAAGTGATCAGAATTGTGGCTGCCAAGGGGGAGATTTCACTGGAAAAATATGAGCACTGAGATAACAGTGACACGCCCCAAGAATGGCTGATGATGCCAACTGGGGCCACTGGATTCTCACGCGCCGCCAGTGCACATGGGGCCACCATTTTGGCTAATGCTTCTCATCTTCTATAAAGCTAAGTGTATAGCTGCCATGTGACCCAGCGATTCTCTTCGCAGGCATGTGTGCATGAGACATGAAGGCCTCCAAATTCTGTCTCAGGGTCTGCTCTTGTGGGGACTCAAAGGAAGACCCTTCACTTCAGAAGAGACTAGCAGTTAGGGGAAAAGTTCTGGAGTCTGACAGACCTAAAACTAAATTCAGGTTCTTCCAATACCAGCTGTGTGATCTCAGACAAGGGATTTAGACTTGAGTTTTTCCATCTATAAAATGGGGATAATGTTGGAGCCACCTCACAAGGGTTTTGAGGATGGAATAAGCTAATGCACACATGGCACTTTTCACAATGCTTGGCCTGTGGTCAGCATGTCAAAGTGCACAATGTTATACTTGGTGCTCAAAGTCTGGAAGTAAGTTATGTTCATCCTACAACACAGAAAACTCAAACTGTTTCTCACATCTTATATATACAGTTCTTCTGTTTTTTAAGAGTATTTAAAGAAATTCATCAGTGGCTCTACTTGGAACCTAAGATGTTGGGGAAGATAGTTTTGGGGACATCTGATTGCAGCAATAACAGAAAATAAATGCTGAAAAACAATGGTTGAAAATATTCCATTTCACTTATCTGTTTCTCCACAGAGACCACACACTGTGAGATATTTGTAAGATTAGGTTATTTTCTGGAAGAGCAAATTCACCTCATCTCTCTCAAGAAGACTGATTTATTCCACAAGTTTATCCCAGGTCAACTAAATTTAAGCAGACTAATTCAAAGCTACACTTGAGCAGAACCAAGTTCCTTTCACGCACACTTTTCAGCTTTCCTGACAAGCATATTTTACGCTGGAGGTTGGTCACCTTGTCTTTACTATGACATTCTTGCCTCCTCTATTTATTGGCATAAGGGAAAGATTGTAAACCTGCAGGACATTTTTTCTCTTTATGTCTTTCATGTGTTATTTTCAGATCAAGAATGTGATTTGTCCATTAGAAACTGCCTACCTCCAGGAAAGAAAAACTTACAACACTGACATTTTTTGTGCAGCCCCAAATAAACATAGGTAGCCCTCCTGGGGGTGGATAGCAGGCATGTCATTTGAGAAATAGCACATTGGGTCTTCTCTCTCTCTGTATCTCTCTCTCTCTCTCTCCTCTTTTTAAGTCTCACTGGAGTCACTTGGAGAGGATCTAGGCTGGGAGCATATGATGGCCTCATTACAAGCCAAAGGCACACAGAGAGTTTGGGTCACAGAAGGATGGACAGTCAGCTGTTAACGTCTGTGCTGAAACTCAGGCTTCTACAACTCAACACCGTTCTGTTCTGAGTGACCCTGGACACATGACTTCCCCCTCCAAGCCACAGTTTTCTCTTCTGTAACGTAGAGGTAGTAACCATGTCTGCTTCACAGAGTGGTCAGGATGCTTAAATAAGATGTTGCTGGTGAAATGCCACTAGACCTGTCACTGCAAGAAGCTGTCCCTGCTATGACTAATCAGTCTGATGTGGTTGATGCTTTAAGGTGAGAATGCTGCTTTCTAATTCGGCGGTAGTTTTCATTTATATTACGTATTTTGGTTGTGGTATGAGTTCTTTTCCTTCGTGATTATGTGGCGTATGCATCAGTTGGGCTTCCCTGGTGGTTCAGACAGTAAAGAATCTGTCTGCAATGCAGGAGACCTGGCTTCAATCCCTGGGTTGGGAAGATCCCCTGGAGGAGGGAATGGCAACCCATTCCAGTATTCTTGCCTGGGGAATTCCATGGACAGAGGAGCCTGGCGGGCTATAATTCATGCCGACAGCAAAGAGTTGGACACGACTGACCAACTAAACACAGCACAGCACATGTATATGAGTTAGAAGGCATTCTGGGGTAAGGAACCGAATGCTCAGCTAAGGATGGCATAGATGATAAAAATAATCAGCTGTATCGGTTGTAGTCCTTTCCCCCTTCATTTGTTATTTAAAGAATAAAGCAGTTTATATACACATCAGCAAAAAAATATATATATATATACAGCTGTATCACATTTTTTGGAAGTCTAAGTAGGTGGTCCTGCAGTTGGCTTGGCAACTCAATCAAGTCATCTTTGCCCAGGCCCCTTCCATTGTTCTACTCTTCCATCCTTAACTTTTCTCCCCTACGTTATCACCTCACGGTCCCAAGGTGGTTGCTGCAATGCCAGCCTCTTCAACCATATTCAGTAGCAGAAAGCAGAGCAAGGGGGAGGACAGTAAAGAAGAATTTCTTCATGTGACCCTTTACACGACTTGCTTTCCTTTATCATGGAAGAAAATCCTTCCATAAAAGTTCTGTTGATTTCCCTCGGGCTTATGGACCAGAATAGGGTCACTTGGCACCCCTGACTTCAAGAGAGGCTGAGAAAACATATATGTAGATCATCCAGGCCTTTGGAGCAAGAGAAAAGCATTGGCACAGGATTTGGCTGACCAATAGATTCTGTTATAAGGTGTTGGACTGTGGTGAGAAATTGGGACTCTTCAGTCCTATGCATCCAAATGAACTGGGAATTGAGGAGAAATGTGGCACAACCCAACTTCCCTGTTCCCCCAGCCTTCCCACTAAGTTCTGGTGCAAGCCATAGCAAGCACCTCACCCCTCTGAGCACCCCCTAAACTAGAAGAGGCTTCAAGCAACCTCTCAAAGAAACAACAAAAAGTCATGTCATTTGCACTTTCCACAACATAAAAAAGAGAGTAAAGATTACTGGGCAGTGAAGTACGGATTTATCTCATTAATTAATGAGTAAGTGAGCCTGTTAAGACTTTCAGAAGCAGGGATTCTCTGTAAAGCTGGGCAGGGGATGCAGAGTAAAGAATGCATTTGACACTTAAGAGAGTTGAGCTATGTGTTAAAGGGTGGGTTGGTCTGGAATGGTCAAGAGAAGAAGGAATTCTCAGCAGAACGGGGTCAACAAAAGTGTGGAGGTGGGAAATCCAATGTTTACTTAGAGGTCAGTGAAGAGACAAACAACCTAAAGGCATGTTTTCAGCAGCCTGTTCTACCCCCAGACTCGTCACTCAAGATGTTACAGGAAGGACAGGGTTCTGGGGTATGTTACATTAGCAGACACCTTATACTCTAGCCCAATGCATCCAGTGAAAATATCAATAATGTGAGCCATCTAAGTAGTTTAAAATTTTGTAGTAGACATGTTTAAGAAATAAAAAGAAAGAAAATGCATTTATTCAACTCAATATGCCCCAGACACCATCATTTCATTATGTAATCAATATACATAATGAGCTACTTTGCAGTCTTCTTTTTCATAGTAAGTCTTTGAAAGCCAGTGTGTATTTCCTCCTAGGGACATCACAACCTGGACCAGCTGTATTTCTAGTCAATGGCCACATGTGACTGGAGGCTCCTTTATCGGAGAGAGCAGCTCTGACTCCATGTGGAAACTGACATGACATGGCCTTTTCCTTTGCCGTCTTTCTTTTTTTCCTTAGCACTTCCTGCTGAGAACTAGTATTGTAGAGAGTTTCCAGGAGGACTGCCAGCTAGCACACTGCTTCTGGTGCTGCCCCCCCAAACACCCTCCATGGCAGGGAAAGTGGGTTAGGACCCAGGAGTCCAAGCTAGGACCTCGGAGCGGGTAGAAGGGAGGTTTCTCACTCTTCACTCAAGCCAGTCTGCTGACAGTGTGGAATTTCTTTTAAGTCTTCTGTTTTGCCATAAAAATTTATAGAGATTTTATGTTCTCCTCCAAAATATAGACATGTTTGTTTGAATATTGAAATGTTTTGGATTACTTGGCGTCTAGGAAAAATCAAAGTTCACCATGTTTATGCTGTAACTCTCTCTCTCTGCTTGTTCCATCTACACTTGGGGTTGTGTACCCCTCTATTGAAGATGCACAGGATTACCTGAGCTCCAAGTTTCCTTCCATCTCTGGAAGCCCAAGACTTTTTAAAAAATTAAGTTAGATAGTTCCCTTGCACTTAAGCAATCCATGAGCCTGTGTAAAGTGGTGGTGTTTTTTTTTTTTGGCTGCTTTTTTCCCCCCATAACCAGAAAAAAAATAGATCTGATCTAGAATAACTCACTAGCTGGGAAGCTTTGGGTATCAGATCTTCCAATTTCTCCCCTTTCTTGGCTAATAACTCTTCCTTTTTCTGCTGAAAATAAAGCCTATGTCTCCCAGAACTATCCCCAAAATGCTTCCTCCTGGAAGAGATGTGGCTCTTCCTGAAACCACCTGTGAAAAACCAACATTTAGACAGACATACCAATATGATTACAATTCTAATCTTTATGAGATGCACTATGTTGCCACTAAATAAAGTGGTAAACTTTGTAAATATTACAAACATTTTATATATAAATATACTATACATTTATAAACATTATTATATTTATTGATATTATATATAAAGTATAAAAAGAGTTGATATTCCTCCCATCCAGTGGTGGGGTCTGTGTCCTCTCCTCTAGCACTTGGGGAGACTCTATGCCTGTCTCAACCCAGGAAGCTCTGGTGGAAGTGACCACCAAGATGAGACAAAGAACCCCGCCCCCACACTCTGAGGAAGCCTGAGAGCACAGAGGTTCCGGTGGAGGTGCCCACTAACAGGCCAGTTAACACCAGGCTCAGCCTACCCCAAACACAGGGGAGTGAACCAGCCTTCAGAGAGTTCCAGAACCCAGCCATCAGGTGTCCTCAGCCGCCACGCCTCCGCAGCCAACGCCACACAGAACAGAGCAGAGCTGTCCCCACAGAGTCCTGCCCAAACTGCATGTGCATGAGCAAAAAATGAATAAATGCTGTTGCTGTAATCCACTAAGTTTGGGTGGCTTGCTGTGAATAGGCTACGGAGTCCAACAGACTCGAATGTGAGTCAGCTGCCCCTGCTCTACAGTCCCACCCCACAGCACCCGACACACAGGACACACACCTGACGCGCACACGGCTGCACACACTGCTGGGGCACACAGCGGAACCTGCAGATGCGGGGGCACTTTTGGTGAGGCCCCCAGCTCACGTCTCAGTGAGAGCCGGCAAGCCACCAGCAGCACCAGAGTCAGTAAGAGCAAGACTGTGGTCATGGAGGGCGCTTCCCCATCTTCACCCAGAGCTGGCCCTGTCTGAGCGCTTCTCCTAGACAAACTCATCCAGTCACAGTGTCCTGGAACCCTGAGGACTCTGCTGTCCCATTTCCCAGGAGGGTGTGCTGCCCGAGGCCACGCAGGAGAGGAGGCAGGGGGACCCAGGCCTCTCATCACGTTTCCTCCCGAGGTTTGGCAGCGGAGCCAGCCCAGAACGGAGCCGTGAAGGGGGTGTGGCTATGTGCCCATACGGTTTGCTGCAGAAACTGCAGCAAGTTTCATGACCCAGTCTGCCCAGGATCCCTCGGGGCTGTTAATGATATACAACATAAGCACTGATTAAGTTCTGAAATTTAACAAATTCTGAATTCTGAAACAGATCCGGCTCCCAGGGTCTGAGATAAGGATTCAGATAAGAGACCTATGAGACAGACTGTTGGGATCATGAGTCCCAACTGTGGGCAATTAAGAATAATGAGTCCGCTCACATTCACGGGGCAATGCTGGTGTTTTGCATGGATTATCTCATTGCTGCTCACATCCACCCAGGGGTCAGCAAACGGGACCCATACGGCCACAGGAACACTGTCCAACCTCCAACCATGCCCTGGTGGGGGGTCGGCAGGCTGACCAGCTGTGAGGGTTGGACGCGTACTCACAGGCTTGGCACCAATCAGGTTTCCCAGGGCCAGCACCCTGCCTCGCTGGTGCCGACATCAGGCTCCACGCTAAGCACCAGATGAGAGTTGTCTGTCACAAGATTTGCAGGGCTTTCCCCAGAACATCAGTACAGCTGTCAGGGGGGCTCCCTCAGGCAGTAAGCACACAGCCAGGCTTGGGATTGGAGACAGACAGGATGGGGATGTTCCAGACCAACCCACCAAGAAACAGCGAAGAGGAACTAAAGAGCCTCTCCTCTAAGAGGAGAGTAAAAAAGCTGGCTTAAAACTAAACATTCCAAAAACTAAGATCAAGGCATCCAGTCCTATCACTTCATGGCAAATAGATGGGGAAACAAAGGAAACAGTGAGAGACTTTATTTTCTTGGGCTCCATAATCACTGCAGATGGTGAAATTGCAGCCATGAAATTAAAAGATACTTGCTCCTTGGAAGAAAAGCTATGACCAACCTAGACAGCATATTGAAAAACAGAGATATTACTTTACCGACAACGGTTCATCTAGTCAAAGCTATGGTTTTTCTGGTAGTCATGTATGGATGTGAGAGCTGGACTATAAAGAAAGCTGAGCGCTGAAGAATTGAAGAATTGATGCTTTTGAACTGTGGTGTTGGAGAAGACTCTTGAGAGTCCCTTAGACACCAAAATGATCAAACCAGTCCATCCCAAAGGAAATCAGTCCTGAATATTCATTGGAAGGACTGATGCTGAAGCTGAAACTCCAATACTTTGGCCACCTGATGTGAAGAACTGACTCCTTGGAAAAGACCCTGATGCTGGGAAAGATTGAAGGCGGGAGGAGAAGGGGACAACAGACAATGAGCTGGTTGGTTGGCATCCAACTTGATGGACATGAGCTTGAGCAAGCTCCGGAATTGGTGATGGATAGGGAAGCCTGGCGTGTTGCAGTCCATGGGGTCACAAAGAGTCGGACACGACTAAGCAACTGAACTGAACTGAACTGAGGATGGGGATGGGGGACAGTCGAGGGGCCCTCTGCCAAAGAGGAGGAGGGTGGCCCTTGCCCCGGGCCATCTCCAGTGCTTCCACCCCTGGGCTTCTCTGCCACTTTGCTCCTGAAGTGCCTTGCCTCTTTCTAGGAGCTTGGATCTCGCTGGCATCTCAACTCTGCTCCTTACTCTGGGACTTTGGACTCAGCACTAAAAGTCATGCCTCAGTTTCCTCATCTGTGAGGTGAGCATATTACAATTGCAAGTACAGACACTATAACAAGCAAAGGGTGTGATTCACAGGTAGGAAGTTCAAGTTCTACAAAACTCACCATGATACAGGTCGGGACGGCGACAAGCTGGGGAGATGGGTGTCAACCAGGAAGGAGGATGAGGGGACCCCGAGGGCTCTGCGATGCTCTGTGTCTTGAGATGGGTGGTGGGTGCACAGGGTGTGGGATGGGGATGCTGAGAAATGACTCATGGAGCTGTGCTCTTGGTGCACTGAGCTGCAACGAGGCCGGGCCTCAGGGAAGAAGAAAATAAGTGCAGCTCCTCATGGGGCTCAGAAGACAGCAGCTCAGAAAGCACTTGTGTGCAGTCTGGGTGCACAGGTACCTTGTGTCAAGCAGCAAGCATACTGTGAGGGTCCTGTAGTTTCACACCCTTGAGGCTGTGCCATTTTTCTTGACTAAGTAGGGTTCTCTCTGTTCAGTTTGGACGTGCCTTCAGTGTGATTAGGATCTTTTTTCTTTTTTGGAGGAACAGAGAGGTCAGGGAGTGGAGGGCAGGACAGAGGGTAGCAGGAGAGGTTGGACAGAGCCAGTGTAACCAGCTGCCTTCCAGGCTGGTGTCAGCACACACCCTGGAACTTCCTCTGTATACCCTTAGGCTTGATTCTTCCGTGAAGCCCCACATCCCAGGAGAAGACTGCAGACTCCCCAGTGCAGCTCCAGGTCAAGGGCTGCCTCCTGTGGCAGGACCAAGATACCGTGAACAGTGGTTATAATTTGCCCCAGGAATGGACTCGGCTCAGAATGAAGCCGGGAACCTTCCCTCTCCAGGCCAAAACACTTCCTGTGGAGTCTTCAAACACAGCAGTGTTTATCTAGCAGGGCACGGAGGCTCTGCTGAGGCTGACGGTTTTGAATGGACTTATGTTTCACCTCCCAAGAGAAGTCTCTGTCCCTCCTCTGCAGGTGGCCTTGGCAAGGAGAAAGCAGGGGGACACTGCTTTCTGGGGGACACTGGACTTGCCACCCTGCGTGGGACCTCACTATCCATCTGGGAGGGGTCTGGCCACCTGGACACGGCTGGCCATCTTGAGATCCTTAAGTGAATCGTATATGCAAAGTCCCTTTCGCTCTGTAGGTTGACATGGTCATGGGTTCTTGGATCATTGGGCATCTCTGGGGGAGTGAGATATCCTGCCTACCATACTGAGTGTGTGTGGACTCAATCTGTGCAAGTAGAAAGAACCAGTTTGAGCCTCAGAAGGTTTGCACCAGTTTACACTCCAGCCGGCAGAGCACAGGGGTTCCTGTTTTCCCACACTCTACCTTCCTTCCTTTCAAGCCCTCTGGCTTCCCCACAAAGAACTGTGCTTAATCACATGGATCTGCACCCTGAATACTGAATTGGACCCAAATTTATCATTGCCCCCCCAAAAAAATGACATCAAAAGTAAAACAGCCCAATGAACAATATCTCTTTCAAAAACACTGGTTTGTGAAAAACCAAAATATTAAGAAATAACGATTTTGCAATCATGGATTGAATCTTCCAGAGTCCCACTTTTAAAACTAAAATCTCAGATTCCATTTCATAGGCATTGGAATGAATCTCCCCAGAGTTGGAGTGGATTCCAAAAGTGGCAGATGTCTTAAGGATAAAACTTAAGAGAATACAACAGTGTTTTTAAAAGGCTTTTTGTCCACCCTGAATCTAATCCTGAACTATATATAAAATAACAGACATAAATTAGGATCAGCACAATCAGCCTGCAAAGTAACAATGAGCATGAAAAATTCAATACTGTGTGCTATGATATTTCACAGGCACATGCCTGTTAAAATTCACCAGATTTTAATGTACCTTCCATGAGTAAGGTACATTAAAATACATTTTTTTAAAAATACAATGACATTCTATATTTGTAAAAAAAAAAAAAAGAAAAAGAAGAAGAAAAAAAAAACCCTTGCTTAATTTGACATCACCTCTGTGTCAATGACCTGGGAGAGTCCAGTCTATTCATCTTGGAGGATAATCACCTGTGAGATAAACAATTATCTTCTAAAACACAATAAAATGCAATACCCAGTGCTGGCAAGGATGTGGTAAAACAACACCCTTGTGCTCTACCCATGGGAATAGAAAGCAAATTGGCAACCAGTCCCAAGAGCTTTGACCACACTTGGACACTGACTATTTAATTTGTTCTGGCCAACTGCCCCAGGGAAATAATTCTCAATACTTCATATGGGAAGTTGCTAAATAAATAGTCACTCAGTTGAATTGAGCTGGACCCAAAGCAGCCAAGGAGCTGGAAGAGGAGAAGAAGAGTCAGAGGTGAGCTCTGCGTATGACTCACACACCCTTGAGGTTCATAACCAAATGTGAGAGCCCACAGGCGGGAGAGCAGGTCCAGGGCTGAGGAGGGATATCCCTTCCTGCCTGCTGGGTGGCCACCCTGTCGTCATTCTCTTCCTTCCATTGGAGCCCCTCCCAGGTCTCTTCTTCCCACCAGGTCACCACCACGACTTTCCCGCAAAGAGAGAGGAAGGAGACGAGGGAGAGAAGAGCCTGCGTCAGAGAATGGGAGAGGGAAGAGATGGTGCAGGGGAGTGTGGGGACGAGGGAGAGGCTCCACGGCATTTAGAAGCTTGAGACTGGAGCCAGGAGCAGGAGTGCAGACGCTCCTGAAGATAGCTGCTACCATGAGTGTTCAGATGCAAGGACCACACCAGACCCCGGTCCTCACTTGGTGGACTTGATCGAGGGTAACTGCCATTTAATGAGAAAGTGCAAAGGGTGCCCCTGGCAGTGGAACAAGCCCATTTCCCTCCACCCTGCTGCCTGAACACAAACACGGTGGCCGTCCCACCCTGGTCCTCAGGCCACTCGCTCGAGTGGCAGAGAAGTGAGCGGGAAGGAGCCCTGAGCCCTGAAGACTCTGTGGAGCAGAGGCACCCACCCACCCCAAACAGCCCACCTCAGGACTCCCATAACATGAGAGCAACGTCAATGTCTATCATTTTAAGCTGTTCTCTTTTTCAACTTGCATCACACATAGCCGAGTTTAATCCTAAGTAGCACAGTGACCAGTAGATAACAAAGATATTACTCAGTGTCATAAACATCAGCATTCTAATTATAATTACTATTATGTTTAATGATGTACAGTTAAAACATTCTATCACTCTTAGACCTAGAACTTCACCTTGAACTCACACCTCAGGGGGACCCACAGTTTGGAACAGTCCTCAAATTTTTCTGAACTGCCTCTGGTGACCGGAACCAGACATGTAGGCAGTACCATCCAGGTAGGACACCCCAATTCAGGATGGGACCCATCTGAGCTTTGGTCCTCATTCCCCCTCGAGTCTCCAAGAGGTTGACTAGATGCCCTGAGTTTGGAGACCTGTGTCTGTGGGTCATCTGGGGTTCTGCGGCCACTGGTGACAGTCTGGTACCACTGACTGATATAGTATATTTTATGCAGGGTCACATGAGCCTAGGCCACCAGAATGGACTCTATTTTGGAGTCATTCAGATTGTTTATTAAGGTAAGAGTCCTGCAAAAAATATCTGCCTGGAACCCCATACATCGTAGGGGCAGCCCTATCATTATTATTAAATGATAATAATTACTGCTAATAACAAATGCGTGTGTGTGTGCTAAGTCACTTCAGTCATGTCCAACTCTTTGCAACCCAATGGACTGTTGCCCGTTAGGCTCCTCTGTCCATGGGATTCTCCAGGCAAGAATACTGGAGTGGGTTGCTTCGCCCTCCAGGGGATCTTCCCAACCCAGGGATCAAACCCACATCTCTTATATCTCCTGCTTTGGCCGGTGGGTTCTTTACCACTAGTGCCACCTGGGAAGCCCACTAATGACAAGCAGTCCCTGTCAGTCAAACTCCACAGCAATAAAGCTAATCCCCTCCTGCGAAAGTTGAGGGAGTTCAGGACCAACCTCCCATAGCCAAGCAGAGGCCAACCCATCAGAGTCCCACAAGATTCCTCTCCTGGGGGAGTAGAAACCCGTGCCCCTCCCTCTCCACCACCCTCCCTCCCAACCTGCCAGCTGAAGGCTTCTCAAAAAGGCGAGCAGATGCTTTTCTCTTGCCTTCTCTCTCTGCTGCTGCTGTTAAGTCACGTCAGTCGTGTCCGACTCTTTGTGACCCCATAGATGGCAGCCCAACAGGCTCCTCCGTCCCTGGGATTCTCCAGGCAAGAATACTCTCTCTCTCTCTATCTCTGTTTAAAATGGCTACAGGAGTCCAGCAAACACTGAGGAAGTAGGTTGACTGGGTGGCCGGGGCCCTGCCAGGCACTGAGAGCCGCACATACTGACTTGTTTCGTCACGCGGCCACCCAGTGAGTTAGGCTGCCGCGTGTGCCCAACTTACAGGTGAAGAGACCGGGGCACAGGGCCCATCCAGCCTTAGGACGTGGACAAGCCCAGACTCAACCTGAGGCTGTGCCTGGATGCAGAGCCCCATGCGGAGAGCGAGGAGGAAGCGGGGAAGAAGGTGAAGCAGACAGTGCAGAGGGTGGACAGAGTCACATTAAATTGTTACAACATCTTGGTTGTGGAGTAAAAAGTTGAAATGGTCTCCCACACTCGCTTGCCTTAGAGTCTTGGAGGGAGGCTCTTAGCCTGGCACCCCCAGACCCCAGCCTGAGAGAGACTCTGCCTGAGCAGATCGGGAGGGAGTCTGAGAACCAGTATCTTAACTCCTAGGTGATTCAGCCCTACCATCAGGGGGGGAAATACCAGATTAAATGATCTCTAAATGCATTCTTCCCTTCCAGCATTCTGACCACTCCATCACCTCTGGGGAGGCAGGCCCCTCCCTGCCTCCTCAAGTGCAACACAGGCAGGCTTCTTGTATCTCATTTTTATGTTGCAGACAAGGAGGCTGAGACCCAGAGCGGCAGAGTGCCGGGGCCACGGTCATCCCCTGACTTACTGACAGAGCTCACTGCCCTCCTTTCCCTTCCTCCAGGCTCTCAGCTCCAGCCTGGACCCACTCGGCGCTGTCTCCCTCTGCCACAGAGAGCAGCCTGTGCTACAAACAGGAGAGTCAAGACAAAAAAACAGACGAGAAGGAGAGTGCCCCACAAGGGTGCCCGTGTCCTCTCGCCATCAAGCCACCATGGTCCTCGCCAGCCTGACAGCTGGGGGCATCCTCTCAGGTGGACACCTCCCAGGGAAGGTGAGAGCCGTGATGCCCGTGGGGGCCGGGGCTGGCGGGGACACACTGGCCCATCCAGCAATCTGTTTCCAATTCCCTGATACAGGGGTGATTTATCCTCCTCACTGGCGGCCGCGGGCTCTGCATGCCTCAAGGATTACACGCTGAGTGAACTCTGTC
Source organism: Muntiacus reevesi (assembly GCF_963930625.1). Classification (NCBI taxonomy): domain Eukaryota; kingdom Metazoa; phylum Chordata; class Mammalia; order Artiodactyla; family Cervidae; genus Muntiacus; species Muntiacus reevesi. Next base: position 226,161,793 of record NC_089250.1, read on the forward strand.
GGCAGCGAGTCAACGGGAGGCAGGACAACGCGTTCCATTGTTCCCACCCGCCTTCCCAGGGCCCTGATTGGCAAGAAAATGTCTCCGAGAGATGGATTGAAAGAAAACATTCCCCAGGCCAAGGTCTCCCCACCAGACTGATTAGCTACCAGCACTCAGATGGCTCTTTGCGAGACTGATGGACTGCAGTCTTTTCTGTTACCAAAAAGGCTCTCTTCTCCCTCATCGACCCCTGTTACCTGGAAAATTAACTTCAAAATGAGGGGGTCCCTGGGGACCACCCACCCCGACTTCCCAGGGCAGGCCAAATTGAAAATACTCCACCTATCACTATTTATTAGTGTAACTGTTACTAACAGTTTATTGAGCATTTACTAGCATCAAACATGGTACTAAGCTGCGTTAACTGTCTCAACAATAGAATTATCAGACAGCATCAGGCATACAGTATTCATCTGCACGTGATGAGGCCTGCCTCCTCCTCAGTCCTGACCACGCAGCCTGGCCGGCTCATGGCAGCCCTGGCTCTCCCCCAGCGGGCAGCACAGTGAGGGGTCTGAGAAGGGATGCGTGCAGCCGCGGGCTTACGACCACCCAGCACGGGTCATCACAGCCATGTGTGTGTCATCGCACTGGATAAATGACATCACAGGACAACAGGAGAGGGCCATGCAGAATGCCTTCCCTTTTTCTGAAGGGCCTGGGCCAGTCACTGACCAAAGGGGACTGGTGGAGGTTTCTAGGGGCGGGAAGGAGCTGGGAGCAGAACCGAAATCGAAGGAGGAGATGGGATACAAGAGATGGACATGCAGGGGCAAGACGTGTCAGGCCTGGGCAGAGCAGAGGCAGAAGGGAGAGCCTGGAAGGCCAAAGCAAGGAGCTGGGGAGCAGATTACTTCTGCGCCTATTTCCTGTGTGCAGAGCTCTCCTGTGAGATCCACTGGCCCACTTCCCCAGCCTCAGAAAATGTTGCCAGAAGTTCACTGCAGGGGAGGCACCTGTACAAGTGAGAAAATGCCTTTCAAGGATGGCACCCGTTTGTCATTCATTCCTCTCACTCCATCCTGGTCAGACACCACTAGTCAACCATGGGCTCTCCAGAAAGTCTCTAGAAATTGATCAGAGTTTATGCATGAAACAAAACCCTTTGGCTATACATGCTTGGCTCAGGTGATTTTTACCTCCTCAACTCCCTCTTATGTTATTTATGGCCATAACTTTCCACCCTTTTGACCACCAAACATGGGCCTGTGGCCTCGAGCGGCAACCTGCAGCCAAGCTCCAGCCCACTGCCCTGAGTACAGGCTGTCTTCTCCAAATCACACGAGAAAGCACGTGCCTGGCATGGCACCTCGGAGCATGGCTATTTGAGGGGTTGACCTTGGGTTTTGGACCAAAGGCTGCCTTCCCTGGGACCTATCTCTCCCTGTTAGAAAGGTATGCATATGACAGCAATAAAACGGAAACCAAGCCAGGACTGTCTAGAGCCTGGAGAGGCCAGCGCCAGGGCCAGTGGAGCCTTGGGCCAAACAGAACTGGCCAGGCAGATCCACTGACGTGAAGTCTTGCAACTTGGACCTTCCACCATCAGAGGCCCTCTCCCTATCTGTCTTCCAAGCAGTCCCAGTGAGATGGAACATTGCTACCTAGGAAAAAAACTCTGAACACACTCTTTCCTGCCTTCTCAAAGCTTTCTGTCTCCGTAACAAAAACACACACAAGCTTCAGCTAGGAATACGAAAATAAAAGAATAAAAGTGAGCAAAAGAGCAGAATGGTTATAAGAAGAGATGGAGGGGAGTTCAATGCATCCTGAACAGTGGCTTGGGGCCCCATGCTCAGAAGGGCCCCGTGACTGTTCAATACTCTGATGTCGCCATCTTGAAATTCTGAACAATCTTGTTTTTTCACTAGCTCATTCCTGCTGGAGACCTTGAAGATATGGTGCAGGACCTGCCTCAGCCTAGCCCCACCCCCCACAGGTGAGGAGTCTGGGGCACTCATCCTCCACCTCTGTCCATCACAGACTGAGGATCCCCAGTATCTCTGCTCTACCCAGGTGTGGGCTGAGAGGAGCTGCCAGGGGAAGTCTGGGGTACCTACGGAAGGTCATCAGCATGTACTGGGAAGAAGGGTGCCGAGGGCAGAAGGGCCAGGCAGTGGCAACTGCAGGCACTAAGAATCACAGACCTAGAGCATATGCAGCTAGGGAGTGGGGGTACCTACACTAACACCAGGAGAAAACTGTCCCTAGCCACAGCCTTCTAATTCTACACACCGCTTAGTGCTAGTGCAAGCTAAGAATCCCAGAAGCTCACCGTCCACCCTTCCACAGCATCTCACAGCTCTCTGTCTTGGATTATGACACAACCTACTTAAAACTTAGGACAAAATGCAGACTTGCCCCCGTGGCCTCCAAGGCCGACCACTCCATGGCCTGGTCCCTAACCCTCGCCTGCCCCTGTGCTGGCTTCTCCTCACACCAAGTCACTTCTCACCTGTGGGCCCTTCTAGAAGCTTTGAACCCTGACTGCAAATGTCCCTCCAGCCTTCTCTCCTTCATGTTGGGACCTTTGTCATCCTTCAGGGGACAGCTCAGATGTCACCTGCACAGAGAGGCCTTCCCAGACCAGCTAACTTCCCTGTCCATTAGTTTCTAGCATAGCACTTGTCTGTTTCCTCTAGAGCAGTCATCACAGTCAGTTGTGAAGTTTTTATTTATTTCCTCTCCAATCCACACTAATTTTAAATCCCATGATGCAGGTACCATGTTTGTTTTGTTCACTGAAACAGTCCTAGAGCTTGGAACCATGCCCAGAGGCTCAATATTTCACAAACGAACTAATGATTTTGACTTCCTGAAGCCCTCTGCCTTCAAGGGGAATATCGAGTGGTCACCAGGAAAATGGGAAACAGTTAAAGCATAACCACTGTCACATGTGGCAGCTGGACCCCAAAGACAACATAGGATTGGGGGCTTGATGCCCTCCCCCAAAGACATCCACTACTAATCCCTGGGAGCTGTGAGTATATCACCTCACAAGACAAAAGGGAATGAAAGTTGCAGACGGAAGTAAGTTTGCTAATCAGCTGACCTTCAAATGGGGAGATCATTGTGGATTCCCCTAGGTGGGTGCAGTGTAATCACAGGGACCTGAATGTGGGAGAGAAGGTGGAGGAGTCAGAAACAGAGCTGAGATGACAGAGGCAGGGTCAGAGAGATGCAACATTGCTGACTTTGAGGCTGGAGGAAGGGACCACAAGGCAAGGCATGTGGGCACCTCTGGAAGCTGGAAAAGGCCAAGAAACATTCTCCTCTGGGGCCTCCAAAAGGAACACAACCCTGCGACACTGACTTTAGCCCAGTGAGACCCACATCAGACTAGACTTCAGATTTCCAGAACAGTAAGAGAATTGGTTGGTGTTCTGAGAAACCAGGGTGATGATCCTTAATTACAGCAGTTACAGGACACTAACTCACTCTGGCAGTGCTTTCTCTACGAATACCATTTGATTCCTGAAGCAGTCCTGTACTTGGGAACATCAGTGTCCCCATTTTATGGACAAGGAAACTGAGGCACAGAGGGACAAAGTTGTTGCCTGGTTCCAGAGCTAGTAGATGGCAGAGTGGGGCTGTGCCCCAGGAGGTGGAGCCCAGAGTCCATGCTGGCGCCCAGCGGCTGCCTCCACAGAGTGGCTCTGGTGACTGGAGGAGACAACAGGTGTGAACACGGAGCACAGCCCTGGTGCACAAGAAACCCTTATCACCTAGACCTGGCTATGGTCAACAACATGGGTCTGATTCTTGCTCAGAGGGCCAATGGCTGTCATCTGAAATGATCCTCCATGGTTTGCCATAGATCCCTCAATCACCAGGTCAGGCACTGGTATGCAGACTGACTGATTTACTGCACATCAACAGCTATGCTGCAATAAGGAAGCCCTGAGCTTGGGGCTAGTGATAGAAGGCCGGGGTTAGAATTTCCGCTGGCACCAGTCGGCACACACCCTGTGTAGGGTACGGTGGAGATCACCCGGGAAGGAGGGGTATGTGGCAGTGCCATGTCTGTTCCCCCATGCCTCTCTGACCCACTGCTCTGTAAACCTGCAGAGCCCCCGAGGCTTTCTGCTCCCCCTGACCAGCTGCACAGAGCTGGTCGAATCTCCTGCTGAATATGGGGGAGCGTGGGTTTTCCTCATCCCATCCATCTGGGAGTGGCTGCTCATATGCTTCATCTAACTTGTGCTCCAGGGCAACAGGACATGTGGACGTGGAGATGGATCGTCTCCTGAAACGAGCCCTCTGGGAGGGCAGGCCCAGCGCTACAAACCCAGCTGTGTGCTCATCGAGGTAAAGGGCAGGGGGCCACGGAAAACAGCCCTGCCCAGTTCCCTCTGCAGCAGAGACATCCCAGAACCTCTGCTTCCTGCTGCCTCTCTCCCCCGGACCCTGGCGCCAGGTTTGCACTTAACCCTGAAAAATGAGAAAGGGCACAGCTGGGAAGCCAGAGGCAGTGGAGCTCTGTAAAAGGGCCCTGAATTTTTAAAAAGTTAAAGATTAAAAGTAAATCATCAGTGACTTAGAAAAAAAGCATTTCTCTCCAATCCCTAGGTTCTTAACCTTAAGAGGAACTTGGGCCCCCTTGGAAGTCTTATGAAACTAACGAGCCCCTTCTTGGAATGTTCATAAACACAAAAATTTGCAGGATTACCAAGGAAACAATTATATTGAAATACTGTGATCAAACTGTTTTTAATTGTATATAGTCAATATATGGGCTTTTTTAGAAACACAGATTTCACAGAGAGTCTAACAGCTTCTTTGACTCATAGTAGCACTGAGCTCAAATTATAATTCAAAATAGTAGCTGTGACTGTACTATGATGGGGAACATCTATGATTTCACTGGTGATGAAGTCTCAGATTCTGTTAGTGCCACTGGCTTGTTGCCTCTGACCATAACAGAAGGAAATGCTACATTTAGGTCAGGCAAAATAAAGATGTATAATAATGTTTTTTCCTCTAGGTTTGTCAATCCCCTGAATCCTCTCCACGGATAGCTTGGTTAGGAATGAGGAACCCCAGTGACAACCACAATGACAGTCACTCCCGGATGCCCCTTGGTTCTCACCCAGACAGTCAGCAAAGAGAAGACACCCGGGGCAAGCCTTCAGTATCTTCAAGCCAGTACATGAAGTGTAAGACATTCTAAATTTCATGTTGGGAAAAAAAGAACACCCTCAAACAGGGGGATAATTTTGAAAGTTTTGGTGGCTATGCTTAGGTACAGAATTTAGTCACTTTTTCCCCTGAGTTTAGCTCTTATATATATTATATATATATATATAATTTATATATAATTCAACTTGTAAAAGAGGACATTCACTGGGTAGAGATGACTGCAGAGAGCTTTCACATTAAATTCTGCACATAAGTACTGTTATCTGCATATCTGAGGTTACTGACATTTCTCCCAGCAATCTTGATTCCAGCTTGTGCTTCATCCAGCCCAGCATTTCTCATGATGTATTCTGCATATAAGTTAAATAAGCAGGGTGACAATATACAGCCTTGAAGTACTCCTTTTCCTATTTGGAACCAGTCTGTTGTTCCATGTCCAGTTCTAACTGTTGCTTCCTGACCTGCATACAGATTTCTCAAGAGGCAGGTCATGGTGGTCTGGTATTCCCATCTCTTTCAGAATTTTCCACAGTTTATTGTGATCCACACAGTCAAAGGCTTTGACATAGTCAATAAAGCAGAAATAGATGTTTTCTGGAACTCTCTTGCTTTTTCAATGATCCAGCGGATGTTGGCAATTTGATCTCTGGTTCCTCTGCCTTTTCTAAAACCAGCCTGAACATCTGGAAGTTCATGGTTCACGAATTGCTGAAGCCTGGCTTGGAGAATTTTAAGCATTACTTGACTAGCATGAGATGAGTGCAGTTGTGTGGTAGTTTGAACATTCTTTGGCATTGCCTTTCTTTGGGATTGGAATGAAAACTTACCTTTTCTAGTCCTGTGGCCACTACTGAGTTTTCCAAATTTGTTGGCATATTGAGTGTAGCACTTTCACAGCGTCATCTTTCAGGATTTGAAATAGTTCAACTGGTATTCCATCACCTCCACTAACTTTGTTCATAGTGATGCTTCCTAAGGCCCACTTGACTTCACATTCCAGGATGTCTGGCTCTAGGTGAGTGATCACACCATTGAGATTATCTGGGTCGTGAAGATCTTTTTTGTACAGTTCTTCTATGTATTCTTGCCATCTCTTCTTAATATCTTCTGCTTCTGTTAGGTCCCTACCATTTCTCTTTTATTGTGCCCATCTTTGCATGAAATGTTCTCTTGGTATCTCTAATTTTCTTGACAAGATCTCTAGTCTTTCTGATTCTATTGTTTTCCTCTATTTCTTTGCATTGATCGCTGAGGAAGGCTTTCTTATCTCTCCTTGCTATTCTTTGAAACTCTGCATTCAAATGGGTATATCTTTCCTTTTCTCCTTTGATTTTCACTTCCCTTCTTTTCATAGCTATTTGTAAGACCTCCTCAGACAGTCACTTTGCTTTTTTGCATTTCTTTTTCTTAGGGATGGTCTTGATTCCTGTCTCCTGTACAATGTCACAAACCTCCATCCATAGTTCATCAGGCATGCAGATGACACCACCCTTATGGCAGAAAGTGAAGAAGAACTAAAGAGCCTCTGATGAAAGTGAAAGAGGAGAGTGAAAAAGTTGGCTTAAAGCTCAACATTCTGAACACTAAGATCATGGCATCCAGTCCCATAACTTCATGGCAAATAGATGGGGAAACAGTGGGAACAGTGGCTGACTGGAATCAATGCAGCCAAGAAATTAAAAGATGCTTACTCCTTGGAAGGAAAGTTATGACCAACCTAGACAGCATATTAAAAAGCAAAGACATTACTTTGCCAACAAAGGTCCATCTAGTCAAGGCTATGGTTTTTCCAGTGGTCATGTATGGATGTGAGATTTGGACTATAAAGAAAGCTGAGCGCCGAAGAACTGATGCTTTTGAACTGTGGTGTTGGAGAAGACTCTTGAGAGTTCCTTGGACTGCAAAGAGATCCAACCAATCCATCCTAAAGGAGATCAGTCCTGGATGTCCATTGGAAGGACCGATGTTGAAGCTGAAACTCCAATACTTTGGCCTCCTGATGCGAAGAGCGGACTCATTTGAAAAGACCCTGATGTTGGGAAATATTGAGGGCAAGAGGAGAAGGGGACGATGGAGGATGAGCTGGTTGGATGGTATCACCGACTCAATGGACATGGGTTTGGGAGAACTCCAGGAGTTGGTGATGGACAAGGAGGCCTGGCATGTTGCGATTCATGGGGTCGCAAAGAGTCGGACACGACTGAGTGACTGAACTGAAGTACTGTTAATGTTTTCTACAATAGATGCACATTACCTTTTAAATCAAAAGCTACCAAAAAATCACTGAATTGTATGCTTTAAATGGGTGCATCATATGGTATATGAATTATATCTCAAAGCAGCTCAAATTTTTTAATTAATTCACTAGTTTTTGGACAATTATCTTGGATACACAAGATTGACTTGAATAACTAGTTAATTAAAGCAAGTTAATCAAACAAACTTAAAAAAAGAAAAAATATAAGCCATTTGGGAAATGTAAACATTGTTTGGATATTGATGATATTAAGTAATTATTATTAAATATTTTGGTGCGATAATAATATTATGATTGTGTTTAAGAGAAATCATCCTTACTATACAAGTCATTTGTTTGCATTTCTTCCTACAATGTGAGTAAATCTATAGCTATCTCAACAGAAAAAATTTTAATTTAAAAAATGAGTGAGATCCTATCTATCAGAGATGCATACTGAAATAATTGTAGATGAAAAGATACAGCATCAGGAATTTGCTTCAAATTACTCCTGACTTGGGGAGAGTGGGTGAAACAAAGGAATTAAGATTGGTGAACTTGTAAGTGTTAGCGGTGGGTTATGAGCACATACAGCTTTGTTTTACTTTGGCATCTTTGTCTGAAATTTTCCATAAAACATTTTTAAAAGGCAACCTTAAAAAAAAAATTGTAAAAAAACTATAGGCAATAAAAACGAAAGTAATTCACAAATAAGATGATAAAGTATCTAGAAAAATATTTTTGTGTTTTGAAAACCGAAGAAAGAAAGAATCATCACTGTTTTCCTTCTGTTTCATCCATTGAGGGGACTCTAAGTAACAAACCTACTGCCCTTCCTCCCCCAGCAACATAAACCACCTCAAACAGGAAGGTAGACTTTGCCCAGCACCCCACTTGCAGGCAGTGGGCTCTGGAGACACCCCAGTGTGGGCAAAGGAGCCCTGGAATCAACATCCAGACCCAAGGTCCCAGGCCTAACTCAGCAGCAGCCAATTCCTTCCCCACTCTGAGCCTCAGTCTCCCCACTGTCCAAAGGAAAAATTCTGCACCAGAAGAGTCTCTAGGCTTCCTTCCAGCTGGTGTGCTGTGTGATCCTCTGCACTGTGTTTACTTGGGCTCTGGATGAGCAGGCTCTGACATGCCCCTAGCTGGGACCCAGGGAAGTCACAGGCCCCTGCCGCTTCCCAAAACATGGGCGTTCCATACCCTGCTGTGGACCCAGCATGCGAGGCTGGGCGGAGGGGTCCGCACATGTACTCATCCTGATGGCAGGGAGCCAGGCCAAGGGTGTTTACAGGGACCCTGCAGCGAGGGCAGAGGGTGTGAGCAGTCAGCCCCACTCCAGCCCGGCCCATGGACACCCCCTTCCTTCCAGCCTCACCCTGCCCCACCTTCCAGCACCCCCTGAGCACACAATCATCTTGCCTGCCACTCCCTGGCTGCGACCCGGGCAATTGCAAACATGTGGGACCAGGCTGTAGCCAAGAGTGACAAAGGCTCTGTGGGATCACTGGCTGATAATGAGGCCAGATGAGGCATGGACCCCCTTGGAGCGCCCCTGACTCTCAAGTGGCCCAAATTCACACCCAGGCAGGCCCACTTATAAGCTGACACATGGATAGCATGGCTTACCTTCTCAAAACCTACAGGGCTCCCCTGCCTTGCATTCGAGACCCTGGCCCTCCACCATCTGGGCTCTGGACACCCTGGCCCCAAACCACCATCTCAACCTGATCTCCAAACCTCTCCTGAAAGTGTCATCTCTACAAATGAGTGTTCTCCAAAGTGGGTTCCATGGAAGTGCATCCTACGGGACACTTGCAGCCATCGTGCCACTAAAAGGCTCCACCTCAAAGAAGTTTGGCAACACTGGGTTAAACTGATTTAACACAATTTGCACGTGTCCTTGGTGTCTTCCACAGGCCTTCTAGTGACTTTACAATGAGCACTGTGAATGTGAACCAGAGGCTGTTGCATTTTCTCTGCTAATTTGGCCCCAGAAGTTGTACATTAATAGGCATTTGGGGACCAATCATCCATGTACTTGAGAGAATTCGGCTTTAGACAGACTGATCTTCTCTGGCGTCGGTGTGATCAAGGACATTTGTGATGTTCCAGCATCTTACTATTCATTTCTGAGGAGTTGGCAGGTTTTTCCACAGTCGAGCCCATTCACCCTGATCTTATACCCTGGAAACTGACCTTTGTATGTATTTGCTTGAACAGTTGTTCTGGTCACAGCTGGGCCCACAGCTGTGGGCCCACACTTGCCCCTAGAGCATGTATTTTCTGACCTTCCAAACTTTCAGCATTCAGGAAATGTCACTGAGCACCTAGGACATGCATCACAACACAGAGACATCCAGGGCCAGCGGGAAAGCAGCCTCTAGCGCTGGTTCCCACCCGCAACCAGTCAGACAGCAGCAATATGGTAATGGTTCTGGAAATGACCAGAACATGTTCCAAGGAAGTATGCAGTCCCACAAGTCCAAAACCAGGGTGAGCAAACAAAGGCAAGAGTAGGCAGCTACAGCAGTCTCGGTGGTCAGGATGGCACCCTCCCCAGCACAGAGGTAGAATGGTCAGAATCTGATGCCCAAGTCATTTTTGCTTAAGCCCCTGGTTTGTCGTCACTTGTCTCAGCAGCACCAGGACACTCACGTTCACCTCTGAAGCGGCCACTAGAGCCCCTGACCCCTTCCTGGGCCTTCACCTTGCCTTTCCACATCAAGAGGGCTCAGCCTTTGCCCTGTCACGTGGCCTTCAGGATGGAGTCCCAGGCACACCACGACAGCACAAACACTCAGCTGCCACTAGGAATAGTGTCCTAAGTATTTAATACTACCTCTCGTGAAGGAATGAACCCCAAAGCCATGAGAGGCTGGGAAAGGTCAGCGACCTTAGAAGCCATGTAGCCCAGTGCTGCTACAAGAGTGGACCAAGGACCTACCTACGGCAGGGAGAAGAGGCTGGCAAATTCCACCTGGAAAAAGCAAGCATAAAACTGATAACACTGTTAAAAGCAACAATTTCATTCCCCAACCAGGGATCAAACCTGCATCCACTGCATTGTAAGGAAGATTCTTAACCACTGGACCACCAGGGAAGTCCCCTACATGCTTTTTAGAGCATCTAGAATTTTAAAAAATCACAGATCATCGCAAGTACTAACAAAGCTGGTAACAACGGAAGCTTATACAGCACTGGTAGTAATGCAGAATGGGGCAGCCCCTTGGGAGTGTTTGATGGTTTTCTATAAATTAAGCATAAACTTACCATGTGATTCAGCAATCCTGCTCAATGTCATCTACACAAGTGAAATAAAACAATCTATATTCACAGTGAAAAAAAAGTAATATCAGGGCTCTGGAAATTGAACAAAGGCACACTGCAAACTGGGAAGAGCCTATTCTTGAAAAACAGCCTTGGGTCGGGGTACAGTTACTGAGAATCTACAGTCTTCTCACCTGAAGCTGCCACCACCCACCCCTCCCAACCCAGTCCCCTTGGTCAGCAAGAAATGTGGCTTTACCAGCATGGGGCTGGCTTTGGAAACCAGCATCTGGGCTGCCAGAGGGCACACTCAACTTGGGATGGGGTGAGCTAACAGCAGTGAACTGGAGACATGCAGGGGAACACCCAGCTCCCACGACTGGAGGCTGTAATCTCATAGGAAGAGCATCAAGGCAGCCAGAAGTTGACCCAGGATCCAGGAAATGAGAGCAGCACAGAAGGACAGGATAAGATCTGCCCTCCTCTTTGTCTATCCGGGAAATGAAACCAAGAAGCCTACTAGACAACAAAAGCAAAGGAGGCTTGGGGATTGACAGAGCTATGACCGTGCTCCTCAACCACAGTGATGCACCCACATACAACGGAAGCCTTTGGGTACAAGGCTCTGCGCACAACCTCAGCCAATCTCACTGGCTGAACACTGAGCTGGACAGACACCAGGAGACTACTAGGAGGTAAAGCTGAAAAACGAAAGCAAGAATCAAGGGAGTCTGAGCAGAGCCAGCGGGGGCTAACACACTACAGGGGAGATGGATTTCACAGTTCAAGTCCAAGAAAGCTACTTCAAAGAAACCAAAATGAAACAACTCTCTGAAATACAATGCAGAATCTATATTAGCTGCAACGTAGTACCTACAGTGCCCAGCACCATGGAAGGGAGAGGACTTGAGGCCTCTTACCTAAATCCAGTAAGGAGCCACCTTGGAACTGGATCCTTCAGTCCCAGCCAAGTCTTCAGACAAGACAGCAGCCCCACCACCATCCTGATCACAACCTCATGGGAGACCGTGAGCCAGTCAAACAGCTCCTGAATGCCTGACCTTCAGAAACCATGTGAGACAGTAAATGTTTATTGTTGTATTGAGTAGCTAGGTTTGGGGATAATCTGTTTCAGCAACAGATCACTAATACATCTGACTTCTATAGTGGGGATGCGAGCAGGGTAGAGGAAAGGCTATACTTTCCCCTTCAGCGCAGAAGATATGGAATCTTTGGAAGAAATTTAAATTCAGTTCCACAAGCATGCATTAGGCTCCTGGGCAAAGATGCCCTGGAGGAGGAAATGGCAGCCCACTCACTCCAGAAATCTTGGTTGGAGAATCCCACAGACAGAGGAGACTGGGGGACTACAATCCATAGGGTCCCAAAGAGTTGGACACGATTCAGTGACTGAGCGCACACACACACACACGCAGAAACAATATGTAGGTGAGTGTAATATTCTAAACACTAAAAAAAAAAGAAGTCACCCAATGCTATCTCAGTTTGCTCTTTCAAGTCTGAAGGATTTTTTTTTTTTATTTCTACACAAAGCAGCAATAGCAGGATTCCTTGGAATTCTCTTCCCCTGCATAGGAACAGTGAGGTTATGGATGCAAAGTGAGCTAAGGATTTATTCTTGGTGTCCATCAGTGAAATGAACAGATCAGCCCTGAAAAGATTCCATGCTTCAGTGGCTGTAAGAAAATCAAATAAAGCTGCACGTGTTCCAAAGAGGGGGATGCTGGTAAAAATGCTGTGCTAATTAGCTCCCTTGTGGGATTATCCCAGGAGTGAGCAGAAAGGGAGGACAAGAGAATTTGGGCTCAACTGGGCAAATATTTAGAACATGTACAGAGCAGAGTTATGAAGAAAGGAGAGAGCTGCAATGAGGGTGGCTGAGTAAGCTGACAGCTGGGGAAGGAAGGTTTTCCTGGACAAGACTGTAAGCACGGCAGGACGCCAACAGGACAGTGTGGTTTCAGAAAAGAGCATCGAGGCTAGAGGGCTGCTTCCCACACTGCATCCCTGTCCCACCATGAGACCCAAGCAGCATTCAATTCAGACACCATAGAGAAAGGATCCCTTCAGGGGATGAGCATCTCAAGATTCACTTGCCTAAAGTCACAAGGCTAGTGAGTCTGTGAGAACCAGCATTCAAGCCTAGGTCTGTCTGACTCCACGGACCCAAGTCTTAGCTACAGTGAGGCACCTTCTACAACAGTTAATGAACAATGTACCAGTAAAAATTCCCTCTGTGAAATTTCAAAAGTACCAACACCCAAAGTTTTAAGGCAAAGTCTTTAGCTGTTGGGTGTCACATTGCAGCCCATTTAAAAGTCCTTAGGGAAAAAGAGTGCTGGAGATTTTGCCATAAGGGAAAGACGAATAAGGGGAGATCTGTTTTTCTTTTCTTTTTTCCCCTCTATTTTCCTATTTTTTTAAACCTAATTCCACTTAAGGGAAAACAGTTCGTCTTGAAAGGGAAAGTGGCTGATAGGGATCACAGCTTTTTTGAGAGTAATTGGTGTTTTGGTTTTTTTTTTTTTACGGTTCTCCTCCAAAGTAATAGTTCATTCAAGGCTCTTTATTTGATTTCTTTCACTTTAGATTTTTTTGAATTGGTAAAAGTTTTATGCGACACAAAATGCAAAAGGAACATTCAAGTATCCAGTGAAAATTCCCTGCCCACCATTCCCCAAGCACCCCCATTTGCCCTTCTTCTAGAGACATTTTTCTGGAAAGCTCTTTTCTACCAAATGGTAGATGAGTCACTAATTCTACATCGTGATATCTTCACTTGACAACATACCGTGTTGCCACAAGTAAAGTATGTTAACACTGTCCCCAGAACTTAGTGGGGACACAGTGTTTGTTCCTGCTGCTGCTTCCCTCATCATCACCGTGTCCACCTTGGTCTCTGTCCCCATCTCGTCTCCATCAGGGGTGTACTGTACACACAGGGAATACAGCCAATATTTTGCAATAACTAGAAATGGAAAGTAATCTTTTAAACTGTATAAAGTATAGTTGTATAAAAAGAAAATTTTAAGATATTTATGATTATATTCAGGGTCCACTCAGATAACCCAGGATCATCTCCGCATCTCAAGATCCTTAACCTTAATCACACCTGCAGAGTCCCTTGTGCCAAATAAGATTACATCCATAGGTTTGGGGGATTTGGGGAACCTACCATACCCTCCTTCACTACAGGCTTCAACTAGCTGTTCTGGAGAAAGGAGCCCATAAAAGTCATTTTCTGGGGTGTTAAAGGCTTCCCAGGCGGGAGTCCATTCTATCATTAAGAGGCTCAAATCTTTTGGCCCAGAGCAAAGACTGAAGTCTGGTCAAGGGGCGTGAAGTATAGATGAAATGGGCGATACTCTGGGAAAACGTTAAGTCACCAGCATTGGCCGAAGCAGATGCAGGTATGCACAGACCCACAGGGGTGTGGTGTCTGCCTCCACACATGACCACCAACTCACCGAGCCCCGGGGCTGTTGTGAAGGAGAAGGAAGACCAGGTGCAGTCACAGTACAAACGGAAGAGCCTCACCCCATGCAAAGGCTCCCACCCTGGAGCCCCCACATAGAGATCAGAGAGGGTTCCGGAAGCCCGGAAAGGTATGGTGCGAACTTAAGAGTGTGTTCACTTCCTATGGATACTGTAACAAAGGATCAAAAAGTCAGTGGCTCCTCTGAACTCCCTAGAGGAGTCAGATTCCTAGAGACAGAAAGTCGAAAGGTGGGTATCAGGGCTGGGTCGAGCAGAATGGGGTGCTATCCTCTAATGGGGACAGTTCCATTTTACAAGCTGAAAAGAACTATGAAGATGGGTGGTGGTGATGGTCGTACAACACCGTGAATATACTCAGTGCCTCTGAAATGTACATTTAAAAATGGTTACAATGGCAAACATTATATGTATTTCACCACTTAAAAAAAAAAAAGCGGAGGAACATGCAAGCCCTTCTCAGTCTATACTTCTTCTGTTCCCAATGGCATCCCAATAAGAGTGCGGTAATCAAGAGCTGGTTTGTGGGGTCAGTAACCTGAGCTCACAGTTCACCTCTGCTACTAGTCAGCTATGTGATCTCAGGCAGGTTACTTAGCCTCTCTGAATCTCATCTCTACCCGTGTAAAAAGAGGATAAAACCACCAACTCTGTAGTATCGTCATGCCTGGTGCCCAGTGGTGCCATTATTATTCATTGGCTCAATTGGTTGCTCTGTGTTTATAAACTGCCATCACACACAGAGTGACAGACAGGAGTCCCACATGCTCATCTCCATTCCACTTTCTTAATCCCCTCCCTCTCCTGTTTTGTCCTTGGGTTCGCCATTTCTGGATTTGCTACTGTCCTTGGCAGCATATCGACACCATCCCTGGGTTTCTTCTCTTTTGCTGAAGCAGCTAAAAGGGCCACATTTTCCTTGACTCCCAAGATGGGCAAACAAACCCAGCCTGACCCTTGGGAGCCCACTTGAAGCCTGTAATGAGCACAGTGATTATTCCAGAAACAGCCTGCCTGGCCACCCCCGCTGCTGAGCACAGCAAGCCCCGCCGGCGACGTGGGTCACAGTGGCGACATGGGTCACTCTAATTCCCGCTCAGCACAGACTCCAGGGACACACAGAGCCTGTGCGAGGGCCAGAGCCCCTCTGGGATGCCGCCTGCCAATGCCAAAGGCACCTCATGCCCTCAGGGGCTGGGGAGGCCGCCCCACCAGACCCCAAACTCTGGGATCCCTTCTCCCTGACGGACAGGCACTAATATCCCCTGGGGGCAGAGGAGTGGTTTGTCTTCTCCCTCTTCCCAACACGCCCTTCTGCTGCTCAGGCACTCAGAATTCAAAGGAAACCAGAGCTCCTGTCTCCTGGCCCATGTCACAAAACAATGTCACTTGGGATTTGTCCAGCAGGGCAATAAGGCTGGACCTCAGAGACAGACTTCCTGGAGGAGAAGAGGGCTGTGACATCTGTTTTTATTGCTTCTGAACCCACTTGGTTACTCCCCCTCTTTGAGGGAATAACAACTTTAATTGAGCTGAGGCTGCCCTGGTGGTCTGGCCCTGGGGGGCCTGAGCCGCGCCCCTCTCTGGGCTGAGCCTAAATTGCAGGTTGGGTAAATTGACTGTCGTGGGGCCTGTCTGAGAAGGCAGAAGCAGCTCAGGCTCTTTCCCATCGGTTAAAGCCACTGATCCACTGGGAGGGAGGGTGGGGAGTGTTTCCAGAAGGACAGAGCTGTTGACCCTAGTCAAGAAGTGGAAACAGCCTAGATGTTCATCAACTGACACATGGATAAAGAAAACATGGGCAATCTACACAATGGAATATTATTCGTCCATAAAAAGAAATGAAGTACGGATCATGCTACAGGATGGATGAACTTGGCAAATGCCGTGTGGAGCAACAGAAGCCAGACCAAAGGACCAGTTACTGTGAGAGTCCATGTTTATCACAAGGAAGAGCCAGTGACACATCCTCCCATCAACAGCAGGGTAGTATATTTATGATCACTATAAATAATGAGAGCTTCCCTAGTGGCTCAGATGGTAAAGAATCTGCCTGCAGTGCAGGAGACCTGAGTTCAATCCCTGAATTGGGAAGATCCTCTGGAGAAGGGAATGGCAATCCACTTCAGTATTCTTGCCTGGAGAATTCCACGGACAGAGGAGCGTGGCCGGCTACAGTCAATGGGGTCGCAAAGAGTTGGACACGACTGAGCAACTAACACACACATAAACAATGAAGAGCAAAGTCAGTGCCTGGTGGGCTTCAAGTGATCGGTATCTTTTTTCTTAGCATGTTAAAATAATACATGTTTTTATATGCTTGAGTATTGGGAAAAAAACTGAAATACCAAAGTATTAGCAGTACATAACTCTGGGAGGTTTGTATTTTCTTCTTTGTATGTCTCTATATTTTCCAAGTTTTTTTCTGATGAGTTATTTTAGGAAACACTCTGTAGGTTCTAAAGATTTGAAGACATGCTCCCTGTCCTCAAGAAGCTAGAAACTACTAAGGAAGAAAATATGTTATAGAGCAAACCATTACAAAAGAGCTTGCAGGTCATCACAGGAACTCAGAGGAGGAAGAAGCCCTGGTGGGCAGGGAGGCTTTCCAGAGTGGGGAAGTCAACCTGGTAAGTAGAGAACCAAATGACAAAGGTTCTCTTTTCAGCCAGACAGTCCCAGTTCCCACACTTCCCAGGTCATGTATTAGTCTCAAAGCCAGATCCCCAACATGTTTGACTGCAAAGACAATTTCTAACTGCCAACAGCCCTCTTATATTTGGTGCCCAAGCCTCTGAAGCACAACCCCAGCCATTCTGAGTCTACTGTGGCCCCATTTGTGTGGTTATTTGATTTATTTTCAAATGCCAGTAATCAAGCCCATCACTCGGTACCAGAAACAGTGGCCACTCAGCAGATGTCCTTCATATTTCAGGGGCTGGAAGATGGGAACTGCATTTGCCAGGATCCTTTGCCATCAAGATTGTTCTAGACTCCAACCATGAACAAGCCACCCAAGATTTGAGAAGTGGGAGAAAGCCTGAAAACATTGCTTCCCTGGCACAAGCAGGCAGACATGTGGAACTTGGCAGGTGTAAGATTTTGCAGCAGCTTCCTGGAGTCCCACCAAATGCTGTGATTTTCAGCAGGAGTTCCCTGCAGTTCCTGCGGCTTCCTGGTTCACCAAATTTTAGTGGCAAACCTGAGCACAAGTGGCAATGTTCCCTGACCCTGGTTCCTCTAGCTCTTCAACAATTTTGAAAGCGGTTGAATGAAATCTCTTATTTTCTGAGGGATGTAAGAATGCTTCCATCTGATCTACAGATCGTCAAAGCAAACATTGATCAAACACCTCCATGTTGCGAACACAGTGTGAAGCTTTTTATCTGTATTATGCCACAAGATGAGATAGCTATGAGACTATTATTGTCCCTATTTTTGCTGTGTCCAGGCTCACAGAGAAAATAAGGGGCAGAGCTGAGACTTATACCCACCCTCACTCTAAAGTCAGGACCCATCTGAATGCTTTACTGACGCTTCTACACAAGTTCTCCATGCACTGGAACTTCTCTATGAGCCCACAAAATACAGATGATGCAATGGACTCTCTGGAGACACATCCCTTGAAAGTAAGGGTCCAGGAGGACCTGGGATAAGGCTGCACCTTTACAGAGTTTCACTGGCACCTCCTCCTGCCCTCAAGGCCCAGCGACAGGTCTGCGGACAAAGTGAAATCCCCAGCGTGTCAGTGTGGGCCTGTCAGTGGAGGCATATGTTTCTAAGAATTTTAGAATACTAGAATTGGGGAGATTCTTGGCCCATTTTTAAGACAGTAATTCCAAAAGAGCCACTTCCTAGACCCCCTGAAACTTTTCCTATTTGTGCTATCTCTAGAAGGATAAAACACTGGCAGGTGTATAGGTTTCAAGAGCATGTTGGGAACTTATGCACTTTTAAATGCAGCAAAACCTATGTTTTGAATCCAGTTCAAATGAAAGGTCAAAGGCTCCTCAAGCAAGTGGGTGGCGGTGGGTGGGGGTCGGTGGGGGAGCAGTAGGGAGCTTCAGGAGTTCTCTGTCCTCTGATTCTTTCAACCTACTTGGCTTCAGGAAGGAAGCAAACCAATTCAAGAAACAGACTAAAGTAGTTTCTGGTTTAGGTTTATTATTTTTTAAACTGTTGGAAAATATGTATATATTTATTTTGGGCCCATTAGAGTTTTGAAACTTTAATGTCTAAATTGCCAGGATTATATGAATTCCCTTTCAAAATCACTGTCATAAAGAAAAATCTGTAACGTGGTTTGGAACTGTCTCTTCACACTGTAAAGTGATATCACTGCTCAGTCCTTGATCCTTTTCCCTTTTTACCAAAGCAGATGTGTCCATTCAGCTCCTCTGACTTTGAAAAGTCCCAGGGAAGACCTTCTCCCCTTCTCACCATGGGAACTGGGTACTTCTGCTGACAGTGAGCAGTGATCCAGAGACCAGCTCAGGATCCCCTTTTCATAGAGATGGTTCAGGGAACGCTAGAACCACATGATTTATTATGCTAAACATTTCCTCCCCGTAAAAAAATAAATTGTGGTAAAGTAAGGTTTGGAGTGCCAAGCAGGTGGTTCTGAGCCTGGAGCAGGCATACCCAAGACCGGCCACAGAGGGAGGCCAAGTGGTCTTGGTTTCAAATGTCTTCAATTTTTCCAAACTGAGAACACAGCAAAGGTTTGAAAGTTCCCTCAAAGAGTCCAGAGATCGGCTACATCATGTATCACTGGAGGTTCTGTAGGCTGACAGCAGCCTGCACGAGTGACCCCAAAGCCCCAGAAGGTCCGCAGCTGGGCCACTGGGGCAAGTGGTGGGATGAGCTCTGGGACCCCCGCCTGCTCCCCACATCTGCAGCTGCCTGCTTTGTTTTGATATCAGGTTCTGCAATACATTTCAGCTGAAGAAAGTTATCTGAGACTACTTTCTCCAAAATTCACATTTTTCAGATGAAGAAAATGAAGTCCAGAGAGGAGCAATGAGTCTCCTAAGGTCAAAGCACTAGACCCACAGACCCTGACCTGGAGTGACAACATTACATGTTCTGTGCTGTGCTATCTACACTGACCCTGGCAAGCTGTCCCCAGACTGTTCCCTTTTCCTCCTGAACACACAGACTACTTTCCAGCTGTGGTTAGGTACACCCACATGACTGACTCTGGCCCATACGTGTACCCCTTCTGTCTGCTGGCCAGATCCAGAGGACGCAGTGAGATATGTGCAGCCTGAGTCCCTGAGTGGAGGTGTTGAGCAGAGATCAGAAGCAGCAGTCCACCAAGAAGGAAGAACACTGGAGGGCAGCCTGAGTGAGTAACAGACTTCCATTTATGAAGCCATTGAAATGTTGGTTATTTATTACAGCAGTTAGCCTGCCGAGACTTATTCAATACTGTGAAAGAACAGCCACCACTTACTTTATTTCATTTTGGCTTTCTGCACACCACAGACCATCTCTCCTTTTGGTTACCACTTTTCTCCTTCCCCCCTGGAGAAGGAAATGGCAACCCACTCCAGTATTCTTGCCTGGAGAATCCCATGGACGAAGGAGCCTGGTAGGCTACAGTCAGCAAAGAGACACGACTGAGTGACTTCACTCACTCACTTTCTCTTTCCCTTCTCCCTCACAAGTTAATCCTAGTGACAATCAAGATGTCCCTCCCCAGGCCTGGGGGTGGCACATCACCCAACATCAGCCTATCAGAGTCTCTGTCCTGGGGCTTTGGATCCTGAGCAGAATAAATGGGGGAGAGAAAAGGTTGTAGCTGAGTCATCTCATGGGTGAATTCTGTTTCCTGATTCTCAAGTCACAAGAGATGGAGTTCCAGTCCTTTCCAAAACCTAATTGTTAAGCTTTTCCTCCAGGCTCCCACCATATCCCTCCAAATTTAAATTTTCTGGTGTTTTTTCCCTTAAGTTGTCAAGTCCATTTCTATTCTTCACAACCAAAACAAAAAGAAACCAAATTGATACATTGTAAAGATGAAATAATAATAATATTGCCTAATATGGAGCAGTGTCATATCGCACCTAATAGTTTCAGAAAATATCACCTTATTTAAAACCTCACACCTGCCCCAAGAGTAGACAATAACATCTTAACATCAGTGAGACAGAGAGCCCAAGAAATGTCACTAGACCAAAATCACACACCTAGTGAATGGGGTAGCTGGAGTCAGAGTTAAAAGGCTTGGGTTCAACTCTAATATTCTACCTGATAGTCACCTTCACAGGATAAGACTGTATTTTTGTTATGTCTTTAAGTTTAAAAATAATGCATGTATATTATTAAGACCTTCAGTTTCTATTACCAGAACCACTTTTAACAGTTACTTGTGTATCACTCCAGAATTTTTCTATGCATATTCCAGCATAAATATTCTTTTTTTCTAATCTAGGTGAGTGGGCATACACACTCTTCCACATCTTACTTTCATCCTTGCATCCTGCAGGTGCTGCACAGACACCACCAACAGTTTATCTAGTTTTGCTTATAGGTAGGTATCATTATTTATTTATAATCATCGACAAATAGACATTTCAGAGGTTTTCAGCATTTCAATATTCAATATTAACTTCATATATTTCTTTGAATTTTTCAAAAGGAATAAAGTTGGTCCTTGAACAACGAGAGGGTTAGAGGCACCAACCCTCCAGCAGTGGTATATAAATCCTCATATAACTTATAGTCAGTCCTCAGTACACACTGCTCCCCCAGGTCTACAGTTCCATCTCCTCAGATTCAACCAATCACAGATTGCATGGTAAATAGTATTTACTATTGAAAAAAATCTGTGAGTAAGTGGACCCACACAGTTCAAACCCATATTGCTCAAGGGTCACTGAATATTAATTTCAATCCTTATGAGCCTTTGGGCAGATGCCTGAGTTCAGCTGCAGGTTGGATTCCTAGATGTAAAATTGCTGGATTGAGAGGCACTGGAATTTTAGATTTTGATATGTGTGATTGACTTGTTCTCTCAAGAAGCACCCCTAATTCATATTCTATCCAAACACATCTCGAGAAAGTTGATAAGTGACCTTGAAATGCGAGATATCAGGACTTCCCTGGTGGTCCAGCGGCGAAGACCCTGTGCTCTCAATGTAGGGGATCTGGGTTCAACCACAACTAAAAGACCCCACAGGCCTCAATTAAGACCTGGCACAGCCATAATAAATACATAAATATTTCTAAAAAAGAATATTCTCTTTAAGAAAAAGAAATGTGACATAGCATTGCAGACAACTGAACGTTATCATTGGTCCAGATTTGCTAGACTGAAACTATAGCCCAAGGGTAGGACCCCTCCCAGCCTTTTGCCCACAAAATGCCCACTGCAGCTTTTGACCTTTGGTTAACGGTCAAAAGACATTTGCCCTGAATCAATAAAACACACAAACCCAAAGAAATGAGGCTCTCTCCAACACCAGGAGGGGGGGTGTTTAACCCATCCCCCACCCCTCCCCAAGCCAGTTCTTCCTGTTCTGAAGCTCTCAGTTGAACACACAAGAGCTTCAGAAAAAGTTGCTGGTTTGGATTACCAGAAAAATAATGTGGGACTGTAAATAGGCCTTATGACTTTTTATGAGGAAGCCATGTGATGCTTTTACTGCCCTCACGGCAATAAATGTCGACATCAATTTAATTATTTGCTGCTTGCCTGGCTGTCCTGTTTCCACAGAGGAAAAACTGTCACAGAGTGTTTTCACCTGGTCTTTCACATTGAGGACCACTGATGAAGGTGTGAGATGCTGTCTTCGGACAGAGAATCTGAACCACCGAACTTCCATCTGGAGCAAGGATTCAAGGGGTGACTTGCTGATCCCATGGTTCCCAGGGTTCACCCCTGGACAACCTCAGTATTTACTGCACATTACCATAAACTAAAACTATCATTCTCAACAACACAACAACCACTTTCTCATTTTAGTTTTATAATGATTCTGGGAAATGGGAATCATTAACCTCTTTGAGCCCCGTTTTCCTCACCTGTCAAAGGACCTGATGCCAGACCTCTGTGTGGAGACAAGAGGTAGAACAGGATGTCCTGAGTTCAAGTGCAGCAACCGCGTGACTCTCAGCGACCTAAACAGTCTACAGCCCCTCACAAGTCTGCCCTCTGATAGCTCTTTGACCTCACCTCCTACTACCCCCGCATACTTCCAGCCACACTGACCTCTTTGCCATTCACTGAACATTCCAGGTATGTTCCTACCTCAGGGCCTTGGCACTGGCTGTTCACCCTGGCTGAGATCCTCTGCCCAGGTTTCCACATGGCTCCCTGTCATACCCCTTCCAAGACTTTTCTCAAATGCCACCTCCAAGGGGGTTTTGAACTCACCATCCTATTAAAGTCATATGAGCACCCCTAACTCCAATTCTCTCTCTCCAATTTCCATGCCTTTTTACTCCATAGGATGTCACTAGCAGACATACATTTCATTAATTTATTTACTTTTCATATCTAACTGTCCCCAGAATGTAACATCTATGAAAACAGGGTTTGATTCTGTAGTTTTATTTTGTTTTTGCTCTTCTCTACTCTGTCACCAGAGCCTAGAACAGTGTCTGGCATAAAGTGTAAATGAATTACTGAAAAGTAAGTGAATTGGATGAGATGATGTGACCAAGACCTGCAATGTGCTGTTCAAATCTTATTTTCCTTCCTGGACACACAAAAAGACTACATTTCCCAGCCTCCCTTGCAGGTAAGTGGGACCATGTGGCTGATTAATGACCATTGGGATGTAGGCAGAAGTGCTCTAAGAAATGTCCTCCAGGAGGGCTTCCCTGGTGGCCCAGTGGTTAAGAATCTGCCTGTCGATTCCGAAGATATGGGTTCAGTCCCTGGTCTGGGAAGATTCCACATGCCATGGAGCAACTAAGCCCAGGCACCATGATCCCTGAGCCCATAAGCCACAACTACTGAGCCTGTGTGCTACAACTATTGAAGTCCACTTGCTTAGAGCCTGTGCTCTGTAGCAAGAGAAGCACTGCAATCGCAATGAAGAGTAACTCCCCCTCACCTCAGCTAGAGAAAGCCCACGTAGAGCAACAAAGACCCAGCAGAAGCAAAAATAAATAAACAAATATTCTTTTTTTAAAGAAATGTCCTCCAGGATCCTCCAGCTCTCTCGTCCACTTTGTCAGTGGCAATGGAGGTGACATGATGAGGGGGCAGGCCTACATAAAGCAGCCTGGATCCCCCAGTCACAGCACAGAGGCAACCACCCAGGAGAGTCACCAAGCTGAACTGGACTTTATGTGAGAGAAGCAAATCCTCATGGTATGGAGTTGCTGAGATTTCAGGGTTTATTTGTTACAGCAGCAAAGCCGAGCTAATCCTAATACTGGTGGGAAAATTCTGGACTAGAACTCAGGAGGCCTGTGTTATATATACAGTCAGTTCTTCTATTACATGACATGCTGCTGCTACTGCTAAGTCACTTCAGTCATGTCCGACTCTGTGCGACCCCATAGACAGCAGACCACCAGGTTCCTCTGTCCCTGGGATTCTCCAGGCAAGAACACTGGAGTGGGTTGCCATTTTCTTCTCCATTACATGACATATGTATTCCTTAAAATCACTACCCTAAATAAAATTACACAATAAAAGCCACAGGACTTATGAAAAGAAATAGATTTAGAAGCATAGCACTCAAAAACCAGTGACATATTAAAAAGCAAATAATGGGAAGCTAAATAAAATAGGAGGTACCTCAGTTACACACATGTTAAATTGTTAATATATAAATACCACAGTGAACATGACACTTGAGCTTAAAATAAGACCTGAAGTTTGCTGGAGAATGGGACTTCAGATGGGTTGCAGATTATGATTATTATGAGTAGTGGAAGGAAGATTATCTGAATTCCTCATCTGGAAAGTTCTACCAGATGTGAGATCAACAAACTACTGCCCCTCAGCCAAATTTGGTCCACTATCTTTTTTGGTAAATAAAGTTTTATTAAAACACAACCTCACATGTTCATTTGCATATTAATTACCTCTGGTTGCTTTCATACTACAACAGCAGAGTCAGAGTAACTGCAACCAAGGTCAGCAGAGCCTCAAACATTTACTATCTGGCCCTTCACAGGAGGGTTTCCCTGGTAGCTCAGCCAGTAAAGAATCCACCTGCAATGCAAGAGACCCGGGTTTGATCCCTGGGTCGGGAAGATCCCCTGGAGAAGGGAATGTTACCACTCCAGTATTCCTGCCTAGAGAATCCCATGGACAGAGAAGCCCGGCAGGCCACCATCCATGAGGTCGCAAAGAGTCGGACACGGCCGAGCAACTGAGCATGCATGCATCCTTCACAAAGAATGTTTGCCAATTCCTGCATGAGACGGTCTCTGGGATCCTGTGGGTGTGCCATTTTCCTCACCTCAATTGCCAAAAGAGCGGTGATTAAACCCCTAGTTTTGATCCCCTTCTACTCAGACAAGGAGAGAGGCGTGGACACATGCACACACACGTGCACTCACACACACCATGCCAGGCCTTATCTGAGTAAACCATCCAAGTCTGTGTTCAGCCCTGCCACACCCTGGGCACTGTGCCCAAACCTGGGGGCAGCCATCCTCCTCACCCACTCACAAGTGCCCTCTGGTCAGCCCACACCCACCACAGGCTGAGGGCTGAGGTGAAACCTTCCATTTCCCCTTCCTCTCAGGGGACGCCTCAGAAAGCCTGTCTGTCTGGGCCACTGATGGGCTGGAGGGAAGGCCATGAGCTTGACCTAATGAGTCAAGTGCAGCATGCCCAGACTAAACATCCTTAATTAAGCTCCCACAAAGGTTAAATGGGCAATTACACTGCCCGAGGGAGGGTCAAATTAGACAGATTGACCCTTTACCCCCACAGGAGCAGCTGGAGCTTCCCTCTGGAAGGGACACCCTCCACTCCAAGAGGGGAAGCCATGAACCTTCCCACCCCAGGCATAAACTCTGGTTTGCCACAGTTCATCCAACACATGGTTTCTCAACAAAGGGTGGAGTCCCTGGCCTGTGGGAGTGAAAGTCTTCATAGTGACAACTGCTAAGCTCCCAGGCCACCAGCCTGGGAGTCTGAGAATGCAATGGGACAATGGCTCCAGATGGATCCTGCACATGTACAGGTGCCCCGGCACGTCCTGCCCAGTACCTTCCAAAGCCCATCTTACTTAGGACGAGTCCGAGAGCCAAAGCGAGGCTGACCAGGCCCTTGATGCCTCCTGCTGCACAGCGTGCATCACATCACAGCTGCAGGGGCTGGTCCTGCCCAGCCCCACTGGCCTGTGGGCCTTTCAATCACACTTCCTCTGTCTGGGATGCGCTTCTCCAAGATATCATCAGCCTGACTCGACTCCTCTCTTCTGGGTCATAAGCCATTGTATCACAGAGGCCCTCCCTGATCCCCTTGCACCCCGCCCCACCCTCTCCCTGGTCCAGTTGCACAGTCACCATCTGAGGTATGTGATGAGCTGTTCCATCTCAGCTGCTCACTCGGGGATGCCCACTCTGTTCATAATGCACTGTCAGCACCTGGATTAGGTGTCCAACAGTGTGGCTGGATTAGGAAGTCAGTCCGTGAGTCACATGCTTCCTGGTGCCGGGCAGAGAACCAACATCCCTTCTCTCTCAAAATTCCCCAGCAACTAACTAGATGCAATTTACAGAAGGGGAAAATGAGTCTCAGGGCCGCTCAATGACTTACCCAAGGAAACAGAGCAGGTTAAGTGACAGGGTTCAAGCCCAGGCCTGCCTGGCTCCCCCACCCAGGCTCTCGATCACTGTGAAATGCAGGGAGTGCACATCAGTGCCAAGGCCAGGTCCCATGTGCTTTCATGCCCACTTACATGTAAGTCGGGGCCAGCGCTGGATAACTGGGGGAGTGACAGCATTCTCATTCACTGGCTTTCTGGACTAACCTGGAAAGAAGAGACAGGTCTCTCCTTGAACTGGGCCCAGTCATCAGCTCTCTGATCTGTGGCAGGCAGCATCTTATTGAGAAGCAAGGTGAGAATTCTTGCATTATCAGAGCGTGATCAGAGAGGGCTTCTACTCACTTCTTTGTGGATGCACTGAGGACTATGCTGAGGGGCCAAGCTTAGGCTCCTCTTGACTCCCAGCTTCAAACAGAAAGCAAGGGCAGAGCCCCTGAGATTCCTCTATAGACACCAGGCAGCTCCCTCCACCCCTGGCCCTCCCCTGCCCAAAGCAGGACTTTCCCCTTACCTCCTTCCCATCACACACACAGAATATGGTAATATCTGTGCAGCCCACAGGGACCATCTAGAAGGGATTGGAGGCCTCTATTTGGAATCTTGTGAGAAAAACACCAAATTTTTCTTCATATGTTTTTAAATATGCTATGAAAAAAAAATAAAATTAGGGGAAATGAGTAAATATTAAAATATATTCAATTTACCAATAAAGGCAATTTCTGTTTTTTAAAATGACCAATTAATCCTGCTTCCATGAACATAATTTTATAGAATTTGATTTATGCTTGAAATAGCTACACAACCACCCAGGTTCCCCTGGTGCCAGGGATCTGTTTGTTTCTCCTGTTGTTTCTCCCAAAGCAGATCTGACGTGAAGACTCAAGAGGAAGTAGTTTATGACAGAGGCTACCCCAGGAAGCACAGGTGAGAAAATGAGAGAGTGAGACAGATACAGAAGACAGTCCAGTAAAGGGCGCATTTAAGCGGGGGAGACCACTGTGGACACAGGGAACTCAGTCCCCCCGGGGACCTCTGAGAAACCATGTGGATCATGTTCAGCATTGCCCCACTGTTACCACAAGACAACTGCAGACCAATGCCGCTGATAAATACTGATGCAAAGTCCTCAACAGAATACCAGCAGCCAGCAGGTAGAATCTAATAGCTTGTTAGAGAGATTGCACAACCATTACCAAGTGAGGCTTATCCCAGGAATGCAAGGATGGTTCAACACATGAAACTCAATCAATGTAATACTCTACGTTAGTAAACCATGGCAAGGGGGACTACATGTTCATCTCAACTGACACCAAAAAAGGCATTTGACAACATTCAAAGAACACTCAGAAAACTAGGAACAGAAGGGAACTTCCTCAACATGATAAAGAATATTTATGAAAAACCCACAGCTAATATCATGTTCAACAGTGAAAGAATGAAAGTCTTCCCTCTGTTATCAAGGACAAAGATGCCCACTTTCACCACTGCTGTTCAACATTGTACTGCAAGTCCTAGCCAGAGCAATTAGATAAGAAAAAATAATAATAAAAGACATCTAACCTGGAAAACTGAGCACCGAAAAATTGATGCTTTTCAACTGTGGTGTTGGAGAAGACTCTTGAGAGTCCCTTGGAATGCAAGGAGATCCAACCAGTCCATCCTAAAGGAGATCGGTCCCAGATGTTCATTGGAAGGACTGATGCTGAAGCTGAAACTCTAGTACTTTGGCCACCTCATGCGAAGAGTTGACTCATCGGAAAAGACCCTGATGCTGGGAGGGATTGGGGGCAGGAGGAGAAAGGGACGACAGAGGATGAGATGGCTGGATGGCATCACTGACTTGATGGACATGAGTTTGAGTAAACTCTGGGATTTGGTGATGGATAGGGAGGCCTGGCGTGCGATTCATGGGGTCGAAAAGAGTTGGACATGGCTGAGCGACTGAACTGAACTGAACCTGGAAAGGAAGAAGTAAAATGATCTCTACTTGCAGATGACATGATCTTCTACACAGAACCCCCACTTCCCCGGAAGGCAGGGAGTCAGGGGCATTTAGCCAACCACATTCACCACCCTACCACCACTCCCACTTCCCTGCATAAGAGAATGACCCACCTCCTCACTTCCAGGATGCAAAGTGAGGTGAGAGTGAAGGAAGCTCTCAGGAGCCAGAGAAAATTCTGAACTGAAACATAAGAGGAACTCAACCGCTTGCGGTGTGGGGCTGCCAGGTGCCCATAACTCATCTGCAAGAGTGGCAGGTGAACTGAGGGGCCAAGGGCATACAGAACAAGGCATCTGTAGCATCCTCCACTGGAAAAGACATTCTGGTGATAGCCTCAAGCTCTTAATAATCCCTGTCGGGACTTTCCTGCTGGTCCAGTGGTTAAGAATCCACCTTGCAATGCAAGGGATGCACTTTCACTCCCTGGTCAGGGAACTAAGATCCCACATGCTGCAGAGCAGCTAAGCCCGTGAGCCCCAACTAAAACCTGATGCAACCAAACAAATAAATTATTTTTAAATTATAATCACTGTCAAGGAGACATTGTGTTTGTACAAGAAGGTGATTTTTATTTAAATGCTTAACTAATTTTCCTGATTATTTAAAAATGTAGAATCATTGAAACTATCTTAAAGACTTTCACTGCACATCATTTTCTATTATGGAAAAATGCAAAAGAAATCATCCTTGAACTAAAAAAAAAAAATGTTTCAAATCTAGTTGAATTTTTCTGTATCTGATATTTCAAAATAAGGATGAAACCTTTTCTAGAAATTTCATATAAATGGAATCGTTGCATATGTGCGATTTTGTATCTGGCTTCTTTCACTCAGCATGTTTTTTGAGCTGAGGTTGAATCATTGCATGTATGGGTAACTGCTTAGTTGAATTTTGTTGTACTTATAAAATGGGTGAGTTTCATGGTGTGTAAATTATACCTCAATACAGCTGTTTACAAATCAGTAAGTATGAAGCTCTAACTTACAGAGTGTGCAAGCATCGTTGATCCAGCCACCTTGCCCCATTACAACCTCAAGCAGAACTTAATGCCTGTTCTGGTGATTCCCACTTCAGCCACCTTGGGTGCATGTCATTCTCCCTGTGCTGAAAGGAACACAAACTCCTACAGCAGCTTCAGAGCCCTTTGTCCACGATGGACAGCGGCCCGCTCTGCAGTTGGACATTCACCTGGATGCCCAGGTGAAGGGCACCTCCAGGGCTACTGATGGGAAAATCACATGCTGAAGGCCACTCACAGTAAGGGACACACTATCAGATACCAGGCTGCTGGCAGCCAAGGGAGGCTGGGGCCTCATGTCTCCCCCTGGAGTGAGGGGTGATAATGCTATGAGCCACAGGGTTGGACGACCCTGTCCTGAAAAGACCACCACCTCGCAGTGGCCTGTAAGCCCCTCAACCAACCTCCTTTCATGTACTAAACAGAAAATTAAACAGTGTTGTGCTGTTTAGTCCCAAGAGCTTGCACTCATCCCCGTGAACACAGTAAGCTCTGTTTCACCCCAGGGCCTTTGCACATGCTGTTCTCTCTGCTTATGCTGCCTCCCTCTACTGCTTCTTAACCTCTCTTTATTCAGCAAGTCTCACTGCAGAGGTCATGTGCTCGGGAAAGTCCTGGCTCTCCCCTAGGCCAGGTCAGACAAGCTCACAGCCCTGTGTCACCTGACTTGAGTTCCCTGTGTGACACTGTAGACCATCGGCCCTTGCTGGACTGGAAGTGTCTGGGGTGGAGAGCACACTTGCCCTGCTCACTGTGGCATGCTCATGTCCAGTCCAGTGCCCAGGACACAGCACTGCTTGTGAAATGCTGGGCAAAACCATGAATGAACAAACAAGCTCATCACAGCAGAGTTGGCCAGGTCACTCAGCCTCTGAACTTGGTGTCTTATTTCCATCAGGGAATAAAATATCGTCCACACTGGGGGAATTATTACAATTCCAAGAGCTAAAGGGCATGGACACGGCCAGCCCCAGGCCTGGCACACATACCACAGGGACTATTCACTGAGCTCCCTCTGTGGGCCTGGACCAGACGTGCGTCATAGCCCCTTGAGTCCTCCTCTCATCAACCCTTTGGGGCTTCAGCACTGACACTGTTCCCATTTAACAGATGAAGAAACTGAAGTTTAGTGGTGCTTAGTAACTTGCCCAGGTCTGACCACTAAGTGTTATGCCCTTAGTCATCAGACTCTGTTGCCAAGTGAGAAAAGCAGGAATGAAATCAGCTGGGTAAGTCTCCTGCTGGTCTGTATCTAACAGTGGTCTCCACGATGGGGGATGATGGGGTTTCACTCTACACTTGGCACGCCTGTTTTCCCACAAGGAGCAAGAATGATGAGTGTAAAAGGAAATATGGAAAACAAATGAAGAGGAGAACTGCTCACAGACTCCACCCTCCATGGCTGGGCAGCCTCAGGTCCCTAGGGACCTGACCCTCATGCTGGAACACCCAGTTAGATGCCCTCAAAGACCCCAGACCCTCCTCCATCAGCCGTGACCTTTCACCCAGCTGACCGAAGCGAAGACCACCAGGGAAGCCGGGGTCAGCCAGCGAGGGGTGGTCGCAGCAGGGTGAGGCCATTTTCAGGAGGGAAGCTTCTGGGGGGTCCATGGGCAAGAGCGGTGGGCTGAAGGACTGGAGAGGGGAGGCCGTCTGGGGTGGGGGTGGGGGGCTCTAGCAAGCAGGGAGGTCACAGGAAGGGGCGGGGTCTGCAGGGGACATCCAGGGCCTTAGGCTTCCTTCTTTCCCAGGAACCCTTTCATTTGAGGGAAAACCAAGGCGGGGGAGAAGGGAGAAGGCAAGAAAAACAAAGAGAAATGGAGAAAAACAAAGAGAAATGGAGAGGAAGAAGAGAGGTGTAGAAAGAGGGCAGAAGACAGAGGCAGAGCAGCAAAGCGCGGCTGAGATGGAAGCAAGTGTAGAGAGAGACCCAGGGGACCAAGATGACACAGCACGCTGGCCACAGACGTGGGGAAACACATACAGGGACAGAGCCTAGAGGGCAGGGAGGGGAGATGGCAGGGTCTTAGCAGGCCCCCGAGCTGGAAGGGACCACAGGGTTCAGCCCCCTTCTCCTGTAGCCAGACTTTCACAGAAAATCTCCACACGGACTCCAAAGAGTACAAGATTCCAGCAAAGTCCAGAGCCAGCAAGGCATCCAGAGAATTCAAGTTGGGTGAGAAACAAAACAAAACCAAGAAAAGCACCAGAGCTGCCCCCTTCTCCTCCTCCACCCCCTGGCCCTCACTCTCTCCCTCCCCTGACCTGAGGATGGGGACCTGAGGAGGTGGGGGCAGGGCAGGCAGCAGGTTTAGCTGCAGAGGCCTGCTCCTCATTAAGGCTGCTCGGCCTCTCGACACGGCACTAATTACAGTTGAGTATGTCATGTTATTTTGATTCATATTTCCTGCCTGGAAAACAGACTGGAGTGTTGGGCCCAGGCCAGGCCGGAGGACAGAGGGCAGGGGCAGGGACCTCCCCTTGCTGGCCAGAGCCCCCTGCAGGAAGCAGGAGCTTTCCAGGGGGCTGAGCTACAGCACTCACTGCCCCCAGTCCCACTGCCTGCCCCCCAGTGCTCACCAGGGGCAGGGAGGGGCAGGCAGTGCCGACCTCTGGCCTGTGGCCAATGCAAAGCGTGCCTTGGCTGCTCCTCCCAGCCTAAGCCTCACTGGTCTCATCTGTGAAATGAGAACATCAACACCACGGATCTGCAGTGAAGTCCTCTGCACCACACTGGACACACAGCAGTCTTATGTTTGCCGTCATCGTTATTCTTGTCAAAGCTCAGAGAGCAGTGACCCTGGAGCCGGAGCCCCCTGAAGGCTGTGCAGTCGGCAGACAGGAGAAAAGGCTCTGGGCTCTGCTGGGATCCTGTTTCCCTCCCTCTAAAATGGGCTCACACAACACCTTCCTCGTGGGGCAGGGACAGGTGTCACAGGTTGGTTCCTGCACAGTGCTGAGGAGGGCGCCTGGCCAAAGTCTGCTCCAGACAGAGCTACAGTCATTGCCCTCATCACCACTGAAGCTATGACCACCTACCTACCTGCCAACCCAGGAGCTGCTCCTGCTCTATCTCTTAGAGTTTCCAGCTCCTCCCAGGACTGACCCTGACTGAAGACAGTGGAAACCCGTAGCACCGCAAAGTTGGCTCCAAGGACGCCTGCCCACCTCACACCCATTTTCAGGGAACCACCCAAGTCTGCAGCACAACCAGGCTGGGAGGCTGGGAGGCTGGGCGCAGGGTTGGGGGCTGCCATTGGAAGCAAGACCCTTGCCCCCTTCACTTGCCAAAGAAGCCCAGAGCCAGCACCACAGAAAGCTCTCAGGGACACACTTAGGGGCTAGGGGTCATTTTTCCTATAATCCGTAATAGACAAGCACAAGCCAGGCCACGTGCCAGGGTCCTGCCCTCCTGGGCTCAACATCTGCTTGGGGTAGACAAGACTGCCTGGGCATTGTGCTCATGACCAGAGAGATGCTGTGCGTCCAGCCCAGGAATCAAGACAGAGGACAGCTCACCAAGGACTGAGCCCACAGCTGGGGAATGCTGACCAACGATTGAAAGAAATATCTCATGTGTACTGTTAAGTGAATCGAGCAAGACTACAGATACACACGTGTGTACATGCACACACATATGTACGTGCACACATATATCAATGTGTGTGTGTACACAGATATGTACAGATACACACACGTGTGTGTAGTCACATGCTCATATATAAATACAAAAGTAATGCTATCTTTTGTATAAGAAAGTTTTTGTTTAGTCACTCGGTTGTGTCCAACTCTTTTGTGACCCCATGGACTGTGTCCATGGGATTTTCTGGGCAAGATTACTGAAGAGGGTTGCCATTTCCTCCTCCAGGGGAATCTTCCCAACCCAGGAATCGAACCCAAGTCTCCGTGCCTCCTGCATCGCAGGTGGATTCTTTACCACTGAGACACCAGGGAAGCCACTTTGTATAAGAAAGGGAAGGGAAGGAGGTGGGGGGGGATCGGGATGGGGAGCACATGTAAATCCATGGCTGATTCATGTCAATGTGTGGCAAAAGCCACTACAATACTGTAAAGTAATTAGCTTCCAACTAATAAAAATAAATGGAAAAAAAAAAAAAGAAAAAAAGAAAGGGAAGGAAGTAAAAATCTGTAGCATGAAACCACCCAGTGCCCATCAACAGAAAAATGGATAAACAATATGAGGTCCACCCCTACAATGGGATATTATTCAGTCATACAAAGGAATGAGGCACTGATTTACAAGCTACAATATAACCCTCAAAGACATTATCAGTAAAAAATCCAGACAAAAAATATTACATATTATATGATTCCACTTATATGAAATGTCCAGAATGGGCAAATTGGTAGAAAGCAGATTACGGGTTGACAGGGGCTGGGAGGTTACCTGCAGGTGGGTGTGAGGGAACAGACTGTGAGTGACAACGTTCTAAAGCTGAGTTCATATAAACTTACTATAAAAACCATGTATAAAACCTTGAATTGTACACCTAGCATGGGTGAGCTTTATAACTGCAGAATATACCTCAATAAAGTGATTTTGAAAAGTTTCTGTTTTGTGACTGTCTGCATGAGCACCAGGGGGTCAGAAGAGAAATGAACAAATGCCATCCTGGGGAGAAGGGAGGGGTCAGCTGAGGGTCGGGACAGGAGTGGAGCTGCTCAGCAACTCCTTACTGTTTGATTTTAGAACCACAGGAGTATTTGCTCCCTCAAATGTGTTCATTTAATATAAAACTAATGTCCGTTTGAGGGGTGTCACTGCGTAAGGCTGAGCATCCCCAGATGCCACCGCACCCCTGAGTGGGTGGACCCCAGTCTCCCAGTTCTAAGCCCTTCCAGTGCTATGTCTAAATGACCAGGAAGTGATAAAATGACAGGGACTGAATGAGGTTCTTTGTTCCAGGAGACAGATAATTATTGCTGCTCCCACCGCTGTTTTCTGATTCCCTGAGAGCGGTATCGTCCTTGCTTTCAGGGCCGGACAGCCCCGCTGGGGCAGCAGCATCATTATCAACATCCCCTCCTGAAAGAAAGGGAGACAGAGGCCCGCGCTCCTACGGGGCAGAGAAGAGAGATCTGAGCCACACTGGCATCTCGTCTCACTAGTTACATTCTCAGCAGCTTCTGAAGGAAGCCCAGGGCATCACGGACCAGCTTCTGCAGCAGTCAAAGGCACTAGTAACTCGTGATTAGATCCCCACCCACCCACACACTGCTCCCCACCATGGAAACAGCCTGAAGGCTCCTTTACTTAGTCCCAGTGGGAAACTGTTCTGATCCCAGGCTGTCACCCTACCCTCCACTGGGTGGGGACTGTGGACAGAACCCCTGCAGCCAGAGGCAGCATTGCACCAGCTCCTGCCCCCACAGCAGTAAAAGCTCCGGCCCCTTTCATTATGTTGCGCTGCTTTCCCGGGGGCCTCAGACTTACAGTATTATGTTCTAACCTCCTTGGCAAGTCTTGAAAAAACACCCTGGGCATATTCCACTAGCAGAAACAAAAGCCTTACAGTCCAAACAGTGCCCAGCAAAGACCAGGGGAAGAAGGGCGGGGAACAGGGCAGGAATCAGACAGAATTTTTTTAATGGACTCTTATTTTTAATTGAGATAAAACACACATACCATAAACTTGTTTAAAGTATGCAATTCAATCATTTTCAGGATAGTCACGAAATATGCAGCCATCACTACTACTCTCTGACCGAAGAAGATTTTCATCACCCCAAAGAGAAACCCATACCCAACAAGCAGTCACCTCCCTTCTCTGCCCTCCTTCCAGCCCTTGGGAGCCACCAAGTTACTTCCCATCTCTGTGGATCTGCTACTCTGAACATTTTCTATAAATAAAATTCATATAGTATGTAACCTTTCATGTCTGGCTCCCTCCACCTGCATAACATTTTGGAGGTACATGCACATTGTGACACGTATCAGAATTTCATTCCTTTTCTGAGCTAAACAATATTCCATTGTATGGAGAGATGACAGTTTGTTTATCCATTTATCAGCCTGTGCATATCTGACTTGCCTCTGCTTTTTAACTTGTTAGGAATAACGCAGCTAAGAATATCTGTGTAGTTTCCTGTGTGGACATGTGTTTCATTTCTCTCAATTCTAACCTAGGAGTGAAACTTCTGGAAGAAATGAAGTCCTGCCCTAAGGCTGCTGTTCTCCTTGAAAAAAGATGCTTGTCCACTGGCCCCTCAACTACAGGAAGGGGGGCCCACAGCAGACGTGGGCAAGAGGCACTCAGGAAGTGGTGATGGTGGCGAGGGGAGCAGGGAGCAGCTCTAGGAGGTGAGAATCCGAGCAGTGCTCTGGAGTGGTGGCTGAGCCTAGCCAGGTTGGGGACACTGAGACAGCAGAATCTAAGAAGCCCAGGAGCGTCCTAGGAAGGAGGCACAGCATGAGCCAAAACCTCATGGTGGGCATGCACACGGCCCCCAGACCGCTGGCCAGTCTGTGTGGAGGGAGAGGCTGTCTCAGGTCATGAGCTGCGAGCATCGTTACATCATAAACCCTTCCCAACAGTACTGCTTGATGTCTATGGAGTCTGCCCCATAGAGTCTTATGGCAAATCCAGGTAAAATTACTATAGATGAGAGGAAAGCATCAAGATGCGCAGTTGAGAGAACCCCCCCAAAACATGCAAAAGCTTTATCTCTTGAGTACCCACGAGAATATTCTGGGCAGTAAAAATCCAATCCAAAGGTCAGGGTGATCCCCACAGATGTTCGTTCATTCATCCAGTCATTCAACAAAGACTTCTGAGTCATGTGCTAGGTACTGAAGATGCACCAGTGAGTCAAAGATGAGAGTCCTTGCCTCACAGTCTGATGGTGGAGCCAGATATTAGATGTGATATTAAATATTAGATATTAGACTGTGATGCAAAGCGTGATGGGTACTCACAAGGAAGTGAGCAGGAGGTAAAGCAGAGGAAAGTACTGAGAAGGGGAAGAATCTGCCCAGAAAGAGGGTCAGGAAAGGCGACCTTGAAGCCCATGGGTGAGGAGGGCCGGTGTACAGGGGTGGTCAGGGCATGGAGGGCCCCAGTAAGAAAGGGCCCTGTGGAGAGGCTGGCAGGTAAGGTAGGGATATAGGGTGACCTCGGGGAGACTCATGCGGTTTCTTGAAGGGAGAGAGGAAGCCATGGAAAGACTCTGCCCAGGGAGTGACTGTTCTAGGGTCATACCCCACACTCGGCTGCTCTACTAACTGACGGGGAGTAGACCAGACATGGCCCAGGTGACAAATGCTGGTGGCTACAAATGCTGCACTGCAGGTTGAGACAAAGACATGGATTCAAGGCCCACTGTGGAGCTAGAATGTTGGGATCATGTGGGGAGGGGCAAAGGAGGCCAACAGGGTAACTGACAGGTGCTTCAAAGTGTCACCAGAACCCCTGCGTGGAAAAACATATCACCCTGCGGAAGGAGCAGAGCAGCCGTGGGGAGGGCGGTGAGAGCCGGCCCCCAGGACTCTGAGGCAGATCAGGGAGGAGGCAGTCCCTGCTTCCCAGCATCTGGTCCCTGACCCCAGCAGCCAGAGGGCTCGGCCAGTGCACGGTCCTTACCCTCTGCCCACTGCAGCGTGGAGAATTCTGTTTCCCCCTGGAAACTTCCTCATGAATATTTTGCACAGAAATGAGAAGGCAAATTCCCGGCTCCGGACAGAGGGTCACAGATTTCAGAAAGTCATCTTTAGAAAACACTGGTTTCTATTTTCACCAAATCCCTGGGAGATGAGTTATGAAAGCCTGAGGCCTGAGAAAGGCTGAAGAACAAAACACGTGGGGGGCTGTGGGGGAGGTGTAGGGAACTGGGGGGCAGGGAGGCAGTGAAGGCCTGGGGATGCTCTCACTTAGAGATGTGGGGGGACAGGAGATGGGGGTCCAGAGTGGGTGAGCAAAGGGTATTACACAGACACCACAACTAAAGTTGGACAGTTCCTTTTTTTAACTACCTACTTGAAAAATGAAACCTGAGTATCTTTCTATACCAGAAAACTTATTTTGAGCCAATGCTGGGAAGGAAACACTATACAATAAAGTCTGGAGAGTCATGCAGCTTGAACTATATACTATGACTACTAAATAACAATGTGCATCATTAGAATTGTTAGTAAAATAATCATTACTAAACACCGATCATCCACATTATTAGCTAATGAGTAACTAATAATTACATGAAAGCTGCTCCACATGCTCCAACTTCCTTGGTGGCTCAGTGGTAAAGGATGCACCTGCCTAGGCAGCGGACACAGGAGGCACAGGTTCAGTCCCTGGTCAGGAAGATCCCCTGGAGGAGGACATGGCGACCCACTCCAGTGTTCTTGCCTGAGAAATCCCATGGACAGAGGAGACTGGAGGGTACAGTCCACGGGGTCACAGAGAGTCAGACACGGCTGAGCGTGCACGTGGCACACATGTGCTCCACAGGCAGTCCTCAGCACAACCCTAGGAGGTGGGTGTAGTTTTATCTCCCAAGCCCTGAGCGCCACCTTGCTTACGTTCATCTGTCTGTCCACCCATCCATCCATCCACCCATTCATTTGTCCTATGAAGCCACAATGACAAATTCGAAAGCAAACAAAGCATGTAAATAACTACGTGCTAGGACAGGCCAAACAAGTCACAGCAGATGCCACAGCTGGGTGAATTTTGGAGTCAGGCGATCTGGGCTCAAATCCCCAGCTCCTGGGCCACCTGTGCGACCTTCAGCAAGCTGCCTGGTTTTACTGGGCTCCTGTTAATCATGCCCCACAAGGCCGTTTCCAGGATAAGGAGCTGGTGACACTAGGCAAGCAGCACACGCCCTGGCGTGCAGAGAGCAGGCTTTTGTGGCAACATCAGCACGGCAGAATAAAGGCATCAAAGCGCCAAAAAGGATGAGAGCAAGCATGGCAGAACAGTGAAAAATTTAGCCCTAAGTGTTGAGGTCACACATAACTTCTGTCTTAGAGATAATGTCTGGAATTGTCTAGATTTTCTACTATATAGATATAGTTTTTACAGGAGAAAAATAAGTTATAATTTTTTTAAATGGAAGTTCATCACATCTGACATTCCGTACCCCCACTGGTTGGGCCAGAGAGGATACAATCAAGGACTTTGTGAGTTGGCAGGTGCCCTCCGAGGCCCCCAGAGAAAACCAACGCATGCATGTTGCCAGCATCTCAAGTGAAAAATCTTTCTTTCCATGACTCCCAGTAAACCCTGTGGGGTCTGCTGGGAAAGCTTGAAGGCCAAGGCCAAAAACCCACGTAAAGAGAGGGCTGTGCTTTGGCTGGCAGCTGATGGGCCCACCTAAGACGGGCAGCTGACCGGCGGCCACACAGGAGCTGGTGGCTGGTCAGTGAGGACCACTTTTCCTGCTGGGCTGCAATAGTGCCCAGACCAGGAGATGGGGGGACCCCAACCTCTAACCACCTGGTTCCTCCTTAAAAATGTCCCAAGGTACCCAGTAAACACCAAGGGTGACCCTCCAAGGGCTGCCCAGGTCAAGGTTGCTGCCCTGATTATGAAAGCAGCAGAATGCTCAAAGCACTTTGTCTCTACACCTTTTATGAACCTCAAATCCGCTCCTCCCTATAAGTCAGTGCAAAGATCCTTATTTCAGCTATAAATTGAATTAAAAACTCACATTTAATATTTAGTTATGGTGCGGTTAACGGCTTTATGGGCCAGGCCGCTGCCTTCCTATTTGCTTACAATGTTGTCCTTTATATTTGCCAAAACCAGGCTGCTCGGATGACGGGGTGGACGCCAAGTTATTAACAATTATTACCTTTTACAGTCATTTTTGGCCCCAGCATGCTTTTTTGGTGGTCTCATAATTTCAAAACAGAGACCTTTGAAACTGTACCCCAAGACCAAACGGGCCTGCGGAGGGCACTTCCTCTCTCCTGGCCGAGTCCGGCCCATTTCCCATTGTGAAATGTTTTTCCACCCCACATGAGCCCAGCATGAGCTGAAGCTATGGGTCTGCGGTGCAAACCATGTTCCTGGCGAAAAGGAGCCTCTGTGAGGCTGGGGCCCCTCCAAGGGCACCTACAGTGCAGCACATAGCACACTGCTCCCTGGGACAGAGGGCGGCATCGGGGTCGAGAGGGACAGACTCCAGCAGTGACGTGGGTGGTCTTCGCTGTCGTCACCCAGGCCATGGACTGAGGGCATACAGAGGCCTCCCACAAAACCACTGGCCCCATGACCCCACTGCCAGGAGGGCCCCCTCAGAGTCACTGTGAGGCTTTCAATTCTGGCCAGATCATTAGCTGCATAATTATTACCCACACATGCATGATCTGGACTTGGGGTAGGGTCTATATGTGTGCTCATGTGTGTGTGCACATGTGTATGTTTGTGAGTATGACTGTATGTGAGCATGAGTGTGTGGGGAGGGTATAAGACAGAGAGGGGACATTGAGATACCCTGGTTCTCAAAATAATTTTTATGAAATGTAAATTCCTTAACGTCCTGATGGCTTTTAAAAAATGTGCATGTGTTTGTGTGTATGTGTATAATGTGTGTGTGTATGTATTTTTTGCCTGTAATTAGATAATGATTGCGTAACACTATGTATCTATTTTAAAAAATCACTGAATTGTATATTGTAGACAGGTAAATCGTATGGTAGATTAATTTTATCTCAATAAAGCTGTTTAAAAAATAAAACATCTCCTACATCCCAAGCATCTCTAGCCCTGGCCAGAGCGCCTCCCATTCTGGGGCCCAGATGGCCATCACCCTCCCACAGACACGTCTGAGTCCCGAGAGGCCCAAAGTGCGGTGAGTTTCTGCAAAGGGACGTGAGCTGGGCGCTCATTCTATCTCTGCCTCGCTGGGTCCCCCGTGCGGCTGCCACTCTGCATCAAGACTTGCTTTCACTGGGAACCAGACTGAGCCTGTGGGACAAAGGCAAACGCCACCAGCTTGTGACACAGCAGTGCAGATACAAGCACTAGGCTATGCTTGGAAAGTAGGTGTGTGGGTTGCTTTTAACTCTGAGATAAAAGACTAGCCAGTCCCCTTGACCTGTAGTGACCCAGTCTCTAAATGGCCATACTGAGAAACATCAGCCACATGCTATAGATGAAAATCTTAAACAAAAAAAGGGCTGTGGATGATAGAAGATGGACACTCTCTGCTCCTCCCTGCTCCTCCTGAGTCTAGGCTAGGCCAGCGCTAGGCACTTGGCTGACCAGTGGAATGTGGCAGGCTGATGGGTTAGGATGCCCAAGGCTAGGCCCTAAAAGCCTTCTGCTTCCATGTTTTCTGAGTTGTAAGTGCACAGGCACGGTCATGCAGGAAAGGCATCTGGATGTGACACTTCTAGCTGAGCAAGTCTTCTAGCCACCCCTGCCAAGGTGCCTACCATTTGAACAGACCATTCACTAGCTGAGTATCACCAAGTGACCTCTATCGATGGCACGTGGAGCAGAAGAATCACCCAGCTGAGCCCTGCTCAACTCCCAACCTCCATTTTTATGAGATAAAATAAAATGTTCTCATCTGAATTTCTGCTACTCAGTTCCTGGCACTGTGTAATTCTGAACTGGAAGCTCACCATGAGGCTAATGCTGCTGCTTAGTGGGTGTGTGGCAACTAGTGGCATATTTTGTTGAAACACTTATAGGAGGAGGGTGCAGCCAAGGGATAGTTGGCATCCTACAATGGACAAGAAAGCTTTGTTCAACCAGGAAGTGCCCACACCCTGCATGACTTTTGATGCTGACAGAGATCAAAGTTCATTTTGTAATTATCTGAGCCTGGAACATGACTCTTCTATATACAGATATAAAACATTTTAAAATAATTTTAACATACCCTGAATTTTCCAACTACCATTTAAATCAAAGGAAGACTACAATTTGCTTGGTTCAAAACCTTATGAGAAACTGTTCAGTAAACACAGTGAAAGCTGAAAAGCACTCCTAGAACCCGAGCCATCCATACAGCTCTCAGAGCACCCCTTCCGAGGCTGCCGCCCTTCCAGAGAGTGCATGCGTCTAGAAGCAAATATACTCAGTCTTGATTTCAAAATCTCAAATATGAGGAGAAGGG
The DNA here is from genome assembly GCF_963930625.1 of Muntiacus reevesi. Classification (NCBI taxonomy): domain Eukaryota; kingdom Metazoa; phylum Chordata; class Mammalia; order Artiodactyla; family Cervidae; genus Muntiacus; species Muntiacus reevesi. Next base: position 226,202,859 of record NC_089250.1, read on the forward strand.
CTTGACAGCATTCAATGGGGAAGCATCTCCTTTAAAATCCATATTCATTTATGATAAGAGTAGAGAAACATCTGATGACATGATCAAGACCCCTAGTACAGGCAAGCCTGAGCACTTGCATATTGAAACATATTTTAAGTAAATAACTTCCTTACATTGCTTCTTTATGTAAGAATTATGGCACTGTTTTTGAAACTGTTCATATGAGGCTATATGACATGAATTCTCTCAAGAAAGGAGGTACTGTGAAATAGTTGTTATAAAAAGGAGGCACTGATGTGACAAGGTTGAAAACCATTGTGCCACGTGGACTTGGGTTCCTAATGCCATCCAGGAAGGGTGGGAGTGTCCTGAAAGAGTCCAAAGACCCTGATGATGCTTTGATCCTTTCTGTTTGCTCCTCCTAGCAAAGGATTGTAAAGACAGTGAGGACAATACTAAGAGATCATTAGAAGACAGAGAAGAGCACTTAGCTGGATATTGAGAATAAGCAAAATGAACCAGATCTTTATGCACAGGTCAAAATTAGTTGGCAAAATATGTCTTCGAATCCCAAGAGCAGACCTTGGCTGTTGCCTAGGTCTGTTGCCTAATTCCTGTGTGACCCAGGGCAAGTAAGGCCCCCTCTCTGAGCTTCTTTTCTGTAAGATGAAGGAACTGAGTAAGGCGATTGAAAAATGCCACCAGGACACAGAGTCCCTTTGCCTGGGCAGCCCCTGGAAGACGGTCTACCTGCCATGACCTTCCTTGGTCAAGCACTGGTCCTTCCCCCTAGGGACCAGGAAGGGAAAGAATCCTCCAAATCAAAAAGCACCATTTCAAACTGACCAATATGAAAGATAAAGACAGAAAAGAAAAGAAAAAAAAATCCCACCATATATTAATGGTTCAGAATACACATAGCAAGGTCATTTCTGGAGAAAAAAAAAAATACAGCTTTTCAGCCTGTGAATAAAAAGTGTCCTTTAACAGGCGATAATTATATACAGGAAGGCAATTAAAGTTTTAATAATTTAATTACCTTCCTGCAAACCCATCAAGGTAAAATATGGAGTGAAAACATTTTTGAGGGCCAGCAGCCACGAGGAGAGGGATCAAAGGCCTCTGAGATAGCTCAGCTCTGAGGCAGTTGACACATTAATTTTTACGGGCTGACCGCCGTTATTAATAGAAGAAACTAGATGGAAGTATTTTTCCACGGTGGGGGGGACCACATCATCATTTGATGCCTGATGTTACAGCAAACATAGTTTTGGCTTCTCCCTGGAAATAAATCTTGTTTTCTTTGACCTTCGTTTGCTTGAGGCAGGGCCAACTTTCAAGACTGGACTTCATAGAGGGGGCTCCCCGCTCACGGCTGCCATGTCGGAACATCAACAAGAAACCGTGAAAGGAGATCAAAGGGGCTCTGGTCAGAAACCACAGGACAGGGCTGGCATGGCCAGGAACAGTGGGGCAAGCGCATCTCAAAGCCAGGGCACCCGCCAGAGATGGCCTGCGAGTGCCCCAACCTCAGCGTCCTCCCTACCAGCACCAGCTGCATGGCTACTTACACACAACTCTGAACTCACCCCCTACTCTGTTGCTGGTGTTGTTTTGATGATTGTAAAATACAAATGACATTAAATTCAACATTTTACCCTTGTGAAAGTGTAGAGTTTTCAGATGAATTAAGTACATTCATGATGTTACACAACCGTCACCTCTATCTCATTCCCAGGCTTTTTCCCACCCCAAAAGGAAGCCCGTCAGCATCCTCCCCACTGCCCTGCCCCAGCTGGGCAACCGCAAACCTGCTTTCCATCTCTGTGGGTTTGCCTGTCCTGGACACTCCATATAAGCGGAATCCTATGCTATGTGGCCATTTGTGACTGCCTTCTTTCACCTATTACTTTTTAACTGAACAAAACATATCCCTAAAGGAAGCATTGTGTTATTATCTATAATAGAAGATCTGTATCACTTGCCATAAATGAAAAATGACCATGAACATTAACACACTGGAAACAAGCTCATGTCACCAAGTCTCTGAAGGACACAGCACACACCCCCAGAGGGTCCACAGCGAGGAATCATTTTTCATCAGCATGTACACCTCTGCTCCATTCCACATTTCACTTCACAGCCATGTAACAGTCCCTGTAGGACTAAACTAAACACTTCCTTTTTTCCTTAATACTTACTTATTTATTTGGCTGCGTCAAGCCTTAGCTGTAGCATGCAGGATCTCTGTTGCATTAATAAGGGGCCTTTATTGTGATGCAGTCTCCCTAGTTGTGGCGCACAAACACAGGGATAGAACCCACGATCCCTACATTGCGAGGCGGATTCTTAATCAGGGAAGTCCCATTAGTACACTTTCTATTGATAGACATTTATGCTGCTTCTGTTTTGTGTTTCAAACAAAACTGAAATTGTTATCTTTGCAACCATTCCGTGTCAGTATAATCTTCACATAAACTTCTGGAAAGCCTGGACCAAAGGATATTTGCATTTTACATTTCAGTTGGTGTTTCCAAGTGTTTTCTTTAGAAATAGTCTCAATGCCTCCTCTCTGCAGCAACATGTGAATATGCCCGTTTCTGCACCTAACCACTAACATGGTGAGTTACCAGTCTCTCTGTCTTCACTAACCTGATAGGTGAAAAATGCATAGACCTCACTGTGGTTTTCATTTGCATTTGAGATAAGTATTCCTATCTCCATTTTATAAATAAGCAAATAGAGATCTGCCCGAGGTTACACAGCAAGTAAGTGCAAAACCAGGATATGAACCCAGGTCCACCAGACTCCAATTCCTGGGCTTGTCCCCCTACATTCCTGCTGCCTCTCATGGCACATGATGGATTCTGCCACTTGCAGATGGCTTGTTCCACCAATGGAGAGGACGCTCCTGGTTGGCAGGTTCCATGTTCATTCCCCACCATGCCTGACTCAACACATAGGATGTGAGCACCCCATAGACACTGCTGGTGGAACCACTGGATTGGATTATCACACCTGCATGCCCATAGTGCAGCCTGGCTTTGAGGAGGCCACAAAAGGAAAGGACAAGCTACAGGGACAAACAGCCAGAGCTGTCATCATGGGACACCTCTGTGACCCTACAGTTTCTGCCATGTTCCCGAGCTCACCAGAGGGGTCACAACTGGGCTGAAGGGTGACTTATGCCAGTGCTCACAGGCACCTCTGAGGAAGGGCCAGTGGGGAGTAGAGGTGTTAATGTCTAAATATATAGAACTGGGGAATTAACCAGGACCATCTTCCACCAGCTACACGCTCAGGGCTGGTGAGCTTCATATCCTACAGGTTCTGGCAAAAGTGAAAATGACTTTTTCAGAGTGTCAGGTGTTTATTAGAACTAATAAGTACTAATAGAGCCCCAGAAATCAGAGAGCCCAAAAGACCACTGAGTGGACTTTCCACAGCCCTAAGGAAACAGATCGGAGAAGGCAATGGCACCCCACTCTAGTACTCTTGCCTGGAAAATCCCATGGACAGAGGAGCCTGGTAGGCTGCAGTCCATGGGGTTGCGAAGAGTCGGACATGACTGAAGTGACTTAGCAGTACCAAGGAAACAGATGTGGGCAGTCAGTGGGAGCCACTCATGTGCACTTGAAGGGCTCCTGACAGCCTTTCTCAGCACACATCCTTTCCTATTCTGTGGTTCACAGTAACTCTCTGAGGTCAGTGTTGCAGTCCCCTTTCACAGATGAGAACATGGAGTCTCAGAATGATGGTGCAGCTTGCTTGAGGGCCCGCAGTCGGTATTGGCAGACACAGAAGCAGCTTTGATTGGACTCAACACTCAACAAGGACTCACCAAAGGCCCCCTTGCCAAAAGGCTCTCTGGGAGCCAGGGGTCCCCAGGCCTTGTTCTCTGGGGACAGCTCTAGGCCCTGACCTCTTGCTGCTTCTGCTGAGGAGAACATCTCCCACGTCCTGGAATGCAGCTTGACGGCAGGGGGCTTGAAGGCTGCCAGGACCTCTCTCAGCACCCTTGCTCCCCTCCTAGCACCAAGGTCTGAACAAACCACAGACAGAGCAGCTGTGAGTGGGACTGCATGCCTCACCCTCCCCTCCTGGGCTCAGCAGGTACCAGGGTGTGGGCCTGATAGCATGGATTCTGAGAGAAGCTCCATCAGCCCAGCTCTGACCACGGCCCAGCTGGGCGGGTCTGGGAGGAGTGGCCCCAGTCCCAGGCCTGGGCCCCATGTGCTCACGGATGCCTGGGCTGGGCGCCAACCTTCTCTGTTACAGCTTGCAAGGTCAGGCTGAGGTCTGAGTCTACACCCACGAGGCAGGGATGGGATGAGGTGACCAGGAAGAGCCCCACCCTTCCTCAGGCCCTTCTGACAAGATGGAGGGTCCATGAGAGCCACCAGCGGGAGGTAGACCCAAGAGCTTAGCAAAACCCACCAGGCCTGGGGTGCCCTTAGCAGCCAAGCACCTCTTCTACCCTTTCTTCCACCAACCACCCTTCCTCTGGAGAGCAGCCCCTCCTGGACAGGTGATGGAGTTGCCAGTCACAGGACTCTGCCCCCAGGCATCCTGATGGACTGAGGGACAAGGGACAGGCTCGTGATGAAAGGATCATGTATTCCCCAGGGTTTTCCCATGAGGTCTGCAAAAGATGGTTCTGTGGTTACAAGGCTGCAGTCACACATTGTCCTGGGGAATAAACCCCAGAAGCAGAAATGGGAGTGAGAGAAAGAGACGGTCCCAAAGGGCTGGCATCTCCCACTGCAGGTGCCTCCAGTCAGCTCCCACCTGCCCCTCCCAAGACCCAACAATTCCCGTGTTCTGCCTTTGCTGTCTCAGTAGGACTCTTATGGCTCACATTTCCTGAGCACGTGCAGCATGGTGGGGATCAGGGGCGTGGGGGTGCGCACTGTTCTGAGTGTTGTACTTGGATTAACTCATTCCACCCCACAGGAGCCCTCTGGTGAGGAAACTGGGCATGCAGGTCAACAGCTCGCCAGCACAAAACCAACGGCAGGGCAGAGCCTGGATCCGCACCCAGACCTGTGAGCTACCTTGGCGTTCAGCAGAGCTTCACAGATGGGCATCACTGCTCCCAAATGACAGCCAGAACTGCGCTGACGTCAGGTGTGGCCACAGGATCTGTGTCAGCCAAGAAGAGGGGCGTGAAAGCGGCACTGCCCCTCTTGCGTGGAGGCATTCTGCCCCCGCACACTTCTGCCCTCCCTCACCCAGCCTTGGCATCATGGATGCACATGCTGAGCTGGAGGTGCCTCTAGATCCAGGCAAGCTGGACACTGAACAATTTCATGGGGGGACAGCTGTCCTGGGAGCCATCTCCACCCACAGTCAACTCTGCACCAGCAAGAAATCAGCACATGCCATCCTCAGTCACTGGCTATTCAAGACTGTTTCTCACTACAGCAGTGTGTGGCCTGTCCTGACCACAGAACGTTTGTCCAACTTGCAAACAAGAGTCTTGCCCAAACTCTGAGGCCAGCACTAACTCCAGTCTCTTCCCACCAAACTAGCATGCCCTGTCCTATTCATTTCTGTTGATTAAATTGGTCTTTTAAAGGGAGGCTTCCTCCCCAGCTCTGCAATTGGAGACAAAGCCCTTGAGAGTGTGACAGCAACCCTGTGCTGTGGGCCCCCTTTCAGACCCAAATGAGGGACCCCTGGTTTGTAATCCCTCTAAGACCATCAGCAACAGATGTGACTGAAGATGGTGTACTGGAAATGAAGCCCAGTTACAGGTCCAATTACTACAGAGAATGGCCTCTTTGGAAGTCAAAGGGTCTTCAATTAGTGCAATTTCTGACAGAAAATTACTTCTCAAAACCCTGAGGTAAAAATGGGACAATAAGAAGGGGGGCTTGAAAATGATGAAATGGAGTTAAAATGCAGGGTTATTGACCATGGGAGACTCACAAACACTGCAGAGCATTCAACTTCAGCAAAGGACAGCCCAACCAGAAGAAACACACACACACCTCTAGCACACAGTAATAGGAGTTTCTTCCTGGGAGCCCTGAGCCTCATCCATGGATCCACCTTACTAAAAGTTCATTCTCAGCAGTAACCCTCTCAGAGTCCCCAGAGCGGCCCATCCAGGCTTCACGGCATTGGAACTGATCTCTCCAAATCACTCTGTCAGTCAGTACAGGCTCACCTCAGAGATTCTGCAGGTTCAGGTCCAGACGACTGCAGTAAAGAGCATATCACAAGAAAGCGAGTCCCACAAATTCTTTGGTTTCCCATGCATATAAAAGATGTATACACTATACTATAGTCTATTAAATATGCAATAGCAGTATGTCTTAAAAACGTGGACACCTTAATTACAAAATAGTTTATTGCTGAAAAATGCTAACCATCCTCTGAGCCTTTAGCAAGACATATTCTTTTTGCAACGGTAACTCAATGATCACTGATCACAGATAACTATGACAAAATATTATAATAGTGAAAAAGCTTGAAATATCATGAGATTTATCAAAATGTGATTATGGAGACATGAAATGAGCAAACACTGTTGAAAAAATGGTGCCCATAGACCTGCATGATGTAAAGCTGCCACAAATTTTCAATTTGTAAAAAAATGGATTACCTGCAAAGCCCATTAAAGTTAAGCACAGTAAAATGAGGTCTGCCTGTAATTACAGTTATTAAACACCTACTGTGTGCCAGGCATTACACTAAGCACCAGGGACACATCAGTGAATGGAGACCCAGTCCTCAAAGAACTCGCCGTTTCATGGGGAAAGGGAGACAAAGGCAGGTCCACAAATAAGTAGGCTGGGTCGATCAGCCCCCTAGACATAACTGAATGGGGCCCCACTTTCTGCTTGTCTAGGGGTCCTTGCGCTGGAATGACCAAGAAGGCCTCTCAGAGGGGGGCCTCCGAATGCAAAATGAATGAGAGGAGCCTGCAGGGCGACGAGCAGAGCCGAGATGGGGGGAAGACCCTGGGGGACACTGAAACCATTCATGGCTGAGGCTCTGCATCTCCTGCTTCCCCTCAGGCTGAATCTGGGCTAAGACAGGTATGGGAGAGACAAGGAGTGGTCACTAAAGGTTCAGCCACCCAAGACAGCTGGGACATGAGTCTGAGTTGCCATCTATTCGCTGAGTGCTCTTGGTCAGGTCACCTCCCCTAACCTCAGTTTCCTCACCTATAAGGGGGAAAGAATGATAATGTTTGCCACTTAGGTCTGTGCACTCCTGGGCATTTATTCCAGAGAAATTCAAACAGGCTGGAGTACAAGTCTTTCCACACATGTCCACAGCAGCTTTATTTGCAATAGTCAAAAGGTAGAACCAGCCCAGGCATCCTCAAACTGGAGGATGGACAGACAAACTGTGGTATGTCCTCACCATGGAATACCACTCAGCAAGTGAAAGGAATGAACAACACCTACATGGACCTCCATGGAATTTTTCTGTGTGAAAAAGAGTCAGCCCCAAGGTCACATACTGAATGGTTACATATACATGACATTTCTGAAATGACAGAATTTAGAAATGGAGAACAGGTTGGTGGTTGCCAGGGGGTAGAGAAGGGGAGGAGGATGGAGCAGGAGGGAGGTCAGCATGGTTACAAAGATCAACAGGAGGGACCTCTGTGGTGTTGAAGCTGTTCAGTATCTTGTCCAGCTATAAAGTTTGGACAGAACCTGTAGGTTCTGATATATATCCCTGGGGCTTAGGTAATGACAGCAGCCACAGCAGTGAGCCACAGCTCCTATTTGGGAGGGACCAGAACCTCCCTCACTAATCAGAAAAGCTGTTGTCCTGGGCCCTTTCACCTCTCTGTTCACCCAGACTGGGTACAGGCATAGGTATCAACTATGCGCAGCGGAGCAGAGGCACTCAAGTCACTCTGTCACTCAGTTCTCGGACTGGAGGGCCCACAGGGAGCCCCGGAAACCAGAAATCACTTAGGAGCCCACATAGTGGGGGGAGGTGGGAAAGGGGATCCTTTATAGCTGCACACAAGTGCCTAGGCTCACCCCCAAGATCTGTGCACGTGCGTGTGCCTGACCCAGAACAGCATACCTAGGACTTTGAGAACTGAACACAGAATAAACCATCGTCCAGATCCAAGACTGGCCACTGGGTGGTACACACACAGGGCAGCTCTGATCAGCATGGCAGAGGTTTTGGAAACTGAATTGCCATCAGGACCACAGCTCATAGGAGACTGGTGGGAACTTGCTGCCTGGACAGGTTGATTGCCCAATCAACCAAAACTAGCAAAGTCCACCATGGCATTTAAACAAGACCTAGAGCCTCATAATACAATATTCCAAACGTCCAAGATACAAATGATAGTTATATACTTAGGGCACATGTGTGCGCACGCGCGCGCGCACACACACACACACACACACACACACACACACACACACACACACACGGAAAATCTCAACTTTTACCATCAAAGACAAGGACCAGACCCCTATACCTATATGACATAGATCTTAGGATGATCAGAAAGACTTAAAGCAGCTATTATAAAAATGCTTCAAGAAGTAAGGGCAAACACTCTTAAACTGAATGGAAAGATAAGCGGTCTCAGCAAACAAAGAAAAGATAGAAAGGAAAACCAAACTGAAATTTTAGAACTCAAAAGTACAATAACCAAAATGTTAAAGCTAAAATAAATTAAAATTTAAAATGTTAAAGCTCACTGAATGGGCTCAATAACAAAATTGAGATAGCAGAGGCATGAATCATTGAGAGTGTGGATAGATTAATAGAAATTATTCAGTGTGAACAACAACTCAAAAAAGAATTTTAAGAACAGGGGGAAAAAAATGAACAGGGATTCAGGACCTGTACCAGAAGGTCTAACATTCATGTCCTAAAAATCCCAGGAGGAAAGGAGAAAGAAAAAACGCCTTGTAGGAAAATATCTGAGAAAATAATAGCTGAAAGCATCTCAAATTTGTCAAAAAGCAAATTCAAATTTGCTTACAGATTCAAGAAACTCAGTGAATCCCCCAAAAGGAGAAATTCAAAGAAACTTGTGTCTAGATACATTATAATCAAAAGGATCAAAGCAAAAGACAAAGAAAAAATCTTGAATGAAACCAGAGAAAAAACAACCCACTACTTACAGGAAAACAATGAAGCAAAACCCTATAGAACTAAAAGGAGAAATAAATCCACAATTACAGTTGGGGAACTCAACACTCCTCTCTTTGTTCAAGGGAACAAACAGACTGGAAATCAGCAAGGATGTAGATGAACTGACCATCAAGCAATTAGATGTAATTTATAAAGCACCATCAAAAGCAAAATGCCTTATCCTTTTCAAGTGCACATAGAACAAAAAAATCAACAACCATTTCCTGGGTCATGAAACAAACCCTATCAACCTTACAAGAACTGAAATCATACAAAGTGTGTTCTCTGATAATAATGAAATTAAACTAGAAGTCAATTTCAGAATAATAACAGGAAAATATCCAAAAACTAAAACATATCTAAATAATTGATGTCATAAAGGAGTTCTCAAGGAAAATTAGAAAATATCTTTAACTGACTGAGAACAAAACTACGACATAAAACTTATGGAGTCCAGCTACAGTGGTGAAAGAGAAATTCATATCATCAAACGCTGGTTTTAAAGAAGAAAGGGCTCAAATCAATGATCTAACTTCTCATTATTAGAAACTAGAAGAGTAAGACAAACCAAAGTAAACAGAAGGAAATATATAATAAAGACTAGAAATAAATAAAATTGAAAAGAAAAAAATTATAGGAAAATCAATGAAATGAAAAGCTGGTTCTTCAAAATAATAAAACTGATAAAACTCTAGCAAAAATGACAAATAAAAATAAAAGACACAAGTTATTAATACCAGGAACACAAGAGAACATATAGTCACAGACTCTCAAACATCAACAGTACAATAAAGGAATACTATGAACAAATCAATGTCAATAAATTTGACAATTTAGATTAAATGAAATTTCAAAAAAAAAGCTAGAAACTAACAAAATTTATACAAGATGAAATAGATAATATGAATAGTTTAATAAGCATTTTTTAAAATTTAATTCATAGTTTAAGATCTTTCAAAAAAGAGATCTCCAGGTTCAGGTAATTAAACTGATGAATTCTAATACCAAGCATTTAAAGAAGAAATAACATCATTCTATACAATTTCTTCCAGAAAAGAGGAAAGAAGGAAATGCTTACCAGTTAATTTTATGAGGCTAGTGTTACCCTGATATCAAAACCAAAGAGAGTACAATTTGGAAATTTTTAAGAGCTACAGACCAATGTCTCTCATGAACATAAGCACAAAAGTCCTTAACAAAATACTAGAAAATTGAATCTATCAATATATAGAAGGAATGATACACCACAACCTAGTATAATTTACCCCAGGAATGTGAGGCTGGTTCACTATTCAAAAATTCATTAATATGGTCTACCATAGTAACAGTCTGAAGAAAACCCATATGATGTGTGAATTGATAAATACAAATCATTTGACAAAATCCAATATCTACCTATGATTTTTAAAAACTAGAAATAAAAGAGAACTTCCTCAATCTAATAAAGAGAATCTACCAAAAAAGAAAAAAAAAATCCCCACAGTCAACATTATACTTATGATGATGAAAGATTAAACACTGTTCTCCTTAAGATTGGGATTTAGGCAAGAATATCTACACTCAACACTCATGCTAAACATCATCCTGGAGTGAGTCAAGACAAAGAAACAAAAGACATACAAACTGGGTAGAGAAAAAGGAACCCTTCTACACTGCTGGTAGGAATGTAACTTGGGGCAGTCACTATGAGAACAGTATGGAGGCTCCTTAAAAAAACTAAAAACAGAGTTACTATATGATCCAGCAATCCCACTCCTGGGCATACATCCAGAGAAAACTATAATTTGAAAAGATATATGCACCCACAATGTTCACTGCAGCACTGTTTACAATAGCCAAGATGTGGAAACAGTCTAAATGCTCACTGACAGATGAATGGATTGAGAAAATGTGTGTGTATGTCTGTGTATAATGTATATATTATATATATAATGGAATATTACTCAGTCATAAAAACAAATGAAGTAGTGCCATTTGCAGCAATGGATGGACCTAGACATTATCATCCTAAGCGAAGTAAGCCAGATAGAGAAAGACAAATATTATATGATATTGCTTATATGTGGAATCTAAAAAAATGATACAATGAACTTACTTACAAAACAGAAACAGACCCACAGACATAGAAAACAAACTTATGGTTACCAAAGGGGAAAGGAGGGAATAAATTAGGAGTTTAGGATTAACACACTACTATATACAAAACAGATAACCAAAAAAGACCTACTGTTTAGCACAGGCAACTATACCCAACATTTTGTAATAACCTATATATATATATGTGTGTGTGTGTGTGTATATATATATATATATAATCACTTTGCGGCACACCTGAAACTAACACAATGTAAGTCAACTATTCTTCAACTTTTAAAGAGACATGCAAAGAAAGAAATAAAACTCTCCCTAGTCAGAGCATGTCTAAAATTAAAAGTCTAACCAGATCAAGTATTGGTAAGAACATGGAGAAACTGGAGCTCTCCTACACTGCTGGTAGGAATGTAAAATAATGCAACTACTTTGTTAAACAGTCTGGCACCTTCTCAAAAATATAAACATTCACCTACTATATGATCCAACCAGACTCCCAGGTATTTACCTGAGAGAAAGGAAGACACGTGTTCATGCAAAGACATACACATAAATGTTAGGCAACTTCATTGGTAATAGCCTCCAGCTGGAAAGAACACATATTCATCAGTAGGTGAATGGAAAAACTGTAGTATAATCATACATTGGAATATTGTTGTTATTCAGTCACTAAGTTGTATTCAACTCTTTGAAAACCCATGGACTGCAGCACACCTAGCACCCTGTCCTTCACCATCTCCCAGAGTTTGCTCAAACACATGTCCATTGAGTCAGTGATGCTACTCACTGGCAACATTGGAATACTACTCAATGATAAAAAAGAATAAAAAAGAATTACTGATGCATGCTACAACAAACACCAATCTTGAGATAATCACGCTGAGTGAAGTAAGCCAGTCAAAAACAAATTCATTAATACAGCTCTAGGAAATTCATACTGCCATGTGACAGAAAGCAGATCAGGAGCTGCCTGAGAAGAGGTAAGGGGAGGGCAAAGGAATCACAAAGGATACTAGGAAACTTCAGGGGAGAGGAAGTATCAATGACATTTTCATTATTTAGAGTTTGGTAAAGGTTTCATAGTTGGATACATTATGTCAAAACATCAGCCTCTATGATTTAAATGCAAGCAGTTTCTTGTTGTCAATTATACTCAGATTTTTTTTAACTCAACAGACAGAAAACAAACAACCCAATTAAAAAATGAATGAAAAGCTTTAACTGATACTTAGCCAAAGAGGGTATGTGTATGACAAATAAACACATGACAAGAAGTTTAATACAATTAGCCATTAGTGGAATGCAAATCAAATCAAGATGAGATACCACTACACATTCACTAAAATAGTTAAAAATACTCACAACACCAAGTGCTGGTGAAGTCACAGGAAAATGGGAACTCTCATCCACTGCTGGTGGGCTGTACAGTGATGCATGCACTCTGGAAAACAGTTCGGCAGTTAATTAAAAACTTAAACACACAACTACCACATGATCCTGCCATCTCATTCCTGGTATTTACCCAACAGAAATAAAGACATGTTTATACAAAAACCTGCACACAAATGTTGATGGCAGCTTCATTCATAATCACCAAAATCTGGAAACAATTCAAAAGTTCTTCAACTGGCAAATGATAAACAAATCTTGGTCCATCCAATAAAGGAATACGACTCAGAAAGAAAAAAGAGAAGCTGCTGATACATGCAACAGCTTGGCTGGATCTCAAAGGCATTGTGCTGAGTGAAAGAAGCCAGGCTCCAAGGTTCTGGTCTCTGATTGCGTTGACATGACTCTCTGGAGCAGACAGCATTATCGTGCTGGGCTCTAACCAGGAGTCTCCAGAGTCTGGTGATGAGGGGAGGGTGAGACCGTGCAGGGGTACACGAGGGAGATTTTTGGAGTGGTGCAGCTGCCCTGTATCTCAATGGAGATGATGATGACACAAATCTACACATGTGTTAATACTCATAGGACCATACAAAGAAGAGAAAGTCAGTGTTAATGTATGTTAACTTTAAAAGGGTATAAAGGAGTGATGAGTATTTGAGCTCTGTGCTAATGAAGAAAAATATCTCCCAAACCACATGACTCCAATCAGAGCAGTAGGATCCTGGCTCTGCACTGGCCAGTGTCCAGGGAAGAGGGACAGAACTTCCCCCATGTGAAATGGAGAAAATTCACATTTTCTGGAACTTGCATAACCATGATTCTCCCACTCAGCCCATTTAGTCCTGAACCTAGAATGAGGTAATAATTATACAGCCCAAGGACTCTTAACAGCATGGAGGAGAAACTTAAGCAAAGCCAGCGAGGGGGAAGTTCTACCAGAAATGGGAAATTTGAGCCTGACCAGAGGTCTCAGGGCTGCCCTCCCTCCCACAATGGTAAGTTCTCAGCCAGGGCACTGTTAACCCCAAGGAGGTTCCAAGCCTCCAAGCCTGCAGCAAATATGCTTCAAAGACAGACCCTGGGGTAAGTCCCCATGCACTGCTTCTCCTGAGCCTGCCACAGTGTAGGATGGTTCTCCACGTGCAGACTGACCACACGCGCTGCAAAACATCTGCATTCCTGGCCCCTCCCCATCACTGTCAGAGCCAAAATTTCCATCCCTGTGTATGTCCAAACAACCATTGGGCGATTCCTCTGCTTGAGTGTCCAGAAAAAGAAAAGGAGGTTGAGTTGGAAGCAACTGCTCACTTTATCCTGATTTGAAGAGTGTCCCCAGGGCCCAGGGGACAACACAGTTCATGCAATGAGATGAAAACTGTTCATGTACAAACACCCTCAGTAGTTTTTGTCCCTAGTCTTTAAGAAAGAATGCCAGTTCTAACCACATGTCTCTGCCCTTCTCCAATGCCCTCTGAGGAGAGGTCTGTAACCCCCATGAGACTCAGGCCTTCAGTAGGGCTGTATCTGGACCACAGAACCGTAGTCCAGACCACCAGCAAGGTAACCTGTGGTCGCACAGAATGCCCAAATTGGAAACAGAAAACCTAAGTTCAAGCCTGGACCTCACCACACCACCCCTCTGAGCGTTGGTGTCCTCATCTGTAAAATGGGGCTAACAGGACAAGCTCTTTCCCTTGCCATACATTCCGTTCCCTCTTACAGGGCATGCTCTTCCCAGGCTCTCACAGCTGTTTCCTTCCTGTCCCAGAAGCCTTGCAAATGCCACCTCCTCAGAGGCACCATCCAAAGTAAACTCCCACGCCAGTCACTTTGTATCACAGCGTCCTGTTGAATTTCACCAGGCAGGTGCCACCACTGGGATTGTCTCTGTCCTCTCTAGACTATCATCTCTTCCAGATGAGGATGCAAGCACCACGAAGGCAGGATCCTGGCCACCTCAGCTCCACTCTATACATCAGGACCTGACACACAGGACATGCACACTGTGTTTTGGTTGGATGAGTGATGCTTCCCCAACTCCCAGGGTTGTTTTGGGGTCGGGGAAGCCTGTGTGAGCAAGCAGTCTGCACCTCAGGAGTTGGTGGGTCTCACTAAGTAGACCTCAGATACACCCACTCGTGTGCGCCATAGGAAACCAAGAGCTGGAGTTTTGTGTAAAAAGCCTCAAATCATAAGATTTGGAATGCTGCACTTTGCCAGCTTGCCAGAGTACAATTTTGCTAGGAAATAAAAATATATAATACTGCCACAGAATTCAGAGCCAGTAAGAATTCCAGCTTATTAGCCAGACCAGATGCATCTTCCCCTCCTTGTCAGTTATGTTCACCAAACATTTAGAAATCAACTTTCAAAGTTCTTTCAAAATGGGAACCCAGCCCAGGGCTCCACACTGGAGCTCAAGTTACATTTGGATGCTAAGCTTAGCACCTAAAATAAAACTGAACTTCTCCATGGTGTCTCAACACCCCATCCTCCCAAGAGTGATCCATCAACTGACATTCAAGTTAGGAGAGCAGAGTCTGCACTTTGCAGCAGTCAGACCCCCCCCCCCCCACCACCACTGACAGGGGCACCACCCACCCTCAGGGCCTCAAATTTCCTCAGGGCCTCAAATTTCCTCATCAGTGAAACAGTTACTAGTAAATAGCTACAGGAAGACCAATCCTTACAATAGTGTTAGCTATCAGCAGGCACTCAACAAACAATACTTGTGATCAGCAATCCTTGCTGAGAGGCTTTGAGCTAGTCATTTGACTTTCTAGACTGCAAAGTGGGTACAGAAGTCCTTTCCTGCTTGCAAGCTTGCTGAGACAGTCAAATCAGATCTTGTTGGACAATGTGCCAATTCCCCAGGGATGTGTGGTCTCCCCTTGCTGACTGAGGGGAATCAGAGAGAGGCTAAAGAGGTTTTAAGAGCATTTCTCCTTTAAGCAAATCCATGGGGATGAAATCCTGTCCTGAACTTTTAATCAGAGCTATGAACCAAGCTGGCTTAAAACTCAACATTCAAAAAACTAAGATCATGGCATCTAGTCCCACCACTTCATGGCAAATAGATGGGGGAAAGGTGAAAACAGTGACAGATTTTATTTTCTTGGATTTCAAAATCACTGCAGACCGTGGCTGCAGTCATGAAATTAAAAGATGCTTGCTCCTTGCGAGAAAAGCTATGACAAACCTAAACAGTGTATTTAAAAGCAGAGAGATTACTTTGCCAACAAAACTCCACATAGTCAAAACTATGGTTTTCTCAGTAGTCATGTACAGATGTAAGAGTTGGACAATAAAGAAGGCTGAGTGTTGAAGAACTGATGCTTTCAAACTGTGGTGATGGAGAAGATTCTTGAGAGTCCCCTGGACTGCAAGGAGATCAAACCAGTTAATCCTAAAGGAAATCAACCCTGAATATTCATTGGAAGGACTGATGCTAAAGCTGAAGCTCCAATACTTTGGCCACATGATGCAAAGAGCTGACTCACTGGAAAAGACCCTGATGCTGGGAAAGATTGAAGGCAAGAGGAGAAGGGGACGACAGAGGATGAGATGGTTAGACGTGAGTTTCAACAAACTCTGGGAGATAGTGAAGGACAGGGTAAGCCTGGTATGCTGCAGTTCATGCAGTCACAAAGAGTCAGACACAATTCAGCAACTGAACAACAACAGTAAACCACATGCTAGGGGAAATATGGGGTGGAATGGGGATGTGCTATGAGAGTCATTGGCAAGGGGGTATTGGAACAGCAAGACGGAGTTGTGGCTAAAGATGCAGTCTTCAGGCCAGCAGCTGCAGGAGTGGGGAACAGGGCAGTGGGGCTGGAGATCTAGCGGGTTCAGCCACACAGCACACAGCCACCCCAGATGGCACCTTGTGCACATGTGAGAAAGACACCCCTTCCCAAGATACTCTGCTCCCGTTGTCTGCAAAACTGACACAATAAATATACAAATCTACAATGACTACTATGTGAGTGGTGCCTGGGACTGGGCAGTGCACAACCTATACAACTGTACTTAGTGTGTACTCCAGCCTGAGGAGACCATGAACTCAACAAGGTTTAAGGAAATCAACTGAGCACAGATACGTGGATTTTAAATGGTTACAAACAGAACATGGAAAAGGATTTCAGCAGATGGGGAGAAATCGGAAGCCTTATGCATTACTGGTGGGAATGTAAAATGAATCAGTTACTGTGGAAAACACTTGGCAGTCCTTCAGAAAGTTAAACATAGAAGTACCACATAATCAGTAATTCAGTCCTAGATATATACCCAAAAAGAACTGAAACAAAAAGTTGTACACAAATGTTCATGGCAGCATTACTCACAACAGCTAGAAGGCAGCCACAGCTCAAATGTCCATTACCAGAATGGATACATAAAATTCATCCACACAACAGAATAATAATAAGTCATAAAAAGGAATGAAGTACTGACACATGCTACTATGTGGATGAGACTAGAAAACATGCTGACAGAAGCCCATCACAAATAGCAGTGTGATTCCATTTCTTGAATTGTTCAGAAGAGACAAATCCACAGACACAGAAAGCAGAGTAGTGGCTGTCAGAGCTTGGGCAGAGGAGGAAACACGGAGCGACTGCTTAAAGGTCCTGGGTCTGCTGGGGTGACAAAAACATTTCAGAACTAGAGAGAGGTGATGACTGCACAACAGTGAATGGGCAAAATTCCACTGACTGTAACACTTTAGGATGGTTAATTTTGTGTTACATGACTGTCATCTAATTTTCAAAATCCCTCAGCAGTTACATTTAGGAAAAGCCAACAAGGACAGAGAATGACACATGATCAGGTGCCCACCGCTCAATGCTAGAAGGACACATAAGCCCTGGCAGGAACGTAGATCTCGCTGGGAAAAGGAAGTAAGGGATGAGGGGAAACTGACTCTCCGTGACAGTTTAAACTCAGCATGACCAGGTTCCTTGGAACCAGCAGGTTGGATCTTCCAGACTTGGTGGACATGGGATCTTAAGAGATAAGCTTGATTATAGAGAAATAAGAAAAGACACAGCTGTGCACACTTGACTTCGAAATGTGAAAGTCAGTGTCTACACTCAGAGCAGAATCCTGTTATCATTCCCATCATACAGACAAGGGACACCAAGACCTGGGGAGGGCTAAACCACCTGCCCAGGCGACACAGCTAACACCTAATATGTGAACTCAGGCAGCCCAACCCTAGAGCCCCAGTCCAGGCATACTCCCTCTACCATGTCCCACATGAAGGGAGGTCACCAGGCTAAGAAGGTGTCAGAGCAAAGGGGCAGAGGGTTGAAAGAGAATGCATGCTTCTGGGTGTATGCCAAGTCTGAATCATGCAGCTGATGGTGGTAATGAGGTGGGTGGGGATAGTGCTGAAGATGCTGATATGAGGGTGATGGTGCTGGTGATGGTGATGACAGAGATGGGAATAGTGTGCATAGAACAGGATAGGTCTAAGGACTGATTCAGGAAATTTAAAACCTTTTGTTTAATTTCTGGCATACAAGAAAGCCCTCAGTGAATGCTAACTACTGTGACTGTTATTGCTATCATTATAAACTTCTGGTTTTAAATCTGCTTCTAAGCAATTTTAAGTAGATTTGTATGTACCCCTCACACTGTGACCTGTATTAATCATGATTCTTACAGTTAAATAAGGCCCATTTCCAGCTCATTCATTCCAATCAGGGAATTATTTGCTTTTCCCAACTAGACAGTCTGTGCTGTTCTTAATATGGACTAGAAGGCCCACAGTGTCTCCAGTCCTGCTCTCCCTACTTCCTTCTGCTGTTTTCCTTGCTCCAGGGTTTCATTTGGGGTAGGTTCTCCCACGGGGATGGCAAGGAGCTTCAGGCAGCGTCACGTCCAAACCCTCACAGCCTGGCAATCCCAGGGCAAAGGGAATGTCTCTTTTGCTGTGTTCCAGAAGAAGACTCCTGGAGGGCTCTGCCCACCATGTCAGAGGGCATCTTCCAATCAGTCACTGAGGTCAGAAAGAGTGGAGTGGTCTCACCGCTGAGCCCAGGTCCCATGTTCATACAGTCAAGTGAGCAGGGGGTAGAGGGAAGGTGATTCCTTAAGGGGAACGAAGGGGAGATGGGTGTGGAGTGGATGAAATCAGCAGATGGCCACTTCATGTCCAGGATGTTGGGAGGTCCAGAGGTGGACAGCCTGCCCCTTAGGGGAAGCATCTATTCAGCTGGCATCTACTGACGGCTTGCATGCACCACTCAAGCTTACTGTGCGCACAGCAGCCCGTTTCCTGCAGATCTAGAGAACTTGGCCTCTTACCCACCCCCAGGAGGGAGGCTGGGGTTGGCCACAGCTGTGGACCAGAGAAGACACTGCTTCTCTGCTTCTTCCATTACAAGAAAGGGTTAAAGTGTTGGGGAGGAGCCTCCCCATTTGGGCAGCGAAGGGAGGGAGCCCACACACAGGCTTCCTGCAGGGGAGGGAAAGACTGGGTGGCCTGAGGCAAGGTATGCTGGGGTGGGCCTGCTTACTCAGAAAGCCCAGAGCCAGCAGGCCCTGGGTCAAAGTTTAGCCCCCCCGAGAGCCTCTGGGTTGAGTTCATTCTTCTTAACTGATATCATGAGGCGTCTTCTGGAGGAGGAAGGAAATGATCTCCCAGGAATGCATGCAAAGATGGTCTGGGGGTGTTTCTGGAACTGGGCAGGTGACAGGAGCTGCGGTATTGAAAGTGGTATGTGTGCGAGAGAGAGTGAATGTGAGTGTGGTCTGCACAAGTGCCTGTGTGTGCTATTGTATGAGGAGACTTACATCTGTCTCAGCCATTAATCCCCTAAACCAGTCAGTGTCACAGTAAACCTCCCCAGAGCACCTCCTGAGTGCTGGGCATGGAGCTGAGCACCTCCACGGCTCGTCTCCTCCTCTGGGGTGGCTGAGAGAGGTGAGGCATGGACTAACTCGGCCGCTGTTTCTCAGAGACACTGACTGACTGACGTAGCCAGTGCTGCACCCTGGGACTCACACCCAAACCTTCTGACTCCAAAGCCACCACCTTTCCACTGCAGCCCATGGCCTCCCCTGATCCCTAACAAATGGCCATCTGTGTTTCCTTGTCCAGAATTGGGAAACTCACTGAATCTAAAGGAAACAACCCTTGGTGCCAGAGGGTGCAAATGAGAACTAGAGACCCTTGGGATGTACTCATCCCTCACGTGGGTTTTGTTGGTCATCACTTTTTGTTGGTAAAACTTTAGATTTTATTATCTTCAGGCAGTTCATCATAGCTCACCGTGCCATATTTCCTTACATCCCCAAACACCAATCATCTCTATCATCTGCCCAGCTACTTGAGGCATTTCAGGGAATCAGAATGAATTGACACTGCTGTCAGACAACTCTTTATCAAAGTGAGCTGTGACTTCAGCCCTCCTTGGCATAGTTCTACCTCTGTACACAGAAGATGTCTAATTCATCTTCCCATTATGGTGAGGATGATGGCAGTGATGATGATACTAAAAAAAAAAAAAAAAAAATTTACCCAGGACCCTTGTTAAAGTGGTATTGTTGCTGTTTAGTCACTAAGTCAGTCTGACTCTTTGTGACCTCATGGACTGTAGCCCACCAGGCTCCTCTGTCCATGGGATTTCCCAGGCAAGAATACTGGAGTGGGTTGCCATTTCCTTCTCCAGGGGATCTTTCTGACCCAAGGAGCAAACCCACATCTCCTGATTAGCAGGCAGATTCTTTTCCACTGAGCCACCCTGTTAAAGGGGTGAGGTTGCCTTTATTCAAGACTATTGCAATAGGTGTAGGGCCCAGTGAGACACTGCAGGAAGAAAGAGAGATTGGGTTCAACTCAATTCAACAAGGAAAAATGAGAACTTAATAGCTAGTGTCAGCGGATAAAAAATTAATAGTAGGAAACACTAGGGATGAGGGTGAATATGGCTAAGCTGACCAACAGGATTCATGCTGAAGGCAAGCCAGGTGGTCAGACACCACCAGGGGAGAGTGGGAAGCAGGAGCTGTGTCGTATGTTGAGGGTGGTCAGATATCAAAGGTGGGGGATTCTGGCTAAACTGACTAAGCAGACTTCGTGCTAAAATTGGGCTCTCGAGGACATGTTGAAGGATGAGGCCTCATGGAAAAAGTGCTCAGAGGAGCCTGACTAGAGTCTGGTTAAGGGAGAGTGGTTAAGTGGTGAGTGACTGGCTCCTAGCCCCACCCTCAACACATCTACAGTTGTGCACCCCAACACTGCTGGCATCGGTTCATCAAGTCTGACCAAGGCAAAGACATCTTTTAGTTATGGCTTTATTTCAGTTATAAAGACACATGTTTTAAATTTTGAAACCACTCACAGCCCTTCTTTCTCACCTTCACAACTCCCAGGGTCCTAGAGCAGAGTTAGGAAATTCTGATCTAGAATAAAACTGTGCTCCTGTCCCCAGCAGTGGGGAGTCTGTCCCAGCTGCAGAGAGGGCCCAGGCAAACCAGCCTTCTCGGGGGCTTGGGTATAAGGACTGGGCATTTAGCCTGACTGACAGACACTCTGATCACAGTCCTCACCCCAAGCATCCCCTCAGACTGGCCCAGGCTCTACCAGGCCACATTGAAGTTCACCTTCTTCCTCTACCCATTCCATTTCCTCTGCCTTCCTTTCAAAAGTACTCATCACCCAAAAGTCTTGAATGCAACCTGTCTCAGTATCTAGTTCCAGAGGCCCACCTGTGACAGATGCAGTGAAGAATTCAGGCCTTTCTCCCCTCACACAGTCTCAACACTGGGCGTCATGGGCACATTTGCCTGACACCTCCAAATATATCTGAGAGCCTCAGTTATCTGAGTCAGAGCAGTGGGACTGACGATGGAGATGGGAGGGGGAGGAAGGGGGAGGAAACGAGAATCTCTGTGACCCTCCAGTTACCCTCCTGGCTGAACACACCGTGGGAAATCAGAGTTTACAGTTCCTTTCCCCAACAGAAAAGGAAGTGCCTTAAAGACAAGAAAAAGACGTTAACACGGGGTCTTTAATACGGTGCCTGGCAACCAGTCTGCCTTCAGCAAGTCGTGGTATGCCTGTCCCACACGAGGGGCTCCCCCCCCGATTCATTTCCGCTGCTCAGAAGAAACAGATCAAACTTGAAGTCTCATATCTGGAAATGGGGCACTGAGAGGGACTAGGTTCTGGCACAGATGGCGCTTTCTACCGCATGGGGGCAGGGAGGCCAGTCCCTTGTTGCAGGACTTATTTTCCAAATCCAAGTTGCTACTCTAACAACAAACCCAACTTCATTTGGCAGTGAGGAGATGCTCATCCCTTCGACCTTGCTAATCTGCTCCCTGGAAGCCTGGCAAAAAAAAAAAAATTCTAGCTTCAACACTCTGATGAAGGAGGAAAACGTTCCAATTCTCTGACAACGGTGAGGCCCTGTGTCCTCAGCAGAGGGTGAATGACACAGTCATTGTTAGCCCCCAAAAGGGTTCAGACAGGAATGGCCCAAGGCCCTGGGAACAAGGTGGAAAGGTGGGTGTGGTCCCTTTAACAAATAAGGGTCACCTGAGGGGGTCTCACAGGCCCTGAACTGTGTTTCCCACATTCCAAGGAGAGAAGTGTCCACAGGCACATTCCTCAAACAGTCCAACAGTTCCACAGCCTCTCTTGGGCGTCTCCTTGAGCAGGGTGGTGCACACGTGCGCACACACACACACACACACACACACACAGGCCCAATTCACACCTGATCTTCTCTTCTGTGTCAGCAGGGAGGGTGGGTGGGAAGGTGACTTTTCAGGTTGGAGGGTCACTGACCCAAGAACGCACAAGCAAACATCCTAAAACACCACAGAGAGCCTCTGGAAACTGATTGGAACCAGTTGTGTGGTCGACAAGAATGAGGGCCGCAGAGGACTGGAAGGCCAGGACAATGTCTGCTCTGTTCTGAGGCAGGGAACAGATGCCAGCGTTCTTCTGACTTTACAGCTTTTTCTTGGCTTGTGCGGGTGAAAGAGGCTGATTAAAAATGGGGCCCGCGCTGGGTGCCGAGCAGCCTGCCAGAATATGGCACAAGACACGGTGGGCCCACTGGAACCCTCGCTGTCCCCAGTTCCCACTGGACACATGCATCAGGCAGCCTAGCCTCCAAGGCCAAGAGGCCCCAGGGATGCTCCTTCCTTGCCTCTCGGGCCTTCTTCCTGCCCCTGTGCCCAAGGCCAGGCCCAGGCTAAGAAGCAGAGCTGCACCAACACCCTCTGCCTTCCTCCAACTAATAAAACCTTTCAGAAATGGATGGAAAGACATTCATCCCCTCCAAACCCATTTCTTCCTGTAGCGGTGTCGTAGGTAAAACCGAGTAAGCCCAGGGCATTGAGTTTCACTGGGCGAGTCACTGTGTGGTCTGTTCTGAGAGCCAAGACTTTCCAACCATAGATTTCAACGGCGGTTACTCAAGTTTGGGTAAGAAAACACTTACCCAATTTCCGAGCAGACAGTGAACCGCGGGGCCTGTAACAGATATGGAGAGAAGGAGCACGCGTTTCCCGGCAGCGCCCGGCTCCCTGGCCCGTGCGCACGTCTACGGGGCTCCTACAGGATGCAGCCAGGCCTGCCAATTAGCCTCTGGCCCCTTCTACTGGAGATGGGGCGAGGGTCCCCCGTGTGCGATTCAGAGAATTTCACACGGTGCCCGCTCCTCTGCTAGAAGGGTCGAGGCTCGCGGGAGGAAGCTGGAATGTGGATTGGAAAATGAAAATATTCTGTTAATGAGGAGCCAGAAAAGACTGGAAATGCCAGAGCTAGAAGGGGCCTTGGAGAGGGGCGAACTCAGGTCTTGGGGCCTTGGTGGCCTCGTCCATAAAATGAGGGAGCAGGGGTGGAGGGGGGCTGAGACCAGCGATCCAAGGCCACCCAAGATGTTAGCAGCTCAGCTGGGCTCAGACCCCTGACCCCAATCCAGGGCTCTTCCCACCACGTCATGCTCCCCATCCAGAATAGAGCCCAGTGAGTGCTCAGCGGGAGGCAGCTTCCATGGGAGTGTTTGCTCTGCTACACCCAGGAGGTGACTCTCCAGACCAGAGGAGCATCTGACCTTTCCTTTACACAGCCTTCTGTGATGGATCTGACCCCTGGAGCCACTTCTGACAGAGGCGCCTTCATTCATTCCACAGTTCGCTGAGTCGTTCCATGGTGTGTGTGTGTGCATATGTGTATGCGTGTGTGTGTGATATTTACTGAGCCCCATCACCACCTCCATCCCAGCCAATGACATGCTGCTCCTGTTCTGGGTTCCAGGGATACAGTACAACCAAGGCATCACCTCACCCTACAGGAGTTCCAGGCCAGCTGAGGGGTCAGGTACTGAGCTGGACAGTGGTCCTCGCCATCCCACTGATGGGCAGTTCCCTAACGATGGGACAGTACATTCTCTCCACCCCAAAGCTCACTGATGACCGGATGACTGATAGCAAGCAACACACACTGCTGGTTGGTTGGTGACTGGCTGACTCATTATTGGTTGGTTGCTATTGGTTAGGTGACTGGTTGTTAATAATTGGTTAGTTGGAGGACATCCCTGGTGGTCCAATGGCTAAGACTCCAACTTGCAATGCAGGGAGCCAGAGTTCAATCCCTGGTCAGGGAACTAGATCCCACATGCCACGACTAAAGATCCCGTGTGCCAAAAACAAGACCCAGCACAGTCAAATAAATAAGATTATCTTTTTAAAACAATTTTTTAAAAATAAATAATTTTTTAAATTGGCTCATTGACTGTATGGGTGGATGGGTGGTAAGTTGATGGACTATTTACTGTGGTTGTTATTGGTTGGGTACTGGTTGTTCACTAATTGGTTGCTTAGGTGATTGGTTGGCTGGCTAAAAACAAAAGCCATATCTAAACCAGCATCATGTCCCAAAAGGAACATGGACTTTGGGGTCTGAGAGCATGGATCCCACTCCCAGTTCTGCTACTTCCAAACCTTACAACCTAGAGAAAGTCCCTTCTTATCGACACCAAGCCACAAGACCCTCATCTGTAAAATAAGGATAATAGCACCTACTTTGCCATTAACATGCATAAAGTGACTTGTACATCAACAGCACTCAGCAAATGGAAGCTGTTACCATTACTTCCACTCATTGTGGAAATGAGAATTAGAGTCTGTAACTTGTAAGGCACCCTCACACACCCTTAACATGATGTTACCTTGAGATTTGCACATGATCACATAGACCTGTCTATGCAATGAGTGATGGGCCCAGAAAGAAATAGGGCTCATTATAGCCGTTGCATAATTAAGAGCCAACCTGTAACTTAGACAAAGTATAGACCTTGTAAAGGAGTTCCAAATGGCATTGGCACTCAAAGCTTCCTTCCCTTGACCATTGAGGAGTAAAAGCCAGCACCAAACATAAGCGTTGGATGGAGAGAAATTCCCCACTTGGACATTCACAAGCATCTAAAACACTTTACAGTTTGCAAATCACATTCATATCTATTACATCATGTGACCCTTGGTACACTCCTAGAAGGCAGGCAAAGTTCAATTAGTCTCCCCATTCTACAGATGAGGAAAGTGAGGCTCAGAGAAGTAGAGTTGCTCACACAAGTCACACAGCATAGCCCAGAGGAAGTCCTATACCTTCGTTCTGAGGCACATGTTTGAATAGGAATCCTTGGTCCCAAAACACCTCTGAAGTTGATATTCCAGTTTGAAATCCAATGCAGGTGATTTTGTCAACATGCTCTCTAAGGACAACCTACTACTCAAACACAGAAATGTTCTAAGCAACTATTTTTTTTAATTTCCCATGAAAATTCCAAACAGCTATAAATGAAAAATAAACATGAGCTTATTAACACTAAGTCAAACATCATACAATTCTGGAGAATACCAGGGTGACAAGACGCCAGCTCAAATGACACTGGCTCCGCTCCCATCACGTGTGGGGCAGGGACCCATTGTCCAACCCATCACTCAAAGATTGTGGGAAGTGGGCATGACATCCTTCTTCCTAGTAATGTCTGGCTCCAAGCCTCTGTTTGCACTGAAGTTTTCCACTTACACATCATATCACTGTCCCACATGTGATTGTCCTTGTTCTATCTGCGTAGTTGATTAGACCCAGTGAAAAAGAAAACCGATTAGAAGATAGAGCTAAATAATCACATAGAATGCAACATACAGAAATTAAGTGATAGAAAACATGAAGAGGGGTTAAGAGACATGGAAGGCAGAATGAAAAGCTCCAACAAATATTTAATAATATTTCTTAAGAAGAAAACAGAGAATGAGAGAGAAGCATTTTTAGATGAAATAACAACCTAGTTTTTCCAAAATCAGACAAGGATATGAATATTTAGACCAAAGGAACATGCTAACTCACAAGCAGTTTGGGATGGATGGATGGATAGATGGGTGGGTGGATGAATAATCTAGTGGTAGACTTGAATAGTGACATATCTGTGAAAAGATCCCCTTAGCTTAAAACCAACAAAATAAAATCCTAAATCACCTTGCTGCCAAGTTCATCTCCCAGAGGACTGAAAGAGTTCTAAAACTCTGAACCTCACTCTGACCAACAAAAAAGAACTAAAGAACTTCTTAAAAATGTGGCAATACATGAACTCCTTTACAAAGTAACAAAAATTAAATCCCTACCTCACCTCATAGATAAAAATAAACTCCAGAGGCACTAAACAGTTAAAGATGAAAAGCAAAATATTAAAACATTTGGAAGAAAATATAGAGTAGCTTTATGAATTTTTAGAATTTTTTTAATGAGATAAAAATACAAAAATACATTATCATCATCAAAATCATCACTATCATCAACCTATTGCCAACAATTAACACACAATGTACACTGACCATCCAATTTAATCCTACACATCCCATGTGCATCTGCTCAGTTCAGTTCAATTCAGTCGCCCAGTCGTGTCCGATCCTTTGCGACCCAATGAACCACAGCACGCCAGGCCTCCCTGTCCATCACCAACTCCCGGAGTCCACCCAAATCCATGTCCATTGAGACGGTGATGCCATCCAACCATCTCATCCTCCGTTGTCCCCTTCTCCTCCTGCCCTCAATCTTTCCCAGGATCAGGGTCTTTTCCAATGAATCAGCACTTCTAACTCTTATGAAAACACTCAGAGGTATACATAGAATCATTGTTCCCATTTTACAGATGAGAAAGCTGAGGCTCAGAGAAGTTATAAGACCTGTGTCTTGTTCTGCAGCTGGGAAGTCACAGGTTTGATGCCACAGCTGGCCCATGTCCATGTCTTCTGTCTGCCACTTTAGGTCCTGGCTCATGCCTGTCATTCTTGAGTTCTCTACCACATATCGATGACCTGCCACTTTGAAGTCCATTCTCTTCATGCAGGAGCCAAAATATATTCATCTACACATTTCACAGAGTTTGTTAAGACCTACTAGGTCCTGGGGGTTCTGCAAGACCCCAGAGAGGTTGAGTTCAATTTCACATGACTCATTTCATCAGACTGATGGGAAATACCAGGGCAAACATTTTAAGTTTAGAAACACAAACAAACATACTGAATATTTTCCAAAGTTTCTATCATATAAGCATCAATATGAGGGCTTTGAGCCTAATGGAAAGTGAAAGATCGACACTGGGGAGGGTGGGAGTGAATAAACCCTCTCCCCACCCCCAGGTTTGATGGAGAAAACTGTTTTTGCAGGTGGAAAATGACTACATTTCAATCAGGATCAAATTCCGAAGGCTTTGCCAGCATTCACAAGTGCCCACATGGTATAGAGCCTGGCCTGGCCAACTTCCTACTCAATAACCTATTTCTACAGCTCTTTGGATATTAAAAAAGTTGAAATACAAGATAAACTCAGCTGAAACCCAAATGAATGGATTCGTTCCCATTTTAATGCCATTTGAGGGTGTTTTATAGCCTGTACTGTGTATCTTTTACACATCTATTTTTAAGTACTACAAACTAAATGATCATGATAAAATATATAAAACCCTTTACAAAATTCCATCTACAAAATTACAGCAAGATCTAGACAGTAAAAATGTGCAGTCAAAGCTGTTAGGCAGTGATGGCAGGGCCTGAGTTGTACTGAATCAGTCCTTTGAACAAGAGGCATAGCTAAAATATCTTGATCTTCTTCCTGAAGGTTGTCCCAATTGTAAACCCATCTCCTCTGTGAAAATGCAGGAACTTACAAGTGATCAGATGCAGCTAAGTGACCGTCAAGTTATGAAAATGGGGGTCAGCTCCTATTCTCAAGACCATCCTTCTATGAGCAAGGCATTCAACCACTTTCATAAAATCAGCTAACGCTTATTGCAAGGCTAGGTTTTTTCTACATGCTTACATATATAAGCCCTGTGAGACAGGTCGTGTCATTGCCACTATTTTACAGATATGGAAACTGAGGCACCGAGAGGTTAAGCAAATTGTTCAAAGACACACAACTGGCTCTGATCCCCATTCTTAACCACCATGTTCCCTGCCTCTT
The DNA here is from genome assembly GCF_963930625.1 of Muntiacus reevesi. Classification (NCBI taxonomy): domain Eukaryota; kingdom Metazoa; phylum Chordata; class Mammalia; order Artiodactyla; family Cervidae; genus Muntiacus; species Muntiacus reevesi. The sequence continues at coordinate 226,230,946 of NC_089250.1, forward strand.
GTGGATGCCTGCTAACAAGGTCATACTTGATTGTGGTACTTTGCTACCAGACATAGAGATAAAATAAGAATCCTAGTTTCCCCTCATTAGAATATGATTCCCTCCCTCCAGAGGAAGCAGGCAGTGACCTCATCAAATAACTGTGCCACTACTAGGCCATACAGAACTCTGGTGTGAATTAGAAAAATGTACCCCTTTCTCAATCTGTCAGAAAATAGTCATAATATACTTTTTGTTGGAACAAGTCACTTTATTACCATGTTTTATTATGAAAAGTGTCATAATAAGCCCCCATATCTATGATATCTGTGATGCAAACGGGAACCTTAGGTCACGCAATGCACAACCTCAGCAACTGTACATAGTGTTCCTACCCTCCATCCTCAGCCAAGTCAAAACAAATGTGGTTTGAACAGTGTCTCCAAAAAAGCAGAGTACAATAAAGCAGAGACACTAGGAGTGTGGTCCCTGGAGTCACATCTCATATGGTCATTGTTAGCATTCAGCAAAGTAATAAAGTATTTCTATAAACTGCTCGACAGATATTAGTTATTGCTCTCATTGGTCCATTCAAAACACCACTTCCTCTTTCTCATCCTCAGTTGCAGTCCACAGACAATGTTAGAGAGGCTGGAAATTTCTCCTCCAGGGAGATTTCTACACTCAGACAATCAAAGCTTAAAAGAACTTGCTCCCCAAGGAGGTACTCAATGAAGTTTCCATACATGTTTTGTGAAAACTTTATCAAAATGTTACTTCCCTTTTTCCGCTTCGTGGAAACACTGGGTTGCTCACAGTTAACATGATCTGACATTGGCTTTGACACTTCACCCCGCTAATTACCATGGGTGTGCATGTGATCCTATTAACCCTCAAGGCAACCCTCTGAGGGAGGTATCTTTATGCCTGTTTTACAGATAAGAAAACTGAGGCTCAGCCTGAGGCGGTGAGGACCAGAGCTGACAATTGCAACCTGATGTATTTGGACTTCGTAGCTGTTGCTCTTAACAAAGTGGTAATTCAGCCAAAATAAACCCATTTTGTAAATGTTATTTATAAAGCTGACAGCAGTCAACTACGCCCTGAAGCACACACAGAAGATGAAGACAGAAGTCCTCCTTGGACAAGAATCACTTCTACTTTCCTTTGAAAGAAATAATGAGAAACAGAATAGGTGATTGCTGTTTACGGCATTTGGTTTCTCATGGAAACAGAGGCTAGAACTCAAGGTGAATTTTAACTTCTCAACTCAAAGTACCGCCAGGAGGGTCATCACATGTGAAGGGAAACATACTTCCCCACTTAATGTTTCCATTCCAGTAGGGCTCCAATACCCTTTTTCAAGTAACAGTGTTACTGAAATCTAATCCACACTATGCTGGGCATATCTATAGCTGTTGTCTCAATTCAAGCCACCATTCCACTGCACAGACTTGAAAACTGAGGCTCAGAGAGGTCAGTGTTCCCCAGGCAACCCCGATATCTGCTCCATGGCAAGAGTGGGATTTGAACCTGGATCTGCCTGGGTCCATCTCCAAAGATCCTCACCCTCCTCCACACTCTCTCCACTGGAAGAGAAGGGTGAAGCTGAAGGGTACAGTGGCAGCAGCCGCCCTCTCACCAACTCACTGTGGGACATTTTAGAGACAGCTACAAAACTGCACTTTTATTTAGTTTACATAAACTCAAACACATGCAATTTATCACTTCACCCATGCGTATCGTTGGCTGGAGATGTGCCCACGTCTAGGGAACCCCCAGGAACAAGCATTACACAAATAAACTTTTTTCCCCAATTCCTTCTGATTTCTGAAGCTACTAAGCTGGCGCGCCAATATTTCTGTAATTTTTTAAATCCCACAGAAGAAAGTTAGTGCACAACAAAAGCCTCTGTGGTTCTCAACTGCATCCTAACCAACCTCTTGCCAAGTTTCTGAATAGACTGGCCCTAGTACTGGAGCCCAGGAGGGGACAGCCTGCCTGAGAACACTAGTTCTGATGTTTTACTCTGAAGTAGGACGGAAGGCAGTGCCAAGGAGTTGAAAACAAGGGAGACAGGAGCCCTCAACAAACATCCTTCCATCATGGACGTAAGATGCCAACCAACTGTGAGTAATACACTAACCATCATTAAAGCCAAACAATTAAAACCAGCAAAATACCATTATTTTATAATAAATTATTTCAACGCCTTAAAGTCAAGTAATTTATTTTAGAATAAATTACAGCCAATAAAATACAACTGAAACCAAAATAAATTTATTGTCTTTGGCACTATTAGAAGACAACCAGGGCTTCCCAGGTGGCTCTAGTGGTAAAGAACCCATCTGCCAAAGCAGGAGACATAAGAGACATGGGTTCGATTCCTGGGTTGGGAAGATCCCCTGGGGGAGAAGATGGCAACCTACTCCAGTATTCTTGCCCGGAGAACCCCATGGACAGAGGAGCCTGGTGGGCTACAGTCCATAGGGTTGCAAAGAGTCGGACACAACTGAGGCAACTTCAGCTGGCAGGCACAGAATCTGATGAAGAGAGAGCATCTTCAAGTGACAAGATCACAGACCAGCAAGGTTAGGGCCCCACTCATGTCTGACAGGCCCTGGGTGACATGACCCATTCACCAGTTTCCTTGTGGTTAAATGGGGACACAGAGCATCATATGGCATGAGGCTGTGTAAATGGTGTAGCATTGGTGTGTGCTTCAGTTTGTCACTAGAGGACACGGTGACGTTTAGCATGTTCCTTCAAAAATGACAATGAATGTGGGATCATGGAGCCCAAAGACGGCAAAAGGGTTTTCACTCAAGTTTACTGATTAGTAATGGAGAACTGTGCTAAGAAGGATCCTGAGGCTAAAACTAAGGTTAATGGGATGGAACTCTGGGATCAGCCAGAAATGTCTGTCATGTTTGAGGTCAGGGGGTGAGGGAGGACACAGATTAAACAAACTATATACACTCCCCATAAAAAGAAAAAGACAACAACACATGATCACCCTCCCCAAACTATGAGACAATTTTCTTTATAAAAATCTTCAAAAAGTGAGACCTTTGGGAACATATTGCAGGCATTAGACATTTTCCACAGGAAATGTTCTCTAAACAGGTTTAGTTCTTGTGAACTTTCCAAGGAAGTTCCAAATTCCATCTTTCTCTACTCCAGACTTCATACCTTAATGGAGCGGGTGGTTTCCATTTTCTCAGGCCTCCTACTTTTCCAAACAGGACACACAGATGAGCAGTCTTCAAAGAATTTTTCATGTTCATACAAAAAGGAGATTTTCCCATCTGCCTGGAGGTTGCTTTTGGGCTGCAGCCATGGGAATTACAGAGAGCACTGCGACACTCGACATTCCGATGAGCTCCCCCGACAGAGCGACTTCAGCCCTGCCAGGAGAGGAGCCCCGCTCAGCCCGCAGATACTAACCTCAAGGCCTGCAGACCCTGTGGGCGGGCGGCTGCTCAGAGGGCCCACATCTCCCGCCCTGGCTAGGAGCGATCCGCGCTCCCCATCGCCAGGGGCTGGGGTGCCAGCCTCACAGTGAGAGCCGGATTGTGGTGGTCTGTCTGTTTGTTGAAATTGGGCCGGGAGAAACGGCGGCCTCGAAGTCAAGATTGCCTGGAATGTGAGCCCTCGCGCTGTGCAGACGGCTCTGTCAGCAAGCTCAGGAAACAGGCTGGGAGGCTGGGACGAGGCCCAGGTCTGGACCACGAGTCTCACCACGCAGCACGCCGTCGGGGAGGGGAACCAAGGGATGCCTCCGGGACAGACGTCCCTTCTGTGTAGATGTCGCCCTGCCCTCGCTCAGTGTGCAGCGTGAGGCCCTAATTTCCTTGACCAAGTGGAAAACCCAGTAGGAAGTGCTGATTTTCTTATTTGATGACCAGGGCTTTTTCCAGAAGAGAAGCTGAATCATGCTGACTTTCTGGAGAAGTTCAGCATTTCCTCTCATTCTCAAAGGCATAATCTCTGGGTCCCCTTCTTAAAATGAGTACAAGACAGTATTAGTAGTCATGAAAGAAGTTCCCATTTACTGAGCACTTACTAGAGAGAGTCTGCCCCTGGAGTGATCTTCAAAATATTTAGCCACTACTAAGCTGCAGTCACCAGCTATGGAAGGCACTGGAACAAGTCTCAGAAGCCCCCACTCTGCCAAATGTTGCTCTTTAGTCACTGGACCATGAGGAGGCTTGGAGGGGGTGGTCCAGGGACATTGCAGGGGCAGCAGTAATTTATGAAGGAGTATTTAACCACAGCCATGCACCCCAATGCCTTGTCCCTGAATGTCAGCCCCGCTGAGAAGCACTTTTGCAAGGTGATTTCCAAACCACCCCCAACAGCTCTGCCACCTCATAGGCACAGGCCCCGGCCCCGCCCCAGGACTCAGCAGGGCCTATGACTGCTTGGCCTGCAGGACTGACCTCTGGGTCATCCAAGTCCAGGTAAAAGGAAGACCTGCTCATTTGGACCCTTGAGTCTGCTGTGAGGAAATCCAGTCCACCCCATTAGAGAGAATGTATGAAGAGACTTGGAGAATGAGACACTACGTGGAGAGGCCATGGAATCAGGAGGCTCAATAGGAGGTTGCTGTCCTGAGCTTCCATTCATGCGAACAGTTCGGTGCATAGCACTTAACAACCAGAACAGCACCTAATATACATCCCCTTCTGTATTATATTATTGCTGTGCAATGGGCATTATTATAACCTATTTTACAGACCCAACAGATTAACACACTGCTTCAAAACTGCACTAAATCTGGAAACGCACTCTGACTTCCTAAACCGTCATAATTTACAGAAGAACCTGAGAGCTCTTCTCGGGCCCTCACTCACAGACCCCCACCCTTTGCCGAATTTCTCAGTGTCTCCAGAAAGCAGCTGTGCATCCCATGATTTCTGCTCATGATCTTGTCAACCTTCCCATTCTGCCCACTGGAGGCCCTGGCCCTGGGTGAGCATTCCCTGCACTGTTAGAACAGGCAAGCCCACACCGTCTTGGGTGCAGCCTCCCTCCCTGCTGGAGCCCCTACACTGCCTCCTGCCTGAGCACCCCATCCTGGGACAGCCGCTGGGCCACGTGATGAACTCCGTGGGTATATTTAGCTGCTGGGAGACTTCCCAGGATGGCATTGTTGATCCTGGACCCCAATCCAGCCTGAGTGGAAGAGCCGTCATGCGGTTTTCTCACTGCCCACTCTTCATGTTTTACACACTCACTCCTCAAGTTCCTCTAAGGAATGGAGACGCTGTATAACATTTATGAGCTTTATTCCTGCCGGTGCTAATGGAACTGGAAAAAAAAATCTCCTTTTTTTCCCCTGCTGGAAAGTACTTTTCCATACTTCTCTGTCTTTGTTATGAAATCTCCTCAGCTATATTAGTTAATTACTCAAAACAAAACTGCCCCATGAGACTGAATTATCCCACCAGAGGGTCGAGTGTTTTCATTCCTGTTGTGTGGAAATTTCTGCCCCCACCCAGCTCTCCCCTTGGCCCTCATTAGGGTGATAGATGCCCAACATGAGCCACAACAGGCTGAAGAGGGGAAGAGAAGCAAACCATGCCTACCCCCCGTCCTTCATGCTCCTACCTGGCCCCATTCGCCTGCTTTCCTGAGCTCGTCCTTCAAGGCTCTGTTCAATTGCCATCTCTGCCAGGAAGTCCTCAGGAAGCACTCCTTCATCTTCACCTACCATATTCTCACTGGCACTCACCTCTCAACCCTGAGTTCTTCTCTTTTTAAGTCTCATCTTCTCAGCTATATCCTATGCTCCAAACTCCAACCTCATGTTCTTGTAGACAGTGTCATTGCCATCACACACCCCATTTTCAGACCCAGCGCTTCCTGAGGATTACCTCATTTCATAATAGATATACTGATGTCCCCATTTTGTAGAGGAGAAACCGGAGCTCTAAAAATGCACCCCATAATGAGTAGCTGGCATGTGAGCCCAGGTAACCTGAGGTCAGGGTCTGTGCTATTAACCACGTTAGTAATTAACCCACAACCCTAACTGAGCATTTCAAGACAAAAGGAGAAAAACCAGAAGAGCACAATCTAACTTCTTCCTATGAACGAGCAATAGAGAAAAGACAGCTCTTCAGTGGGGATACCCCATACTAGATAAGACGTAACATCACTTGTGAGACTCAAAATCCACACACACATCCTCGTATTTGTTTTGGAAGAATAGTATAAGAATCCCAAAATCACCCAAAAGGTTTTCTCTATGACTCCTGCAGTCTGAATCTCTCTTAAGGATATGAGCACAATGTGTATCAAGATTTATACACAGTGACAGTCACTGCACATGATTTCCAACAGCAAAAATTTGGAAACAACCTAAATAAACAACAATTGGAAGGGAGTGTGGAAACATGGTGATTTTTACTTTCTTCTTTCATTTTTCTGCATTTTTCCAAATTCCTTCAAAATACAAGTGTTGCCTACATGATCATGGGGAAAAAATCAATAATATTTCCAAGGCAGAGCAGGGACACAGGTCACGTCATTCCTGCTGGCAGAGAAGCAACTCTGTGGAGGGCATTCTGGCAGCACATGTCTCAGTCTAGCAATTCTCCTTCTAGGAATTCACTCGACGTAGATCCTCACACAAATGCACCAAGAAGTACGTGCAAGGACATCCAGTGATGCACGACTTGTAATGGCAAAAGACTCAAACCAACCTGAAAGTTTACCCAAAGGGACTGGTTGAATAAATTACGGTATATCCATACAAAGGAATGCTGTGTGGTTTAAAAGAAAGAAATGGAGTATAACGTGAAAAATTGACCGTGACATATTGTTGAGTGAAAAAAGCAGGCTACAAACCTATGTGTATAGCATAATCCCATTTGTGTAAGACAGTATAAATATATGTGATTGTTTATATTAGACGTTGGAAAGTCTAGAAGGATATACATCAAACTCTCAAACAGTCATTACCTGGATGGGGAAGAAGTTGGAAAAATGAGGAACTTTTGTGTTTTACTCAGTTTTTATATTGCTTGAATGGTTTCCAAATCCAGTCCTGCTTTAGGCAAGTAAACATATTCTTTCTTTACTTTATGTTATGGAATAATTCAAATATACACAAAAATAGAAAGAACAGTACAATTAACTCAATGTACCCATGACCCAGGGCTTCCTTGGTTGCTCAGATGGTAAAGAATCTGCCTGCAATGCAGAAGACTGGGGTTTCATCCCTTCAAGAAGATCCCCTGGAGAAGGGAATGGCTACCCACTCCAGCATTCTTGCCTGGAGAATCCCATGGACAGAGGAGCCTGGTGGGCTACAGTCCATGGGGTCAGAAAGAGTCAGACACGACTGAGCAACTAACACTTTAACTTTTTTGTTTTTTACCCATCACCCAGCTTCCAGATTCAAAAATGATCAACTCCTGCCCAAACTTGTTTCAACTCTACCTTACCCATCCAGATTCTAGTACTATTATCACACCTGAAGAATAACAATAATTTCTTAATGTCGTCAAATATTTGATCAGTGTTCACATTTCTAATTTCTCTCAATGTTATAAATCATTTTTTAACAGTTTGTTTGAATTGGAATTCAAATGGGGCCACAAATTACAATAGATTGGCTTGACTTCAAAGTATCTTTATCATAAAGATTACTTATTCTCTCTCTAGACACATACATACATATACACACACATGAATATACACACATGTATACCCATATATATAGGCATAAATATGTATTAATATATGTATATATATAGCTGTATGCATGTGTGTGCATGAAGTGGGTGATCTCGTTACCCTCATCTAACAGTAGGGAAACTAAGGCACAGAGCGGGTAGGTGACTTGCCTTGAGTCCACACAGATGTGTGGAGAGAGTAAGAGAAGGGAGGAAGACAGACTGAAGGAGCCGCAGTCTGGGTTTGGCTGGTCACATCCTCACGGTGTGGCTGAACCTGCTCTTCTGTTCTTTGTGTTTCCTGTCAATTGGTGGTTAGATCAGGAGGCCTGATCAAGTTCAGTCTGATGTTTGGGGCAAACTTCCCATGAGTGCTGGTGCCCTTTCGTCAAGAGTCTCTTGTTCCTCACCCTGCCACGTCAGTTGCAGGGATGCTCGGTTCCCGTAGGCCACTGGCTTCTCACGGTGGCCTGTCAGACGTGCGGCCTGAAGCCAGCCTCTCCCCACCAAGCACTGGCTGAAGTACAGAAGCACATAGCTGGGGCAGCCAAGGGAGCCTTTTATCAGCCCTGCCCTGTGCTTCCAGCTCCCTGGAGCTTGCTGCTGTGACCCCAGCAGCACGGACAGATGCACACATCCCACAGCATCAGTATGTCTTCTGCCAGACTCGCCACCTGGCTGAGCTGCCATAACACAGAATAACACCTTCCCGCCGTGCTTCCCTCAAGAAAGCGCTTTGGAGACTGAAACATGGTGGGAACTATGGAGCAAAAGGCTTGTATACACACACAGTGAGGCAACTCAGTGAAAGGCTCAGAGACCTGAAGCAAAACTGAAGCCCCTAATCAAGGCTTCCTCACTTTCTCCAGGGCAAGTACCTACTCTCTTTGTGCCTCGGTTTCCCTGTCACCCACTTCCTAGGCTGGGAGCGAGAACTGGATTAGAGAATATTCCAAAGGTGCTGAAACCGTGTTGGTACACCAGATATCAACTTCTGTCCTGTGACCTGAAGGGAGTAGGAGCCCACAATGGGTTAGCAGATCCCATGGGGCATCCACCCCATGGCAGGGAGCACAGTCGTAGGAACTGTCTTTTCTGGACTCAGCCAATCATGGTGGTGCTGCTTCCTATCTTTGTGACCTTAGGCAAGTTACTTCACCTCTCCCAGCCTCAATTTTAGTATCTGTAAAACAGTGGTGATGCAAGCCAGGCCTCACAGAGTGCTGTAAAGATCTGACAACCTAAGACTTGTAATGCAACGAAGCCAACACTCATGGGAGGACGACTTTGCACCAAGCGCTCAGTTCCAGGCTCTCTCTGTCTTACTGCATTTAGTGTCACCACAGCCCTGCAAAAACTGGTCAAATTTTACCCCATGTAAGGTTTCTAGAATTCTGCCAAGGATGTTAGATGGACCACAATCCCTATCTGAAACCGCTGGAGCCAGATGTGTTTCAGAGTTTTAGGAATTTAGAATGGCAATGAGGTACTCATCTGGTATGGTCTTAACACTGCAGCAGGATCCAGAGCAGCCTCTGCGATCAAGCATGTTGACACCTTGGCAGTACAACATATGAAGTGAGTGAAAGTCACTCAGTCATGTCCTACTCTTTGCAACCCCATGGATTATACAGTCCATGGAATTCTCCAGGCCAAAATACTGGAGTGGGTAACCTTTTCCTTCTCCAGGGGACCTTCCCAACCCAGGGATCAAACCTAGGCCTCCCACATTGCAGGCGGATTCTTTACCAGCTGAGCAACCAGGGAAGCCCAAGAATACTGGAGTGGGTAGCCAATCCCTTCTCCAGGGGATCTTCCCGACCCAGGAATCGAACCAGGGTCTCTTGCATTGCAGGCAGATTATGAACAACATATGAACACTCCCACTAACTGGGATAAACCAAGACCCAAACAGACTCACATCAGTTCAAGTCAAGTTTTACCACCCAATTAGTTTGGGGCAAACCTGGGGAAAATGTTTCAGTGTTCTGATATTCTGAGCTTTCGGCATTGCAGACCGAGGCAAGTGGGCCAGCAGTGTAAACATCAGAGACCACATAAGGGGTGCAGCAAGAGTGACTCATACATCAGGACCTGGTGACAAGAACACTTGACCAAAAGGAGGCCGTGAAGAGCTCTGAGACCTTTCACAGGTAAGAATCCCAAGAGTCCAAGCTTGGATAATCCTCTGGACTCTGGGGCAGGTCAGACAGGATCAGGGTCCCAGGAAGGCTGAGATGAGGGTGGAGACAAGGTCTTTACCCTTGATCCCTTTGTCCATGCCCTCATTGCTGGGGGCACACTGGGATCGCTGAGCCCCTATGGGGCCAGCCCCAAGTGCAGTGGGCTCCAGCCTCCCTTAAAGTCCCGGGATCCAGGTCAGGGCAGGGCCATGTCGGGGGCATGCAGTGGCATCTAGTCTTGTCACCCAGGCATCCCTCTTTCCTCCCAGGTATGACCCCTCCTCCTGATACACACGCTTTCTCTCCTCTCCCCAACTCCTTCTTCTGGTGGGGGTTACCATACTCTGCCATGACTTGGTGGACACAGCCGATTGGCCCAGGGGAGAACCTCTGAGTCAGTCAGAGTGCTTCCAGAGATTTTTCTGAGCATGGCCCAGGGGAGAACCTCTGAGGCAGTCAGAGTTCTTCCAGAGGTTTTTCTGAGCAACTGGGAGAAGTGGAAGGCGTAGCCCCTCTCCCTGGGGCCTTATGAGCCAGGAGACAACAGCTCAAATGCTGTCTTTCTGCCCCGACGTGGAAGGAGCAGTTTTGGAGAGTGAGTGGAGTGTGACATGCAGACAGAAGTGGATATGAGAAAGACAGACATTTCTTAAGCTCCCCCGGCTGAGCTGACACAGAGACCCAGGTCCGCACCTGCTCTCCTCCTGACCTGGATTTCATCCTTTCCATAAACCCCTATTTTTACTTAATTTCCATTGAGCTGGGGTGGGAACACTCTGTGGAGAAGAAAGAGTCCCGCAGCTGGCCATGAACAGCTCTCTGGCTTGTGAATAAGGGCTGTGTTGCGAAGAAACCTCCTGCTTCTGTATTTGTTCAGGAGGCTCGGGTCGGGGGTGGGCACGTCTTAACCCAAACTCACCCAGCACCTGTTGAGAAACACTGACCCCATTGCAGAGTTTGGGTTTACATGGACTCTGTATAACACCTTATAAAGAAAGCCACTAGCGCAGAAGATTAAAGAACACCATTAAGTTCGTTGTTTTATTTCTTCTGAGGCCGAATGAAAGCTGGAAAAGCGCAAGGAAACGTTGCTGAGTTATTTACTCTCCGTTACCAGGGGCTGTGCATCGCCTCACATAAGCAGCCCAGCCGGTCACAGCGGTGGTTTATAAGGTGTAAATGTTGAGGGGGAGCCAGCGCCGTCCTGGAGGGAAGCTTGGAGCAGTCACACGGTCCGAACACAACTCAGCGCCAATAAAAGCTCCTGGGGCCGGTCTGGCGTCCTGGCCCCAGCGAGACCAGGAAGGAGGCCTGTCCAGCTTCATGGAGCCCCTACCATTCCTGGGTGGAATGTGTGTTGAGTCTGCCCACTGGGGCGGCTCAGTCTCTTTATGGATTGTGCAAATCCCTTTCTGGAGTCAAGGGCAGGTGTCAGAGAGAAAGCAGCCCCTTTCACGGCTGGACACCACACAGTGTGCCAGGAAGGGGGAATTTCACCCAGGACTGAAGGAGGTTCGTCCCACGTCCCACGTGAGAGGCCGTCTGGGTTTCTGGCCTCCTTTAGTGCCTGCCCCCTGATTATCTTGCTAAAGCACCTGGCAGCTGCAGGGGACCGAAACTGGCTTGAGCTGACTTGAGCCAAAGAGAGGGGTATGTTGTAAGGTTGTAAGGTGACATGGGTGACTCACGAAACTCAGGTCTCAGGGGGCTGGCAAGGGAACAAAAGGCCTTCAGAAGCTGGGCCCAGCCACTAGATGACTCATCTATCCGTCCCAAGTTCTGACTCTCCCTGACTCCAGGCCTGCTTCTCTGGTTCTCTGTGTGCATGGTGGAGTAGGAACAGCCCACAGCTCCCAATCCATGCACCCACCCTTCAAGCCACCTCTGAGAGCACTGCTTCCAGACCCTGACAGGCAATCAAGTCCCCATGGCTAGGGGAGTCGCAAAAAGTCACTGCCCTACTGCTTTCCCTCCTCCTAGAAGCCATTCTCTATCTAGTCAGTCAACAGATACACACTGAGCACCTACTGTGTGCAGGCCTGGTGCTGGGGGTGAGGAGGGGAGCAATATGATAAGCAAAGGAGACCCCATCTCTGTCCTCAGAGTACCGCTGTCCCAATGCGGGGTGGATGGGAATTTAATAAGCACACCAGTGGAGAGGGGGCTTCCCAGGTGGCTCAGACGGTAAAGAATCCACCTGCAATGTGGGAGACCTGGGTTCGATCCCTGGGTTGGAAGATCCCTAGAGGAGGGCATGGCAACCTACTCCAGTATTCTTGCCTGGAGAATCCCCACGGACAGAGGAGCCTGGCGGGCTGTGGTCCATGGGGTCACAAAGAGTCGGACACTTTCACTTCACCTCATTTCACCAGTTGAGAGGAGAGGGCCATGGTGGTGAGAACTTGTCACAGGGGCAGGTGACATGATCTAAAGTGACATGTGAGTTAACTAAATTCTCTAGAAGGTAACCAGGCAAGTGAAAGAGAAAGTGCCCCCAGGCAGAGGAAAGTGCAGGCAAGGCCCCAGGGAGGGGAAGGGCCAGACTGGTGGGATGAATGAGGACAGCACTGGGCGGGCAGACCAGGAGGCGGGAGGGGCGCTGTGGTGCTGCCAAGGCACAGGCATCCATGTTCCCCACAGCAGCCACTAGGAGGCTCTGGGCAAGGAAGCAAGTCAGGTGTGATGAGAACTCAGGGCACAGCTCTGTGTCAGGTGAGGTTCTGAGGAGCCCACCTGAGTCCAGCCTCTGTGAGCTTAACTCCCCAGGTCCCCATTCTCAGTCTCGGCTCTTGCCTTTCATTGTCTACCCAGACCGCTATCCAAGAGGGTCCAAAATTCTTCCCAGCTCCCAGCGCCATCTCTGGCTTTCCCATCCTTAGCCCTGGGAAACTCACAAGTATGGAGAAAAATATTTATCTTATATTTAGCCACATCCCCAGCGGATGACTAACATCCCAACCCCACGCCACAGAGAAACACAGACTCAGCACACAGACTGTGGGACAGCAGGCTGCCGGGGCTTGGTGGGCCTCAACCACAGAATCGGGGCAAAGGAGGGGTGTTGGGCAAACCATCACAAGACACCCACGACTCCCCCTTTCGCTCTGCCTAAGATGCAACTTGGAGCCTGTATCTTTGAGCCTGTCTGGAGAAAGCTGTGTGACAGCAGGCAGTGTGAGAAGGGCTCAGATGTCATGCATCATGGCCAGGAGTCGCACGGCGCTGGGCTGGCTGCCCTTCTCGACCTAGCAGGGATTATCATCTCCCCTACTGTATTGATGAGAAAGCAAAGGCACAGAGATGTGGAGCTTCTCGCCCTCAGTCATCAGCAGGTGGTAAAGTCAGTTCTGGAGCCATGATGGGGCTCCAGGGTTCACTGCCTCCCACAAGGCACTCCACAAATACAGCCCAGGTAAGCTAGGTTGCTCTTTTGTCAATTATATTCCCATCAAACAGCCAGTCAGATTCACGCTTTCAACCACTGCGGGGCCTGTGGGACCAAACCCCACCTATGCTGCCCTCGGCTCCTCTCTGTCGCATGCCTGGTGTCCACACCTACCCTCTAGGTCTCCTCCTGAAGCTCATGGACACAGACAGGTGCCTCTAAACAGCCCGCTCCTCTCCCTCACGGCGCCCTGTGCTTTTCCCTTAGGGCACAGATGTCCGTCTGCAAGGTTACACTTCCACATGCACTTAAGTCTCTGAAGTGGCTTGGAACTTGGGAGTTACAACACACGGAGACTGTTTCTGTCCTACCTTCTGCTGAATTCTCAGCATCCACCACAGGGCTTACAGCACAGGACTGTTTATGGACAGAAGTGGGGGAGAGGGAGGCAGGGAGGGAGAGCAGGAGGAAGGGACAGGGGGGTGAGAACCCAGCACCCCAAGAGCACACAGAGCACACAAGCACCCACAAAGCACGTGCCTTCCAACTGCCTTTCTCTCTGATGAGTTGGTCAATAGATATTTGATATGGCTCTCATTTTTTGAAAAGTAAACTTAAATAACCATCATCAAGGATGGTTTCTGGTCATTGTGCATCTGGATGAGGGGACAGTCTGTACTGTGGGCCAGAGTGAGTAGATAAGTCTGTGCTGATACACAAAAAATTCTAAGATATATTACACACAACCTGTTCCTAACATCTGGGACACATGATAATTGTTTAAAACAAAGTATTGACAAGGTGCTATGGGGGGAATCTCCTGGTGATCCAGTGGTTGGGAATCCACCTTCCAATGCAGCAGATGCAAGTTCAATCCCTGGTCGGGAAACTAAGATCCCACATGCCTCAGGGCAACTAAGCCCACACACCACAACACACATTGCAACAAGTAGTGCCTCAACAAGAGAAAGCAAACAAAGACCCAGCACGGCCAACAACAACAAAAAGTGGTGTGGGTAAAGTGATATCATTTATGTTTAAAACTGTACAGTTAAAGATCCATAGAGTAATGCGTATACATGGGATCTAGAAGGATGGTACTGACGAACCTGTTCTCAGAGCAGCAGTGGAGATGCAGACATAGAGAACAGACTTTTGCACAGGGCGGGGGAGAACAGGGAGAGGGGGAGATGAATGGAGAGAGCAGCATGGATGCATATGCACCAACATATGTAAATAGACAGCCAATGGGAATTTGCTGTATGACTCAAGGAACTCAAACTGGGGCTCTGTAATAACCGAGAGGGGTGGGACTGGGTGTGGAGGTGGGAGAGAGGGGACATATGTACACCTATGGTTAATTCATGTTGATATATGACAGAAATCAAGCCAATACTGTAAAGCCATCACCAATCAATTAAAAATAAATACTTAAAAATTATATGACTAAAGATATAAATATGAATATGACTTTCTATATCAAGAAAATTTCTAGAGATGATAATGAAAAATCATTCCACACCTGGTCTTGGACAGAACCTCCTTGCCCGATGTCATTTACAACCTCCTTCTTGGAAGAAACTGGCATTTCTGATAAATGCTAAAGTGATTTTCAAATAAACTTCAAGTTGACTCTCGATCTACAACCAATCATTGTCAACCAGTTATTCTTTTTTTTTCTTATGTCCATGCAAAATGTTTCTGAGGCAGTTAAAACTATACAGCTATTAACTTTTAGTCTTTATTTTATATGGTTTTGTAATATTTGAATTTTTTGCCATTGCCATGTATTATTTTTTTATTTATTTTTAATTGAAGCCATGTATTATTTTAACAAATGCTTTTGAAGAGTTAAACATATATCATCACTGATGAAAGAAATCAAAGAGGACACAAACAGATGGAGAAATATACCATGTTCATGGATTGGAAGTATCAATATTATGAAAATGAGTATACTACCCAAGGCAATCTATAAATTCAATGCAATCCCTATCAAGCTACCAACTGTATTCTTCACAGAACTAGAACAAGTAATTTCACAATTTGTATGGAAATACAAAAAACCTCTAATAGCCAAAGCAATCTTGAGAAAGAAGAATAGAACTGGAAGAATCAACCTGCCTGACTTCAGGTTCTACTACAAAGCCACAGTCATCAAGACAGTATGGTACTGGCACAAAGACAGAAATATAGATCAATGGAACAAAATAGAAAGCCCAGAAATAAATCCACATACCTATGGACACCTTATCTTTGACAAAGGAGGCAACAATATACAATGGAAAACAGACAATCTCTTTAACAAGTGGTGCTGGGAAAACTGGTCAGCCACTTGTACAAGAATGAAACTAGAACACTTTCTAACACCATACACAAAAATAAACTCAAAATGGATTAAAGATCTAAATGTAAGACCGGAAACTATAAAACTCCTAGAGGAGAACATAGGGAAAACACTCTCCGACATAAATCACAGCAGGATCCTCTATGAGCCACCTCCCAGAATATTGGAAATAAAAGCAAAAATAAATAAGTGGGACCTAATTAAACTTAAAAACTTTTACACAACAAAGGAAACTATAAGCAAGGTGAAAAGACCGCCTTCAGAATGGGAGAAAATAATAGCAAGTGAAGCAACAGACAAAGGATTAATCTCAAAAATATACAAGCAACTCCTGCAGCTCAATTCCAGAAAAATAAATGACCCAATCAAAAAATGGGCCAAAGATCTAAACAGACATTTCTCCAAAGAAGACATACAGATGGCTAACAAACACATGAAAAGATGCTCAACATCACTCATTATCAGAGAAATGCAAATCAATACCACAATGAGGTACCATTACACACCAGTCAGAATGGCTGCTATCCAAAAGTATACAAGCAATAAATGCTGGAGAGGGTGTGGAGAAAAGGGAACCCTCTTACACTGTTGGTGGGAATACAAACTAGTACAGCCACTATGGAGAACAGTGTGGAGATTCCTTAAAACCTGGAAATAGAACTGCCATATGACCCAGCAATCCCACTCCTGAGCATACACACTGAGGAAACCAGATCTGAAAGAGACACGTGTACCCCAATGTTCATTGCAGCACTGTTTATAATAGCCAGGACATAGAAGCAACCTAGATGCCCATCAGCAGACAAATGGATAAGAAAGCTGTGGTACACATGCACAATGGAATATTACTCAGCCATTAAAAAGAATTCATTTGAATCAGTTCTAATGAGATGGATAAAACTGGAGCCCATTATACAGAGTGAAGTAAGCCAGAAAGACAAACACCAATACAGTATACTAACGCATGTATATGGAATTTAGAAAGACGGTAACGATAACCCTATATGCAAGACAGAAAAAGAGACACAGATGTATAGAACAGACTTTTGGACTCTATGGGAGAAGGCGAGGGTGGGATGATCTGAGAGAACAGTATTGAAACATGTATATTATCAAGTGTGAAACAGATCACCAGTCCAGGTTGGATGCATGAGACAAGTGCTCGGGGCTGGTGCGCTGCGATGACCCAGAGGGATGGGATGGGGAGGGAGGTGGGAGGGGCTTCAGGATGGGGAACACATGTAAATCCATGGCTGATTCATGTCAATGTATGGCAAAAACCACTACAATATTGTAAAGTAATTAGCCTCCAACTAATAAAAATAAATGGAAAAAATAAATAAATAAATAAACATATATCATGTCTTAAGTTGTGGAAAAGCTTAAATGCCACGTGGGAGTATCTGGAAGCTACCACACAGATGATAGGAACCCAGAAGGTGTTTGAGCCAAGAATTTCCTAGATCAAAGTGTCATTTTTAGAAAATTCGCCTAGAACCAGTGATATCTTGCTCCTCACCTAACTGTGTTCTCCTGAGCTTCTCCTAAAATGAGGCTTGAAAATCACAGCCCTTCCATGTATGTATATACTCAGAATAAGTGAAGTTGCTCAGTCGTATCCGACTCTTTGCGACCCCATGAACTGTAGCCTACCAGGATCCTTCGTCCATGGGATGTTCCAGGCAAGAGTACTGGAGTGGGTTGCCATTTTCTTCTCCAGGGGATCTTCCTGACCCAGGGATTCGAACCCAGATCTCCCACATTGTAGGCAGACACTTTACCGTCTGAGCCATAAGGGAAGTCCCATACTCAGAATAGATTTAAATAAAAAGTCGTTGTTAAGAAAAATTATGAAACACTTTACAACAGGAAAAAAGATGTCACTGGAATCAATGAAATTGACTGACTGATTTGAAATAGCAATATATACTTCATTTGAATTCTAGGAATTGTCTAGCAAAGCCTCTGGAGTTGCCCTGGTCTTTGAGTATGTATTGTACACACTATAAGACAAGTGTGTAGTGTAGAACACAGAATAATGCAAACAATTCTTGCCCCCAGAAGTGCAAATAAATTCTGTCCTGTAGAGATGCAATTCATTCGCCCGGTAGAAAAGATGGCTACAAACACACATCTTCCATCCTAGAGATATAAACTCAGTGTGCACTGATTAGGAAACTCATTTCCATCTGCCTGATTGCCTACAGACATATCTGCTCTTCACACTCTCCTCTGAACAAGCTTTTACATCATACCAACTTATTTGTGATGTAAATTAAATTTCTTATCATTGTTCATTCATATTTGTGCAAGAGTCATGATTTTACCTTTTGAAAACTATACTTTAACATGACCAGGTCAGAATGGAAGGAATGAGACAATGTCTCTGCCCCACAGTTATCATCCAAGTAGGGAGGAATCAGAGACAACCAGAATTTAGGGCCTGAGCATATACAACTGAGCATGTCAGGCAGCCAGGACCGGAAAAGAGAGATGTGATCTGGAAATAGTTCAGCAGTCAGTTGGGCATGGAGTGACAGGGGACTCTTCCAGATGAGACAGGATGGTGTGGGGGTGGGGAGCAGATGGAGAAAGTTAGGAACAAGAGAAAATCTGATGATCAGATGTGCAAGTAACTTACAGACATGTTTCGATAATTATGTGATGTTAAACAGGGCAGAAAGAATGAAGAAAAATGAAGAGCTGAGGAGACTGGATGTGGAGAAACTTGTTAGTCTTGAATCTGAACAATGAGATGTTTCCTTAATCAGATAAGAGAGCAAAAAAGAGACTTGTTCCAAACTGCTCCTGAGCCCATGATCAGACAATACTTACACTGAATTTAAAAGCTAATGAAATTACAGATCAGTAATCAGGAAAAGCGGTGTTTGCCTGTTAATCTGCTCCTCCTACCTGGGGGCATATGGGCAGACAGGTTGTGTTTTGAATAATAATAACTTGGATAGAACAGGGAAGGGGTGAGCTTTGGGGAGGAGATCCAGCCTCTAGAGGCTAGGTCTTCTCAGGGTGAAGGTGACTTCAACAAGGAACAGAAGGGAAGCACCTGGAGCCCTTTTCCTGGGCTTCAACAAGACAGAGTTTGGGCTCTGGGACACTGATTGCCCAGGCTGTTACACACTGTATCACTTGCTTTGTGGGGCAGGGAAGGGACATCCACCCAACTAGAATGGACTTCTCCCTCCATTCCCTCAGTACCTCTTTGAGGTTGGAAGAGATTTTCCTAGAGAGACAAGCAACTGAACCTTCCACTGGTTCCACCTCCTATGACCACAGACCAGAACAATGCTTCAGACTGAAATCTCCTGCATTTTTCTTTTAAATAAAGCAACTCTCTTGGTTTAAAACTCATACATGGGGACCAGAGGAGTAGAGCATTTTGGTCGAGCCCAGAGATTTTGAAGTCAGGGCTCTAATTTTTGCAGTTTCTGCTTGTTGACCTTGGGTGAACTCATCTTTCAGACTCTCAGATCCCTTGTCTGTGAAGGAGGTTAATGTCCCCCAGACCTGGGTCCACTGGGGAGCCCATGACTAGATAGCACATCACATTGTGCTTGGTTTACATTGGACCCTTACTCAGAGGTGGCTGAACTTCATGCTGTTGATGGTTAGCAGCTGTAGGAACAGTAAACTGAAACATACAAGCTGGATAGAGTCATTGCATTAGGAAATCACTAATCATCTTTTCTCTAAATTTGTCTTGAGTTTTGCCATGTTTCGATCTTTTCACTTGTAAAATGAAATAAGTCTTAGATTCAGCAGGATTAGTTTCTAGAATATGTAAATAATAATAAGTAGCACCTACTGTGTGCCCAGTCCTGCTCTATTTGACCCTCACAACTAATCTCTGTGGCTGGTGCTCACTGTTCCCATTTGACAGAGGGACATGCCAGACCAGGGAGGGCTAAGAAACCTGCCAGGAGGAGACGGCAGATAGCATAGGTACCCAACAGTCCAGTTCCCAGAACGGAGTGGCCCTTCTGTGCAGAGGGCATGCCAGGTAGGAGAGACAGGGAGACTGGAGGCCAACTGGGGACCAAGCCTCTCAGCCATCAGTGAGCCTTCGCACATGAGACCTGAATGTGCCTCTGAGCTGAGTTGCAGGGGAGAGTCACTCAAAGATGTCCTGAAGCTCCCTTGCACCTTCCGACTGGCATTAAAACCAAACCTGTTCTGGAGAGCAGACACCAACTGTCTCTTCATGGCCCAGGAGAATTCCCCAGCTGCCTCTGTTAAGAAACACAAAACGCCATGTGAAGGAGCAGCACCCTGGCCCAGCTGGCAAGGGTGTCACTGTGGGCAGAGTGCAAGACAGATTTCAGCTGAGACAGACAATTCTCCTGCCTGGGGATAACCCGTGACAGGCACCAGGTGGGGCACCAATTTAGTTCATGAAGTCAGTTTTTGAGACCCCCACTGGCAAAGGCAGCCTCTATGCACAGTTTTCCATTTGTGCAGGAAGCCGCAGCGACGAAGAGAGATGAGCCTGGAAGTAAAGTCAGATTCAATGATTTTATTGAGCCTGGAGCTGCCTGGGAAATGCTCACCAGCTTCATGGGCACCATGCCTCCCTGGAGACCCGGGAAAAGTTAAGCCAGTGTCTGGAGATCGGAGCATGAAGACATCCCCAAAAGGCAGGGTCTGGGCACAAAAAAGTACGCTTCTGTGTAGAGCTCCAGGATTCCCGGGCTCAGCTCAACCAGCTAACAGAAAGACCTTTCATGAGGCTCTCAGGAGATATTTGAGAAAAAGAAAAGTAGAGTCTTTCAAAGAAGAAAGTTCAGCCCTCAGCAAAAACTGTTTTAAGAAAAAAAAATTAATCAATTTTTGTGGTTTCAATAAAAGCAAAGGATTTTGTGGTTTTCCCTCAAACTTTTCACCATTTTCCATAAAAACAAAAGCCAATTTTGATACCATTTTTCCCCCAATGAAAGTGACGACACTTTTGCCCAGAGACAACTTCTTGGAAAAACCTCCTTGGAGTTTTTCAGCCTCGTGATAGCCCTGTTTGAGCCCAAGAAAGCCTGACACCCTTGTCTATGCAGGCATATTTCACCTGCAGCCAAATGTGTATGCCTCAGATCACAGAAATGTGCTTTGGTTGGAAAAATTCCATATGACAAGAAGAGATCTTTTCTTTCAAGATGTTATATTAGAAGGAGGCCATTTTACTTTCTAGGGAAACCAACATGGCAATCTCAAAGTGATTTCTGAGATGCAAGTGCTGTACCTTAAGCAGGTCTGATTGCAGAAGACAAAAGATACCATCAAAGATACTCCTAATATCATTATAGTCCTGGGAGTAGAACTCTCACACCTGAGCTTTCAAAGGAGACTGGTTTAACCCTCTTACTTTATAGATGAGGAAACTGAGGCCCAGAGAGGCTGTGGGAGGGACCTTCCCTAAGACACCAATTACTGGCAGAGATGCAATTCAAATCCAGGTCTCTTGACCTCTAGCCAGTGGTCTGGGGTTTGTGTTTTCTATTATCACACATCCTCTTTTGGTAAGATTTGCTTATTTTTAACAGTTCTTAATTTCTGGAGGGAAATATCATCTATACTTTTGCCAGCAAAAGTGAAAAAAAGTGAAAGTGTTAGTCACTCAGTCATGTCTGACTCTTTGTAACTCCATGGACTGGAGCCCACTAGGCTCCTCTGTCCATGGAACTCTCCAAGCAAGAATACTGGAGTGGGTTGCTATTCCCTTCTCCAGGGGATCTTCCCACCCAGGGATCGAACCCAGGTCTCCTGCATTGCAGGTGGGCTCTTTACTGTTTGAGTCACCAGGTAAGTCCAACTTTAACATTTTTTTGAGCACCTGAAACTGAAGGTCAGCAACTTTCAGCTTCTTGGATTTGAACTTCAACAAGAGATTCCAAACTCTCACAAACCTTCCTTTCAGTTCAGGATAAAGAATGTTCCAGGAACTTTTAAGGAGACAACCAAGGACCATCAGCCCCTTGTGAGTTTCTGCCTCCCTATCTTTGACATTAACAACACTCTTCTAGCTTTGTTTTTTCCCTTGGCTGCTAGGAAGCTCAGAGCTAAGTTGTATGCTTAACTGCTATAGCTTCCCTAAGTATAGATTTTGTAAAATAATTTCTATCTGTCTCTGCACCTTTATTCTCCTCGATCTTATCTTTCATTCTGAATTAATGATTTTTATGCTTCAATACACCTCATGCAAAGAGTCAACTCATTGGAAAAGACACTGATGGTGGGAAAGATTGAAGGCAAAAAGAAAAGGGGGTGGCAGAGGATGAGATGGTTAGATAGCATCACTGACTCAGTGGACATGAATTCAAGCAAACTCCAGGAGACAATGGAGGACAGAGGAGCCTGATGTGCTGCAGTCTATGCAGTTGCAAAGAGTCAGACCCAACTTAGCAACTTAACAACAATTTGGGTGTAAGTCATTTAAAATTTCTTCTGAAATGGTTAAGGATAAATACTAAAATAAATACTTTCTCAGATCTCAAACCAAAATAATTAATAAAATTACTGTATGACAGAAAGAAGTTTGCAAGAGAAATACAAAAGTAAATACAAAAAGAACTTTCCCCCTTGACAATTAACAGAGAAGGCATGGGGTGGGAGGTTGGAGGGAGGGGACATATCAGCCATCAACCTATGGCTGATTCATGTTGATGTATGGCAGAAACCAACACATTGTAAAGCAATTATCCTCCAATTAAAAATATATTTTTAAAAAACTGTCCCTGAGAAACCCAGCAAAAGAAAACCAAAATATTTCCAGTAAAACTTTCAGAAATATAGGGGTTTCACTGTAGGCCTCCTGCCTATGCTATTAACAGCCACGCAGAAGCAGTGAATCACACTGTAATTCTCAGTCTTAAACCTGTGGATCCATTCTCCCTCTAGTCACTCTGGTTCTCAAACTGGGAGGACAGCTGAGGATCAATTCAGTTCCACAGTTAACAGATAAGGAGAATGAGGCCCAGAGAGGGTAAATAACTTTTCCAAAGCCACACAGCTTGGAAGTGGTGTAGTCAGTATATGGGGGTTTCTGTACTACCACGTCCTCCTTCACAAACCAGCCTGATTCTGCTAAACCACATGAGACAGACTTAAGGATTTCATTTGTTGACATGAGGTTTTGTTGTTTTTTTTATTTTTTCAGGACAAGCTAAAAGCTAAACTAAAAGAAAAAACACTAAGTTCCTACTCACTCATCTACAACAGTCAACAAGGTCTCTGTATGTGTATGTGTATATGTGCGTGTGTGTCCCAGTGCCATTGCTGATGTAGGACAGATGATCTAAAATTCCAAGAATCTTTGCAGGTAAAATTTAGGAAGTTATTTGTAAAAACAAGCTGTCACACCTAGTCAAGGAACATTTTCTTATTCGATAAATATTTAACAAGAGCCTCTTAGGTACCCAGCGCCACAGAGCAGGGGGCAGCAGTAAACAGAACAGAAAGGGTGAGCCTCTGCAGATCTCCACGCCCTTATTCCCAGGGAACTCACATCTGAGAAAACACACTCTGTCCAACCCAGTACCTCGAAATAAACTCTAAACTGCTGGATGTTGAAGCATGAGAGAAACCCACAGCCTCTCTATGAAGCCAGTCTCTTTTTGAACAGAGAGAAGGAAAGCTTTACTTTCCATAAGCAGCTGCTTCTGTATGGTGAATTGAAACAATACGATCATTTAAACTCTCCCCGCAGAATGTGTGGTATCACAGGAATGTGTGTTTGCAGCCTGGAAAACTTGGACTAGCCGCACCCACACATTCAGCCCCTCCATCTTCGCGGAATCCCTACTTTAGTGTCTGCTGAAAACTTAATGTCGAATTAAATGGCTTCCCCGAAATCTGGGACCCACAGAGACAGGCTTGGGATCTAGAACATTAGTTTTCTGTGTGTTCATGGAGAGGGATTGATTTAAATATGTTGAGGATGTCTTAGTGGTAAAAGTGAGTGGATTTTTTTAAGGAAAATTTTATTGGGAATATTTTTTCCCCTTAGGTGTGAAGTTTGGCAGGTAACTGCATTCTCTGATGGACTGTTGAAGACTCGGTTAATTAGAAACAAGATTCAGGTCCAAGGTAAACATCGTGAGCCTGCTAAGTCTTCTTAGGATGTTTGTCTGAAATGCTTCTGAAAATAGTATAGCTTTCTATAAAGAAATATTAACCGGTGTTCATAAATGGAGCTGACTACATTCTAACTCAGCCCTTACTAAATTGGTATTAGACAAGGGATTAGTCTCTGATTTTATTTGAAAATCCCAAGAGGAAAAGCAACTCCAACCACTGCTTTCTTACTAGTTTTTCAGAAATCAGGCAACGAAGCCTCCTCTTTAGTCAGGGCTGTGAGAGATTAAGCTAGCCCAGTTGGCTTGATGCAAAGAACCCGCACAGCTAATAGCCCTCTGCCTGCCAATACAATCAGCTGCACAGACAGGCAGACGGGCGCTCATCCATGGAGTTTCACTTAGGTCAGAACACTTGATCTTCATTTGTGCCTCCGTGCACCACGCAGGCAGGGCCACCTACACCTTAAGATGCTCTGTCTTCTCCATGCAACTCCCCTTACTTCTTCTCCTAGTCCTCACACCACCCTGTGCTAAGAGGAATTTCAAGCCCCAGGAACTCCCACGAGGATAAGGATGGTACCCTGTGACTTAGGGGAACAACAACCCCAGGCAGCTTTCCCTCCTGAGCTGGGCATGGGAGGCCTCCTGGATGGAAAACGCCAAGCCTCTGCTGAGCACCCTCTGGGAACCCGACACCGGGCAGCAGCATCCCTCCCACTTGGGGGCTAGGTCAAAGAGCAGGAAACTTAAGCCAGTTGCCCTCCTGTCCACAACACAGGGAAAAGCAGATGTGAGACCAGACATCTGGAGAAATAGGCAAGACAAGTCCCATCTTGAGGGCACAGGTTTGCAGCGAGCTGAGGCAGCAGGAGTCCACACTCAGAGCAGAGAGTCCAGCAAAGCGTGAGGACCCATTCCAGGACTCAGCCACGACCTCCTGATTGTGAAATCGTAACTTAAGAAACCATAAACACATAGACAAAAGAGTTCAGAACAAAACGATGCATGGTCCAGCTACAGCCAGCTGCCCATGGGAGCCGCACAGGGCAGGACCTGGGGGTCTCCTTCCCTGTGGCTCTGCTGGTCTGATCGCCCACACCCCTCCTAGCTGTTCACCAGGAAGCACCCCTGAAATCCCTGAATGGTGCCAATGCGTCTCCCTCCCCCTTTTCCGGCATTCACCAAACTTCGTGTGAGGACAAATGAGTGAACATACACCTAAGCACTATCTCAATGGGGTCGTGATTAATCACCAGAACATCAGCCCCAGGAGGGTAGGGATCTGGGGTCATTCACTCCTTAGTACCGATGATGATGCCTGGCACACAGTAGATGCTCAATAAATACTAGTGGATTATGCAAAAAATATTTAATAGTAAGTCTTTGTTGAACGATCAGTTAATGAAACAGTTCTCCTGGGCCCATGTGTCAACAAGATTCCGTCACTTCCCTGAACCCCAAAGAGACCTGATCCGGCACTCAGCCCCTCAAGCCTGGCCACCCTCTGCCTTTTCCCCTCTGCCTCTGGCTGTGGGAGAGGGAGCAGAAGCAGGGGCTGCTCCCTTGTTGCCCCCTAAGCCCTGCACTTGGCTGGAGTTTCTGAAAGAGGCTGCCAAGCCTGGAGGTCATGGCCTCTGGCAGAGGAGGACCAGGACTTTGCTCCATGTAGCGGACCCCATCCAGCCCAAGCATGAGGGCCTAGCCTCCAGGGCCTAGGCTCGTCCCGTTGTCCCCCTGACTCTGGGGTGTACCCTGTTTTCCAAAGCGCACGGGAGGAGGAAAGTTCACCCTGGCCAAAACCCTGGATATGTTTCCAAGGTCGAGACTCTGTCCAGCTTGAGATACCCTGTGAGTAGAGAAGGGTCCCTCCTGCCCACAGGGAGCTCCCAGCCTGGCTAGTACCTGAGCATTGTTGCCTTTGTGGGTGAAAAACAAGGTACTCCCCCTTGAGGGTGTCTTTATTTTAAAACATATTTTCCCTTTTGATGCATTGAAAGATGCTTTCATCACCTCCTTTCTCTTGTGTGTCTTCCCTTCCTCTCCTCCCTGGGGCTTCTCAGGCACAAATGCATAACCCAGGGTGATAAGTGTGGACCAGGCCAGGGGAAAATTATTTAACGAAAAATGAAGGAAGAGCTTGCTGCACCTCTCTGTGTGCTCTTGGGTGAGGCACTGCTCAGTGTTCCGTGCAGAGGAGCTACAGGTGGTGTGAGGGGTTCTGGTTGGCACAGGGATTCTTGAGAGGGGGGCAGAGAAGGTAGACTCCTTTCAACACTGCTTCAAGACCCCCAAAATCTATCCAAAAGGACCCCCCCCAAGATTGTTCCATGAAAGGTTTGCTGATCACCTTGAGAATCCACTCACTCAACACATAGTTACTGAGGGCCTAACATCTGCATGGCACATGGGGTCCAGCAGTGGCCACAATGGACACAAGTCCTATTTGCCCAAAGATGGGGTGAGGAGGCAGACTGTAAACATCAGTAATAAATGATCCAGCATGTATGAGTGTCACGTGGCTGCTGTAACAAAACCGCACAAACCGGGGCGCTTAAAATTGCAGAAATCTATCCTTGCTGTTCTGAAGGCCAGAGCCCCAAAGTAAGGTGTTGGCCGAGCCACACACCCTCTGACACCTGCGGGGAAAGCCTGTCCTGGGCCTCCCTCTCAGCTTCAGGTGTTGCCAGAGGTTCTTGGCAGTCACTGGCTTGCAGATGCATCCCTTCAGTCTCTGCTTATTCCATTGTCATGTGACCCCTCCCTATGTCTCCTGTCTTCTTCTTCTTCTAAAGACACCAGTCATTGGATCAGGGCCCACCCAGGTGACCTCATCTTAATTGGATCACGTGCAAAGACCCAATTTCTAAATAAGGTCCCTGTCAAAGGTACCAGGGGTAGAACTTGAACATATCTTTCTGGGGAAACAATTCAACCCACAATTGTGCTTTGAGAAAATCAGGCAGAGAAAGGAAATGCCAAAGTTGGGGGCAACGTGTGCCTGTGTCTCCAAATGGGGACTTCTTTAAAGTCCGTGGTCTTAGCGTCCAGGACATGAGCAAGACCATCCCCTTCAGACCCTCAGGATTCAGAGGCCACTGCACCACCCTTTCTTCTCACTTGCCCCCTTGAAGCTGAGCTGAAAGACACCAGCAGCATCATCTGGTCACTGAGCCCCTCAACGCTCTCAACCCCATCCTGGCCCCGGCTTTCATCGGGCGTGAGGGCGGGGCTCTGTCCAGCCCGCACTTCAGGCAAGAGGCTGACACGTCTCCACTAAAGCTGCCTCATAAAAGTTGGAAATATATTGAGCAGAGGGTTGTTTTTCCTGTCCGTGCCGGCAGGCGTTCGTACCAGGCTTTCATTCTCGGCCAAGTACTCCAGGGAGGTAACGCTGCAAACCAATTTTCTGAATAAATGTTTACACTGTATAATTTTCCTTTGGTGCAAAGCATTTCATCTACACGGGAAAACAAGCCAGAGACAAGGCCGGCAAGCTGTGCAAAGGCGGGACTCTGCAAACCATGGTGCAGGGGAAGAGGGCGGAGCCTTGAAGAGTCACATTAGAGACAGAGGTTGCACCCTGCACCCCCTGGCTCCCCTTCCTCGCCCTGCAGCTGCAAACAGGGTGCTCTTGAGGTATCTCAAGGGGTGAAGGTTCTGCACATTCGTCCAGCTTCCCCTGGGCCCATCTGTCCCAAATACCCTAGATACATTTTTCTTTTGCTAATGGCCCCTCCGTTAAAGAACCTGAACAGGGAAAGATTTTTCTTTTTTTTTTTTTTAATTAATGACTTTAGTTTTTAAAGCAGTCTGGGATTTACAGAAAATTGAGCAGAATTCCCACACAACCCAGAGGTGGGTTCCTACCTGTTGTCTCCAGCTAATGTCCCATGTGAAGCAGGCAACCACCTGTGACTGAGGCCACCATGGGGGTGGGGACACCCCCAATGGGCCCAGTCGAGACCTGCTCCCCAACACTTTGATCCTAGATAGAGTGCAGGCAAGTAGGCCAGAGAAGCTACTGTTAATGAGGGTATGACAAAGAAGACAACCAGAATGGGGTGACAGACACTGAAGGAGGAGCCTGCTCTGACCCCATGCGTAGGGGCAAAACTGTTTTTTGTGGCTGCATTTTATTGATGATATTGAAAAGTTAGAAACAGCCTCAAGGTTTAAATACAGGAGTGTAGTTAATTAGCCTCAGCATCCAATGAATGAAATACTATGCTGCCACCAAAAATAATTTAAAGACCACATGATGCCAGGGGAAATGTTTACAATATAATTTGAAATGAAAAGTAGCAGAATACAATACTGTACTTCAGGTACTAACTAGGAGCACATAAAAATATATGTACCCTGGAAAGAAACACATCACATTTAACAGGGGTTGTATTTGGCAGCTGACGAGATGGAGGTGCATCTCTTTAATGAGTACATATACCTTATGTAGTAGGTGGGAAGAAGTTTTAAACAAAGAAATGGCCCCAAAGTTCAAATCAGTTCTGAAGTCAATCAGAGGTTATGATTTAAAAGTCAGTATTTAAACCAGTATTATTGCATTTGACATTTGCCTATTTCTGATCACTCACCACTAGCAAGCCTAAAAACTATGTTAAGATAATATGCACATATGTTCACAAGTATATGTTTATACATACACACAGATATATGTGTATATGTGTGCTTGTATATGTGTATATATATCCATCAGGGTTTTCTTTCCCAAGGAAAAGTTATAAATCTTAATTTGTTTGGAAAAAAATCCCCAAAGGTGGGCTCCAAATAGTCTTATGAAAATAGATGACCAGCCAGGATTTATGAATACATGAGGTAGACAGGAATAATTTTACACATGATATGTTCCTGGCAGAGTGTCAGCCATACATTTGCAAAATTATTTTTTAATTAATTTCAATAGTAAAAAAATAAGAAATGAAAAAGTCTTTGAGTAATTAAATTCTCTGCCTCTAAGCATTTTCACTTAAATAGATTCATTTGGTTTTTAACTGACTCAGTAGAAATTCATAGGCCAAGAAACTGAGGTCTGAGCTAGTAATCCTGGCCTCAGACCATAAACCTGGCTGCTATGAGCTCTAATTCAGGCTCAGTTTAAACTCCCCCTGTGGTCCTGGGCTGGTTACTCAGGCCTGGCTTGCCACTTCTTAGCAGAGAAAGTTTAAAATCACCATGGGTTCTGCAGCGTTGGTCGTTGTCTAGTGGGACTGAGACTGACCATATCATGGGTTGCAAACCCCTCTGGGCTCCACAGAGGACATCCACCTGCCACTTGCCTGCTAGGGGCCTTGAGCTAAAGAACGTTCCTCTCCGAGTCTCGTTTTCCTCATCCAAAATACAGGAATAACAAAAGCACCTCTCTCATTAATAGTGAGCAAAATAAAACTAGGACTTAATGTGTCAAGGGATCCCACATGATAGGGTTCACTTTCTCCTCCCAATTCCCTTTTTTAATAACTTATTTACCAAACGATTCAGTTGAAGTTTGTATGTTTTCCCTCTGGCAAAGGTTGGTTTTCATCTTATTGAGCATTTACTGTGTACCAAGTACTACCCATATTAGTACTACTCACATAACTCTACCAAAAGCCCTGGAAGTTGTTGCTGCTGCTGCTGCTAAGTCACTTCAGTCGTGTCCGACTCTGTGTGATCCCATAGATGGCAGCCCACCAGGCTCCCCCGTCCCTGGGATTCTCCAGGCAAGAACACTGAAGTGGGTTGCCATTTCCTTCTCCAATGTGTCAAAGTGAAAAGTGAACGTGAAGTCGCTCAGTCGTGTCCAACTCTTAGCGACCCAATGGACCCGCAGCTTACCAGGCCCCTCCATCCATGGGATTTTCCAGGCAAGAGTACTGGAGTGGGGTGCCATTGCCTTCTCCGGCCCTGGAAGTTACCAACCTCATTTTCCCATTAGACAGAAGGGGGTGCTGAGGTTCAGTAAACAGAACCAGGAGTATAACCCAAGCAGTCGCACTCCAAGTCATATGCCTCACCCCTCTCTACGCTAATGTGAAGGGGACAGGAACACGGTTGTGGACAAGCTCACTCACCAAATGTGAATGTTAACTAGGATCAATGATCCATAGGAATCCAAACAGCCCCCTCCTCCTGCCCACTCCCACAAGCCCTCAACTCCAGGATCCTAAAGTTAAGGATTCCAGTCTCAGCTCTACCATTTTCAAGCTGTGTGATCTTGGGTGGGCTTCTGGACCTCTCTGCTCCTCCTTTTCCTCAGCTTCAAGTTAACAATAGAAGTGTCTCACAGGTTGCTATGAAGATTACATGAGATAACGCACTCAGAGTGCATACAGATCAGGACCTGAGATTCAGAGAAGCCGCGTGCCTTGCCCGACTCTCCACAGCCTAGGTCCCTGAACCAGCTGTAACAGAACCTGCTGTGCCATTGGTGATGGAACGCCACTGAGTGTAACATCACCTTTCGAACAGGAGAGTTTTACTTGCACATTTCATTTTTGGTTTTTTTTTTCCTGTCATTCATTAATTTGTTCAACAAATATTTGAGTCAGATTCTGAGTTGGGAGCTGGGGAAATGGCAGAGAATAAGACCAATGTGGTCCCTGTTTACATGGGGAATTGCAAAGAATTCCATCTTGCCTGCATGCCACTCTTGCGATTCCCTGGCAGACCCCAGTCAGGTCTGCTTTCTGGGGCGGAGACTCACATGGCTCCTAACAGTAGGCAGTGACGGGCACTGTGCTTGCCGCTGGGCAACTGGGTGGGGATGGGGCTCCTTTCACAACTGGGGTCTTCCAAGAGAGTCTCCCCTGCTAGTTTACACTGGGTGCAGATTGGAGTCAAAGTACCCAGGTACCGTCTAGTCTTGGGGACTTTGCACATGCTGTTCCCTCTGCCTACAACATCCTGGCCCCGTCCACTCTCCACCTGGCCAACTCCTCCCCCTTCAGGTCTCAGCACAAGTGTCTATTCCCTGGGACCACCTCCCTTGACCAGGACCACCCCCTTCCGGCGCAGGCCCCGTCTTTACAAAGCCCCACACACCTGCACCTTCCCTGCAGTCCCAACCACACTGTGGTTCTGCATATTTACTTGTCTCCCCCACTGAACTTGGAGTCCCATGCAAGCAGCAACCACACTGGTCTTAATCTCTGCGGTTTCCCCAGCTCCCAACGCAGAATCTGACTCAAATATTTGTTGAACAAATTAACAAATGAACACAAAGAAAACTAAATGTGCAAGTAGAACCCTCCTCTTCCAAAGGTGATGTTACACTCAACAGCATTCCATCACCAGAATAAGCAGTGTGTTTTAACTCCTTTTTCCTCTTCTACATCCCCCACTTCCTTGCTTTCCAAATTTATAAACTGAGGGAAAATGAGTTCACGTAAAGGACTAAGCTCCTTTTGAAAAACATTTTCAGTGACTGATGTATTTCATTAGCATGGAAAACAATATCGTTACATTATACATTTTATACAAACTACTAATCCACATGTGTGCAAATTTGCCTCTAAGGACCACTTAGTATTTTTACAATATGCTTTCAATATTTCCCCATTGTTCCCATGTAATATTTTTTGCTATTAAAATACATAATAATGTTCTAGAGAAGGGAAAAAAAAAACAGGGTCGCTCTAACCAAATAGAAGCAGAAGACTAGGGGCTTACAGATCCACTTTCCCTTTGTCTTTGATGAGGGAAGGGTCCGAAATTAACTTCGCCACCTGGATTTCAAAAATACATGGAAATAGTCATATACAGACTTGAACCCACCACACTGCTTCAGGTCACTTTCCCCGGTGCATCCGGCCCTGCAGAGACACAGTGGCGTGTAAGTAAACATCCAGCAACACTTCTAAATCAGGTAGCCCTGGACAGCAGCGTCTGTCCACTGCTCGCTGTGTCCTCTCATTAGGAGAGAGAGCTCTGATCTCTTCCTCTTCTTCCAAGGACGCCAACTCCATCATGGGGGCCCCACTCTCACAAGCTCCTCTAACCCTAATCACCTCCCCACGTGGCCACCTTCAGGTGTCACTGCACTGAATTTGAGGGGACACAAACATTTTGCCCAAACACTCACTAATATTTATAATGTTGATAATACTTTTGGTGTTTTGAGTTAAAGTATATTATTTCATTTCACTTACATTCTTTAAAAGGAGCCTACCATAAAATTTAGAATTATACATGAGCTCATCTATATTTCCATGGGATGACAGTGGTTTCCCAGACTATGAACGCAAATTCCATTTGCATACAGTACTGTGTGACCTTGAGAACTAACTATGAGATGGGCATCATTCTGGTACATAAAGGTGAGCTCTTTTAATTTGCGCCATCACCTGGCAAATAGCCTTTCCAAATGGGAAACTTTCCCGGGAGCAGGTGTGTCTGCTGGAATCCTCTCCCTTGTAAAAAGCTCCCCACTTCTGTTTAGTTCTGGCAGGCCTGGGGATCACACAGCCTTTGTCTGGTGAAGAACTGACTGGCAGGGAGACACTAAGCAATAAAAACAAACAGGGCCCCTTTCTATATGGTTATTTAAGAGAAAGCTTGAAAACCAACAAACGAAGAAAGAATCAGTCACAAGAAATCTAAGTCGTTAATGAGGCGCCTTAGAACTCACTCCAAGTTCCAGATTGGGAGTGGGAGGGGCTGCAGAGGAGGGCCACAAAGGGCAGAGGAAACAGAGGGGAGGGGAGGGGGGAAGGAACACCCACCTCAAACCAACGGTGAAAGCTGGCAGGGCATTCAGGTGAAGCGAGGAAGGAGATCCCCACATTTGGGAATAATTACTAAATCATTTTGCACCTTTCAAAACAGCAAAGAGTGATATTCAACTCCAAATATCTTTACAATGTTCCTCACTGCAGAGTCCCTCTGAACCCAGCTGGCTGAGTAGCACTTTCAGCCTCGGCTCCGCCAAGCCAGGCTTGGAGAGAAGGGCATTCTGCAGGGGTCTGTGTGCTGCCCTGGGGCTGGGGCCGCAGAGCAAAAATGCAAGGATGGTTTGTCTGCCACCACTGGGATGGAACCAGCTGGAACCCACTCACATCCTGCATCAGCCGGTAGTCACACTGTGATGGATGAGGGTCAAGAACCTGCCCCTGACCTGTGTCCTGGGGGGTTGGGCTTCACTTAGAGCCCGGGTCTTCTGTGGGGGAGAGGGCTAACGCCCGCTGAGCCACATGGCAACAGCTCCTGGGCTGCTGAGAGGTCCTGGTCAGTGGTGTTCTGTGGATATTCTGACAAGAGGTGAGAGACCCTGGTTTTGCACAAACAAAGCCCTATATCCTATGGTTTCAGCAAGGACTGCCTTGCTTCCTGCCCCATATGCCATCTGGAAATGCTGGTTCCTAGTCTGCTGAGTGACCAGATCTAAGGAAACTATTCACCTAACTGCTTTTTCATAAGATTCTCTTTAAAACCCTGCCTTGACCAAGCTAACCAAGTCCAGGCTCCTCTCTGCCTCTGCTACCTCTCACAACCCTTCAAGCTCACCACATACCCCAGGAGTTTCCCAAAAGGCACTGCATCATCACCCTTAATGCCAAATGCCACCCCCTCCACCTCCTGGCCCCTTGAGAAGCCTCCCTCACTTTCCTCTTCTTAGTTCAATGCTCCCCTCACTTCACTGGCCACTCTGGCCCTTGCACAGCTATTGCTGCCCTCTGCTCTCTGCATCAGAGTTATTTCTGGGTTTATTCATTTCCATGTCTGGTTGCTAACCCATGGGAGGCCAATGAGTGCCTCTGTCTAAATCACCTTGGCATTTCAAACAACGCAAAGGCTGAATACAAATGAAGAAGTGTATGAACGAATAAATGAGCAACTAAATAAATGAAAACTGACTAGGCAGACATTCCAGAGGTGTTCTGGGCCCTTCCTCTTTAATGAGGGTCAAGAGCATGGACTCCGAAGCAGTGGGCCTGAGGCTGAATCCCAGCCCACATGCCTTGCTCACTGTGTGACCTCCAGCACATTATTTAACATCTCTGTGCATAACAACAGTGGCTACCTCCTAGGGGAGAAGTAACCAAGCTACTCTATTCAAAGTCTGTAGAGCCAGGCCAGACACATAGTAGGACCAGGAACACTGCGTAGTCTCAGCACAGAGTACAAAACCAAATGTTTTTTATGAAATTCTGATGTTGATCCCAACAGCCCACTTTGAGCTGTGATAAAACAGAAGGCAAGGAGTTAAACCCTTCAGCCTCAGGAAAGAGGGATTAGCAGCATTGTGTCTGTTTAGTTACTCAGCTCACTGCCTCTCCAGAGGAAAATATCCTTGAAAGATTAGATTATGTAGTGCGAACTACAGCCACAGTGCCGAGAAGCGCTGCTGTCGCCTCCCAGTTAGGCTGAGGTCTCAGGCTAATTTCCCGTAGGTGGTCTGGGCCAGATTTCCTGGAGGCCGGGGACAGAACAAACAGCCTTTCCTGTCCCCCAGGGACTACAGCGTGAAAGCACTTTTTGAACCTTAAATTAAAAAACTGAAAGGCCTTGTCCATTCTGAAAACTCCACATACTTTACTTAATTTTTAAAACAGCAACACGTCAAAGAGCTCTCACAAATGATGGGCCCCTGCTTTGGACTATTGAAAAGTGTTCACCTTTAAGAAAAATAATTCAAGCAGAGTGACATGTGCCTGCATCTCTCCTCCTCTGGAATGTCTTTCCTTCTCCAGGTGTCAGGGCTGTGAGAGATGTGACAAGCGACGTTTGGAAATTGTTCATACTCTGATATTTTAATGTTCCAAGGGAGTCAAGGCTTAACACCCTGGAACAGGAAAATCTCCTTGTTCCGAGTATGAAATGGACCATCATACAGAAGAGAAAAGGCCTGGCTTTCTGTCGGAGGTTGGAGATGGCTCTGTGCTTGCTCTTCAGATTTGTGACGACTCCCAAAGATATTCAGATGGACAGAGACCAAACTTTGAGCAGAGAAGCCAGATTCCAGACAGAGTTGAAATAGAAAGTTCTGGGTAAGCATCACAAAGCCTGAACTCAAAGCTCTGTGGCTTCTGGGACCCTGGACCAATTTCTTGACCTCTCTGAGCCTCAGTTTCCTCATATGCATAACTGTTAGTTCCCAGGCTAACTAGTGAAGACTCCATGGAAACTTGTACTTGAAGACTCTGTTTTGAGAACTGTAATTTGCAGTATTGTGGTATCTAAGTGGGAGCTTTCTCTAGATGAGGCTTGGTATGTTGTGCCTTGTTGCCCAAAGAATCTTTAAATCTTATAAAACACCCAGGTGTTCAATGAGACCTTCATTGCTTCCTTTTTTACAATGGGAAATCAATTGGAACTTAATTTGCTGTCCATCAAAATCCAATGTTTTCTCTCAACTTTGAAAAGTACAGGGCATAAGGATGAGCATGGAGAAAACGCCTAGATACTCTGTTAAATAGAGGGAAACTAGCCCCAGCACAACATGCCTGCAGGCTGTGAGCTGTGTGATGGCTCACTATTGAATCTGCTGCTCACAGCATCACACCTGGCACACAGCAGGTGCCCAGAAATATTAGTTGAACCAATAAATACATATAGAATTATTCTACACATTAAATATTGGCTGCCACTGAATATGGCATTAAATGACTAAAGTATTACTATCCATACACATATACAAGTGCTTGGGAAGGAACCTGGAAGGAGGCACTGAAACCATTTAAAGTGATTGCCTGAGGAAGGATGGGGCAGCACCTTTTGCCATAAACTTCAGAATCATTTGAATACTTAGTTCAGTCGCTCAGTCGGGTCCAACTGTTTGTGACCCCATGACTGCAGGACTTCAGGCCTCCCTGTCCATCACCAACTCCCAGAGCTTATTCAAACTCATGTCTATGGAGTCAGTGATGCCATCCAACCATCTCATTCTCTGTTGTTCCCTTCTCATCCCGCCTTCAATCTTAGCATCAGCGTCTTTTCCAATGAGTCAGTTCTTCATATCAGGCGGCCAAAGTATTGAAGTATCAGCTTCAACACCAGTCCTTCCAATGAGTATTCAGGACTAACTTCCTTTAGGATTGACTGGGTTGATCTCCATGCAGTCCAAGGGACTCTCAAGAGTCTTCTCCAACACCACAGTTCAAAAGCATCAATTCTTCGGCACTCAACTTTCTTTATAGTCCAACTCTCACATCCATACATGACTACTGGAAAAACCATAGATTTTACTAGATGGACCTTTGTTGGCAGAGTAATGTCTCTTCTTTTTAATATGCTGTCTAGGTTGGTCATAACTTTTCTTCCAAGGAGCAAACATCTTTTAATTTCATGGCTGCAGTCACCATCTGCAGTGATTTTGGAGCCCCCAAAAATAAATATAATGAACATTTTAAAATAAATATAATAATTTTTAAATAAATATAATGAATTTTTTAAAATAAATATAATGACTATTTAACCCTGAAACTATATTCTTGCCAACGTGCATACTCTGTAAAGTAATAAAAAAGAAACTCATTTATAACTAATACCCCCTATTGGGTCACAAGAATTCATAAATCATTACAAAAGACTCTTTGGTGAACCATAATTTGAAATTAATAAATTCAGAAGAAAGAGTTGCACAGCACTGACTCCCACCTCCAAGAGCAGGAACTGATGGATCAAAGTAGTGAGTTATCCTATCTTGATAAGCATAAAAAGAGACCAAAGCTGTGAATCAGAAAGCATTCAGCTCTTGTCTTCATACTTTTATTAACCAAGATCACTTTCGGTTAATAAAAAATCTCAGAATACTCAGGTAAGGACAGTCCTGGCACGGAGCCACTATGGGAACAAGGCCCTGGGTAGCCCAATTTCCTTTCATTCTTTCAAAGTTGGCTTCAGAGAAGATTGTGAATGTGAGAGAGGCCCCAGGCAGGGCTATCCTCGAGGTATAGAGAGGGAAGCTAGCCGGTGGAGGTTTCGGAAGAACATGACACATTTTCTCCCTAGTGTTTCTTTTCTCACACACAGGCATGCACAAACATACACACACAGCAGCAGCCAAGGAACTTCTAAAACAGATTAATCCCAAAATTAAGGTGGGGAAAGGAAACCTCCTCAGGACACTAATCCTGTTTGAAGTTAGGTTTTGTTTATTTGTTTTAGAGCTCTCACAGTCTCTTTCCTGAATGTAGGTGAAACTATCTTTGGGGATCAGATGAACAGATCCCCCAACTGGCCTGTCATCAAAAGTTGAATAGATGTTCCATCAACTAGAGAACCAGCCAACAAGATCCATTATTGAGTCGCTGCACATGGACTTCCAAATCCACAGAACATACACCCCGACGCTCATGCCCCACACTTGTGGTGTCACATTGACTCAGATGGTCAGAACTGAAAGCCTATGTGGCACCAAGATATCCATTAATTGCCCAGTTCTCCAGGGAACAGAGGCTGTCCTGTGGGGCCCTACTCCATTGTCTTGTCCCGGCATGAACCATTGGACTTAGTCTCAGAAGCACCTCCCCATGACCCCTCTCCCACACTTGCCACGCGTGACAACTTTACCAGGTGTGCTGGGTCCCAACCTGCCACTGCCCATCCCAAACACACCCCCATGTTGGATCTTCGGGGTCTCTGGTGAATGCTACCATCGGGTCAGGCTTCTGTAGGCATTCAGGAGGCTTAGGAGGAGAGGAAGTGGTAGTTACTCTACGTGAGCCTGAGGAAGACACAGATGGAGACCCTGTGGAAAGCTAGGATGTGGCTGAGCAGCCTTTACAGCAAAAGACAGTGGAGACCTGGAGTCCAGCCACCCGCTGACACTTCCATCCCATAAGCCAACTAGCTGACCTTTCACCTGAATCTTGTCTCTGTCACGTCCATCCAAAGAGTTCTGACAAATCCAGCCTGTGTAATTACATTACATGTACATTAAGATACATGTAACATAAAATCTACCGCTTTGACCATTTTTTAAATATACAACTGAGTGTCCTTTAGGGCATTCACAGGACTGTACAACTACCACCTCTGTCTAGTTTCAAGATGTCCAAGATGTCTTCATCACCCCAAAAGAAAACCCTGTACCCACAAGAAGACACTTCCCATCCCCTTTCCTCCTGGCCCCTTGGCAACCCTTGGCTTTCTGTCTCCATATGCCTATCTACTCTTGACATTCCATATCAGTGGACTCATACAACATGTGGCCTTTCGTCTCAATCTGACTTTAGAGTGGTCTTGAAGCAGACTCACCCTCAGTGGGAGATGGCTTCCTTCCTTCTGACAAAGCACTTCATGGGAGGAGGACACCAATGACTTTCAGTCCTCTGCTCACAATGAACCCCTTGCTGACCACAGCTGGAGTGGATGGCCTCGATCGTGGGAAACCCTCCTTTACTTCCTCACCTGCATCAACACATCTGTGCCTCAGAACCCTAATGGCAGGTAGCAAGTTGACACCCTCTTACACCTGCAGCCCAGAAGGGCTAACCCACTTGCTTCACTGCCCGCTGGTGGACAACAGGATAGCACAATCCACCTCACTGGCTTCTGCATTTTTTTGCACAACACGATGCTACATGCCTCTACTACTCATCTTGGGCTCATCAATATTTATTCATCCCTTGCCCATAAGAAGTTCCGTGGTCCAACCACCCTAGAAGTTCACCACCCACAGTACCCTCTCTCGGAACCCTCTGCCCATGGCCATGAATTCAGGTGTGGTCACTGATTCCCAGTGAGGTGGGTGTACCTGCCGGCAGAGCACATATGCAGCAGTGCATGTCCTGCACGTCTGCATCACTGCCCCCTCTCACACACACGTGCCTGTTGGAAAACAACTCAGGATTCCTAGAAGGACCTAGAGAGGCACAGAGAAGCTCAATTCTGATTTCACAGACCCTTGACCGGTGGCCTGGGACTGCTGCTCTCTTACACAGCTCGGCCTAAAGCCCCCGCTTGTCTCAGACAGCTAGCAGTCAGGGCTCCCTGAAGAAACAGAACTACCAGGAGACGCATGCTGCTGTTGTCGTTCAGTCACTAAGTCATGTCTGACCCTTTGCAACCCCACAGGCCGCACCACGCCAGGCTTCTCTGTCCTTCACTGTCTCTCAGAGTTTGCTCACATTAATGTCCATTGAGTTAGTGAGGCCACCCAACCATCTGTCACCCGCTTTTCTTTTTGCCTCCTATCTTTCCCAGCATCAGGGTCTTTTCCAATGAGTCAGCTCTTTGCATCAGGTGGCCAAACTATAGAAACTTCAGCATCAGCATTAATCCTTCAATAAATATTCAGGGTTGATTTCCTTTAGGATGGACTGGTTTGATCTCCTTGCTGTCCAAGGGACTCTCAAGAGTCTTCTCCAGGAAGAATTGAAAGCATCAGTGCTTCAGTGCTCAGCCTTCTTTATGGTACAACTCTCATATCAGTACATGACTACTTGAAAAACCACAGCTTTGATTACATGAACCTTTGTCAGCAAACTGATGTCTCTACTTCTTAATATGCTGTCTAGGTTTGTCATAGTTTGCCTTCCAAGGAGCAAGCATCTTTTGTACATGCATATGTCTACATATTACCTATGTGTATGTGTATACCATCTTAAGAAGTGACCCACAAGACGGTGGAGCCAGGAAAGCCTAGAGTCTATAAGGCTGAAAACTCAGGCAGGATCTGACACTATTGTCCTGAGGCAGAATTCTTCACCTCAGGGAAACCTTCGCTTTTGTTCAAAAACCTTTTTTACCTGATTGGATGAGGTCCACCCAGACCATCCAGGTTACTCACAACCTACTGATTGGTTACAGTTACAAGCCTTCTCGGAAACCCTTAGATTAGCATTTGATCAAATAATTTGGTCCTACAGCCTGACCACATCTACGCACAAAACTGAGCAACCCACAGCCCACGGAGGCCTCAGGTGGCAGAAGCTGCTCAGGTATCAGACCCCCCTGAGACCTGAGACCCACCCAGGGCTGCACACGCCAAGAAACCATACTTGAGACATAAGCAGATGTCACATCTGCCCCTTCTCACTCCAAAGTACCTCATCTTAGGACAGCACGCTGCTTCTCTACATGAAATGTGGACTTGGAATGCTCTAGCGCAAGATGTCAAGTGACTTTACACACACATGTATAGACAGCCATTAGAAAATCCAGATGGGATATCACCAGAATCTTCCTGTTGTCTCACAAGAGCTGTCTTGCTCATCAATTGCTTCTCAGAGTCACCAAGCAATGGAAAGAAACTTCAAGTTTTAAATTTTAGGTGGCTAATTCTCCCTCCTAGGACAAATCATTCTTTGATGACTACCATGAAAAAACCCCTGTACAGAAAAACCAATGAGCAACTGGACCCTGGCCACGTCTAAGAGGATAAAATGGCATGGAGTTGTTGCTGCGCCATCTGACCCCAGAAGCAAATGTGTCCAGCTCTCCCTTATAACACAGTTGGTGGGGCTGGAGGACTCAGCAAGAAGGTTACATTATACCAGGTCCCAGGAAGTCAGGTTCTCCCGAGGCCCCTGGTATGTGTAACTGCAGAGACATGAGAGAAAAATCACAAGTATATTTTCACTGTGACTGAAGAAATGGAAGCAAAGTCTACCAGACAGAAAAGGGGGGAAGCCCCCTCACTTATGAAACAGGAGGGGGAGGGGAAGGGAAGGAAACATTTGGGATTAAATATTGTCGTTTGAGTGGCGCAGCTGATGAAAGCCAGGAAATTCGAAATGTGCACACGACAACCTGACACTCCAATTTTACACTCTGGACCCCAAACAAAAGCTGCTCTGTGAGGCGCCGGGACAGCGGGCGGTGTGACTGCCGAGGGAGGGACATGGGCCTCCTTTCCATTTAATGGCTGTTCAGTGTCGAGGCTGAAAACCAAAATGTTGTTCTGTGGCCCAACACTGGGCCCCTGCCCTGCCGCCAGCTCTGGTGACACGGTTCCATGGCTTAGGCGGAGGCACCTGGCCTGTTCTTCCCCTTGAAACACCGAAATTCAAGGGCGCTTCCACCAGTGGATTCCCCCATCCCCATCTGGACATAGGCAGCTGTGATGTCCCCGGTCTTGAGCCCAACTCCCCTGGTACTGTCCCTGCCACAGCAGATCGGCCCACAGGCCTCCTCCAGAGAAAGCCAAATGCAGCAGAAAGAATCAACCAGAAGGG
Organism: Muntiacus reevesi; assembly: GCF_963930625.1. Lineage (NCBI taxonomy): Eukaryota > Metazoa > Chordata > Mammalia > Artiodactyla > Cervidae > Muntiacus > Muntiacus reevesi. Next base: position 226,271,720 of record NC_089250.1, read on the forward strand.
GCTCCAGGCTGAACCGTGTGCTGGTTCCAGTGAAAGAGCCCCTGAGGAGGGCAGGCCAAGCAGGCGATCACACTATGGGGAGAAATGACAGAGGAACTAGAAGCCACAACCACCAGGGTCTTCACATTTGTTTACTGAGTTCAGCCAACTATCTTTGAAACTTCAGTTGGACAGTCCTCAGACAAAACCCTTGGACATTCAGACAGGCATTGACAAACTTAACCTGCCCAGGTGGGAGCCCGGGAGGCGTTGAGGCCCAGCTCTAGAGATAAGCAGCAAAGGCCAGCTTGGCAAGGCCTCTGCCTGAGGGAGCAGCCCAACCGCAAGTGCAGCAGGGGACACGGACAAGGCCCCCACCTGAGAAGGAGGGGAGACATCAAGTAAAAGGCGGGAAGTAGGGAACTGTGAATCCATCACTCCCCCTCTACACAGTTTAAGGCTGAGATGTGGGCTCTAAGAAAAGCCACTGGGAAGTTATGCTTCAGAAACACAGAGCGCTGATTAAAAGTCACCCCAAAGGCCCCACCCAGAACCCGTGGGCCTGAGTGAAGTCCACATCCACGTGGGCCCACCATGCACCCACGGCCCACCCTCCACCACGCCTGACGCTTTCCCATTGCCATGCCTCTGCCTGGGCTGTACCCTCTGCTCAAAATACCCTTCCCATATGTCCTCTCCTAAAGAAACGCCACTGTCACCTCTCCCATGACGCCTACCAACTCACCCAGGCAGACTAGGTCCCTCTTCGCCCCTGTCTCACAAGCACCTCAGCCAGAACCTCCAGAGACTATGGCACCATTTCCCCTCTGAGGTCCAAGAGGCAGAGTTGGGGGTTCTCATCTGTGTCCTCCCGGCTCCCTGCGCAGAGCAAGTGCTCTGCAGTGCCAGCGCCACCACTCTGAAAGGGTAAGGAGGGCTATATTCCCCAACAAAGCCCCTCAATCAAAGTAGCATGGCCAAGACCCCCACCGTCTCTGACTACAGTACCAAGACACCAGCCCAGCCACAGCCCTGCTTTCTACGCAGTGGGCACAGGGAGAGCCCCTCACAGTCATCAGCTCACAGCCACAACACCTCATGGGCATTAGGACTTTTATCTCCGCTTCTCTCTTGCAACTTGTCCAGGGACACAGAGGAAAGGGCACAGCCCAGAGCCTACCTCCTCAATCTCTTGGAAAAACAAAATTGGGTTCTCAGCCCCACCAGCCCTTCCTGCAGGATTTCCAGGCAAAACAAACAAAAAAATGTCTTCTGACCCTCAAGATGGGTCCTCCTGCAAACAGAACTCAAAACTCAAATACAGAACCTGAATAGAAGCTTTAACTCATCATTTTATGTTCAGAATTGTTTTTCTTCCAAAACTAGTCCAAATGCCCATGAATTTCCCTTGATCTTAAAGTTGCCCTTGGAGGATGTCTCTGCTTGCCTTCACCTCCCAGCCCATAAAATGTGGGATGGCGCCACCTGCTGGCCAGCACACGCAGGACATCAGGCGTCCAGCTTAGAGGTGTCCAGCGAGCTGGCCATCCTTGTGATCTCCAGAGCACTTTGGCCTCTTCAGTCCCAGTCAGGAGAGGAAATAAACATGGACACGAGGTGTGGGGAAAAGGCTGGATCAGCCTCCATGTGCTCATCTGCTGCAGGAGCTGCAATAACAGGAGCTTCTAGGGCTGCCCAGCAGCATACTGCAAAGGTCAGGTAACAAACAGGCATGTGAGCCAGAGGGCACAGGGCTTCCTGGGGCCAGAAGAGTAGCCCAAGGCAAGCTTTAGGGGAAGGTCACTGGGTCGGCTGAAGGAACCCCAACCATGAGACAGGTTGGGGGCCCCAGAGAAGGAATCAAGGGCAGGAAGGCAGGTGCTCAGTGTCCAGTACAGGACCCGGAATGGGGAGAACCCTAGTAAATACGTCAATAAGCAAAACACACTGAGTCAATCATCAAGCAGCAAGCAGGCCCGGCTGCCCTGAGCTACAGCTGTGGGCATGCTGAGGGTACAACCCAAACGAGGCAGACAGGGTCCCTGCCAGCTCAGCACACACACGGGAGGAAACACACAACTAAATACATAGACAACAGTTCGACACGGTTTGTTACAGAAGTTAAAGTCGCCAGGTAAGGCCCTCTATATTGCACCCAATAAACACTGTTATATGAGGAAGTAGGGTCTCCCTGAGATAGAGGCCACCTGAAACTTCTGCTCGTTCCTTCATTCAGTAAGAGGGGTCTGAGCATCCACATGATGCCAGGGACTACAATAAGCCCCTTGGTCAGTTAGCTCTTTACCACAAGCCCTAGGAGGTAGGAGCAGAATCTGTATTTCATAGATTCAGAAACTGGGTTCCAGCGAAGTTAATTAACTTATCCAAGATCACACGGCTTCTCAGTAGCAGAATCAGGATCCGAGCTGAGGTTCAAGCCCAACGCCTGTGTATGAAGTGTGCTAAGCCCCATGATGGTTCTCCACTCAGGAGATATTTATTGAGTTTCTATCACAGGCAGGCATTGAGCCAGTTCCTTGGGATACATCTGTGAGCACAACAAGACAAGGGCCCCGCCCTCAAGGAGCTGAGGCTGGGAAGACATATGATAAACAAGTGAACAAGAGAATGAGATGCAGGGGTAGAGGCAAATTGCTCAAGAGCAGAGCTGGACAGACGCATTTCCAAACTCAGCTCTGCTTTCCTCTTTCTGAACCTCACTTTCCTCATCTGTTAAATGGAAATAAGAGTAGGGCCCATGTGAAACCCTAAAACTGAAGGTTACCTGGCAGCCAGAACACCCAAGAGGAGTGGCTCTTGGTATGAGCACCTCAGGAAGAAAGGCTGCGTGAGCCCCACAGGCAGGGTGCCGTGGTGGAAGAGATGCCTGGTGCTGTTCAATATTGCTCTGACAGCCATCCTGGGAACACCAGGGTGGTCAACCAGCCCATCAAACACCCTATCAGTGCAGAGGTCCCCAAGTATGTCGTGTTTTTTCAAGGGGGAAGATTCTCTTTTTTTCCAAACACTTTTTATTTTTATAATTTCAGACTTGCAAAAAAAGTTCAGTTCAGTTCAGTTCAGTCCTTAGTCATATCTGACTCTTTGCAGCACGCCGGGCTTCCCTGTCTATCAGCAACTCCCAGAGCTTGCTCCAACTCAAGTCCATCATCCAACCATCTCATCCTCTGTCATCCCTTTCTCCTCCTGTCTTCAATTTTTCCCAGCATCAAGGTCTTTTCCAATGAGTCAATTCTTCGCATCAGGTGGCCAAAGAATTGAAGCTTCAGCTTCAGCAGCAGTCCTTCCAATGAATATTCAGGACTGATTTCCTTTAGGATGAACTGGCTGGATCTCCTTGCAATCCAAGGGACTCTCAAGAGTCTTCTCCAACACCACAGTTCAAAAGCATCAATTCTTTGGCCCTCAGCTTTCTTTATGGTCCAGCTCTCACATCCATACATGACTACTGAAAAAACCATAGCTTTGACTATATGGACCTTTTCAGCAAAGTAATGTCTCTGCTTTTTAATATGCTGTCTAGGTTGATCATAGTTTTTCTTCCAAAGAGCAAGTGTTTTTTAATTTCATGGCTATAGTGATTTTTAAGCCCAAGAAAATAAGTTCTGTCACTGTTTCCATTGTTTCCCCATCTATTTGCCATGAAGTGATGGGACCGGATGCCACGATCTTAGTTTTTTTAATGTTGCATTTTAAGCCAGCTTTTTCACTCTCTTCTTTCACTTTCATCAAAAGGCTCTTCAGTTCCTCTTCGCTTTCTGCCATAAGGGTGGTGTCTTCTGTATATCTGAGGTAATTGATATTTCTCCCAGAAATCTTGATTCCAGCTTGTGCTTCATCCAGTCCAGCATTTCACATGATGTACTCAGCATATAAGTTAAACAAGCAGGGTGGCAAAAAAAGTTCAGAAGAGTATTAAAAAAAAATTTCCCCTGTACTCTTAAGCTGGACACATCCAGGTGGCAACATTTTCCCATGTCTGCCTTCTCATTTTCTCTTGCACATTTGTTCTCAGAGCCATTGGAGGGTAAGCTGTCATGTAGACATGGTCACTTTCAGTCCCTAGGCACTTCATGTGTTTCCTTAAACAGAGACATTGCCTTCTCAACTACAGTACCTGGTGCAGCACCTCAAAATCAGGAAATTCGCTCTGATCGATGTCACCAATCTACAGACCTTACTTGCATTACACTCACTATGCTGAGAATGTCCTTTAACACCAAAGAAAAATCCCAGACCAGACACTGTGTTCCGCTGTCCCATCTCTTTAGTCTCCTCTTACCTGGAACGCTCCTTAGTCTTTCTGGAGACAATCATTTAGTAGAGTGTCCTTCAAATTAAGTTTGTCTGGAATTTGGTCATGATCAGAGTCGGGTGAGCTTTCTGAGCAGGGAACCCAGAAGGTGATGCTGTGTCCTTCTCAGGGCACTATATCAGGAAGCCCACGAATTCTGTTTGTACATTAATGACGATATCACTATTGATTAATATAGTATCAGGCTTCTTCACTGTGAAGTTTGTTCTTTACCCTTTGTAACAAGTTTCTCATGGGGAGATTCAAGACGACATACTCTGTTCCTCAAGAAACTTTCATGCTAGCATCCAGTAATGATTCTTGCCTGAATCAATTATGGCTATGATGGCTGTCCAGTAGTGGGTTTCTAACCATTTCCTCTAACTTTATTAGTCTCAGAGACAGATTACCACGGAACAGTGGTAAATTAGTCCCCCTACTTCCTTCTTGCCCCTGGCTATTCTCCACACAGTAGTTACAGCGATCCTTTGAATAAGGAAATCAAAGCCTGTTTACCTGCAAAAGAATGAAGCTGGACCCCTACCTCACATCCTATACAATAAGCAACTCAAATAGATTAAGCAGCTCAATATAAGAGCTAAACTTTAAACTGTTAACCATAGGACTAAATCTTCATGACACTGGAACTTTCAATGGGTTCTTAGATGTGACACCAAAAGCACAAGCAATAAAAGAAAAATAGATAAATTGGACTTCATCAAAATGTTAAAGCTTCAAAATACACTAACCAAAAGTGAAGTGACAACCCTACACCTAAGGGAGCAACAGGAGGCAGCCTCTTCTGGATGGAAGCCCCACTGGCCACAGAGCCATCCTCAGTTCAAGCCACCTCTCCACAGACCCCCCCGAACCTTCTGTCCTTGCCATCTGACAGCTCCATCATCTGCACCAAATGCTGCTGACTGCACACACCTGACACTTCTGTCGCCCCGACTTCTCCTCACTGACTGAGGAGACAGTGCCTCTCACACTCTAAGGTGCATGTGAATTGCCTGGGTCTGTTAAGCTGCAGATTCTGGTTCACTGGGTCCTGGGTAAGGTTGTTTCTGTGTTTCTAAGCAGCACCAGGGATGCCTCTGCTCTGGTCCATGGACCCTGCTTTAAATCACAAAGTGACAAAAGACCTATTCACTGTATCAAGTAATGGAAAAGAAATCCTCCTTTCCTCTGCCACTCCCTCCCCCACAATGCCCAGGGCCTTAGAAAGGGTTGCCTCCCTCTGAAGGCAGTGCCAGGTAGATGGGACTTGTCCACTTAATGCAAATTAGACTTTTAGAACTTGGGGAAGAGGAGGGGCTTAGGGACCGCTGGCAAAGTCACTTCCCCAGAGCTTGTTTCTAAAGAAAGACTCATCTGGAGAGGCAAAATTTTGCAATTCTTCTGATTCCAAAGCTGATATTCTACTGTTTTCAGGACCCAGGGCAAACAGGGGAAACAACTTAAAGGTTTAGCTAGGTATGAAGAAGGAGACCAAAAGCAACATCTAGTGCCAAATGAGGGAGAAGGCAATGGCAATCCACTCCAGTGTTCTTGCCTGGAGAATCCCAGGGATGGGGGAGCCTGGTGGGCTGCCGTCTATGGGGTCACACAGAGTCGGACACGACTGAAGCGACTTAGCAGCAGCAGTAGCAGTGCCAAATGAGAACTAGAAGAGTCCTCCACATCCCCTACCTGTCCTCACTGTGTACACTTTAAAGTTGACTGGAGCCCCTGCCTACATCTAGTGGAGTCATAGGAGGGAGGGGTGATGAGGGAGTAAAAGGTGAGAGAGAAAATGGAGGATACTTAATATCTGAGGCCAATTCTATGGTTCTCACACTTATCCTCTTTTACAGATAAGGAAACTGAGGCTCAGAAAAGGTTAAAGGGTTTGTCCAAAGTCACATGGCAACCAGGCTGGCAAGAAATGTTTGTGTTCCTGACTCCTAAATCAGGCTCCTTTCTAACAGGTCTCCTAAATTGAATGTTTATATTAAGAGAAAAAGCACAGTACAGATGGCATTTTGTGGGGTGGTAACCACATAAATTAATGTATTCCAATTAATTTGGAAAATCTCATTAGAGAAAGCAAACCTTGTATTGAACAAGGGGAGACGGTAAAATTGGTGGTCAGGGCAAAAATCATTTTCCATATATAGGATCTTAAGGAATGGAATGATTTGTTGGGGACTATTTATTTATTTATTTTAATGAGCCAGTAGAACTCTTGAAAGCACTCATGCATTCAAAAGCATTTAATAAGCATCTACTGTGTACCAGGCCTTGTGGTAAAGCGGAGATGGGGGGGGGGGGAGAGTTCACTGCACTTAGTCCCTAGAACCCCATCTGTTATTCTGCTTTATACATGAGTTAAACCAGGGCTCAGAGAGGCTAAGGAATCCGGCCAAGAGGGATGTGAAGCCAGGTGTGTTTGAACCCAAAGTCTGCAGTCAGGGCACTACCCACATATCACTCCCTAGAGATGAAGATATCAAGTGCTCAGTGAATCAAGTCCTCACCTCTGTGATTCCATGGACACAGACTATAATTGTTCTCAATGTTGACCTAGATTTAGAAAAATCACACTCTACCTGCTAATCCAAGTAAGTAAGAAACTAGCAACATGCTGTCTGCAAGAAATAAGCTTGAAATATAAAGACATGGACATATTTGAAGTAAAAGGATGGTTCTGGCAATGATAATAAGCACCAGATTTATCCTCCCATTTTATATACAAAAAAGAAGAAATATGCGAGCAATCTCAGCTCAAGAGAGTCATGCCTGAGAGAGTGGAAACAGAGGGGAGTCTCATATGGTAACAGAGACGGAGAATGCCCTAACTGAGAACATCAGTAGATGCAATATGGTTGAGGAAAGAATCCATGAAGCTAGGTCAACAGAAATTATCCAAACTGTAAAACACAGAGGAAGGAGGAGAAAGGAGCCAGAAGAGATGAGGGAGAAAGAGAAAGAGGAGAGTGAGGACAATGAGGGGCTTTAAATACACTTGGGACACAGTAAATAATCTAATACACATGTAGCTGATATCCCAGAGGGAAAAAGAAAGACTTGATGGTGCAGAAGACATATCTAAAGTAATGGCTGATAATTTTACTAAAGTAATAAAATGTGTCATCACAAATCCAAAACAGATCACAAAACCCCAAGCAGGATTATTAAAAATAAAAATAGACATATCGTATTCAAAATACTGAAAGACAAAGAGAAAATCTTAAAGGCAAGTCAGATAAAATAAGGAATTGAGAAAGTATAAGAATGACAACAAACTTCTCATCAGAAACTGTACAACACAGAGGACAATGAAGTGGCATCACAAAAGTACTAAGATAAACAATAACTGTCACCACAGAATTCTACCTCCAGGAAAAAATACTTTTCATAAATGAAAGCAAAATTTAATTTTTTTTTCAGAAAAATAAAACCTGAGATAATGAATTACTGGTAGACTGGTGCTACAAGATATTAAAGTTCAGATCTTCAGGTGAAAGGAATATGAAACAAGACAGAAACAAAGATCTGCAGAGAGAAATGAAGAGCTCTGGAAACTGCATAAATGAAAGTAAATATAAAAGATCTTCTAAGTAACTTTTTAAGGCTGAGTGTTTAAAGCAAAAATAGAAGTAAAGGATTGTGTAATTATAGCCTATGTAAAAGTAATAGATGATAAAAATAACACAAAAGATGGGAGAAATTGGAAGTAGACTATTACAAAGTTCTTATGCTATTCATGAAGTGATACATTATTTGAGGGTAAACTGAAAAATTAAAGATGCATATTCTAAACTGTAGGATGGCAATAAAATACCATTAACTGTTTAATGATATAATAATAATGTACTATGGAGTTCATAACATATATAGAAACAAAAAAATGAGAAAAACAGCACAAAGGTTGAGGTTTGAGGGAATTTTTACTGACATCTTTTTGATCAAACCAATCACATCTGTAAAATGAGGACACTACCCACCTCAAAGGGTTATGAAGAGAACTAAATGAGATCACATGTGTATGGTATGGAGCCCAGCCCTGCCTGACACACAGGAAGTGCTTGGGAAATGTTTGATGAATGATTGACGGTTCAGTAGCATACATCCCATTCATTCTGTGACAGAGTTAGGATTTCCTCCAGAGCAGAGATTCCCCCAAAAGCTGAAAGCAGACTTCCTATTTGAGGATCACAGGGAAGTGGGTTAACTGCCAGTCAGCTTTGTTTCTTCAAATCCTGGTCTTTAATATAATCTATAATCAATTCCACCTCCAGAAACTCAGTCTTTCCACCTCCTAGGAGCTTTCAAGTGAGGCAGACAGAGTTTAGTCAGTAATGGCAGTCAGGAAAAATAAACTTACCTAGAGAAAGGAACAGAGAGAACCACAAACAGTTTATGTCGAGAAAAGGAATTTTGTAATCCCCCCAACATCTGTAACACATGTTTATCTTGTGATGGGCATTGGCACTTCTGTGTCTGACCTTGGGAAGACCCTAAAAAGTCTGGCTGGTTTGAAGATGAATGTGTAAACCACACACAAACTCTATAGCAAATGAGCCAAAATATTCTCCAACCTGCCCTTGACATGTAAATGTTACTATGAATATAATAAATCTAATATTAGATAATGTTGCTATGAACCTAATAAATCCCTAATGACATAACGATTTCCATTAGGCTTTGTGCCCAAATCCTAGGCTAAGAGCAGCAAATACAGCCTATAGGAAGATCTTTAAATGTGATGCTGGTAAAACGAATTACCTATTTTCTATTTTGCATGGCAGAAACGTGACAACTTAGGAGGAGGAACTGCTTGGGGAAAGGAGGTGAAGGAAAGCCCAGAGCATGTCTGGGAAGCACCAGCGTGTCTTTGAGGCTGGCATGCTGGCGGTTTCATGCCTTGTGTGCTATTCTCTCAGCCCATCATCTTGCTCCCGCAATTTCTGCAGCAGCCCTTAGTGCACAGATGCAGTCTGTGCACAGTAGCATGCCTCGCTGCCCTCTGCATGTCTTGCTTTCTGCCCAGCTTCTCTGCCTACAACCTCCAGAAGCTCTTCCTGTCATGGAAGAGCCAAAGACATACCATCTATAGAACTTCCCTCCACCTACAGGAGATCAGAGGCAGTGGGTAAACACTCACCCCTTGGGCCTCAATAGGCAATTTCTAGTCTCATTCTACATACTTCATCGAAATTCCCGACAGAATCAAGCCCAACTGCCCACTTCATGGGCTAGCACCAGCCCTGATGGGGCCCAAATGGCCTCACATCTCTTCTCCCAAAGAATCAGTTTGCTCAATGACCAACTTAACTTTCAAAATTTACCAAATTTAACAATTTACAAAAATTCTATTTATGTTATTTCTGTATAACATTTATAGTCATTTATATTAAGTGGAACAGTTTTAATACATTTTGAAGATTCTGCAAAGCTTTAGGTAGCTACTTTTTATATTTTGCCTTTATAATTGCATTTTAAGGAACATGCAGCTGCAACTCCCCAGCAAGAGGGGAGAAGGTATTTGGGAGATGACACACAGAGTGGCCTAGGCTGCTGATCACGGGTGTGCAGTGGGAGACACAGTGAGGTGGTGGAGAGGAGGTTGCCCCAAACCCTGCATCCTGGCCCCACCATCTTCCTCGACTCTAATGATCCTTCTGGGTTGGGATCCTGTACTCTGGGCAGCTGCTGGGTTCAAGGATCAGCAAGAATTCCTGACAGCTGTGGGTCTCTGGCCAAGTAACTTCAGTCTCCATAACCTCGATAAAAGGGGAAAAACCACCTGCCCAGAGGACTTCAGTGAGGGTGAGATAAGAGGACACGTGTTCAGCCCACAGTGCAGTAAGAGTGTGACAAAAGTAGGAGGCTTTAATTATTGCTCTGGGCACAGATATTCCTGTCTAAGGAGCTCTTGCAGTTCTGAAGATGTAGCTGAAAGAAAATTCCTCTTGGCTACACATGTGTTCACTTTTTAAAACACACTGATTGGCGTATGAACCTTCCTGAACCACTTCATGCCCAAGGCCTGGGCCAAGCACTGAGAACATCACATACAACACTGCCTTCCAGAGGCTTCCAGCCAGGACACAGCAGGGAGACAGGCCTGGGGAAGAGGAGCAGCATCCACAAGAAAGGGACTCTGAAAGGGAAAAGAGGAGGGAGGGAGAGTGCTCCCAGCAGAGAGAGTGAGCAGAGGAAAGGAGGCTAGAAATAAAAACTGGGGTAACAGTCAGGCTGGGGTGTGGGGCCAGGAAAGCCCTGGGGCAGATGGGGTTTCACAATCTCATAAGGGCTCAGATTACTGAGAACTTTATCTACCAAAAGATTTTTTTTTTTTAATCTGTTTTTTCCTTCAATCAATGAAGAACTTCCTTTAGGAGAACGACAATTTTTCCTTTGAAACTCCAGATTTTAATCTACATCCCTGGCACAGATATACATTATCCATTTAGGGAAATCATTTCTCAATTCCTGAACCCTGCAGACGTTCTCTTGGACATACAGATCTTGGCCCTCCCTATTTGTCGCGTCTGTGAAGTTGCACTCAGTCCTGCTCTTGCCCCAAATGCCTCCAAATAAATCCCACAGAATGCTCCAGTTGCCAAAGCCCAAAACAGGTTACTTGATCAGGTGATGATCAACACCTAAGGAGAAGGGTGTGACGTGCAGCCTGAGATGGAGAACCTCTGAATGGACAGCGCTTGGTGACCCTTGCCTTACTGGAGGACAATGACTCCTCTAAAAGGAAACTTAAAGCTGCAGGAGTTGGAAAAACTTCCTTATCTATGTCTTAATTTTGTCATTTATAAAATGGGAATGACAATCGTGCCCTACCTCACAGGGCTGTTCTAAGGAATAAGTGCAACATTTACATGGCACACTTAATACAGTGTCTGAGACTTACGAAGCACTCAATAAATGGTACCTAGCTATGTTTACATCATCATCACCACCAGCACAACCACTACCCTTGTCTAAGTGTGCCTGATACGGTAGAGATACCCCATTCCATAATCCTGCACTCAAATATGGCTTCCCCTCCTAGACATGGGGGCAGAATGCTGAAATGTGAAACATTCTCGGGCTGAAGGCATATACTCAGCACACATCACTCCTCTCTACTCCCATGACTGGAACAGACATTGCTAGTTGATCACGGTAATCAGATGTGGTTTCCTCATTCCTGACACACTACTCAGATCCACCAACAGATTACAATTGGCCCAGGAGATGAAATATATCTACCCACTGTGACCACCATGCCACTAGAGGAAATGGGCTTAAAGCACAAGAAGTTATTGGGCTGCTATTCCTTAAAGGTACAGGTGAATGGATTCCTGATTAGCTAGTAGGGCTTCAGCTCAGGGTCCAAGGTTTTGAGAGCATATTCAAGTTAATTCAAAAAGTGTGAGAGACACAGTGAGGTATCCTGAATTGCACCCCAGGACCTTAATGGAAAAACTGGTGAAATCTGAATACCATCTACAGTTTACTTAAGAGAAATGTTCCTTAGTTTTGACAAATCTGAAGTTATCAAAGAATTAAAATTTTACTTAAAAATTAGTTCGACTGACACAGGAATAGCCAGGACCCAAAATCCAGCCAGCTGCTTGACCAGGAGGATAAAGTGACCAAAGCTTCAATCCTCAGAGCTAATCTGGAATAACCAGATCATGTAACCATGACGACCATAAGTGCCCCATTTTCCAGGGTCTTCCCAATTTCCAACATTCTGATATGATATGGACTAACACTGATAGGTGAAAACCTTTCTGCATAATTTTGTTTTCTCTTCATGTAACTTTCTTCTTTTCAAAATAAGCAATTTATTTGACTGTCTTTTAAGATTCTTTTTCTTATAAATTCATACACTTTAGAAAAAATATTTTTTTCAGTCTGTACGTCTCAATTTTTCTTTTTTTGATAACATGGTCACCGTCTATAGAACCTCAATGTCTTCGAGCTCTGGTGTTCTGTCCCTTCCACATCTGTTCCATTCACTATTCACCCCTTTGCAAGGAGACATAGCTGGGTGGAACCCACACTCACACACTGCCTGGCTATATGACCTTGGGCAAATCACTATATCTCTCTAAGCCTCCATTACCTCACCTGTTAAAGGAAGGATGAATAAATACCATGCATGTAAAAAGAATGTGAAGCAGGTAGAGGTGGGAAACAGTGAAGAGTAGCTATCATTACTATTGGCACTCAAAAGACATCAGTTCACTTCCCTTCCCCTTTTCCATCTCAGAACAGCAAAACATTCTGATGTAATACTTAGTAACTGCTGCAAAGAAGTCTCTCTAGCTCATTTACTAGACACATCTTCTCACATTCCTACATTCCTGTGTTTATTCATGATCAGCTGTCCACTCGATAGGTAAATGAGTAAATGTCTCCAGCTCTTACAAGACCCAAGATACTTTCCTGCAGGAAGAGTCAACCATGCAGATGGCACGGTGCAGTCATGAAAGCTCCGCAGGAGCACGAGGACCTGCAGCCACGCTCACTCAAGTGACTGACGCGGAGGTTCCTCAGCATGCAGCCTCTCCACAGGGCTCCTCAGGACATGGCCTCCAGCTTCCACAAAGAAAAGGATCTAAGAGAGAAGTGGGAAGGGTAGGGAGAGAGTCAGAGAGACAGATAGAAAGACAGAGAGACAGAGAGTTGGAGGAGGAAGAGGAGACGGAGTAGGAGAGCAAGAGATGGAGGCACCAAGATGGAAGCCACAGCATCATTCAGGACCTAATCTTAAAAGTGACAGTATCACCTCTGCAGAGTCTAATGGTCACACAAACCAACCGTGGTGCAATGAGTGGGGCAGGGGTTCACAAGGATGTGAATTCCAGGAGGTAGAACCATTGAGCATCGTGGAAGCTGGCTGCCACCACCTGTCTAGGTCTGTCCCCAAGGACACCGCCTGGAAGCACAGGTGGAGGCACCTACGTCATCCTCTGGACCAGAGTCAAGTGGCTGCCATCAGCTGGGATCAACAGCAAGCCTGGAGAAGATGGTAAGGCTGTGACTTGACAGTAAGTGGGAGAGGCTGACACTGCTTCTCACTAGCTGCAAGACAACTGGCAAGCGAACACCTCAGGCATTAACACCTCCCTGGAGCTGAGGGTAATTATTTCAGCGCATTAGCAGGCTCAGCTTCATAGGCCTTTCAGAAACTCAACCAAGAATCAAAGCTGAGAGGTCACCCCTGCAGCTCGTTTTCAGATGGTCTTAAATTTTATTTAAGAAGGAAGAATTTGGGATTGCACAAACAGGGATTGCTTGCGCCTGCCCGGGTCGTAATCAGCTTCTCACTCACCTGGGAGGACAGAAACAAGGAAGAAGCTCGAAAACCCCAAGCAGACTTTGTTTGGAATGATTGGAGGGGAGTAGGAAGGAAGGTAGCTATTTAAATAGGAAAAGAAAATGAAGTGATGATCTTACTGTTTCTAATCTTTTCACTGTATCCAAAGGTAGGAAATTACAGCCTCTGGTCTCCTCTCAGGCAGGCCCTTGGATCCCAGACTCTTGGGGGTACCCAGGGATCTAGAAATCACAGCCACTCAAGCAGCAAGGAGCAGCTCCAAGGGTCCAGTCCGGCCAGGTTCCTGCACATTTCACATCTGTGCTCTAAGAGGAAACAGAATCCAAGGGCTCTACCTCAGTTTCATATGTAAAACGGGGTGAAAACAGTGCCTATCTCAGAATATATTACTATTATTATCGGTCATGGCTACAACTTGACTACATGCATTGAAGGCTTGCTTGCTCTAGGCTAGGCTTTCGGCTAGTCACCAAGCCTGTCACCAACACAGCCTCGCTTGGCAAGTGAAGAAATGGGAGCTCAGAAAGATGAAATCATTGGCCTCATCCAGCTGTCTGGACACACACACTGACCCCAGGACTGGTGGAATAGAGCAGGCCTCAGCCTGTGACAGGAAAGTAGATGGGGAGATGGGTGGATGGGATGTGACAAGTCCAACTCCTTCCTTTAGAAGAAGTATTGGAAATTTCCATATGTTTCCTTTCTGCAGTCTTTGACAAATGTTCCACAGGAGAACAAGGTTTGGCTGTGAAATACCTCATCTTTTCCCAAAGAAAAACAGCACCTCTTTTTTCTTTCTTGTAAGTGATGCAAAACATTTCACATGGCCCCAAACAGATCTAGCACCTTAAGGGTCGGGAGCTGGGGACTTCACCAAACACATACATCATTAAAGTTCCCCTGAAGTTAATGTTACCACTGTTTTGTGCCCATGAATAAAGCATTAAACAAATATTGAGCCTGAGACACCTCATTACCCAAGGTCATTAAGCGGCTCAGGAACACCACAGCTACATTTGAAGCCAATTAAGAGGCCTCACACTGGGTACTGGAACCACATGAGTGGCTGGCATGACCCCTAGCACATAGTAGGCACCTCGTAAAACATGCAGAGCAATTCAACAGGATCCCCCTGCCCTGGAGATTAGCTGACTCCACCAATGTGCTCTTAGATCCCAGCCCTCAGGTCCCCTAGGCTGCACAAGACACAGACTACAACACTCAGAGTTGAGAACAGCTGTGAGCACAACAAGCAAATGATCTACACCAGTAGTAAACACCAATGATTTCAGTTTTGTTTCCATTTAATTTTTTATTTCGGTAAAATGCACAAATGTACCACCTTTACCACTAAGTGTGTCGCTCAGTCATGCTGGACTCTTTGCAACCCCACGGACTGACTACAGCCCGCCAGGCACCGCTGTCCACGGCAACTCCTCAGTGGTGGTAATGGAGGGGAGGGGGTCCTCCACAGTTCTGCCCCAGGAGAGCACAGACCATGAGATCCTGAAGCTGGCCCTCCTAGGCTGTAGAGAGCCTCTAGTATATAATCACTGATGGCAGAAAGATTACCCAGAAACAAGACTCGCAGGAGGGGGAGGAGAAAAAATGGGTAAAAGGAGGAGAGAAGGAAGGACAGGAAATGGGAGAGGAGGAGGGGGAGAAAGCTAGAGAGGGTGGAGGGATAACAACATCAGATCCCATTTTTATCGCTATGTGAGAAGTCCAATCATCTAGGAACACCTCAGTATCATTTTAGTGACCAGGTCACAGTCTTTCGGCATGGCATGTAGTCTCAACTCTGCCACCCAGAAATCCCAGTGGTAGAGAAGGTGTGTCTGATGGTGCCCTGGATGACCTGGAGCAGGCAGGTGGCAGGACCCACAGGAGCTGGCCCCCTTTTTGCCGCAGTCTCCATCCTCCCCACCCACATCAACTCCCAGGTGATTGCATCCAGCCGCAGGGCTCCAAAAGAAGCCAGCTGGTGACTCAAATTTACACCTCCAGCCACACTCCCCTTCCACACAGACTCAGTTCTAACAGCGATGTCAGCACCTCTACGTGGCTCCTCGGTGGTGCCCACCACACCCACTCCTTGCACCACTGCTCTCCCAACTCAGCCAATCCACCAGCGAATCCTGTTGTCTCCATGCTCATGACACACCAGGAGCTCAGGCTCATTCCCACCCTCCTAGGTAGCGAGACCGCTTCTCCTCAGTCAGTCCTCAGCATGGCCACCAGAGGGAGCAAGTTAGAAGCCAGCCTGGGGCCATTCAGTCCAGGCGCTTCCGAAGGGCTTCTCCAAGGCAGAATAAACCCTGAGGCCCTCAAACGATGCCAAGACCTCGGGACCAGGCCTGAGCTAACCTCCAGACCGCCATCCCTGACCACAGTCCACTTCACTCTCCACTCGAGTCACACTGGGCTCCTAAGCTTCCTCATGCTCCAAGCATATCCATCCTCAGGGCCTTCGCACCTATCACCCCACAGTCACCCCATTCAATCCTCCGCCCAGGGTCTCCTCTTCAGAGAGGGCCCCCACCCAATCACCACCCATGTTTTTTCTGCTTTGCCTTTCTTCCTAGCACCGTCGCCACCTGACGATTTCTCTGCTTTCAGTTTCTGTAGAGTCAGACCTCCTGAGGAAGAAAGCTATGTCTATGAAATGGCACGTCTCAGTTCCCAACTGGGTCAACTGATGACAGTCAGAGGCCCATAAGGGTTCATACTTTGCCATCCCAGCTCATAAATGCTAGTGACTCAGGGGCGCACACACGTTAGTATGTGCTTTGCTTTACGCCTGGCTGACTTTCCATGCTTCACACACACCTTCGACCATGACCTCAGCCCCCAGGACTGCACTCTGAAGTCCAAGGACATTCCAGTTGAAGATGCCTCGCTCTTCTGTCTTGCTTTGTTCTAAGTACAGTAACTGGCATCATCAGCTGTCCTCAGCTGGAATCACATGAGATGGCAGAAGGGATGGCAAACGCTGCGGACAGACCACTTGCAGCAGAGACAGCACAAACGCTGGCAAACGTATGAGGAGCTGCTCACACCTCAATTAAGCAATGCCAGTTAAGGACGTAGTAACAGCACGCTCTGCTTCTCACACTGGCAGAGATTAAGAGGAGGAGGCATGCCCGGTGCAGGTGTGGGGAAGGGAGGCCCTGTCACTGCTGCATGGTGGGGTCACATCACAGAAGACTCAGACACATCAATACACCTGTGTCTGCAGAGCAGGTCCCACACTGAACTGAGCAGAAATAACAGACAAGAGTCACCCCACAACTAGCACTCATGGCAACAGCCTGTGTACACAAGTCTCTTCAGACACAGAGAAATCAAACAGTTCATACTTTGATGGTGGGAATATGAAATGTAAAATGGTACACAGGGACTCCCTGCCTGCCGGTGCAGGGGGCATGTGTTCAATCCCTGTCCAGGAAGATGCTACATGCCACAGAGCAACTAAGCTTGTGATCCTCAACTACTGAAACCCACAGGCTCTGGGGCCTGAGAGCCAGAACTAGCTAGCCTGAGTGCCTCAACTACTGAAGCCCGCGTGCTCTAGAGCCTGTGCTCCACAACAAGAGAAGCCACTGCAATGAAGAATAACCCCTGCTCACAAGAACTAGAGAAAAGCCCGCACACAGCACTGAAGAGCAACCAAAATTAAGTAAGTTTTTTTTAAACTTTGCTCTAAAAAATAATAATAATAAATAAACAAATAAAATGAAGCAGTGTTTTCCACCATGAAAACCTGAGGCAGCCCCTCAAAACATTACAGGGAGTTACCATGTGACCCAGCACTCCCAGGTACATACCCAAAAGACATGAAACATGTTGACACCAAAGTCATAAGTAAATGTTCACAGCAGCATTATTAATAATACCCCAAAAGTATAAATAACCCAGTGTCTACCAACTGATGAACAGATAAACAAGATGTGGTCTGTCCTTGCAATGCTTACTATCCAGCCATAAAAAAAAGGAATGAAGAATTGACACATGTTACAATGTGAGTGAACCTTGAAAATATTACGCCAAATGAAAACAAGCCAGATGCAAAGGACACATATTCCATCTATACAAAATCGGAAAAGTGAGAAAGTAGGTTAGTGGTTTCCAGGGGTGAGGAGAGAAGGGAACAAGGAGTAAGTGCTTAATAGGTATAGGGCTTCTTTTGGGGGTGAAAATGTCTGGAATTAGGTAGTAGTGGCAATTGTACAACCTTGTAAATATAGCAAAAAAAAAAAAAAACCATTAAATCACTGTAAAAAAGGTGAATTTTATGGTATGTGAACGATATCTGTTTTTAAAAATACAAACTGCATACAATTTTATGTCACTTAAAGTGAGACCCACATGAAACAGATGCTAAAGCCATTTCAGGATCCTCACCCAGAGGATCTCCTGTCCTTGCAAAGGGAAGAGAAGTTCAGAGATGGCCCCCTGCCCACAGGGACACAGAGGTGGAGAACGAGTCCCACCCTCACAAAGGAAAATCTGAGGAAATCATTTTTTAAAAAGTGATCACTTTAAGAGTTTCACAAGTAACATTTATTGATCATATTCATAATGGAATCTCACCCACATTCACAGCAACTCCATTACAACTAAAAATCACCTGATGATAAATAACTTGCATTGACTGAGAGAACAGTGACTATTACAGACTCTCCCTGATTTGATGGCTTTTGTTAAAGACCTTGAGGAGGATGGACATTTTTGTTGATGTTCTTGACAGTAGTCGTTGATTCCAACTTCATACCCAAAAAAGCTGGCTAGAAAGCAAAGAGAAAGGCAATTACTAGGAATTGACCCCCAAAATGAAACCATACTGGCCTTGTAGGGCCCATGTGAGGAATCTCCCCAAGGTGGAGGGTGAAGAAAACCCCGCGGTAGAGGAGGATACACACTCAGTCACTGAGGAGCCTACGCAGAAGACAGGGAGCCACCCTGGCTGGCTCACTATCCAGGGTGGGACCTGAGGCAAGGCACTCAACCCCCTCAGCCCACTCTCCCTTCTGGACTCCAAGGAGAATGCCAGCTCTGCAGAATTGTGGAAGGAACTGAAAAAAACAAAGGCATAGCAAGTCCAGACAAGAAGGCAAGGATTGACTCATCGCTCCTCTTTCTGGGTTCCCTGTTGGGAAGGTTTGGAGCTTATCCATTCTCCTATGGCCTCTGAGTTCTAGCAAGTCTCTTCCAGGCCAGCAGATGGGCCAGCAGCTTCTGAGAGAAACTGGGTGTGCACTTTGGGGGATCTCACAAGGCACCCCACATACACCCCAGGCAGATAAGGTATTTCTCCTAACAGCTGGTTAGTGCCTGACCTCTGCCCTAAGATCCTGGCTCAGAAGCAAACACCTCCCAAAAAAGTATTAGCAATTTTCCTTTGGCCCACCTGGACCACCTATTAATACTTAACATGGACCATCTACAGACAAGTTTCTATCTTTGCTCTTCCCAGAGTGGGAACTAGGGAGTCCAACTAAATTTGACATCAAGTTGGCAAACACAAAAAGAAAGATGAAACTTAAAGAAAAACAAAGAAGGAAATCTCACAGTGCTGACCCATTCAGATCATGCAAAGCTGACAGACCCCTGGCCGGCTCC
Organism: Muntiacus reevesi; assembly: GCF_963930625.1. Lineage (NCBI taxonomy): Eukaryota > Metazoa > Chordata > Mammalia > Artiodactyla > Cervidae > Muntiacus > Muntiacus reevesi. Next base: position 226,290,970 of record NC_089250.1, read on the forward strand.
TTCCTTGGGGCACTCGCCCTGGAGAAGCTGCAACCCAGATCCACTATAGGCACTTGTATGTGAATGTGCATCATGGTGTCATATGTGACCACAGGGAGCACCCAATACTAGGAGAGTGGCCAGGCAGGATGCAGGGAGAGGAATTTCCACTTCCAGACAAGATGGAGTGACAATGACAGAGCTGGTTTCCTATCTGAACAGCTAAAAAACTGGGCAAAAGACATTTGATACTGTTTTCAGATACTGGACATTTTCTAGAACATTCCTCTTACAACTGGGTGGAAGAGACAGACAAAAAGTAAATAAGTCAATATATGTAAATTCTAATTGTGCACATTTACCTATTGATATGTATTTGCATGTCTTCTATTTACATATTGGTATGTGTTTGTATATATTTATATATAGGTGTGATGAAAGAAACAGGAAGAAGGTGGATGGGGTAGTGGCTGGGGACATGGGTAAACTGGGGCAGGGGCGTTAAGAGGAGGAGAAGGAGGAGGAGAGCTGCTACTGAGGGGACTAAAGCAAGTAACCAGGTAAGCAGAGGCCCTGCAATGAATCTGAGGTTGCCCTGGAGGCTTCCTGGGTGGTGGCAGGGGCAGAGTGGGGTCCCAGGTGAGAAATGCAGGACTGGGCAAAGCCAGGTGTGATCAAGGCTGCAGAAAGGGCTTTTCAGCATGGAGCCTTGATAGTTGGGGCTGGGCTGTGAGAGAGGCAGCAGGTTCCCCAAGGCTGTAGTGTGCTGAAACTCCAGAGAGATGGCTGGTCAGGCTGGCATAAAATCCACTTCCCACCCCAACACAACAGAAGTTTGCAGAAACTGAAACCAGTGGTCTTTGGGGGGCAGGGGAATTTAGAAACTTGAGAACAGGAAAGAGGTGAGGAAATAAAGATGGGTAGATGCTCCCCCACCATACTACTGGCCCTAACCTTGATGTATCTGGTTTGTTCTTCCCTTGCATTTTCTAGAAGGTGTGTGTGTCAGGTACGAGCAACAGTCCAGACGATGGTAACAACATAACAGGAATCAGAGCGGTGCCCACCTCTCACCCTCTGCTGAGCAACAACCAAGTTCTCTCACACGCTCAACTCAACTAAAGCCCGGGATGTAAAATAAGCCCAAGGTCACCACTGCCCCACCCACACCTGCTCACCGGATGGCCTCCATGACCCTCAGCAGAGCATGGAGGAGTGTCAGGAGGCTGAGGTTGAGGGGCAGGAGGGGGGCTGGGGGGCCTTCTGGCTGCCCCGAGGCCACCGGCCCAGCCTGGTGAAGAGCCTGGAGCTCCTGCCACTTGAGGAGATGGCACCCTTCGCCACAGATCCGCCAGCGGTTGTACCCGGAGCGCACATCCAGAGGGGCTTCTAAGGCAGAGAAAGTGAGTCAGGCCCCGAGGGGTGTGGGGACAGGGTGCTCTCGAGTCTGCACCCATGAGAGAGCCCTCGGGAAACCAGAGCAAATAAACCAGGTGTCACAGCAAGGCAGGTCGCAGTCCTGGGGTGTGGGCACTCACGCAGCACCCATGGAGATAAAGAGAGCATGGCTATGTATTTGTTTCTACAGTGATTGTGGGTCTTTGTGGCTGTGTTTTCTGAGTCTTTATCTTTTAAAGCTGCCTACTGAAATATTTATAAATGAAAGGATATGGTAGTTAGCAGTGATCTGCTCCACAGTAATCTTTTCTTTTTCCTTTTTTGGAGGGGGTATGGAGTGGGTGAAGCAGAGAAGAAACCAAATCATCCAGGAGTTGGTCAGTTGATCGTGGCTGTAGCCGAGGGAAGGGAACATGGGTTTTTTCACGGTATCTGAAATTTCCCACAATAAGCAGTAAACAACCACCACAAACACAAATGGAATTCAAACATCTCTGTCTCCTCAACGCTCTTTAGCTTTTTCAAGACCTGCTTTGGTCACATTTGACCCTCTTGATGTTATATCTCATTTATTTTTGCTATGCTGTTAATATGCTACTACTAAAAATGTACACTCTAATCATACTAATATAAAATACATTCTTAATAAATATAAACTATATTTTCTTTATAAAAAAAACTCTATCACAAGAGCATAAAGAAGAAAAGCACATGAGCCCTCTATTTACAAGATCAGAAACACAGAATTTTCTCTCGAAAATGGAAATCAGCTGGATTTGAGGCCAAAGGAACCATCTCCTATTTTTAGGTCACTCTGTATGAAGCTCAGAAGAGAGAAGGCTCCCTAACCTCCTGGTGGCAGTGAGACTGGCACTCTCACTCCCATCCTGTGAACACATTCTCATTCCTGTCCTTGAATGGGTTTGAGGCTTGAAATATTATTAACATAAATCACCTGAACTATAAAACCACGGCTGGAGTAAAAATTAATACTGATTTTTAACAGTGTTATCAATGGATGCATGATTCACTAATAAAATGACCAAGTTTTTACCCTTTCTTAAAGATGCAGAGTAGTCAAAGCCAAAAACAACCAATAAAAATAAACCACTACATTGGTGACTATACAGTGAGAAGAGCAGTTTCTCAGGGGGTTCTCATTCTACTGACACTTTTCTTAATAAAGCGATTTCTGGCTCTTCCACCTAAAACTTGAGGTAATGTGCTGCTATCTGTTTTGTTCACCGTGCACATCCCCCCCACCAAAGTCTCTCTTTGCTGGGCTGACCTGCCCCTTTTCCACCCACAGAGATTATCTGTGACTGTCAGCTCAGACACACGAAACCAACCTTCACCTCACACGAACAGAGCTTTCATTTTCAAATTGACAGTCAGTTCAATCACTCAGTCGTGTCCGACTCTGTGACTCCATGGATTGTAGCCTACCAGGCTCCTCCATCCATGGGATTTTCCAGGCAATAGTACTGGAGCAGGTTTCCATTTCCTTCTCCAAGGGATCTTCCTCACCCAGGGATCGAACCGGGGTCTCCCACATTGTAGACAGACGCTTTACCATCTGAGCCACCAGGGAAGTCCTTAAATTGACACTAGTGGAGTCCTATTGCCTAGGCTACACTGACTTGTTATTCTACGTTGCAATGTGTTGGAGGGTCGATTTCATCGTCCCTAACAGCTGTGAACTCTAGGTAGCTGGTGCCACATTTCAAATGCACCTCTATTTATGTCCATCCTCCCACCAAGAGACGCTTAAGTTGCTTCCAATTTTTTGCCAAAGAAATCACTGCTACAGACAGACATGCGTGGAGTGCCCACAGATATTACCCAGACATGGGCTTGTTGGATTAAAGATATTTCACATTATAAAATTTGATCAATAATTCCAAACCTCCTGCCAAAGGCTATGACAATTCATGCTCCTCCTAACTGTGCTTTTAAAATCAGGGAAAAGTTAAGTAGCTTCTACATGAAGAGGTGAGCATAAGAGGTAGTGGCCGCTCATTTCCCAACCACTCTACCCCGATCTGCGCACACCCAGGCTCTGGGTGGGCCACTCAAATCACCTGTGCATCACAAGAACCCCTTGTCAGACACCCAGCCTCTCTGTTTTATTCAGTTCCTCCTCCACAGAGTCCATCAAGGGCACTCACCATTCAATCTGGCCCCAGCACAGAAAGGGGAGGGTGTGATCTGACTGCACAAAACATGTCTACTCCCTTGCTCACATGCAATGCAGAGAAAGCAGACATGTCAACCATCTGTGAGGAAAAGCACCTCTGCTCATTTCAGAGATGAAGAAAGTAAAGGTGCAAGTAGAGACACCATCTCCTGGTGTACCGTGACTAAGCACATGAGTACATGCGTACATTAGGCCACATATAAGGATATGTGAACACACCTTGTCATGATTATGAACTGCACTGTGAACATGTGAATATATGCTATGCCTGTCATGAACATATGAATATATGTATACACTGTATGATAAATATATGCATAAGTGTGGTGTCATGAACATACAATGTGTCATGAATACATGAATATAGAAATATGTCAACATAGAAGCTTATACATTGTCATAAATACATATTTATATACAACACATACATACACAAGTCATATCATGAATTATAGAAGATTAGAGCTTAGAAAACACTTCAGATATCACCTAACCCCAGGTTGCAAATTGGTTTCATCCGGAGAGTCAATATTGATAACTGGTAGAGCCTGAGGCTTCTCTGGGTTCACTGGGAAAAGATGAGGGGTGACTAGTGATGCCTGGTAAGGGTAGGTGTTGGAGAAGTGGTGTGTGTGCCAGACTGTGGCCTTCTTTGTGTTATATCCATCATGACAGAAGTCTACCCCACTCCCATCATGATGTTCATGAGAATCCCACCTTCCTTGGGGAAAGGGGACAATGAGACACATGTGCATTGAGTTACCTGAGATGCCTTTAAAACTCTGCTGCCTTTTCACCACCTAAGATAAAAGATAAGAATGTGGGCAAGTGTGTCAGCCACAGTGATCCACCAAGAGGGGGGCCCAGTGATTTAGCCTGGAGACCCCCAGAAAGGGGTCCATGACCAGCTCAGAATGCAAGTTATGTTCTCTTTTTAAAAGGCCTGTAGGTTTTAATTCTGGTGACACTTTGCTACTTGGTGACAGAAAACCAGCAGATGGAATGTGGGTGAAGGCAGAAGAAGCCTCTAATTCCAGGACACTCAGAAAACAAGGGAGAGGAGTGGCTCTGGAACTGAGCTGGGCTGGACCTGGCCAACCATACCCCACCACAGCTACTGACCTAGAACCCAGAGCTGTGGAGGTAGCCAGACAGCCAAAGAGTGACCACAGACTGTTGAGCTACAGCCCCTCCCCAGAACCCTCCCTCCATGCCTGCCAGACTGGGGCTACAAGTGCAGGATGCTCAGACAGGCCGAGAGAACTGAGGTAGAGGAGAGGCAAGGAGCAAGAGGGTGCGGTGGGAAGAAAGAGGGAGGGAGGTGAGCAAGTTGGAGGAGAAGAGGGAAGAGGAAAGAATAGAGGAGGAGGAGGAAGGGCAGAAGAAATGATGGGAAAGGTGGCAGCAGACCCTCTTCAGAGTGCAGTGTATCCCACCCTTCCCAACACCACCAGGACACCTGACCTGCGCCTGCCCCAAGTACCACTTGCCTCCTGTTCTCTGTTGTCCTAGGCCACAGCCTGGAGGAGACCCCTAGACACTAATGGAGGCCACTGTGGGGAAGGAACCCAGCACCCTTCCCCTTGGCTCCGAGTCCCCCCTTGACCCGCCCCTCACTCTCAGGCCTTGTTGCCATACGAGCCTCCCTCTTACCTTCTTGTGAGACCTCAGGACCTGGGGCACCCAGTAGGGCATCACGGCCTGATCCCTAGGCATCGGGAGGTGGCCCCCAAAGCGGTGGCATGGGCAGAGGCATGCCTTGGTGGTTTTGGGAATATAAGACCGGACCATCTTTTGGATCTAACAGAGGAAGGGAAGAGAAGGTCCAAAAGGGGGTGGAGCCACACCCCAGAAAACCTCAGCCTCAGGGACGGGGCCCTGGAGAGTGCCTCTGCTATACCCCTCCCACAGTACACCCTGACTGCCCGGCTGAGGGAGCAGGTCCCCCCATCATGATATTCCCAGGGGTGGCCAGCACCCTCATTACCGACCACCTGCACATCTGCAGGGCGTGGTGCTGTGATGGGACACATGGGGGCAGTCAGGAGACCTGGCTCCGTCCTGAACCTGCTGGCCTCCAGGAGCACCCTTGCTACCACATTTAGCCCCTCTGAGCCTCAGCGACCTCAGCGAGAGAGAGGGCTCTGCCAGCACCTTGACCACACCGGTCAGAGTCTAACATGGATAGTCTTTGGTCCAGCAGTTGCACTTCTGGGACTGTATCCCGCGAAGACACATGTGCATTTGCTCAAGAACACTCAGTGCAGCACTGACTGTAGTGACCAAACAACCTGAATCTGGTTAATAAGGGACAATAAGTAATGAACATAGGGACAAATGGAATAGATGGCCTTTGGAAAGAATTATGCAGATTTGTCTGTCCTGACATACAATGAGCATAGAGATGCAATATTAAGTGAGAAATGCAGCACTGTTAATAGAGCATGCTACCATTTACATCAAAAAAATAAAAAAAAGATTATGTGTGCAGTGTTGCTTGTATATGAGTTGTGGTGGGTCAGATCCTCGCCCCAATTCCTTATCACCACCCCCAGCCTCACCCTTTGTCCTGCAATTCTGCAATTTCTTCCAGAAGAGTAGACTCTGCCCCTTGACTCTGGTCAGATCATGTACTGGACTGGCCAACAGAATAAGTAGGAAGTGACAACAGCCAGATCTGTCAGGCTGAAGGCCTCATAGGTGTCCACCTGCTCTCACATCTCGACAGTGCCTGGGACAGCCCGCTGATCCCAAGATAGGGATACCTGAGGCCAAGCTGCCAGCAGAGTGTCCCTCAGCCATATGAGCGATCACAGTGACTGCTGTATCAAGTCAGGCCTTAGGGTGACTTGTACTTTGCTAGCCAAACAACACAAGCACGGAAAACCTCCAGAAGGCCAAATGAGGACACCTCCGGAAGAGGGGCAGGACAGAGAGTTCTGTGTACCACACTCCTGCTGCACTGCGGGAATTTCCAACCATGTGCTCAGAGCTCACATTATAAAACATAATCAAAACTACTTTGAGTAACCCCTGCAACCTCCTGAGGCCGCGGGAGGACTGCACTGGAGCCTGGGTGTAAGGTGTGCTACTAAGCACAGACACTGCTGCAGGAAGGAGGAAGGGAGTCCTGGACCTCCTCCAAAGGAGACAAGACGAGGCCTAGAGACCCGGGCACCTCCCTGCACCCTGGCTCCTTGTCCCCATGGCACGGGACCCCTCTCACATAGGACCCTTTTGCCCGCCAGGATAAGGATACTCTGGCCACTGCTACCCAATCCACCCATACCTGCTGAGCCCATTCTCCATGGTAGGTGCTGCACCAGAAGCAACAAGACCCCATCCTGCCCACGGCAGCTCCCTGCACAGCACCGTCCACTGGGAAAGAAGAAACACTAGGACTCAGGGAGCAGAACTAGGAGAACATTCAGGCCAGAGAGGCAGCTAGGTGGTGATTCAAGAGAGCAACCATGCCTGCTGAGAGTCCCAAAGACATGACAAGAGAACTACCAGGGGACCCACACAGCAATCATTCCTCCTCTTGTTAAAAGAAACCAACTTTGCTTATAATGCAAAGCAGCCAGGTCAGGGATCAGCCAGTCCCACTTGCCAACAAAGGGTCTGGAGGGTAAGGTGACAAAAAAGGTTGGGCTTCTGGGAATGTTTTATCCCTGAAAAGGAGGAGAAGGGTAGGAGGTAAGCTTTTGGAAGACTCTGAAAGACTCACTTTCTGCCATGTGCATTGTCATATAAGACAGAGACCCATGGCCAACATCTAAAAACACTAGAAGTGAAAAATAACACCAACTCTACACAAAGTCTTCCTGAAAACTGAAAAGCTCTCAAAAAACTAGAAATAGAAGTGAAGTTCCTCAGCCTGATAAAAGGCAACCATGATCCACCACTGTGCTGGGGATGGGCATGCCTAAGCAAGATCCAGAAAAGGCTAAATTATTAAATTGATAATTGGACTTCATCAAAATTTTAAACTTCTGCTCTTTGAAAGACAGTGATAAGAAAATTAAAATACAAGTCAAAAACGTGGAGAAAACACTTGCAAACTAATTATCTAATAAAGAACTTGTATCCAGATATATAAAGAACTCTCAATACTCAGTAATTAAAAAAAAAGCAACACAACTTTTTTAATGGGCAAAATACTTGAACAGACACAAATCAAGTAAGATATGCATATGGTAAAAATATACGAAGAGATGATAAACATCATTAGTTGTTGTAGAAATGCACAAGTTAAAGCCTCAATGAGAGGAAATTCCCTAGTGGTCCAGGGATTGGGACTCTGCACTTTCACTGCCTGGAGTGCAGGTTCAGTCCCTGATCAGGGAACTGAGATCCCGCCATCTTTGAAACCAAAAATTTTTAAATGTTTTAATTAAAAAGACATACAATGAGATAAACACCTATTAAGATGGCCAAAATTTAAAACACTCACAAAACCAAGTGTTCATGAAGACATGAAGGAACTGGAACTTTATACATTGTTGGGAAGATTGTAAAATGGAACAACCATTTTTAAAACACTTAACAGTTTCTTAGAAAGTTAAATATATATCTCCCATACAATGTAGCAATGCCTTTCCTAGGTGCTTGCCCAAGAAAAATGAAGGCATGTTCATACAAAGACTTATACACAAATGTTCACAGCAGCTTTATTTGTTGGGCAAAATAGAAAAAAACTGGAAATGATCCACACGTCCTTCACTGAATGAATGGTCTATCCATATAACAACACACTACTCAGCAGTAAAAAGGAATGAACTATCAATGAACACAACCATATAGAAGAATCTCAAAAATAATCAAGCTGAGTAAAAGAAGTCCCTGTAGAAGGAAATGGCAACCCACTCCAGTATTCTTGCCTGGGAAATCCCATGGACAGAGGAACCTGGTGGGCTATATATAGCCCATGGGGCTGCAAAGAGTCAGACACGACTCAGCGACTAAACCACCACCACCACAAAAGAAACCAGACCAAAAAAAGTACACGCTATATGATTTCATTTAATAAAATTCAAGGAAATGCAAATGAATCTATAATGACAGAAACAAACCCAGGGTTGCCTGGGGACTGTGGGGAGAGAGGGTTGAGTGGAATTACAAAAGAGAACAAGGAGGACTTTCCAAGTGGTTCAGTAGGTAAGAATCCACCTGCCAATGCATGATTCATGGGTTCAATCCCTGGTTCAGGAAGATTCTACAAGACAGGAAGCAACTAAGCCTGTGCACCACAACCACTGAGCCCACACTCCAGAGGCCACAAGCCGCAACTACTGGAGTCCATACTCCACAAGAGAAGTCACCGAAATGAGAAGTCTGTGCACTGCAGCTAGAGAGTAGCCCCCACTCACTCCAACTAGGGAAAAGCCTGAACACACTAATGAAGACCCAGCACAGCAAAACATAAATAAATTTTGAAAAGGGTACAAGGAAACCTTTCAGGGTTGTGTATGTGTACTGCACTATACCATTTTATACGAGGGTCTTAAGCGCCCTGGATTTTGGTATCTACATGCATCCTGGAACCAATCCCCTGTGAATATCTAGAGATGACTGTACATTATCACAATTATGGTGGTGGCTTCATTGTGCGCATATGTCAAGATTTATCAAATGGGACATTTTATATGTGTGCCATTTTATCACATGTCAAGCATATCTCCATAAATCTGAACCCCTGATTCAAGTCACCTACCTGATTTTGGGGTCTCAACGAGAGAGGGACCCAGTAAGGCAGTGCTGCCTTAGCCCTGGGCACTGGCAGGTAGCCCCCAAATTTGGCCAAGCACTCACAGCAGACGGGCTCTCGATGAAAAGTGCTGGGGACAGGGCACATCTAAGCAAGAGGCAGACAAAACAGAATTTAACGCAATGCTGTATTAGTGATGCAAGCCAAGGCAGTCTCTGAATTGGTAAATCCACACTTGGAGGGAGCAAGGTTAACACATGGCATCCAGGGCAAGGGCAGGGACAGGGGCCTCAGCTACTGCAAACTGTCCTGGGATGCTCCAAAGTCACTTGGAGGGGGACCACAGAGCCTGCAGACCCAGTGTGCTGGGATGTGCAATCACCTACAGCCACATTACCATGAGAAAGTCTTAGGTCTCTCTTTCTAAAAATGGAGAAATACAACCAACTCTAGGGTGGATGACTGCTTTCTGTGGTTATCCACGTCAGTCTGCATACAGAACTTTGTTTGCAGAACTTTCCACATCCATCCCATATGATCCCACCACACCCACAGGCAGGGGGAGAGGGAAAATCATCCTCTCCAGGAGCAGATAGAGCTGCCCACAACAGATACATTAAGGGGCAGCATTGGTTCTCCCAGGCCTCCTAAATCCCTGTCTCAAGGTATCATGAGGAACTGAGGGGCGGGGAAGGCAGTGGGTGACCCTATATAGAGATTTGGGGGCTTGTATGGCCCCTTAAACCATGGACCCCACTGGCTGACACACCCTCTCATGAGATGCTGCTTCTGGACCCACATTTTCTGCTCTACTCCCCACCAAAGGTCATGTCAGGATTGGGGCAAAGTATTTGAGGTTTGCTTTCCTTACCGAATGATCGATGCAACACACGTCTTTCCCAAAGGCTGGAAATGTGCTTCTTTTCCTAGAAAAGAAGAAGGCTTAGAAAGTTCTTTGTGTATATTGGAGGCAGGGATGCTAGTGTGAGAGCCTGAGCCAGCCTGGCTCATATCATTAAACCCCAAGAGTGGAAAGTCAAAGTGAAAGTTTAGTTGTTCAGTCGTGTCCAACTCTTTGCGACCCCAAGCAGTGTAGCCTACCAGGCTCCTCTGTCTATGGAATTTTCTAGGCAAGAGTAATAGAGTGGGTTGCCATTTCCTTCTCCAGAGAATCTTCCCAACCCAGGGATCGAACTCAGGTCTCCCACATTGTAGGCAGACGCTTTACTGTCTGAGCCACCAAGGAAGTCCTAGTCAACTGCCTCCCAAGAGTGGAAGGGGTCATCATTCTGAGCGTAAGAGGGGGCAGAGGGTGATAACAGAAGCAGGTAGATATACACTCATGTGCTAAGGTCTAAGGGTTCCCATATGTCAAGTTGTTGTGGAATCCTGCATCCCCAAAGGGTTTAGCTGGAATCAGCCTGGGTCAGGAAGATCCCCTGGAGAAGGAAATAGCAACCCACTCCAGTATTCTTGCCTGGAGAATCCCATGAACAGAGGAGCCTGGCAGGCTACAGTCCATGGGGTCGCAAGAGTCGGATATGACTTAGCGACTAAACCACCACCACCAGGCACACTTCAGCTAAACCTATACTAGGACCTTTGGGAAAGACAAGAACATCCCAACCTGGTGAGAACTTTCCAAGATGTGTAGCTGCTAACCACAGCACATGCTTTATCATACACCCTGAGCTTACTTAGAATTCTGAAGGAAAATACTGTCAAAACCGTACATCTAAGGAAATTCTTTGCAGTAAAAAAACAACTGGGTGCTTTGTCTCTTGGGATGACAAAGCATTTGGAACTACACAGATTCTGTTACTCTTCCCCATTCTCCCCACAACAAATTGCTAGTATGTTGGCCACCATACGGAGAGTGTCCAGTGAGCATAAATCCAAAACAAAGCAAAACTTCCAGCTTTCCTAATAGCATATGTAACATGGAAATGGTAACAGTGATATCATCATAATAATCACTATTTTGTTATCTATTTACAGTAATAGCTTCAGGTCACAGAGCTCAACTCCCACACCTGATCCTTGACAACATAGAATGTGGGATATTGCCCTGCACAGCACCCAAGCCCCCTAACAGTCAGAAGAGCATTGTTATTTCCTTTGTGGAGGCCAAATCTCTAGCCCAGAAGGTGAAGCCACATAGTCCCAGAGACTGACTCAGAATGTCATAACCCAAGTCAATTCAATGAAACTCATTCTCCTTGTTGTTGTTCAGTTGTGTCCGACTCTGCAACCCCATGGTGCAGTATGTCAGGCTCCCCTCATTCTGGGGCTTTGTGTTAAAATAACTAGGAAAGGAAATTTCCTTTTCTGTTGAAGTTGTAAGATCTTTTCCAGAGGTCTTGGTGGTCATTTTGCCCCCGGAGGGGAAGAAAACAAAGCTGAAAGATGGAGACAACAGTCCCTGACCACAGTCCTTAAGCATCTGTGTACATTGGTTCCTGACGACTTACACCCGACAGTCGCAATTAGTCAATGAATTGCCTTTCCTGCTTATATGATATAGTGTGGTGTCTTTCCTACCTACCTTTTACAAGCTACTATGGGACGGGGTGACCTGAGGCTACTGGGGCTCCCCAGGTGACTCAGGGTCCAGGTTCCCTCAGATGACTCTGGGTCCAGGGCCCCCAGGTGACTTTATATCTGGGCACCCCTAAGTGACTCAGGGTCTGTGGCCTCCCAGTGGACTCGAGGTCCAGACCGCCTCAGGTGACTCAGGGTCTCGGGTGCCCCAACTGACTCAGGGTCGGTGTTCCCCAGATGACACAGGTCCCGGGGCCCCCTCAGATGACTCAGGGTATGAGTTCCCCTCAGGTGACTCGGGGTGTGGGGCGCCCCAAGGTGACTCGGGTGCCAGGCCCCTTGTGTGGCGCGGCGGCCCAGCGTGCAGGACTGAGGGAGGCACCTGCCTGTCATGACGCGCTTGGGATGAGTGCCCGCTGACAGACCGAACGGACACCCGAGAGCTCCCAGAAATGCCCGCCACGATTCTCCTAAGTTATGGTGAGGGCGGTGACGAAGCTCAAGATGACAGCCGTGACGAAAGTCGGGGCTGGCTCACGCGTGTCACTCCTCCTTCGGGCCCGCTCCTCACACAGCCCCTCACACCGCCCCGTCAGTCCCCGGGGCCGCCCTCGACCTCGAAAGGCCCACCTCTTCCGCCCTCCCGCTCCTCTGAGGCCAGGCTCTTCCGGCGACAGGTCTCTATTAGCTGTCGATTGGCTCTCTATTAGCCAATAAGATGCTTCATTCTATACATGTTTACTTATCTGGCATCTGATTGGGCTCTGAAGGCACAGGGCTCTGAGTCAGCGGAGCGGGGAGGGGTAGGGAGTGGGCCGGGGGCGGGTCGGGGGCGGAGCGGAGGTCGGGCTAGGCTCAGGTTAAGACTTTTCGGTTGTGGTCTGGACCTGGCCCAGGTGGGCGTCGGCCTCGGAAGACACACCTTTCCCCGCCAGATCCCGGGAAAACCCACTTACCATTTCCTGCAGACGGGCCTGCGGGGCTGCAGGGCACAGTAGACAGGGTATCTGTTCCCTGGAAGGAGAGAAAGAGGTGCGCGACGCGGCCCCAGGGCCCATTCGAGAACCGCGGAGCATCTCGGCAGGAATGTGTACCACGCAGGACCTGGGACGTATTTGTATTTTAAGTCTTTCATTGCTTTTCTGACGCTGAGATTTAACTGGGCGCCTTGCCTGACACTGGCTGAATCGGACTCATATTGTGATTTTTGAGAACGTGTGTTTCTGAAGCAACCGAGGGTTCGAAGGCCGTGGAATTCAGAACAACTGATTATAGTATCTCTTGGAAACAAACTTTTCAGTGTTTGCTTTCTTTTTCTTTTTGGCCACACCTCAGCTTGTGAGATTTCAGTTCCCTGACCAGGGATTGAATCCCAGCCCCAGCAGTGAAAGGCCGGAATCCTAACCTCTAGACCACTAAGGAACTCCCTTTCTTTGCTGACTTTAATATTCTCAATTAATACTAATACTTGATCAAACCTTCATAAGCAACGGTAGCCCTTGTGGGCCACATTTCCATGTGCTGCGATCTAACCATGGATAAACAGGATTTCCCAGGCACTACTCGGGTTTCATGGCTCTTTTATTAAACTGGTAGGTTCATGACCTATGAACAGGGCTGAGCTTCCAGCCAGTTCCCACCTTGCAGGCTCTCCTGGCTAGCACCCATGCTGATTGGGCAGCACCCCCATTATATTAGCTGCTAATTATTTATTTTATTCTGTCTTTTAGCTGCGAGTTATTTTGGACACCACTACCTGTGTATCTGTATAAATAATGTCAGCACTGGTCTCTTAATAGCTAATGACAAAATTTATCGAGGAATCTCACCATTAGCCTAGTATTTTATTTATAGCTGTCTTGTCTCTGCCAACCTTGGAGGGCCCTTGGGATTCCTTGCCATCTCTATTCTCCTGAGTTATCGTGGTAACACAGAAGACAGGTTTATGCCCCCCAAGCCCTGCAGAAGCACTGGCGCTCACCACTCGTGACACTGTCATGCCATTTCACATCAAGTGCAACTCATCACCATTTCCACCAAAAATGGCTAAAATTAAAAGGACTGACAGTACCAAGTTTGTGGAGGGTGTGGCAGCTGGAACCCTCACACCTTACACAACAGATTAAAACCATAAAGGCAAACTGGCAGTATTTACAATATCTAAACGTGTGAATATCCTGTGACCAAGCAATTCCCCACCCCAGGTAATCACCCAAGATAATAGAGCTTATGTCCACCAGAAGACACCAACAAAAACACACACAGTGCCAGCCCAGCCAGCACCTGGAGGACAGCCACTTTTCACTCCTTCACACGTATCCATGTGAGAACAGATATCTGTATCTTTGAGAACATTCCTAAAAAAGCATGTATTGCTGGTAAGCCAGAGAACAACCAAAAAGTTGTGGTTTGGTTTTGAGGTTGGCTTGTTATTTCAGGATCATCTTGCCTAACTGACCTGTGACAGTTTTCACAAACCTAAATCCTGTGGGTTAAGTGAAACCATGATTTTCAAATAAAGTCTAAGCCAGAACTGTAATTTTTAAGTTCTCATGTCCCATGACTTTTGGGTCTCTCTGAGGTTGAACCCAAGCTCAACCTCTTGCACAGTGGTTCAGGTCAAGATTACACCAGGCGCCACCACCATCACAGCCCTGAATACAGGACTCACTATTTTACCCAGATGGGGGCCCTGCATGATGTGACAGGTTCCCACTGGTGACCGGCATGCCATCAACTCTGCTGCCCCCAACCTTACCCTTTTCCTGTAGGCCCACAGGCTTCATCATCACCCCACCAACCGTGACACCTAGACTTCTCTCTCCGGCGGCTGTGACAGCAGCGTCTTGGCCTCTCCTCCCTCCTTCACTGTGAGCTCCTGCAGTCTGCTGGGGGGACACAGGACCACTGTCATCCTTCTCTCACTGTCATCGGGGCACTATAAAATGGCACGGCCAGGCCAGGCCAGGAAAGTCTTCTCATTCCCAACTGCCTGTGTCACTGTCTCACCCCCCACCCCCAAGGTGCCAGGGACCCCGTTCTAGCACTCGTCCTGAGATCACCAAAGCATCCTCTAGGAGAGGCTTCCACACCGTTTCCCCCACACTCATGGCAGCCCGTGGGAGCTTGCCTTCCAATAGAATTGTGGAACTCTGTGAACAGGAGAGACATTCCGTGGTGAGGCGGCCATCCACCCAGGCTCCCACGCCCACACAGACCCACGCAAACACTTTGTCGTTGTTCAGTTGCTCAGTCGTGTCC
This sequence comes from Muntiacus reevesi, assembly GCF_963930625.1. Classification (NCBI taxonomy): domain Eukaryota; kingdom Metazoa; phylum Chordata; class Mammalia; order Artiodactyla; family Cervidae; genus Muntiacus; species Muntiacus reevesi. The sequence continues at coordinate 226,306,053 of NC_089250.1, forward strand.
GACCTTGCGACCCCATGAACTACAGCACACCAGGCTTCCCTGTCCTTCACTGTCTCCCGGAGTTTGCTCAAACTCATGTCCATTGAGTCGGTGATGCCATCCAACCATCTCATCCTCTGCTGCCCCCTTCTCCTTTTGTCTTCAATCTTTCCCCGCATCAGGATCTTTCCCAGTGAGTTGGCTCTTCTCATCAGGTGGCCAAAGTACTGGAGCTTCAGCTTCAGCTCAGTCCTTCCAATAAATATTCAGAGTTGATTTCCTTTACGATTGACTGTCCAAGGGATTCACAAGAGTCTTCTCCAGCACCACAGTTTGAAAGCACAAATGTGTTATCATATGTATAAACTATGTGGCATTAAAACTTCATGGGGGATATTAGGGGAAAAATGTCTACAATGGCTCTTTGGAAGGAGATGATAGTGAATGAAAGAAGCCAGGTTAAAAGAGCTACATACTAAGTAATTCCATTTATTGGACATTCTAGGAAAGGCCAAATGATAGGGATGGAGAACAGAGAAGGAGTTTAAGAAGGGGCAGAACCAGGGATTTTGAAGAGGATGGAACATTCTATATCCTGACTGTGGTGCCTGTTCACAGCTCTGTGTGTTGGTAAACTTACACTAAAGATTTACATAAATCACATCTCAAAGAACCTAGCCAAGAAATAAAAAAGGACAGCCCAACCATTCCCACAATAGTGCTGAGCTATCAGCCCTCCTTCCCCCAAGCTTCCTCTCCTGGGAAGGAGCCTGAGAGGCAGCCTTTCATCACTTAGGGATTTTCAAGTCAAATTAGGGGGAAAAGTCTGAAAACTTTACCCTTGAGGCATATCTTCGTTGGTTTCACTTTGCTGGCTGGGGTCATGCAGCATGCAGTGACCCGAAGGGCCCACTAGAGGGTGGGCTATAAAGGGACCTGGTCTCAGGGAGCAAAAGCCCCCAGGCCCGCCAAAGCAGCCTCCGGCAGTGGGGAAGGGTGAGCTCGGTGCCTTCGGGGATGGGAAACGAAGCAACGCCCCAGATGGAGGGCGGAACTCAGCCCCAACCCTTCTCAGGAATCCAGGCCCAGCTGGATGGGAACGTGATGTAGTTTTACTTTCTACACTATTTGAATTTTTCACAAGAATATTACTTTTGTAAACAGGTGAAAATAATACATAAACGAGCTCCTCAACTGTCTGCTCAGCCACTGAGCACATCTCTGCCCTTATCTATCCCGCCCTTCTGTTCTCAGAAATGGCACCTTACTTAGACTTCAGACTAAGAGAACCCACTGCAGCCCTACCCTTGGGGAGAGGGTACAGGTCCCAGACCAAAGGGAGGGATACAGGGGCCTACCATTGTCTGGGTTCCCAAGGGTCACTCACCACTCTGTTCCATAAAGAGGAAAATCACAACTATCAAGACTGGATGTAAGAAGCACAGACCCCTCCGGGAGGCCCCACCCCCACACTGGTGACCCAGTCCTCTCTGTCGACCAACAACCGCTCTCCTGTGATTGGCCCCTGCCCACATCCAGAGTCCATGTCACTTAGAGCTCCAGGCTCCATCTGAATCATATCCCAAAAGAAACAAATTACAAAGCACACAAGATTTCAAAAACTGTTTTATGGAGAAACAGCACCCCAAGGTTGTCAAGTCCAGGTCACAAGTCAGAGCTTCCTGGGGGCCTGACCTTGCCCCACCCGACAAGCCCGAGCAGATGCCTGAGAGTGATCACAGTCTCCATCTCAACTGTTGTCTTCATTACTTGGGGGGTGGAGTTTCAAGATCAAACAGGATGAATGTTTTTCTTCTCCAAGCAGGCTTCATGATCTCAAACAACAACCAAAATTAGAATTAGGCTAAAAAAAAAAAAAAAAACAGGCAAAAGGTTCTCATCCCTTCGCGTGTTCTGGCAGGTCTCCCTGCAAGCACAGAAAGGACCCAAAAGGTTACTTTTCTGCTGGAGCCTCAGATGTCACTGCTGGTGACCCTAGGCCCCAGAAGGCTGGCCTGCCAGCCGCTGAGCTGTAAATGACACAGGCCTCCATGTGGTTCCCACTCACATTATCAGGCAAACTGACGGCATGTGGCTTTCTTCTCTGTCTAAATAGTTCTGAGAACGTACAAAATACACCGCAGATCTTCTCCCAAAAGTGAAGACAGAGAAGTTATCCTCTGTTATGAACTCCGTGAATTGGGGCATCTTACCCTCAAGGCAGGTGAGGGTTACATGAGAACACTCACATGAGAATTCTTAAAAGTTAAAATATGAAAGTATCCCGGAGAACACAGCTACCAAGTCACAGTCAGGTGCTCCCAGTTCACACTCGAGATACCACACTCACGAGGCCAGGGAATTCCCCAAATGACAAGGGGCTGAGCAGTTTTCTGACCCACTCTAGCTCGGCTCATGAGCACTAAAGAGACCTCTCAGCAGCAGTGGGAGAAAGCCCAGGCAACCTGAAAAGCGAAGGTAGTCTTGAAGTGTCAGACAAGAGGGTGGCTGGCTGAGGGAGGGGTCTGGCTGTCTGGGAATGACGCCAAACTGTCAGTGAGAAAGTCAGGCAGGACAGCTTCACCTCTGAGCTTGTTCTGCAGGCAGTGGGAATGTAGCTAGTTAGACAGCTGTACGCTCTCCCACCCTCCTCATCAGCCAGGGACACAGGTACCCTGAACAGAGTGGGGACACCAGGCCTGGTGTCAGGGCCAGAGGGGACAAGGGGAGGAGCCGGGCAGCAGCGGCCTGGAGCACCAGCCACAGTGAGCTGGACTGTCCCACAGGAAGGGCCAGGGCCAGGCTAGGAAGGGAGGCTCCAGTCTGAACCGACGGAGGAAGGAGATTGAAACCCTCCCACCACAATGCCCCTAAACCTGTTCACACCCAGCATTAGATGCTGGAGCTCTGAGCCCTGGGAGGCACAGGGGGAGGGCGAGGAACAGATCTGGGTATAGTGCCAGGCCTACATCACGAAGCCAAAAAAATAAGGTCATTTGCCACAACCTCACACCAAACACCTCCAGCCCCAAAATGAAGAATCCCCATGACCTGTGTCTGAAATCTCCAATCACGTTTCTAATCGACTCCCAGAGCGTGGAGCTCTCCAAGTATGCTAGTTAGACAGCCTAGTTTGCAGAGAGGTACCCAAGCTTTCCTCTACCCCATACCCAACCTCACGGCAGCAAAAGTGGCAGTGAAGGTGATGCCCACCATGGGGAACATCCAAAGGCCGCCCGAGGTCCACCTGCCACCCCCAGATCAAGCCCCACAGGAGCATGGCCAGCCCCTAACCTGGGTCATTAGAGATCCCCATTGGAACCGGCTTTATCCAAAGCCTCAGACAACACCCTCAGCCTTTTTGAATCCTTGCCCACAGTGAGTTAACTGGTTGGAAGTTCCCTTCCTGGGCCAGCTGACCGTCCACCATGAGGGGGAGCGGCCGGTACTGGATTTATGCACAGAACCGCCACTGTCCACGCACCTCACCTACAGAACTGGGAACTGGGGCTTCCAGAACTGGAAACTAAGTACAGTTGAGAGACTAGGAGACCTCGGGGTGAATGACAAGCCCACGCCCTTCACTCCTGCTGCCCTGCCCGGCGACACCCAGGCCGCTGCCACCCACAGGCCCCCCCCCACCACACCGACACCTGAGACTGAGGCCAACATGAACGCAGCCAGCAGCCCAGGGTTATTTTAGTCGCTGTTAGCGGCAACCATGCGTAGGCCAGACACTAGAGGCAGGACAGCATTTAGTTTGGGGTTGGTTTTTAATCAGAAGTGCTCATCTTTACAATGCTGGGGGCCTCATACAGAGACAGTCCCTTAGCTCTGGGTAAAACACGCATTTTCTTGATTTCATTTAAACAGTGGTGAAACCGAGAGAGGAACAGCCGAGCGCCCAGCTGTCCTCTGTTTTCACTGTCCTCAAGGCTTTGTGGCTGCACCATTGGGGACAGCCACACTTGGCACAAGAGAAGAACAGCCACGCTGTGAGAGGGGGGAGGGCGAAAGGCTTTGAGGCTCAGTCCTGCAAGATGCAGAGACTGGGACCACGTCCCCACCTGACCGCGGGTCCTGCTGGAAGGATCTGGGAGGTGTGCAGTGGTGTCTCTAATGAGACTCGGCTGACGGTGCCTGGCGATGGCCCAGGGTGGACCCCAGAGTCCCGGTCCTGGGAAGCCTAGTTTGCATTTCAGGGCCATGCCCAGAGCTTGTTGCTTCTGGGCAGCAAAGGAAGGAAGGCCCAAGTAGCCAAATGGACTGAAGCTGGGTCTGAAGTTATTTGAGAAAAGAGCTGGTCAGGAAGAACTCTACCAGGAAACAGAGGACACGTTTCATGGGGCACCTCAGGTTGGGCTCTACATGAAGGCACCACAGAGCTGCCCCCTCCCTGGGGCACCCAACAAGGACAAGCAGCTGGGACGCGACAGTCCATCCACCCCGGGGAGCCACCGGCCCTGGCAGGCAGGTGCAGTGATGCTTGGCAGGTGGCAGGGAGGGCTGAAAAGAGCTCCGGCAGGTCTGTGCCCAGGCACACGGGGCTCCGTTCTTCAGGGGATGGCAAGATCAGGTCTCGTGGTGGTTCCCAAATGCAGGGGTCAACACAACAACGGGGACAGTGCCAGTAGAAGGGTCAGCGCCCGGCGTCTCCATGCTGGAGGGGCCTGGTCCCCTGACACTTCCAGAAAGCTGCCCTCTCCCCTGCAGAGGGGCGTCAAACACCTGGCATGACCCCTCCCAATGTTTTGCCCCTTTCAAGAGTGGCACCTCGTAAACCACGCAGGGGAGCAGACGTGGGTCATCTCCGAGAGGCCCTGTCCCCAGTTCTGAGACTGGCGGCTGCAACTCGCGGTCTCACACCAGTGAGGGTGGGGTGGGGGAGCAGGAAGGGCGCCCAGTGACTGCCTGTCCGAACAGCTGCAGTGCAGTTCTCGGTTCTAAACCTGAGAGAGGCCAGGCAGGCACCCAGTGCTGCAGGGACCAGGGCCGGGCGGTGCTGGACCAGGGCCACCGAGCTACTGGACAGTCTGCAGTGGGCATCTCCTCGTGACCCGTATCACCGGCCCCATTTCACTGATCTTGGAAACTGAGATTGGAGTGACGTGCATTTGTCCAAAATCCAAGTGAGTAGGTGGAAAAGTGGGTCTCGAGCCCCACACCCCATCTCCCTGGAGCTCCTATTCCACACACAGTGCCCCCACCTGCCCAGGCTGCATGGAAGCCACCGTGGCCCTCCGGCTTGCTCCCTGCAGAGGGGATGGTGGAGCCAGCACGCCTCCCCTAGGACCCCTTCCATGAGCTGGAGGCAGCAGACCACGCATGCGGAGTGACCCTCCCTGGAGGAGGACTGTGTTCTCCCTAGAAAACGGCCAGTCTCTCCAGTTCAGTCCCTACACGCCCCGTGGCCCGTCCTCCAGGTCAGTTTGTTCTGGTTCTGTTGTTTTTTTCAAGACATGCTCAGCCCTCCTGTTGCTACTGGCGGATATGCAGGCGTGCGGTGCGCTCCATGGAAAGCATCTGGGCGGCCACGCCAAGGCTCCTGCGAGTAGGGGGGTGTCGGGTGTTGACCGAGTCCCCCCGAGCGCATGCTGCTGCCCTCCCGGCCCCGAGTCGCCCGCCGTGGGGAGGCGGACCATCAGGAGGTGAGGGACTGGATGTTCTTGAGCATCTCCTCAAAGGCCTGCGGGGATGGGGCGTCTGCGTTCCGGAAGGCGGCCTGGACCCTGCTGTAGAGGCTGAAGGACTTCAGCTCCAGCCAGATGAACCCGAAGCGGTCCTCGTCGAATAAGACAAAGACCCCAGGGGTGCGCTCAGGGCTGGTGAAGCCATGGCCGGCGATGAGGCCAGTGCCGTAGAAACTGAACAAAAATAAGAGAGTGTTGGGACAGAGGGTGAGTGGGGCCCTTGAAGGCGCACGGTGGCCCAGGCCCATCACCTCATGGTCCAGGACATTCTGGAACACCCCGTCCCCCCGACATCCTATGTGAGCCACGTCCACCATCCTCCAACAGCGGGCAATCCACGGAGTCAGCTGGTGGGCTCGGCACCCTCAGGGAGGCTGGCATTCACTTAGAGGGCATGAGCAGGCCTGCTGCTTCACCCCAGACATCTGGGCTCACCCCGCTGACTGCGGCTCTCCACCAACTCACCCAACGAAAGGACGAGGGTCCCAGGCAGCTCCCCCCCATACTGCTGCCCCAAAGTGCACATCTTCATGGCACAGACCCAGGCAACAGAAATCTCAGTTCCTGGGATAGTCACGTGCACATGTGAACAACTCAAATGTAGTCAATGACTTATCAGTATGTAAAAAGCAAAACTTGCAAATACCCATTACAGCCACATTTGGAGACTTGGGCTCTAATGCGTTTATGTCTTTCTTACAAAGAACTCAGCGTTTCTGACAGATGACGAGGAGTTAGGACTGGCCTGACCCTCCTGTTGTGTGGAATGATGCCCAGGACCCCACCTCTGCCTGCCGCACTGAGGCTCTGCTGGGCGGGAGGGGACAGCAGCCCTGCGCCTGAGGGCCCGCGGTTCTGATGGCTTCTGGGCACCAAGTTTGGACACACAGACACATGTGCTGCACAGGCTTTGCAGCAGGGCCAGGGGACACACGCACCCCTCCCAGCTGAGCCCCTAACACTCAGCTTGGGGTGGAGACGCTCTGGTGACATAGCCGGGGCTGGACCAGAGCTTCCAGGCCGGCTCTGCCCGAGGGTTCTGAGCTGGGCGTGAGATGCTGCAAGTTGTCAAGTTTCCCAGGGACACAAGAGCTGTCTTCTTTATGACTTTCAAAAATTCACAGCAGGTGAAGTTACACTGGAACACTATTGTGTACGTTTCCCTCTGGAAAATCCATATTCAGTTTCTTTTATCACAACGGTATTAACATGAAGAGGATGTAATGGATTTTGTCTGTCAAGTCCGCACCAATGCCTAAATCGCTTTTGGGGAGTTCGGCATGGGGCCCAGGGAGTGGCACTGGCCACCTGGGACCTGGAACACATAGGCAGAGCTTCCCACGGTGCAATGCCCCCCACCCCGTGAGGGGTCGGCCCCACGCCAGGCTGCCTCTGTGCTGGTCCGGCAGGGGACCCCAGAAGCCCACGCCCCCATCCTTACCACATCCTGCAGGTCCGGGGATAATCCTCATTCCTCGAGCTCACGCCCACTGGCAGCACGAACGGCTGCCCCTGCCCCGACTGGGCAGGTGGCTCAGCTGCAGCCACAGCCCCTCCGTCCCCAGGCGCCTGGGCCGGCTCGGCAGGAGGCTCCTCACAGGGCTGGGGGCTCTGCTGGCCAAGGCCCTCGGCATCCTCGGGCCCACCTTCCTGCTCCTGCTCCTGGCGCACCTGCTCACGCACCTCCAGGACGACGCGGGAGAGCTCGTTGAAGTCGCGCAGGCTCTCGGCATCAGGCAGCTGGATGCGGTGCCTGAGATCAATCTCCACGGTCTGCTGCCCAGCAGGGATGTTGGGGTCGCCCTGCGGAGCCAGTGTGCAGCCGTCAGCAAGCTCAGAGACTGTGCTGAGCTTCCAGCCCCAGTCCTGCCTCCGGCTGAGGGCACTTGCTCAGCCTTACCACTGGTTTGGCAGTGACCCCTTACCAGTCGGAATGTCTGATATGTCCTTTAAAAAAAAACAGTGCCCAGAGCAGGCAGCATCCCGTGAAAAGCATTTGAGGACAGGGAATGACAGTACCCATGGGTGACCCTGGGAGGGCCCACAGGCACCCCTACACCAAAGACCTTGGGTGGGAGCCACCCTATGTTGACAGCTGAAGCGATGGAGCCTCGAGAAGTCTGTGAGCCCTCCCGGGTCAGGCAGGGCCAGCTGGAAACACCAGCCCAGATTGTGTGCCTGGAACAGGCGACAAGGGGTCCTTCGTCCGGGCCCCCACTCAGCTCAGCAGCCCTCCCAGCGTGTTCCCGAGCTGCTGAGGCCCAGACAGGCCATGGGGGCCCAAGTGCTAAAGCAGAGGGTCACCCGGGGAGCTCCTGGAGCCCCCCCACCCAGCCCACCCCCATTAAGTCAGAGCCTCTGGGGTAGGGCCAGCATCAGGGTTTTCTCCGTCTCCCCAGGGATCCTGGGGTGTGGCCAGAGCTGAGGGCTGTGCAGGAAAGGCTGCCTTGGAAATGTTCAGAATCACTGGGGGATCGTGTGAAAGGTAGACCCTGAATCAGCAGGTCTGGGTGGGGCCCGAGATGCCAAGTTCCCGGCAAGCCCCCCGGGGAAGTGCCGCCACAGTCTGGGGCCCACTGTAAGTAGCTGGGGCACAGCCGAGCCACTCTACACCGGGATGATGTGATCACAGCCACATGGCGCTGGGCCCGGCAGGACGGCCCCTGGGACCCACCGTGATCTTCGTGCCCCTGGCACGCTTCCCATGGAAGCTGAGCATGACGATCTCCAGGCCGTGGCTGCCGTAGGTGCCCTTGAAGAGGCCCGGCCTGATGAGGTCATCCGGGCGGCTGGGCGGGAGGTAGATGCGGCGATAGGTCAGGCAGTTGCTGTGCGGGGGAAGAGGGGTAGCATGAGAGCACGATTGGCACAGCCCACGGGCGCGGGGGCAGAACACGGGCGCGGGGGCAGAACACGGGGCTCACACCCACTGGCCGTGCTGCGCAGGGTGGGCAGCGTTAGGTCCCCCCAAGGCCCATGGGAGCAGGGCACCCCTCCTTCCTGAGCTCCACTCACCCCAATGCATGGGTGCATGGCACACCCTGGGGTGGGGATTCCTGAGGCTGCCAAGGGGCTAAACAGAGGCAGCAGGAGAGGGTCCAAGGGCAGAGAGCGTGACAGTGGGGGGAGATACGAGGCTGCCCAGGTCGACATGGGGAAGGGAACATGAGGCTCTAACACACAGGCCAGGCCTGTGAGAACACAGGTGGTGGGTGATAGTGGTCAGACAGGCAGAAAACAGATACCAAGGTGGGTCAGGGGACAGGGCCTCTGGTCATAGTACCCAGAGAGAGCAGGACTGTGCTCACAGTACCCAGAGGGACCATGTTCACAGTACCCAGAGAGAAGGCCGTCACTCACAGCACCCAGAGTGACTGTGTTCACAGCACCCAGGAGAGAGGGACTGTGTTCACAGCAACCAAAGGGACTGCATTCCCAGCACCCAAAAGGACTGTGCTCACAGCACCCAGAAGAGAGGGCTGTGCACACAGCACCTGAGAGGGAGAGACTGCCCGCCCGCAGCCAGCAGCTGCACTCACTCGTACTGACTGGTGTAGATGAACTTCATCAGGATGAGCTCCTGCATGTGCTCGTGGAAAATGTCCTCCAGCGTCCGGCCCCACTCCTCCCTTAGCCACGTGCGGAATTCCTTCCAAGAGAACACAGGTCACAAAGCCACCCCGACACGAGGGCGCGGAGAGGCTGCCTGCTGTGATGGCGCACGGCGGCATGAAGACGGAAGCCGGGCAGGAGGGACGGGAGAGCATGCATTCTTTCTCCCAGCTTCCAGCCTCCCTTCCCTGCTGAGGCACCCGGGGCTCTGGTCCTCGCTTTCCCAACTTCAATGGGAAGGACACACACAGGGACCATGGGCGTCCTTCGGGGAGGCTGGGGCCACAGCACTCGTCAAGAGCGCCTGGGAGGCAGCTCTGCAAGCCTCGCTTCCATGCCAACCAGACGGCGGCATCTACACTGGCTGTCAGGCTTCTGGGGGAGTGGGTGCGTCAGACCCCCGAGCTGGCCGAGTTTGCTTTCTGCAGCCCCAGTGAGCACAGGAGATAGGCAGGGTGGAGAGTGTGGGTGGACTTTCCTTTTTAAAAGGTGTCTTCCTAGTTATGTTCAGTAAGTGTATTTGTAAAAAGAAAACTTTTATAAACAGTGCATCCACAAAGCCCCATAATTCATTATGGCATCAAGCTATGCGAAGGATATTTAGTGCTTCATTGTTTCATTCTGTACATTCAGTATTGCTAATCCACAGCTATGTGTTCCTAACTCAGTACAGTGTTTCCAGTGACTATCTAGAATTAACTCTACAAACAGAAGCAAAAACAATTTACCAAAAAAAAAAAAAAAAGCTACTATCTGTCAACTGCTTTAATATGTTACTGCCCAAACCCTGGCAAAGAACAGAAATTACTTAGTGACCGAAATACACAACTGTTAGAAATACACAGTCAATAAATAATAATCAACTGAATTTTTATATACTAACAGAACAAAATTGGAAAATGAAAGTTTTAAAATCCTATTTATAACAGCCTCAACACACATACAGACTTAGGAATGAATACAAAGCATGGGTGATACTTCTACTCCAAAAACCCCAAGATGCTGCTGAAAGGGGGTGAAGAGGCCCACAGGGCAGAGACACCTGTGGACCAGAAGACTCAGTATTAGGTCAGCAACTGTCTCAAATTGACCTACAGACTCAACACCAGGCCAGTCGTAATCCCATCAGGCTCTCCGGAGAAATAGCCAAGCTGATTCTGAAATCCATTTGGAACATCCAGAGCAACCTTACAAAAGAACAAGGCTAGAGGATGCAGGCTAGCGTGACTGACTCACTACAAAGCGAGAGTAACCAAGATGGTGGCTGAGCGTGAGGTCAGAGCTAAGGACAGACCTGGAGAGAGTTCGCTGGTGGCCTTGTGGTTAGGACTCCGGGTTTTCACTGCCATGGACCAGGTCCAGTCTCTGGTCAGAGAATTGAGATGCGGCAAGACATGTGGCACAGTCAAAAAAAAAGAGAGAGAGAGAGAGCCTAGAAACACCCACGTGTGTCTCAGGAATGGACTTTCAACCACAGCATCCAAGCCACCAAACAAGGAAAAAGTCTTTCTTTTCCACAAATGGGGCACAAACCAGACAATGACAGGGAACAAAGAAGCGATCCCCGCCACATACAGGAAACATTCAAGACAGGCCATAGACTGAAATGTAACGTGAAGCTACCAAACTCCTAAAAACAACAAAGAGAAACACACTCTCTTTGCAGTCTGGGGGTAAAACAACAATCACAAAAGAAAAAACTTGACAGGTCAGACTTCATCAAAATCAAAACCTCCCACTTACATGGTTGAACTCATGGAGGAAAGGCCATTAAAAAAAATCAAATAGAGAAATAACAGATGAAGATGGAGGCGAGGGAATGTAGCGAGCAAGGATTTCAGTGCTGCCACGGCACATAATCAGACTTGAGTTGAGAGCCAAGAAACTGGCTTGTGAACCGTCATAATCTTATTTCCTTCGCATGAGGTCAGTCATTAGGAATACCAACCAGACCCAATTACTCAGAACAGATATGCTCACCATGAAATTATCTCATCAGATATGTATCCACACAGAAAAACACAGGGGCCTAGAACATATCAGACAAAAAGTCCATTACGGATCCAGGGCTGGTTCACCACAGTCAACACCCCACCACCATCGCCTGGTTCTGCACAGTGGCCTAGGAGCTGGGTGCTAACACCTTCCCTGGTCTACAGAATTTTCCAAAGCCACACAGCTAGCAGGTAACAGAATTAAAGCTAATAACCCAGGCCACATGCTCACTGGTCTCATCTCTGCCACAGCCAACGCCAGGGCTGGCAGGAGTACAGCAGGGCAGAGGGCCCCATGCGTCACGTTGGGCTGTAAACAGGGACCAGCAAACTGACAGCGTGTGAAAACAATCCAAGTACAATCTGGAGTACCTTCAGGGCCTTTTGTACAATTCCGCTTTTGCAGAGTCCAGGCAGCAGTCATGAAAATAATGCCCAGCGTCTCTCCTGGGTGGCTCCAACCAGGCCTGCCTCTAAGCCATTGACCACTCAATCCTCCAAATCACCTATGACCACAGGCAATCTCAGGGCCCCGTTTTACAGACAAGGGCTGAGGCTTCCAGAGGGCAGGTCACTTGAGCATGTAGTCAAGAGGATGACAGGGGAACAGCTGAGCTCAAACCCCACATCCGACTGCAGGACAGTCATACCCCTGCTGTTGTTACACCAAAGCAAGATGATGAACAGAATGCTGCATAAAAACTAAAGTCTGCAGAGACATCCCTGGTCATCCGGTGGTTAAGACTCTGTGCTTCTAATGCAGGGGGCATGGGTTCAATCCCTGGTCAGGGAACTAAGATCCCGCATGTGACACAGCACAGTCAAAAAAAAAAGTCTGTAAAGAATACTAATGAGACTGGGAAATGTTTCTGGAATACCAGTTAAGCTAAAAAACAAACAAAAAAGAAAAAACAAAAAAACTATCCAAATTAGACAGACCACAGTGATATCACAAAGACCAAGGGAAACAAGGGATGATGGAGAATGGACTTGGAGGCCACCCTGGTGGGGCCACATCACCACTCTTCTCCCTCCAGATTCTGAGCATTCTGCATCTGATGGTGACAGTTCAGGAAGTATCATTCTGGGAAGGTGGTGAGAAAGTATATAAGACAAAGGAAAGCAAAATAAAACCAACTGTGTGCAACTGAGGGCGTCCAGCGCCACAGGTTTTCTGCATGGCCGAGCACGCCACGAGTGGGACCTGCCACCCCCTCCTCCCTTTCCCATCCCTGCTCCTCCTCACAGCTCCCCCCTTCTCCAATTTCCAGAAGCCTCAGGCCGCGGGGTCTGGACAGATGGGGGTGGGTATTGTGGCTCAGCCTCGCCATCCCATCCAGGAAGAAAGCAGGCACCGTCCGCAATGGAAGTCAGACAACAGGCGCACGGCTGGGGTCTGGGCAGACAAGGCCCTGCACTGCCCTCAGGGGCCCAGAGATGAGGCTGCAGCGTGAGGGGAGGCAGGCAAGGAGCAAGCCAAACACCCCAGTCCTGAGGGGGCCAAGACAGTCTGGATGTGGCCTTGGAAGTGGCACAAAGCTAGTAGGTAACCCAGAACTGAAGTCTGGGGCCAGAGCGTGGGGAGGTGGAGGTGGGGGCAGGGTGCTGGCAAGCCTCAGGATGCAGTTTATGCAGAGCGGGCTTTGGGTGTTGGTTAGGGCAGAGAAGGGCTTGGGTGGGGCTTCCTTCCTGAGCAGAGGGAGGGGTGAGAGCCAGTAGGGCCTGAAGGGGCAAAGGACAGGTCTCCGCCTGGAGACAGTGATAAGCATAGCCCATTCACCTTCCTGCCCTCTGAGGCCACCAGGAGTCCTAAACTCTCTTAGGAAGCACCACTGTGACCCAGAATTTTATCAACCATCAGAGCACAGGGCGGCTCAGGCTTTCACCTTATCTTCAGAGCCATCAGAACTCCTCTTCCCCTGAAGCCTGAAGCCACTCTCTAGGTTGGCAAGACTCAGCTAAGTGGAGATGTCTCAGCTGACACGCAAAGAACCTCATCCTCCAACTCCCCACTTGGAGGAAAGACAAAGGGACGTGGAGAGATGGAGCGGAAGGAGCCAGCACAGAGACCCCAGGCAGCTGAGATGGACAGAGTGACTATGGACCAGATGGCAAGCTCACCGCCCCGGGACGCTGGTGTGGACTCCCCAGCACCTGACGCAGCCCAGCCTCTGGCCGTAAGGGGTTCACCCCAATAAAGCCTCTGGTCTCCCTGCAACTCACACCTGTGATGAGACCCCACAGCCCTTGGGCCTCTTGTCAAAGGGGCGATGGAGAAGCAGTCAGACAACCACTTCTACTCGGCGTGTTTATCCTCAGCCCGGCACACACGTCCACACTGTGAGGATGAGCCCGGGAGGCGACCTCCCTTCACATGTCCACCCTCATGTCACCCCCCAGGACAGAAGGGTTGGCCTCACCTCCTGCCGCCCGCCAGACATCCTGTGGTGGTCTGTCTGGTTGCACTTGGTGGAGAACTCGTCCTTCTTCACGATCTAGAGTGTCCACAAGACGAAGCAAGGGTCACCAGTGAGCCCCAGTGGCGCCCTCAGAGCAGGGGCGCATCAGCCCCTCCCGCTCCCATGCTCCCCATCATCTGGGGGCCCCCAAGGCCGCCAGATCACAGGCGGTCCTAGAAGGGTACTCGGGACCCCCTTGAGCACAGGCTTCCTTCCAGGGGGAGGCATCGCCACTCCCAGGGGGCGTCCTAGAGCCGCGCTCTCCTACTGAGACAGGGAGGACGCCCGCTCGCTCATTCGCTATCTGCCAGGCCCACACCCAAGAGTAAAATGTCATTCCAGGCCGACACCCTTGGAAAGAAGGAGAAAAGAACCTCGCTTGGAAGGACAAATGATTCTAAGTGGAGGCAGAAGCAGGGACGGCTCCAGTCAGTGAATCTCTGAGGTGGGGCAGCAGTGTCGACAGCACCCAGAAGGACTGGGCCAAGCCTGAAACCCCACTCCTGCTGACCAACCCGGGCGGGGGGCACTGCTGGGAAGACCCCAGCAGGCAGCTGGCACTGGGCCCCAGGGAGCAGCGAGGAGCCCCAACCTCACCTGGACGTGGCCGTTGTGGGGCCCTCTGTGGCCGTACATGCACTCCACTGTGGCCGACTTCCTCTCCATCAGGTGGATTCGGAACAGGGGCTTGAACCGCATCGGGTCGTCCACGTGAGGGTCGTGGGGAGGCAGGTACATCCAGCCAATGATGAACAAGCCATCCACCTGCGCCCAAGTCCACACGAGGGTGAGGGTGGGGGTGGATGAGGCACAGTATCCCCGCCCTAAACCCCCCTACAGTGAGGACCAGCCGCATCCACATTCCAGTCCTGTGGGGACCCAGAGCAGCAGGAGGAGCATGGCTTCTCTCGCCATTAATTAATTATTAATTAAACAACTAGTTTAAGTAGTTTATCCAACATGAAACGTGGTGGCTAAAGCTGGTAACGCTGTTACATCGTTGAAATATGCTGAGAAACAGAAATCACAGTTCTCCCCACTCCTCGCAAAGGGATCAAACTGTGAGGTGATGGGTACCTTGACTAACTGGAAGGGGGACTCCTTCCACGATGTTACTTGTGCCTCAAATCGCCACAGGTACACTTTATGGACCTCACAGTTTTGGTAACTATACTAAACCAAGCTGAAGAAATTAACTAATTTTTAACTAGAAAATACAGCAGTGAGACCTGGATCCAAGCAAGCCTTAGAGAGAGCGTCCAGCTCCAAAGTGGGCATGGGGGGTGGGGGTGGGGGGAGCCAAAGACACCAGCAGCAGGAGCGATTCGGAGAGCGACCCCCAACGGGGCAGCTGACCCGAGAAGAATCGGGGCGCTGCTCTTGCAAGGGGAGACTCAGGAGTCAAAACCAACAAGCAGCAGGAGGGCCTGGCTTAGATCCTGAGGTGGCCGAGCCAGCAGCTGAGGGTGGGTCTGAGACAGGCAGGGAGCCCCGAGCGTGGACGGGGCCTCAGATGACCCGAGTGCCGCTCTAGTGAGCTGTGGTCAGACCTCACGTGTGTGGGTGCCAGAGTCAGAGACCCACGCTGAAGCATAAACATGAACAGACAGGGGCCTGGGGTTTGCATTAAAATACTGAAAAGAAAAGGCAAAGGGGCCATGAACTTGGGTGGCACACGGGGAGCTGCCAGGAGGTGGGCATCTGGGCGTCACCCTGCCGCCCCATGTGTGTTCAGAGTGCCACATGATAAAAATAGTGACAGGGACAAAGGAGGGGGCAGTCCCCGGGCACCACACTCTGCAAGCGCACGTTCTCGTGCAGAGGCGGGGGCGCCTCTGCCACTCAGACGGTGGCCCCCCAACTCAGTCCTGCCTCCCTGGGAGGTTGAGTCCCCAGTTTCTGGTTCCAGTGACAGAGGAGGACAGAACTCAATCACTAATTGTCTCAGGGGAGGGTTAGTTGGCAGTGTTTTGTCATGGGCTCTACTTTTCCCTAATTATCTCCTGCTTTCAGAAGCCCTTTAAGAAAAAAAAAAAACCACACACAACTCTATTACTCACTGCCAGTAAGAAAAGCAATGACCCCCTCCCGGCCTGAAACTAAGGAGAGGATGGATGTGCCCACACTGGGAGCTGTCTGGCTTGTCCCCAGGAGAACGTTCTAACAGCAAGGCTTCCCTGGCGGTATTAATATTAAATAAATGTGAAGCGAGTTTCTCACAGATGTTTCCACCACATTATAAAGAATATGAAGCAATATTTATCCCTAACCAAACCCCACCTGGTGAGCAAAACCCAGAGTCACCAGAGTCACCTGGCGGTCCACATGAACCAGGCTCCCGGGGCCCCGAGAGCTGCAGCAAGGCAGACCCACCTGCCATGACCCGAGCTGCAGCCAGAGCCCTGGACTCAGGCTTCCGGCCCGCCGGGCGTACGTGCAGCGAGAGGCAAGCAGAACAGACACCAGGCTGCCCAAAGGACCCCTGGCTTGGTCTTCCCTGCACTGCCAGCCACACTGACACCAAGGCCTGGGCGCCCGCCTGGAGCTCAGTACAAGGCCCCGCCCGGCTTCTGTCCTGGAGGCTGTAGTTGTGCCAGCAAGAACACCAGTGAGGGCCGTGTCCCCCTCGATGCCTACTCCAATTAAAGCCAAGGAAAGTCAGGTCTGGATTTGTTCAAACGGACCCAAAAACTGATCAGCTAGTTTTTTTACATAGGATAGGCAAGTCATCAGGAAGCATATAAAGATTAAAACCAAAAGACTTTTCTCCTGGCTACCACCAAGAAGCTTATATCTAATAGCTGCTCCTGCTGGGACCAGCCATAAAGACTGAATAAAGGGAAGTTAAAATGCTGCTTGAGGCAGGGGGCAGGCTTACAGAGGAGGGACAGGTGCCTGCCACAACCCCACGCCTGTGCTGTGCGGTCCCTGGAGCGGAGCCAGCATGGGTCTTCCATCCAGGGCCAGCCTCTGAGGGCCCCATGCTGCCTCCTGTCCTTTCAGACCCTGATTTAGCGCAAAGGACCAGTGCATGACCCAAGACAGGAGTGTCCGGGGCCTGTGACAATCAATGGCCTTTGGCGTCCAAGAGGCAGGGACCAGGTAAGGAATTTGGCATCATGACGTCCCTGGATGTGGCGGGGGCCAAGAACTCCTGAGAACGAATCTTTGCTCATTTAGAAAATAACACCTGGCCCGTTGAGTCTTTGTGACTATCTGTCAGGCAGGAACTGCTCTGGCCTGCCCCTTGGGCAGGTGGACAAAGTCCCATCGACAAGAATCCAGGCCCGAGGCTCTTCAGACTTACCACCACGTTCAGCAGTCCTCCGTACGGCCCAATATCCGGCTGCCACAAGCCCAGGATGTGTCTGTATCGGTGAAGCACTACGGGGAGAGAGAGAGGACAGGGCTTCAGTGTAGAGTCAGCTGGCCTCCACTGCAGAGTCAGTAATCAGAGGGAAGGGCGCTGGCAGGGCGTGGGGCTTATGAAGAGGTCACTCATGAAGGCTCGCAAGAGAGCTGTGCAAACAAATGTGGCTTCAAGTAAATCTTACAAGTTCCTAAATCATTCTAAGAGTAAAAATGTCTTTAGAAAGCATGATAACGGGGTCATTTTGAGACCCGGCCTCTGCAGATCAGCTCTAGTGATGAGGAATGTTGCCTTTGAAAGACGTGCAGTGGGCACCCTGGTGAGGTGATGAGCCTCCCATTGGTCTCCACAATGGGAGTAAGCATGGGACTCTACCAGGGGCGGAATCCAAAATGTCATGGGGCGGTAGAGTAAGATTTAAATTGGGTCATCTTTCTTTAAAAAAAAAAAAAAAAAAACACATTCCTGCCTTATTTCAAAAGCAGTGCATGTATATTTACTGGGGACAATAAGAGAAAAGGGCACCTGAGGCCAACCTGAGATCCCACTGCATGCCCATGGCCATGGCCAGTGCAGCCGATGCCCTGGGAAAAGTCCTTCACTTCCACTTCCTTTGCACAGGTATTTGTGGAGTGAACAGTGAAAAGTGAAAAAGTGAAAAGATGAGCAAACTGCACAAAGAAGTGAACCAGCTCATGCAGGGCCCTGCTTGCCAGCTGCAGGGTCTGGGGTCTCACCATAGCCAGTGTGTGGTGCTAGAATTCATGTGTCAACTGGATGTGGCCATGGGGGCAGGAGGCAGGCAGACACTCTTTGTCAAACATTATTCTGGTGTGTGTCTATTCCTGGATGAGGGTGACATTTCAATCTGCCATCTGACAGAAAAAGAAGATTGCCCTCCCTCGTGTGGTAGGCCACATCCAATCAGTTGAAGGACCAAGCAGAAGAAGGCTGGTGCTCCCATGAGTATGAAGGAACTCCTCCTGCCTAGCTGCAAGCTGGGAGATCAGTCTTTTCTAACTTCAAACTCTAATCGTGGGCTCTTCCTGAAGTGAACAAAAAGGCTAACCCTCCCACAGACACAGGGGAATTTTCTCCTGGCTGACTGTGTTGAGCTGGGACATTAGTCTTTTCCAACCTTTGGATTTGAACTGAAACATGGGATCTTCCTGCCGGACTTCAAACTGTAACTACACCATTGGCTCATCTGGGTCTCCAGGCTGCTGACTGGAGATCGTGGGATTGATCAGGGTTTCCATAGTTGTGCAATCCAATTGCTTACACTGCTCTTTTTCTACATGAAGGAACTGGTTCTGTGTCTGAGAACCTTAGCTAACACCCAGTGGGAGCCGTGGATGGTCTCCGAGTGCAGGAGCTGCATCATCACAGCTTCAGGGAGGAAGGCCAGGCAGCAGAGCCCGGAGGGACCCGAGCCCAGACAGCAGCTCTGCGGCCACCACTTGGTCTGGGGTACAGGGATGGGGAAAGCGGGTCCAGCACCATCCTGAGCCTGCAGGGCGGGCAGACAACTGGTGGGAAGGTTCCACCAGCCTCCCCAAGGTTGCAGTTTCAGGACATGCGTCTTCTGAGTTGGCTTACAACACACACATTAAAGTCACTGGTTGTCTCACGACTATGCCCTGATAGGTTTTCTGTTTGTTAAACAAGCAATAATAAGCAGGGTCAGAGTCACAAGCAAATACTGAGCTCCAGACAGTGCAGCGCACATGCAGGTGTTTAGGGGTAAAACAGACCAACGTCTGCCACTTACCTAGAAACACAGGACATTATACAATGGATGGATGCACAGGTGTGTGGGGGTGAAGTGGGGCAGAGAGCTACGGAGTCAGGTAAGTGGATGCTCACTGCACAATTCCCTCTACTTTTCTGTTAGGCTTTTAAAATGCTGCCATAGAACTGTGGAGAAAAAATCAAATGGGCCCAGACAGCATGGCCTTCTCTTGTCTCCAGTCTCCCATCTTTCCAAGATCAATCAATCTGATCCCAAAGCCCCTGGAAAGTCTGTTCAAAGAATCTGCCACTGACTCGGCAATTTCCAAAGGTGAGTTCCTTCTGCTTTAAAAGCAGCATCTCTCTGAAAAAAAGTCCAGCCTCCCATGCGTGCCGAGAGCAGCAGCTGTCTCTGGACTGCAAGCTCTATGCAGGTGAGCACACATGGGTTGCCCCTGGCTCCCGCCTACACGAGGCTGGCCCACCCAGCCTAGGCCCCCAGGACAACTGGAGGGAACGTCAGAGACCACCCGCGTCAGGTGGGCTGGAAGCGCGCTGGCCCAGAGGCACATGATTCCCTAAGATAACGTGATGCCTGTGTTTTACAACACATTCTTCAGAAAGTCTCAGGGTTAGTCCAACAGAAGCGACCTGAAAGACTCAACATGGCCCGGCGGCCCTCGGACTGAAGCATCCACTTGAGCCACACGAAACTCCAGGGTGAGGAGGGGGAGTCAGCACCGAGTGCGCTGTGCCTGCTGGGAGGCTGGCTCTAAGGCGCCACGGCCGCAGGACCGCAGGACGGAACAAGCACGGACAAGTTCAAGTGCCTGCCCTCGGGCTTGCCTCTGACCCACGCCCACACCCTGCCTCAAGCAGAGGAGGGGCCCTCGGGTTTAGGACAGAGTCTTCAGCACCTCCAGGCCCAGGCGCTCAACACACCCCAGGGCTCCCCAGCCTGGAGGAGGATCCCCAGCTCAACGAGCCCTCCTTCCACTGTCTCCAAACACGCATTGACCATTCAAGTCAGGCGAATAAACGGGATTCAGTCCCACTTACTGAATGGGGCTGGAGAAGGAAATGGCAATCCACTCCAGTATTCTTCCCTGGAGAATTCCATGGACAGGGGAACCTGGCGAGCTACAGTCCATGGGGTCGCAAAGAGTCGGACACGACTGAGCGACTAACACACACACATGCACGCTGAATGGGGCACACGTAACACCGGCTCATGAGCAGTGGGCTTGGGACCCGAGCCAGTGAGTGGGCGGGGTCAGACCCTTCGGGGCTTTCCCACCAGAAGCACATGTGCTCAAAGGGCCCAACTCCTAGGAACCCAGGGAAGACAGGCCTTCCAGTTCACAGGCGAAGGAACCAGAAACCAGAGAACCACACTTTAACTCAGTGAGAACAATGAAAATGGTCCCACTCTCAGCCCCACGAAGCAGGACTTGGGCCTTCCAGAAGGAGCACCAGCTCAGAGACCCTGCCAACCACCAATCCCCAAGGTCAGTGTTGTTGTGTTCAGAAAACCAGCCCAGGCTCTCAGGTCACCCCACCACCACTACCACAACAGAAACAATGGTCCAAGATGACTAAGGGACCTCTCAGCCCAGGAGCTAACAGAAAAACACTCTGTCCTAGTCAGGGCCAGCCAACTCTCATCTGCCAATGGGAAGGGCCATTTAATAAGCCAAGTGGGAAACGCCAACACACTCGACAACACCCAGCCTAAAAGACCCAACTCTCCCAGGCATGAGCTGAGACTGAGCAGTCTCTCCCTGCTGTCCTCCCAGCAGCTATCACTGACCACCACACACAGGGCAGCCAGCTCACCACCCAGCAAGACCGTAACATCATTCTTGAATCACTACATCTGTCGTGCAGAATTGAGGTTTCAGGCCCAAAGGAAAACCCTACATGCAACTGACGGTATCGCCTGTCAACTGCTAGAAACTCTTGGTAGCTGGAATAAAATCAAAGGAAAAAACACTTCCAAACTCACTCTGTGAGGCTGGCATGACCCTGATACTAAAAACAGACAAGGACACCATGAGAAAAAAAAAAAACTAAAGGCCAATATTCCTGCTGAACACAGATGCAAATATCCTCAACAAAGTATCAGCAAACCAAAAAGGACCACACACCATGATGAAGGGGGTTTTATCCAGGGATGCAAGCATGACACAACATCCGCAAATCAATCAATGCGACACACCACATTCAAAAAATGAAGGCTAACAACCACGTGAGCCTCTCCATACACGCAGAAAAGGTCTTTGACAAAATGCAACATCCATTTATGATAAAAAGGATATGGAGAGAACGTACCTCAACACAATAGAGGCCATGTGTGACAAACCCACAGCCAGCAGCACATTAAACATGAAAAGCAAAAAGCTTTTTGAAAAAGACAAGGATGCCCACTCTCCCCATGTTCATTCAGTGTAGGGTTGGAAGCCCAAGCCAGAGCAATCAGGCAAGAAAAAGAAATAGAAGGTATTCACGTTAAAAAGGAAGACATACAACTGTCACCATTTTGCAGATGATATGCTACTATACCCTAAAGTGAAAGTGAAAGTGAAGTCGCTCAGTCATGTCTGACTCTTTGCGACCCCGTGGACTGTAACCTACCAGGCTCCTCCGTCCATGGGATTCTCCAGGCAAAAATACTGGAGTGGGTTGCCATTTCCTTCTCCAGGGGATCTTCCCGACCCAGGGATCGAACCCAGGTCTCCCGCATTGCAGGCAGACGCTTTAACCTCTGAGCCACCAGGGAAGCCCACTATACCCTAAAGACACCACCAAAAACTTAGAGTGAATAAATGAATTTCGTAATGTGGCAGGATACAAAATCGATACACAAAACAAAGTCAGGAGAAACATCCCACAGACACATACTCTCTTCTCTCAGACACATCCCACTGGTGCCCACGGCCCTTTCCAGGAGCACCCTTCTGCTTTATCCTTACTGATGGTCTCCTGCCTTTCTCCGTAGCCATTCTGCAATGTGTTCTCAGCTCCGCTTGGCAGACTGGACTTTGGAGAGGCCTTCCCCTCCAACAACACCCCATGTCATCTATACCTGAGGATTAAAAATGGCCTGAACATCTCCTCACCCATGGGGCTGATGTTCACCAAACACCTCATGTCTACTTGAGCAACCTGACGCACTGCCAGAATGCTGGGTCTGAGTCTCAAAGCCCACAGCCCTACAGGTGCATGAGGTTATTTTTAAGTTCAAAGTGCACCATCGATTCACACACACAGACATGTGCTAGAGCCATTGTAAAGGCAACACACACCCCCCCAGTACAATCCCAACATCTTACAGACATGGATTGTCAAGACTGTCAGTTAGCTAGACACACACACCGCCCCCCTCCCCCCCCAAGAGCAGATGATCTGGGCCACAAGGCTGCAGAGAGACAGTGTCTCTCGGGTCCAAGGGAATGCGGCGCAGAAGACTTCCAGAGACCTGGGGACCTGAGGCCCCACAGCTCCAGGCAGAGCCCAAGTGGACAAGGCAGAGTCCAGAGCCTTGCTCCTCACAAGCCAGTCGTCACAGCAGACGCCTCTGGAGCTCGGGAGAGCATCAGAGCACGGACGTCAAGAAGCTCTCTGTTAGGACACCTTAGGACACCGGAACCTGGAACAACACCTGGGGGTACAGAAGCTCAACTTCAGTAGAAATTGATTTTTCTTTTTTTCACGCATGCTAATTTTCCCCTGATAGTCTAGTAGACCATCTAAAATAACAGACCAGTTATCCGAGAAAGGCAACCAATGCTGACAACTGGTTACTGTCACTGTGTTCTAGATCTTCCAGGCGTTCCGCTGCGCTTTTATAACTACACTAACAGCTTGAGGCGCCAGCAGTCCCCTGCTAAACCAGGTCCTAAAGGTAGCGTCAGCTAGAAACAATGGGGACAGCGCACATGTGACTCTGGTCCAGACACTTGAGATGTGGTCTCCCAGAAGCATGGTGAACCATCGGGACTCAGGACACATCCTCATCACTGCAGGAAGCTTCTTTCCACCCTCTGGGCACAGAAAAGGACACCCCTCAAAACCACTTGAGGCGCTTCCCGGTCACCCCCAAAGGCGCGTCAGAATTCCACATCAGCCTGACAGCCTAAGCCCTGGAAGAAGCCTGTGACAGCCCCATGACATGATAACCTCTAAGTGCTCGTCTGTTTGTGTCTAGAAGCCCGCGACACCTGGTTCCCCTCAGCACAGCCAGCACCATCGATCCGCTGTTCTCATCAATACTCAGAGCATCACTGTCTGTCCCATGGGGCTGCAGGTGGCGCCTGGCTCACTGACTGCTGGGCGGGGGGTGGACAGCACAGCCCAGGACAGAGTGTTCCAGAGAGCCCACTCCCAAGAGGGCCAGAAAAGGAACAGAACTCACATCTTCAGCTGGCCAGCCCAGCCCGGGCTTGTGGTGACCACTCCTGCACCAGTCCCCTGGGCCTGGGTAACATATGAGGTGGCTTTATTAGTGCACGCTGCCCACACAGTGCCCCAGAGCACGCTGCCCACACTCGGGCAGCCCTGCCCAGACTCCGGGATGACCCCTGAGTAAAACAGGACTGGCCAGCACATGGAGTCTGGTGGGGTTTAGGAGAAATTCCACTGACGACTCTACTCTCTCTGTTCTAAGCAGATTTTGTTGGGAACTATGCTTTTCTAAGACTCAGGAGCGGGTCTGCTCAATGCAGACGACGCTGGCCCCTGGACGCCTGGGGGGAAGGGGAGAAGAGCAGGAGGGGGCTCCCTGTGCTTCTCGAAAACATGAAAACAGCTTCCGGTGCGTCCTGGCTCAGCCCAATACAAACAGAGACAGCATTCGTCCCCTGTGGAACACGGCTTAGGAAGATGTCTGGAGCTCAAGTGGTGCCCATCAAAGGAGAAAATACCCACCATTTCTAGGTCCTTTGTTGCGTGTGTATATGTGTGTGTAAACTTTTTACATTGACGTCTACTGTTAACAAGTGATGACTACAAAGCCTGGATGTGAACACTCACACTTCATCTCTGAAGAGGTAGGTTTTAAGGCTCTACTGTTTCAAGAAGCAATAAATGTTAAAATACACAGCAACACACGCTCGTGCTTGCTACAACCCCAAACCCAAAGCGGCTGCGGAAACCCGGTCCATTTGTATAGCTGCCCCGGGGCCGCCACTCAGGAGGTGAAAACCAGCGAAAGCCAAGAGGTCAGCCCGCTGCCAGGACCAGAGCCTGAGCAACAGGCCCTACCGGCAGCATCTCGGCCGTGCTCGCCACAGAAGCGGAAGCCGGGGTGGGGCTGGGGGTGGGGGTACGTACGGCAGGTGTACACGTCTCTGTACTCCATGTGCTCGTAATCGGGCAGAATTCTCATGAAACGTCCCGACTTCACGCGCGGGTTTATACCTGAACAGACACAGCAGGCAAGGGGCTGAGGGGGCTTCCGCCTTCTCGACTGGACTCACCACTTGCTCACCCATGTCACACACTTCCCGTACGTCCTCGGCCCCCGGAACCTGTGGGGGCACTCGCCATGGTGGCAGGCCTGGCCAGAGGAATCGTGGTGACAGGCGTTGCTGCCAGTCAGTGATCCATGCTGGGGACTCCCCATGACAGGCCCACTCGGGACTTCCCCAACCCCACGCTCTCTCTCCATCACCCACCACGATAACCAGGCTCACTGAGCAGGGAGGGCAGAGGTCATACTCACAGATATTGGGGTGACTGTGTAGGCAGCCCTGTGCCCCAGCTAGGATCCCAGGCTTGCCCGGTGCATACCTGGCATGTCCTTCACCTGCTGTGTTTGAGCATGCTGGTTGTGCTGAAGGACAGTACTTGCCAGCCCCCGAACTCAGTCAGACCCCTCGCTCCTGAATCAAGGTAGCTGGGCCCACTATCTAAGCAGGAGAGGGGTGACTTTCTTCCACCACCTCTTCTGGAAGCTAAGGATGAGGTCCTCAGAGCAAACTCAGAGAAACACGGTTCTGGGGCTGTGAGGATGGAAGCTGAAGCTCACGCTGGCGGGGACAGATCAGACACTCTGGGAAAGTGTCTGGATAACAGACAGTGCGAATTGTCCTCTACATTTGGCAACCACTTTCGAGGGTTTGCGAGCCAGCAGTTACAACCTCTCCAGATGTCTTGCTTTGCCTGTGACCTCGCTGTGGTCCTGTCCCCTCTTGCTGGACCACCCCTCTCCTGCTCACCAGCCCATCCACTGTGCCCAGACGTCCCCTCCACAGGACAGCTGCCCCAGCCCCTTTGCCCGCAGCTGAGATGAGCTCTGCGGGGGCCTTAATTTCTCACGCATGCTCTCCCCCAGGAGCTTCAGCCCCAACACCAGGCATATTTGAGTCTCCCTCCAGGACTATTTCAGGGCTTACAGCTCTTACAGGGAACTCAAGTCACTTTGACATGATATCATCAAATGGCCTAAAAAACTCAAGCGGCCAGATGATAAGAACTTGTCGTATTAGACCCTCAAGGAAACAGCTGACCATTTCCCAAATCTAGGAAGCCTCTCGTTTCTGTGCTCACAGAGGCTGCTATGGCCAGTGTGGTTCAGACAGATACTAATGCCCACAGCGAGAGTGGCCTCCTGGACTCCCCGGACTCAAAGACTCTGACTCTGGGGAGCAACGCTGGAGCTGAGGGTGGAGCGGGGCCCTGGCAACACCCCCAGGACAGAGGGCAGGAGGAGAGGGTACACAACCAGCTCTCCACCCCTGGAACTCTGGGCTTTGCAGGATTCAAAAGAGCATTGTTCTCGTCCCTGAGACCAGAGGACCGGAAGGAACTCCACTTTCCCAGGAGTGACCACTAGGGCCCCCAGGTCCACTTCTCCTGGAGACATGTCTTCTTGGGGAGTGGGACATGGAGCAGAGGTCAGAGAGAAAACCAAAGTGTGAACATGCACAGGGAAGGAGGAGTGGGAAAGCCTGTGCAGACCACCACTGGGTCCAGGACCAAGGACAGGGGTGGGGTTGGGGGAGGGGTGGGGACCAGGACACCAAGGACAGGAGTGGGGGAAGGTGGGAGTCCAGGACCAAGGACAGGTGTGGGGTGGGGGGGGCGCAGGGATGGTGGCTATGGTGGGCAAGGATGCAGCCCAGGCCCCTGGCAAGTGAGGAACTGGGGTGCTGGGAGGTAGCAGAAGCAGGGCTGGGACATGCAGGGCTCTGGTGGGAGTGGGGGCGTGGGGGGACGTGGCTGCCTTGAAGGTACAGTTGAGCATCAACACCAAGAACCGCCTGTGTCCAGGGTGTCTGGGCTCCTCAGGGGAAGATCCACGGAAACCCAGAGACTCTGACAGGAGATTTCCCAACTCGTGAGCAAACTCTAACCCAGGGACACCTGCCAATCTAACACCCCCCAAGTGGCCACGGGACTGAGGTAGAGAGAAGTCTGAGGGGATGAGGAAGTCAGCGTGGATTCAGGGGCCAACCGTGGCCCACTCTGTTTGTGCAGCGGGTGTGGGCCACATGAGGAGGGGCTGGCCTCCCAGGAAGCCCCCCGTGCTGAATCACAGGTGTCCCCACATAGGACCCAGCCCCGGCTCCCTAGGGAATCAGCTCAGAGAGAAGTACCACCTGGCCTGCGTGTTCTCTGCACAACTGGTACAAAGTGCAAAAGACAGTGAAAACCAAACTCTACCAAGATGCTTTTAAGATGAACACTTAAGGTCCTTTCCAGAGAACTCAGCAGGTCTCCCTTAGGCCAAAGGTCTTTCTTACACCATCCTTTACAACCCAGCCCAAGGGTTAACAGTGCATCCCACCCCAGCCCAGGTAGGGAGAGGCGGGCTGCCCCGTGGGACCCTGGGTGGGATCAGTGCCAACAGCCTCACACCTGAGGGAGGGCCAGAGAAGAGATGCTTGGGGCAGGGGCTCTGGGCATCAGGGAGCATTGCTCGTGACTCTGGAAGGCAAAGTGGTGGAGACAAGAAATGGGGGCGGGGACTGGGGGCTCACCACTCCTGCAGGAAACGAGCTGAGGAAGGACAGGGGCTGGGGCGGGGAGGAGGGGCCCGGCTGCTGTTACACATCATGGTCACTCCTGCTGCCACGTCCCCAACCAGGCTGTGGGCCAGGACCCAGAGCTGTTTTCAGGGCGACCACATCTCCAGATAAATGACACCTGATGCACTTGTGCTGCAAAATCAGGGTCATGCTTTGGCCAGAAACGGGGAGAAGAGAGACCCCCGCCTGCCCAGCGTTGTCATGCCTGTGCTGGCTCCACGGCGTCACCTCTGACTTTAAGGGGGCCTCTGAGAACTGGCCCGTGGGCTTTTACTTTACGTGGGTGCTGCTCAGCGAGGGTCGGCCTCTGGAACCAGTCAGTGGGAAATGACAACAGAGTAACTTACGCTTGGCATAGACGTCTCGACAAGACACGCCCGTGATCTCCAGCTTCCGCAAGTTTTCACAAACGCCGTACTCTGTAACAAGAAACGTTTGCTGGGAATTACAGTCAAGAAAAGCAGCAGCAAAAGAAAGACTAGGGGAGGGGGTGGGGTGGGCATGCCTCAGCCTTGGCCGTGTCCTCCAAGCCTGACCCTTCTCCCACTGCGGAGGTTTTATGGACCTTCTCCACACTCAGTCAACACCTAACTCACCGGTGAAGCCACTGTTCTATTTTTAGACGACACCACTCTGAATGAAACAGCAATCTGCATTGTCTATTCTGATAAGCTCTGGAAACCTAATCGCTCAAACCCACACCAGACAACCAGCTCATGAACACGGTGAATGCTGTGCGTTCCCATGGAAATGAGACCATCACTGGTGTCCGGGTTCCACAAAGGCCCCCAGACCCCGGTGCAGCCACTGACTCTGAAGTGAAGACACAGCTGGGGCTGCCCAGGGTAGCCCTGAAGCAAAACCCTGATACCACCTCTACAACAGCACTCTACCCCACCTCAGGCACGGGCCCCAGGTTAGGAGAGGTTGGTGACTCAGCAGTCCTTCCAGAAGGCCAGCAAAGGGCTGTCCACCTCGTCACACCACGGCCCCTCCCACTGCCAAGGCCTGGTCTTTTCAGTGGAACGTCTGACGTCAACCCAATGCTTCTATGGCTGCGAGGATTTCGACAGTGTCCCAGCCAAGCTCAAGCTGCAGACAGTGAAGCAGCCACTTGGGGCAAGGCGGTCACCACCTGGCAACCTCCCTGAGACCGGGCCTATCTCCCTGCCTCCCCTGCTGACGAACAGCCCATGGCCTGGCTCGTGATCACACAAAAGCACACGTGCTACCCTCCTGCCAAAAAGAATGTGGACTCCACTCCGGAGAGTCATGCAAGTCGCAAGAACTTGTGAGCAACTCGATAGTGAAATATGCTGTGTGTGACCTGGGGCAGGGGTGACACCTGCATGTCACATGAGTCACCATCAACCGAGAGGCCCCAAACCCTCTCAGACCACGTGGGGGACCAGCTGGAAGGGCCACTCCCGCCAGGGCCGGCGGTCGAGCTGAAGCGGGTCAGCCCCACACCGAACGGCCTTCATGAGTTCCTACCATGGCCAGGCGGCCGCCGGACAACCACGGGGCTGTCACCACCTTGGGTGCTCCCCATAAACAGTGTCCTTCCCTTGCACCAATGACAGTGCGCTCCAAAGCTGTCACCACACAAGACCGGCACCTCGGTCTGTTTGCTGTGTGGTTCTGAAAGGACAGCTCCTCCCCTGGCTTCCAGCAGCAACCAGTGCACATGGTCAACAAGACCTGCCTCTTACTGCCTTGCAGACACGATGGACATGATGGTTTGGGAGCCCACTAGGGGGCAGGGGATGGGGAGCCTTCTCCTCTGAACTGTGCACTCTTTTTTTTTTTAAATTTATTCTCTCAATTATTCTTATTTTTAATTAACTTTTTTACTGAAGGATAATTGCTTTACAGAATTTTGTTGCTTTCTGTCAAACCTCAGCCTGAATCAGTCATAGGTATACATATACCCCCTCCCTTTTGAACCTCCTTCCCACGTCCCTCCCCCTCTCACTCCTCTAGGTTAATACAGAGCCCCTGTTTGAGTTCCTTAGCCATACGGCAAATTCCCGTTGCACTTTTGTGATACATGCGGACACTGCCGGTCAGATGCAGGGCATAGACCAGAGATGTATCCGCACGTGCTCCGGCAGCCTGTATCTCGCTGAGGCATCGGTGCCGCCCCACGCACACCTCCCAGTGCCGAGTTGCTGAAGGCAGGCGACCTGGTCTGTCGTTTTCCTGTCTGAGTCCAGCAATCGTCCAACCCGAGGGAAACAACGCGCTGCCTCCCAACAACTGCTCGAACTCTGGATGACTGAAACACTGAATCTCTCTGCACAACGTGTCAAGAAAAGGCGCTGTTAATAGCACCCAGGGGACAAACCTGCACGAGCAGACAAACCAACCACAGAAAAGGCCACTGACAATGGGAAGGAAAGCAAAGGTATGACACAGTGCTAATAACTACGGCAGTGCTCAGGGGGTTTTCCTCAATGTTCCCCAAAGATAATACATTCACCAAAGCAGAACAAATTGGGTCATTCTGACCCAAATGTTCCTGCAAGAAATGTTTGGTATTTTCCACATGATGGGAAAGGTTTTTTTTTTTTTTAAACAATGGCTAGGAACAACAATTCCATATCCCCTGATAGTTCTATAAACCTTTCCGTAAGTCTGTGGGGAAATGCCATAAAGTAGCGTTAAGGCCAGTGTACCTACACAACCACCGAGCCTCCCTCCCAGAAAAACTCACCCTTCTGCCCAAGATGGTTACAGTTAGCACACCAAACCATGCTACCCACAGCTGCTTTCTAATTGCCAGCAATTCAAAAACTTTCCTTGCTAAACTAGTACATCAGGCAGCTTGTGAAAATCTTTTTTGAAAGTGTCTACTCTAAAACCAGCAACACAGTCTAAAAAAAAAAAAAAAAGCTTGGAAAGGGGGAGAAAAATGGCTGGCTGAGCTAGACTTGAGGAAATTTAAACACAGAATCCAGCTATTACCCTATTTCTGAGTACATTCTCAAAAGAGGTGAAAGTAGACTCAGAGATGTGTGTTCACCCTTGCTTATAGCAGCACTGTTCACAATAGCCAAGAAGTGGGGGCAACCCCAGTGTCCACTGATGGATAACAGATAAGCAAAACAGGTCCATCCTCACAGTGGGATATTACTCAGCCTTAAAAAGGAACAGAGGCAGGCACACGACACAGCCTGGCTGAACCTTGAGGACGCTGTGCTGAGTGAGATGAGCCCATCACAAAAGGGCAGTATTGTATGGTCCCACTGATACGAAGTCCCCAGAGGGGCCAGATTCATAGAGACAGAAGGTAGAAATGGAGGGTGCCAGGCGCTGGGAGAGGGGAAACGGGGTGCTACTGTGTCATGGGGATGGAACATCTGCTGGGGAAGATGGAAAAGTTCTGGCCATGGTGGTGATGGCTGCACAAGCATGTGAATGTATTTAATGCTGCTGAACTACCCACTTCAAAAAGGTCAAAGTGGTACATTTCACTTTCTGTATATGTTACCACAATTAAAAAAAAAATCAAATTGCCACTTCAAAATATTCCAAACAGGAAATTTCCAAAAAGCTATTTAACGCAAGTTTCGCCAAAAGGGAAAAACAGGCCAGGAATCTGGGCTGAGTCAACACTGAAGCTGCATCCTCCCGTGACCCAACCACCAGGGGCTCCTGGCCCTCCTCACTCACTTCCCGTCCAGTGAGGTCCTCCCTGTCCAGGTTTTACCCAAGCCCCCACCCACAGACGTGTTTTTTAATGTGCAGGAGGTCTTTTCCATCTCCACGGGTGGGGACAGGTGAGAGTTTTCTCCTTCTCTCTTTTCCACTCTCTTGCCCCTACAGGAGGACCCAAGGGTCACATGCTACTTTCCAAGACCCTGGAAGAAAAGACAGAGGTGAATGGAGCCAGCACCTGTGCCCGCCGTGGCTGGGATGTGCAGGCGCTCTGTGTCAGAACCGAAGGTGACAAAGTTAACGACATCCTTCTACAGGCTGCCCCAGTCCTGGAGTCTGTGGTTACAGGGCACTCAGCCCCATGCTCCAATAAAGGCCCCTCAGGAGGGCTTTGCCACGCTGGACGGCCACAGTGCCAGGACCGACTCTGATGCAAGCAAGGGGCACACAGGATGAGAGTGGGAACGGGGGGCATTCTGTTCCTCCAGAGACAGGGGTCTAGGGAGACACAGGAGCACTGACAGGCTCAGGCAGCAAAGCGCCCAGATGGGGCGACCTGTGGGTGGAGCCGGCAGAGACAGACCTGGAGGCACAGGTGGGGGTCCAGTGTGGAGGCCACCGCACTGCCAGGCAAGGCAAAGGCAGAAGAAAAGCTGGGGGGGCCCAGTTGTGGCCCCCAGAAGGCAGCAATGGGAGGAAGGGGGCTGGGGGAATGCAGCTGGGTCCTCTCCCACCTGCTGTAAACTCAGCTCCCCAAATAAAACCAAAAGGCAGTATTGATTGGAAACGTAGCTCATTTTTGTTTGTACTAGATTATGGGATAATTATAACCCTTAATAAAGTATGGTTGGAATTTCTGAGACTAAAAAAGGAGGCAGAGGCAGGGGTGGGAGCTGGTAGAGAAGGGGGGGGGGTCCACCAGGCTCGGGGTGGGGGGGTTTCAGGCAACTGGCTCTCGGGCCTCCTGCTCCAAGGACACCCCTCCAACAGCAGAGCACTGGTTCCAAACTCCTGTGTGTCCCCCAGCTTGCTGCTTTCCTTAGTTGTTACTGTAACTGCATGAAATGCTTTTTTAAAGAAAAAAATAATAATAATGTAGCAGATCTGGAAAAGCACTTTGCAGCCAGCTCATCTCAGGATGGACGAATGTAAAAAGCAAACCTAGACAAGGCCCATGGGCATTTCCTATTAAACACTTAGAATATTCGGGCTGCTAAGCAAACAGTTCCCCAGGACAGCTGATGCCACCTACACAGTCAATGCGACTTCTTCCCAACCAGCTCCACCTCTGCAAAGATGAACAGCCTCAGTGCCAACAGGAGCCTCACCCCTCCAGCCAGAAGATGCTAACCCTGTCCAGCTCCATGACAGGAACCCACTGGCCAAGGGAGCCCCACTCCCACTGAGGCCCATCTGTCATTCTTAAGACACTTCTTCCTGGTACACACACCCCTGCTGGGTCTCAGGGGGTTGAGACCTGAGACCAGGGAGTAAGCAGGAGTCTAACTCTGCCATCATGTCTCCCTAGACCTCCTCTCAGATTTCAAATACTCCCCGACACCCCACTAATATTCAGTAAGCAGGCCTGCTGGCTACTCCGGGTTCCTCCCCTGCCCATCACCGCGAGGCGGACAGCGAGGGCCCCACTGGCAAAGGATGCTGACTCATGAGTGAGAACCCAGGCCACCTCCTGGACCAGTCCTGGGCTTCTCAGAGGACAGTGGTTCCTCCACAGTCCCAAAGACACACTCCTTCCAGCCAGAAAGACAAACCAAGATCCTCAACTGCATTACGTAACCATTTTGTAAACACAGAGAAACAGTGAATACAGCCCAGCAGTTCTTCCTGGCAAGGTACCCGTGTTTGTCCAGTTAAACATGGCCAAGGGGGAATCTTGGCTCAGCACTTCCTGGGGGCCAGACGCACTTTCTAGCTTGCTGTTCTGAGGCTAGCGACGTCCACTAAGAGGAAGTGTCTCCTGTACCCCTCCTACTCTGCTAACTGGAAGGATTAGGTTTCTCTGTGGAGAAGCATACATGATTCAACTCCGAAAAATAAAGAGCCTGTAGCCTTGTCACTGAGCAAAGGGACAGGATAAGGGCTTCCCTCCAGTTTTGAGACCCTGCTGTGGCAACCTGGCTTCCTCTTCTCCTGGTTGGGACAGGGATACTCCCACTACCTGGACTGTCTGTTTATACACCACCATCTGCCCCACACCCCCAAAACAAGCAGGCTCAACAGGCATTGCTTAACAAGAACCATAAAATATTCCCAAAGCCAACAACCTGCCCACTTCACCTCCTCCCTGGATGATCCTTCCAAGCTCAGCCATATTTATCAAAAGCCACATTTTTCACATTTCATGTCAGCATACCAAACAGAACAGAAATAGTGCTTTCTTCTTTATGCAAAAACAAAATTAAATATTACTTTTGATTTTCCCATTTCTGTCATACAGCTCAAACATTATAGGGAAAGTATATTTCTAATTATGATGGAATTTCAGCCCACCTTAGACTTACAACTGATCAAAATATTATACAAATATTATTCCAGGGGTTACTGAGGCACTTACCATCAAGAGAAGAAATGGGCAAATTATATACTATAAACTTGAAACCTGACTTTATGTCTCTTATGTCTTTACAAGTGAGCATTTCCTTTGTTTCTAAACATATCTTTTGCTATTATTTGAACGTTCTGAGTTGGAATCACAGTCTGAATTTTCTAGACGTATTAGCCTCAGGTAGACCTCACGAAGTGCTGCAGGGATGAACCATGTTAAAAATGGCCAGTGTTTCAAAATTCACTAACTAAATAGTAAAGTATTAACCAAGCAAAGCCTCATCAGGGTCAAAGGCAAAGAATGGACTTGGCTTCTGCCCTATGCTCTGAGAAATGATGGCTTATTTATAGCCCCACAAGCAAGTAACTGCAGGAGGCTTGGAGCCAAAGGAGTGATGCATCAAAACATGGCTGGGGGGTGGGGGTGGGCAGGGGTTGGAAATGGGGAGAGGCGAAACACAGCTCACTCCCGACCCTGCACCGCCTTGCAGGCCGGAGCTGCTCTGCTTTCCCATGAGGGGAAATATCACTTATTTGGTGTACTTGCCCCCAAAACAGAAGCACATACTTGGCTTCTGAGTAGCAACTTTCTTTCACCTGTCCAAAGAAACTATTTAACCCAACAGCTCCATTAGGCAGGGACTCAGAAAACCAAATTCTATAAAAACTACTGATTTATTATTGTTGATTTACTAGTGCTAGGACACTGAAAACTGTGAGATTCACACTAGCGCTGTAAACAGCCACCTCACTTTTAAGTTTCTAGGGTCCCTCCCCCACCACCCTCCACCTGCCCCCGAGTCATCCTCTCATTTTAAAAAGAGCCCCTTGGAGAAGGAAATGGCAACCCACTCCAGTACTCTTGCCTGGAAAAGCCCATGGACAGAGGAGCCTAGCGGGCTGCAGTCCATGGGGTTACATGGCTGAGCATGTGTGCACGAGGGTGGAGGGAGATGGGTTGGTAGCAATTAAGTGGTAGAACTAAAAAAAATAAAAATAAAATAAAAAGAGCCTCTGACTCGCATGTCTTGCCCACAGCCCAAAACTCTTAGAAGCAACAAAACACAGGGGTAGGAAAAAAAAATTTTTTTAATTAAAAAAAACTTTAAAAACAAAACACAGGTGTGCAGCACCCTCTCCCCACGCCCCTTTCTATGGCTTGTCTTCTCCTCTGGGAAAACTGATTATCAAAACACAGAAAGCAAAGGTGCATACTCTGAGCAGTAGATGCGTACACTCACTAACGCCTCACTTGTCCTCCCAGGACACTAACAAGCGTCAGGGTTGGACCTGGGGCTTCAGAGCCAGGAACTCTGGTAGGCTGCGACCACCTACCCCCTGCTCACCAAGGCTGGGAACGCTTTGATTTTTGCCTCTGTGTACATGACTTTGACCTTATCTCCCACCACAACCAAGTGTCTAGTTCAGGATGGGAGATGTTTAGGTGCTCAGAGAAATGAGACTTGTCTCACACACGACTACCCTTATACATATTCCAGTAGTAATTAGACTAATCCTATGGGATGACTATGAATGCCACATAGGACTGCCAACCATCCAATGTTGGACCCAGATGAACTGGAAGTTGAAGTTACCAGAACAAACAAGTGAAACTGAAGACCTGGCTGTTGACAACCTCCATAACCTCGGGATGAAAATGATTACTTAAACCGAAAGCAAACAGTACATAACTTTGATTAATGCTGTAACTTTTGCAAAAGTGACTATAAGAGAAGTTTGAAAGTAAAGGACTATTGACTATGAGAAAATGTTTTGTATGTATTAAATAGAAATCGATCCAGATTAAATTAAATAAAACCTGCAAATCAATAATAATAATAATAAATAACAATGGGGGAAAGGGGCAAAGATTAAGGATACACGAATAAGAGAAACCAAAAAGTGCCAATAATTCTATTTTTTTAAATGTGCATCTTCATGAGTTATCAGCCATCTGCAAATTAAATGAGATGCTGTTTCTCACCCAGACTGGCACAGATTTTTAGAAACGAATGGTTGAAACCAGAAAGAATTTAGGGGACACTGGATTAAACAAGATAATGAATCCAGACCACAAAGGCAGCTCTGTGATGAGCACAGAGCACTCCTGTTACCTTCAGTGTCTTGCCTGTGCACGCCTCGTGACAGGTGTGCAAAGAGGAAAACACACCTGTTAATATCTGGAGTGAAAAATCACCCCCCCACCCTCCGCAAGATAACTGGCCAGTTTCTAGCAAAACAACAAAACTCATAGTCCCCTACTCCAGCGACACCAGTTCTGGATATATTCCTCAGAGAAATTATCAAATTTAACTGCATCCAAGGAAACATATGAGATTGCTCACTATCACACTGTGTGCAATGAGAAAAACAGAAATGAGCAAAGGACCACACATTGCCCTCTCCAAATTATGAACCACCACACAGTGCTCAAGAAGACGGAACCAGATTTAAATGTATTAACATGGACAGAATTTAAAAACACAAGTTGACAGACACATAATACTCACGGATGATGTATTTCTGAAAAACTATAGCACTATAAGACAATGTTGGGGGTGTTACAGGTATATATACACACAAGAAAACTCAACCCACAAGCATGGCTGCTTCTTGGGAGTGGGAAAGACAGGGCTGACCTGGAGGGATTTGAGAGCTGGCTAGAAGGTTTTCTTTTTTTTAAAAAAGGGAGAAAAATCAAAAGCAAATATGACAGAAGGCTTAACTGTTATTTACTGGGGGTGACTAAGAAGGCGTCTGCTTTACCACGTTTGTCTTTCATTTTTTTAATTTCTCAAAGTGAAAATTCTCCCGACTGCCAGGCCACCTTGGTGAAGAGGCAGCCTTGGCCCAGTTGTCACGGTGTCTGCTGTCCCCAGAGAGCTGCGCTGAGAGGTGCAAAAGCAGGAAAGGAAGGGTTAAAGGGTCATCCTCCACCTGCCCCTGAGTCCTTCTACATCTTCAGGAGGACTTTTCACATTTCCACTAGAAGTTGTAAGAACCTGTCCTGAGCTGTACCTCTGGTTAATTTTACTCTGTGGCACACCTCTGAGCTTTCTGGTCACACGGAAGTCTTGTTACCCTCTGTTCCTACATATCTTACAGTTTCCCCTAGAGACCACCACACAGGTTTGGCTGACTGATGGGGAAACTGCAATGCTCAAAGCAACATCTGTGACAAATCTGGGACTCACAAGGGTACAAAATGCAAAACAAAGCAAATGAAAAGGTGGAACTCTCTTTGCCTCTGAAAAATGTGAAATTAAAATGGCCATGAAGCATCATCACCAGTTAGGGTGTGAGGGCTTCATCTGTATCATCTCATTTAACCCTCAAAGTCACCCTACGGGAGCAGCACTTCCCAATAACACTTGGGCCAGGGAAGCAGCATGTCCAGGAACTCAGAGCAGATAAACAGAGCCTAGCCACTGACGACCAATCCTGAGGGCTGACCACTAAGCTTTATGGTATAAAGATGATGAACTGACTGACCCCCCTCTGGAGTGGATTTGGGGAAATAAGCCTTCTCGTGAAGTCTTCCTGGGGATGTAAATACCAACAGCTGGGCAATTAGTACGTAAGGTGTTATCAACATGCACAGCCTCCCTGCTGCCCACAACCCCACTTTAGAAAGCTACACCCCAAGAAGATAGTCTCAGAAGTTCTAAAAGGTACACATAATTCCCACAAATTCCTATAAAATGCAAAGGCAGTCTCGATGGCACAAGGAAAAACTGCAAGCTTAAAAGTCTAACAGTAAAGGACTAGCCTGTGGCATACACAGGCAGTAGAACACTATGAAGCTTTTTTATACTGAACCCTCTATGAGATCATAAATGATACGGTCCCATTTACAGAGAAATGTGTCCAGGACTCTACATGTGCATACGGAGAGACAGTTTCCAAAATTTTAAGAGTGGTTTATCTTTGATAGCAGGGACCTCTGACGATTTTTTACTTTCTTCCCTTTGTTGTCCTTCATTGTTTGATTTTTCTTCTTACCTATCCTTTTTACTGAAACTCTAGAGTTTAATGAACAGCAGAGATCTGTCAACGTTCAAATGAATACAGAGCCTTGAACTCCGGGTTAAGTAAAGCTGTTTTCAGGGGATTTGTTACAAAACTATTCACCACCCTCACTTCGGACATCAGCATCCCTGAGCGGGGCATACGCTCCAGCAATGTCTGCTTCACAACCCACCGCTTCACAGACCAGGTCCTCGCCTTCGAGACCGTCCAAACCCTCGGGGTCCTCTAACTATTCAAGTTCACCCTCATCGATCTCGTCAGCTCCGCCCCAAGGACTGGGGACCGAGAAGGGTGTCATGGACGTCAGCTAGCTCCCCGGCCTAAACCCAGCCCCAGCTCGCGTCACTGCCCTCGGCGTCCTGGCCCCCGTAGCTGGGGGACCCCCTCACCCCTCTCTGAGCACCCCATGAACTCCGCCGCGCCCGGAACCCATCCCCCAGATCTGTGGCAGGGGCCCCCGGGGTCACAGCAGCCCCCAGTGGCTGGGACCTTGCCCCCTGGATCCCTGTTCGGTGGCAGATGCCCTTCCACAGCCCGTGGGGACCCCACCCCAGCCCCTCCCAGCCAGGCCCCCTGGGGCCCAGGCCCCGCCCCGGCGCACTCACCCTCCCGGCAGCGCCGCCTCCAGATGGTGTCAGTATGCAGGATGCGTCGGAACTTGGTGCAGACCTGGGCCAGGCTGGGCAGGTCGGTGCCGGGCAGCGACGCGAAGATCTCCACCAGCAGCTCGGGCGGCAGCTCCAGAAGCGAGCATCGCGGGGGCGACGAGGGGCCCGCGCTCCGGCCGCCCCCGGCCCCGGACAGCGCCGCCGCGCCCGCCTCGATGCGCTCCTCCTCGGGGTCCGTGTCCGGTTCGCTGTCGGCCGCCGCGGTCTCGGCCGGGCCCCGGCGCTGCTGGCGGCGCCGGCATCCACGCGACGGGCCCACGCCGCAGAGGCGAGCGCACACCGCCATGCCGGCGACTGACGGCCGCCGCGCCGCCGCCGCCCGTGCGCACGCGCCGCCCGAGAGCCGAGCCCCGCCCGCCCCGCCGGAGAGCCCAGCCCCGCCACGCCACGCCCAGCCCCTCCAGGGAGCCT
This sequence comes from Muntiacus reevesi, assembly GCF_963930625.1. Lineage (NCBI taxonomy): Eukaryota > Metazoa > Chordata > Mammalia > Artiodactyla > Cervidae > Muntiacus > Muntiacus reevesi. Next base: position 226,344,251 of record NC_089250.1, read on the forward strand.
TATCCCCGCCCCCAGGAGCGCGGAGTCCCGCCCCCCGGGGGAGCCGGGCACCGCCCCTGGGAGAGCCCTGCCTCGCCACGCCCCGTCAGAGAGTCAAGCCCCGCCCCCGGGGGACCAAGGCACGCCCTTGGGATTCGAGGCCCCGCCCCGCCCGACAGCCAAGCCACGCCTCTAGTGCATTGCCGACATCCCCATCTGGAGCTTGGCCCCGCCCACCAGGAGGGACTCGAAATGTCAGGATGGCGTAGCCGGAAAGCCTCCTGCCTCGACCGCCCTTCGGGGTTCATTAGGCCCCTCTCCTCGCAGCCCCACCGGTCCCAGGCGGCCCTGGCCTCCGCTTACCTGAGGACTGCGGGCCTCCCGTCGCGCGCCCGGAAAGAGCACGGGAAAGGAATGTCACCGACAAACGCGCGACGGCCGCCCCTTCCCAACTGAGCGCACACGGCGGGTAGGCAGTAGTTGGCGTGCTGCCGGTTGTGAGGGCCGAACCCACCACCTCCTGAGTACGGGACTGACGAGCTCTCCCAGAGGTCAGCCTGAAGAACCTACGAGGGACCTCCCCCGCCCGCGGAGAATGCCTCAAGAAGGCCCGAAGGCCCCCTCCAGAGCTCCCCCCAAGGATCCCCAAAGAACCCCCTGGGAAGGCCGAGGACCCCCAGGGAAATCAGAGGACACCTTCTCTCGAAGACCCTCCGGGAAGGCCTCAAGGAGCCCCCCAAAGAACCCCCTGAGGATCCCCAAAGAATCATCCAGGGAAGCCCAGAGGACACCTCCCCAGGATCGTCCCAGGAGGGCCCCCAAAGAGACCCCTGGGAATTCCAAGAACTCTCCAGAAAGACCCTGAAGACCCTCCGGAGAATCCCCCATAAAGGCCTGGAAGACAGTCCTCCTACAACCCCCATGAAGGCTCAGAGGATACCAGCCCCAGACCCTCCAGCAAGGCCCGAAGGAGTCCTCCTAGCACCCCCAGAACCTCTAAAACCCCTCAAGCACCCTTCCATGAGGAACCCCCCAGGATAGCCCAGAGGACACTCTTCTGAGAACCTCCCAGGAAGGCCTGGAAGAACTCCCCAGAGGACCCCAAGAACCCCACCAAAAGTTTCAAAAGTCCCCCAGTGTACACCTCAAGGAACCCCCCTCAGAGAACAATCCAGGATGTGCACAGGGACACCCCCATCACACTTCCCCATGACCCAGAAGGGTCATGTAAGATGTGATTAGGGGAACAGCACAAACTTATGGCACCTGGAACTACTTAAGCCAAGTCTGACCCTAAATTGGCTATCTTTTATCTAAAAACTGACATTCACTTTTTTCTACCCTGATTGCAACAAAAAGGGGAAATCACTCTAGGTGTGTAGTCTATATGATCTTCAGTTCAGTTGCTCAGTCGTGTCCAACTCTTTGCTACCCCATGGACTGCAGCACACCAGGCCTCCCTGTCCATCACCAAATCCTGGAGTTTACTCAAACTTGTGTCCATCCAGTCAGTGATGCCATCCAGCTATCTCATCCTGTCACCCCCTTCTCCTCCTGCCTTCGATCTTTCCCAGCATTAGGGTCTTTTCCAGTGAGTCAGTTCTTCACGTCACGTAGCCGAAGAATTGGAGTTTCATCTTCAGCATCAGTCCCTCCGATGAATTTTCAGGACTGATTTCCTTTAGGATGGACTGGTTGGATATCCTTGCAGTCCAAGGGACTCTAGAGAGTCTTTTCTGACACCGCAGTTCAAAAGCATCAATTCTACAGTGCTTAGCTTTCTTTATAGTCCAACTCTCACATCCATACATGACTACTGGAAAAACCATAGCTTTGACTAGATGGACCTTTGTTGGCAAACTAATGTCTCTGCTTTTTAATATGCTGTCTAGGTTGGTCATAACCTTTCTTCCAAAGAGCAAGTGTCTTTTAATTCCATGGTTGCAGTCACCATCTGCAGTGATTTTAGAGCCCCAAAAATGAGGCCTGTCACTGATTCCACTGTTTCCCCATCTACTTACCATGAAGTGATGGGACTGGATGCCATGATCTTAGTTTTCTGAATGTTGAGTTTTAAGCCAACTTTTGCACTCTCCTCTTTCACTTCCATCAAGAGGCTCTTTAGTTCTTCACTTTCTGCCATAAGGGTGGTGTCATCTGCATATCTGAGGTTATTGATATTTCTCCCGGCAATCTTGACTCCAACTTGTGCTTCCTCAAGCCCAGCGTTTCTCATGATGTACTCTGCATATAAGTTAAATAAGCAGGGTGACAATATACAACCTTGACTTACTCCTTTTTCTATTTGGAACCAGTCTGTTCCATGTCCAGTTCTAAGTGTTGCTTCCTGACCTGCATACAGATTTTTCAAGAGGCAGGTCAGGTGGTCTGGTATTCACATCTCTTGAAGAATTTCCCACAGTTTATTGTGATCCACACAGTCAAAGGCTTTGGCATAGTCAATAAAGCAGAAATAGCTGTTTTTCTGGAACTCTCTCGCTTTTTCGATGATCCAATGGATGTTGGCAATTTGATCTGTGGTTCCTCTGCCTTTTTTAAATCCAGCTTGAACAACTGAAAGTTCACAGTTCACATACTGCTGAAGCCTGGCTTGGAGAATTTTGAGAATTACTTTGCTAGTGTGTGAGATGAATGCAATTGTGCGGTAGTTTGAGCATTCTTTGGCATTGCCTTTCTTTGGGATTGGAATGAAGACTGACCTTTTCCAGTTCTGTGGCCACTGCTGAGTTTTCCAAACTTGCTGGCATATTGAGTGCAGCACTTTCACAGCATAATCTTTTAGGATTTTAAATAGCTCACCTGGAATTCCATCACCTCCACTAGCTTTGTTTGTAGTGACGCTTCCTAAGGTCCACTTGACTTCACATCCCAGGATGTCTGGCTCTAGGTGAATGATCACACCATCATGGTTATCTGGGTTGTGAAGGTCTTTTTTGTATAGTTCTTCTGTGTATTCTTGTCACCTCTTCTTAATATCTTCTGCTTCTGTTAGGTCCATACCATTTCTGTCCTTTATTGTGCCCATCTTTGCATGAAAAGTTCCCTTGGTATCTCTAATTTTCTTGACGACCTCTCTAGTCTTTCCCATTCTATTGTTTTCCTCTATTTCTTTGCATTGATCACTGAGGAAGGCTCTCTTATCTCTCCTTGATATTCTTTGAAACTCTGCATTCAAATGGGTATATCTTTCCTTTTCTCCTTTGCTTTTCGCTTCTGTTCTATTCACAGCTATTTGTAAGGCCTCCTCAGACAACCATTTTGCCTTTTTACATTTCTTTTTCTTGATCACTGCCTCCTATACAATGTCATGAACCTCTGTCCATAGTTCTTCAGGCACTCTGTCTATCAGATCTATATGATCTTGCTGTGCCCTAATTATCTTGTTTACTGTGCTCGAGGGTAATGTGGGTTCTAGAGGGGAAGCCAGCTGGGGCCTGGGGCAGGGGTGAAAGACACGAAGCCTTCCTGTGACAGTGGCTTCCCCTTAAGCAGCACTAATAACAAGAAACTGTCATTTCCAGAGAGGAGGATGCTATTATGAGATTATGGGAGCAGACCTCTGCCTGGGTGGGCCCAACTCCTTTCTGGTCCAGATTGACCACTGGTCCTGAAGTGCTGGAGCAACTGCCCAGAGCCCATATGGAAGCTAAGAATCCACAGACCACCCCAGTGTTTCTGGTCAGTGTTGCTGTTTCTACTCAGATTAAAAAATAATGACCCTACCAGTTCCCTGGGCCCAGCCTCCACAAGGTCCTGGCTCTTCACTACCTCCCTAAGGAGGTCTCCAAGCGGAAAAGACGGCTGCCTACCTCAGTCCACAGAATCCCATAAACAGGGAAGTGCATCTTTTGACAAAAGTAACAATGCTGGACTTCAAACCTTGACCATCTCAGCTGGGGGCAATTGAAAAACAACTTGTGACTGCCTTCCCTGTATCTGGGTGTTTTTTAGAACTGTCCTCCAGCCTGTTACCAGAACTCTCTTCCTGCAAATGGTAACACAGAAACAAAAGAAGAGTCATGCTTCACTCGCCTATTTAATATTAGTATCTAATGGTCACATCACACAGAGTACTTCACAATCCAGGCCTAACCTCCAGATCTGGCAGCATCTCCTGTCTCCAAACATCTCTCAATGGGAGCCACCCAGTTCCTTAGTGAAAACGCACCATGCCTTGTCACATCCCTGCCCCTTGTTCAAGCTGTCTCCTCTGCCAGGAAAACCCTCTTCCCAGTCTGTGCCAGTACACATTCACCCCTTCCACCTTGTCCTCAAATGGTACCCTTTCCCGGAATGTCCCTTTATTACTGCACCATCGTTTGTTTTATTACAAACATTTGCTTCCTTTGGTAGCAAGCTGTATCCTCTGTATCCTCACTAGCTGTATCCTCTGTTACATGACAGACATGCTAGTGTACATCATGTAATAGGCAAATGTGTACTGACTAAATGCTGGTTGAGTGGAGAAGAACAAACAACTGGCTAGATGGCTACAAAGGGAGGAATGTGAACCAAACAGATTTAAAGAAGCCTTGTGGATCATCACCATACCCATCCAAGCTAGGAAGTCTCTCAACAAACAGAAATGCATCAACTCATGTGATAATTATTTACAGAATGCCTGACTAACCTACATGCTATGTTCTGCGTGGATCCACAGATTATAAAGCATGCACTTTGCTGCTGTATATTTCAATGTTTTTTTTTAATCTGTCTACTCACTACTAGGTCCTATTAATAAAATATTCTAGAAGAGTTTTAGGGTATATTAAAATGTACAAAATAATTTGGTTAAGTTTCCATCTTTCAAAGAATGGTTAAACTATGTTCATGATTTGAATTATGTATAATTCAGTTAAAAGATATACCTAAATCTATGTTTTTGACAGCAGGAACAATAAAAGACTGTGTACAATAATGTACAAAGATGTTAAAGGTTTGAATTCGTGCTGACCATTAGAACAGAAAGAAATGGATGACCATGAGAACTGTGGTAATCCATAATGGAGGAGAAGAACCAGAGGGGAAGACTTACAGCAGAAAACAATTACACATTGACCCCTGAAAGTTTTGTGTCCTTGAAGCTTTTACAGCCCGTTATGTAGAACCGGATCCTTTACAAAAAGGCCAAAGAGGATACATTCATGCTAAAGTGAGGGAAGATTATAGATAGAAGAGATCTTTTTTAATGGAAATTTTAAAAAATTGTATACAATTTTAAAGGTTACTTTTTCTTACAGTTATTACAAAATATTGGCTATATTCCCTGTGTTGTACAGTACACCTTTGAGCCTATCTCACACTCAAAAGTTTGTGCCTCTCTCTCCCACTCCTGTGTTGCCACCTTCCATGGTAACCACTAGTTTGTTCTCTGTATCTGTGAGTCTTCTTCTTTTTGTTATATTCACTAGTTTGTTGTGGTTTTATTTTTTTTCCAAGAAAGAAAAGTGAGGATTTATTAACTGAAAGTATGCTCATGGTGGGAGAGCAGGCAGACTCAGGTGAGTAGCTGCCTCACTTGTATTTTTTAGATTCCACATATAAGTTTGTGCCTCCCACTCCCCACCCCTCTTGTGCCCCTCCCTCACTTTCTCCACTGATAACCACTAGTGTTTGTTCTCCGTGTTTGTAAAGTCTGCTTCTTTTTTTGTATTTTGTTTATATTTTTTTGTATTTGTTGTATTTTTTTGGATTCCACATATTAGTGATATCATACAGTATTTGTCTTTCTCTCTCTGGCTTATTCCACTAAGCATAATGTCCTCCAAGTCCATCCATGTTGCTGCAAATGGCAAAAATTTTGTTCATTTTTATGGCTGACTGTATGTGCGTATGTACATCACATTTTTACCCATTCATCTGTTGATGAATGTTGTTGACACTTAAGTTGCTTTTATATCTCAGCGATGGTAAATAATGCTGATATGAGCATTGGGGTATGTGTATCATCTCTTTTTTAATTAGTGGGTTTTTTTCAGATATATATCCAGGAGAGGAATTTCTGGGTCATATGGTAGTTCTGAATATTCATTGGAAGGACTGATACTGAAGCTGAAGCTCCAATAGTTTGGCCACCTGATTCAAAGAACTGACTCATTGGAAAAGACCCTGATGCTGGGAAAGATTGAAGTTAGGAAGAAAAGAGGATGACAGAGGATGAGATGGTTGGATGGCATTACCAACTTGATGGATATGAGTTTCAGCAGTCTCTAGGAGTTGGTGATGAGCAGGGAAGCCTGGCATGCTTCAGTCCGTGGAGTGGCAAAGAGTCAGATACGACTGAGCAACTGAACTGATGGTAGTTCTGTTTTTAATCTTTTGAGAAACGTCCATACCATTTTCCACAGCAGTTGCACCAAGAGATCATTTGTTTTACCAAATGACTACATGCTCCCAATACAGTCCCTCATGGGACTACAAGAGGAACTCTTTGTTAGTGAGAACTGTTATCTAAGGAAATTAGTAGTGTACAGGGCAAGGCATTTTTCAACTGATTGCTTCAAAAGTCCTGGAAAATAGTAGTTCTTGGACTTAAGAAAGCCTTGTTAACTTCCTCTTGCTGGTTCTCAGAATCCAGATTTGAAAATGGCATCTGCTCAGAAGAAATAATCAAGGTGAATGGAGAGAAGAGAAAATAGTCAAAGGCTAAACAAGAGATTTGGTGTGTAAAATAAGAGTCTCAACAGCAGCATTTATGGGCAAAAGCTGGAAAAAGAGCAGTCCTTCAGAATTTGTTTACAATTAAAGCAACAAATGACTATAACAAAGAAAAAGGCCTGTGAAAGGCCAGCCGGTTCCATGAACTGTTACACGGTCACGTAAGAGATAGTATTAGGTTGTAGGAGTGATTTGAGATCGCTTTCCTGCAGTACCAGGGTGCTGATTTCAGAAGTTGTACAGGAGAGCCAGGGCATCATGGGAGAGGAAGTTCTCCTCGGCCATGCCTCTTTTGCTCTGGACAATCCCTCCTGGACCTGGTGAAGACATTCCGAGAGACTGCCAGCTATGGAGCGTCATCTGCAACACCCTCCTGGCTGAATCCTTTCTGAGAATAGCCAGGACACTGCTCTTGAGCAATACTTGTTTGTTTACTTGTGCTAAAGAGCAGGGATGACACAAGACTGATTGGACCAACAGCCAATAGTAGCCCAGACAACAAGGAGGGTGGAATATCTCTCCCAATCAGAAAGAGAACAGGCGGGACAGGCCAGGCAGGCCTGAAGAGCTGAACTTAAAGCTCAGTGTGACTTGCCCTCCATACTGAGTGTGGCAAAATAACCCTAACGTGTTCTGTACTGCAGGTTAACCTTTTATGCCTTATTTACAGATTCGCAGAAATAGCAGTAGCATGATTTACAGCATTACTTCACTAATGCTGGGACATCATATTCTAGCAGATACCTTATATCCCCCACGACTATGGTCATTTCATGTTAAGAAAAAAGGAATAGGGTGAGAGCTATTTAAAACTGACCCTGCTTGGCTTTCTAGAATGATTATATGATAGTTTAAAAGTACCATGAGTTTTCTGGAGAAAGCACTGAATAAATTCACATGACAGATTTGTTCTTCTGTATATTATGTAGATTATTTAAAAGATGAGTCATATTTGCTATTTGTTTAAAAATAAATCTTGCTATGCCTATATTAACTAACTTAAAATAATTCATGAGTGATATTAACTGACCACTCAGAGTATCACTTACTACACTGAATGTCTATTGAACTGCAATCTGAGGGCACAGGAAATTTTTCACATTCAAGCACATTTGTTTTCAAAATTTATGTGAAGTTACAGTACTTCTTAGTTGATATTTGTTTGCATATAACAAATTAGTCAACTTTAAATATAATTTATTTCAATATGCTTTTCTTTCAGGCTCATGAGGTAACTTTACACACCAACTGCTTTAAATGATTTTCTGAGATACCTATGGGGTTGTGTGCTTTTAAATTCAAGTAGGAATTTAAGATAAGACCATACCAATCACTGTTAATATGGACTTCAGTACTTGAAAAATCATAGAGTAATCCTGTCCCATCACTGTAATAGCCCTTGTGGTAATCCCTGGGGCAGTGAACCCAAAGCTTGAGGTAATTTGGTAAAGCTTTATGGATGCCTAAGGGACTAGAAAATATGAAACCCTTCTTACCCTCCCCCCAGTTCCATATGCCTGATATCGATTTTTTTTTCACTCTTCTTGCACTGGGAGCAGTTGTCCAGCAAGGGAACAAAAAGTCCATTTCTTACAAGGTAGCAATTAAGCCAAAAAAGTACTCAGCAGTCAATACTCAATATCATAAAAACCCAGAAAAGAAAGCAATACACTGTCCACACTCTCATGGAGACTTCGAAACTGATCATTTTGTGTTTGGCAGAAGGTGGGTACTCTTACTGAATTCCCCCCATCCCAATCTTTGCAGAATAAATACAAAAATACTAAGAATGCTCATGGAACTTAAAACCTTCCTTTGGAAACCAGATAGAATGTTTAAGTCCTCTTTATTTCTTAATGTGATTCTATATAGTCTTGTTTTTTAAAAATTTATTTGCTAATTTTATTTGGCTATGCCACTTCTTAGTTGTAGCGGGCAGTATCTTTGAGTCATGATCTTGCAACATTTGATCCCAGCATGTGGGATCTTGCTCCCCATCCAGGAATAGAACCCAGGCCTCCTGTATTGAGAGCATGGAGTCTTAGCCACTGGACCACCAAGGAAGTCCCTGAGTCCTCTTTATTAACTGTACCTCATCAGAGATTTTTCAAGGTAAAGAATTCTGACAGAAAGGGGCAGGGGGAACCTGGGAAAGTAACATATGCACAATACAGTGTTCTTTTGTGAACAGTGACACAGTACAGAGCCACAACTAACATGGTTGTTCTGGCAGTGGGGGGTAATTACACAACAGACTTGGCTTCTCTGTAAAGGAAGAAATTCCAGCTGCACTGGAACCTTTTTGAGAGCTATGTTTTAGTAGGTTCTGTAAGTTTGTATAATAAATGTTCATTAGTACAATCCAATTACTTTATCCAACAGACATTATAAGAAAGGCTTTTTCCAAACTCAAAAAAGGGGAGAAGTCCAAGATATTAAAAAGATATTAAAAAATATTAAAAAGCAAAAACAGTCAAAGAATCAAGTACTGTTCATTCACATACCTGTTTATTAGATGTTTGAAGTGGGCAATAACTGACTTGCTCACTAAACGCTTCATAGAGATCTATATTCTACCAGGTCACTTCCATCTGCTCCTCAGGAAAGACCTGGAGTTCTAAAATATAGTACAAATGAGTCTGAGACTGAGAAAAATGGTTAGGTATTCAAGGTAGTTGCGCTAGTTATTGAAAGACTGTGAGGACTGAATATGGGTAAGGCTCGCTATTTGAGAGAAGAGCAGAGATCAGTGAATGGTAGTGAACTCTGCCAGGTGCGGACAGGCCGGCGCCCTGCCAGCGCAGGTGATGCCTAGGGCCCCCTCCACTCCAGAAGTCACCTAAGGCCGGATGTCAAGCCCAGGGCACGGACTTTCTCCAAAGCCAGACTCGACTGACCATAACCTGAAATAATGCAATTTTGGCTCTTTTCCCAGTTGGGACAATGTGTGCTGGAAGTTACCAGTTGACAGTTTCCTTAGAAAAGAAAACTGAGATGTCCTTGACGTGGAAAGCCAACGGAAACAAAGACACAAAAACCCGCCGACGGAAAAGAGCCAGCAGCTTCCAGCTGTGAGCTCTCAGGAGGCAGGGGCACAACAGGCCTTTATTTTCCTGTGGAAACATCGCCGGCCACCGTAACTGGCACGGGGAACAGGAGCGAGGCCGCGCCGCTGCAGCTCAGCCAGGGAAACAGCACCGCGCGCGTCCGCCGGGCACATGCCCGCGGGGGACGGCCAAGTTCCCGGCTCGCGCTCCCCCGGGCAGTGGCCGGTCGCCGCGCGCCCATTCGCTCCCGCGAGCCCTGGCCTGGCCCGTTGCGCATGCGCGCGGCGCGCTCCTCACCACCCACGCGCTTCGAGCCCGCCCCGGCCGCTGCGCGCGGCCCGCTTCCGCCACGCCCGCCATGGCGGCCACTGCGGCCCGCCCCTGGCCCCGCCTCCCAGGACGCCGCGCAGGTCACCTGACGCGGCTGCGGGCTGAGGAGACACTAGAGAAGTCGCTGTCGCCACCATCGGAGCTGTCGCCGTCTCCGCCTCCGCCTGGACCCTCCAACTCGCCGCCCCCACCCAGCCTGCAGCGCTATGCCGTCCGAGAAAACCTTCAAACAGCGCCGAACCTTCGGTGGGTGCCGCGGGCCGGACGCTGTCTGAGGGCCGGCGCGGGCTCAGGGGCCGAGGCAGCGGGGCCGAGCCGGGCTAAGGGGCTCCAGAGAGGGCGGGTGGGCGGAGGGCTACGGGGCTGAGGGGCCGAGGCTAGCTGAGGTGGGGGCTGCGGGAAGGCCGGGCCCGGGCGGCTGAGGGAGTCGAGGCAGGGAGCCTGTCGGGCCGAGGGCCGCCGGGCCCGGGGGCCTGAGGGGCCGAGGGGCCGAGGGTGCGCTGACTGGGAGCTGCTGAATCACCTTTCGGCCCGGGCGGCCGCCGGGCTGTGAGCTCGGGGCCGTCAGCGCCCAGCCCCGGGGTGTTCGGGCCCTCCGACGAGACGAGCGCAAGCGTGCTGTCCTTGTAGGGGAGTCTGACCCGGGGCCGGGCCGGGTTCTCAGAGGTGGTGGCACCGTGGGTGCACGTCTAGGTCACACATGGTCCCTTCAGATGTCAGGACCTCCACGGAGAGGGGTCCTCACGCCCGCCCCTTCCCCTGCAGCCCTGCGTGGCTGCGACGTCTTGGTCCTATTTGTGGTACAAGCGCGAGGGTGGGTGGCTCTTCTCACTGGCTAGCGACAGCATTCTTTGACACCAGCGGCAAATCCGTTCTCTCCCAGTTCGGGCTGGAGTCCCTACTTAGCATGCTAGTGTTTGGTGGAAACAGAAAGTAACACCATCACAATACTTGCACGAAACCGATGGGAAGGAAGTGATTGGTGCTCCTTTTAAAGCAAGACAGTGCTGCAATAACAGCGTGGCCTCCTTGTAGATCCTTGTGTAGGGCTTGTTTGTTTATCTCAGGCCAGGTGGAGTAGGGCGGGACCAGCGTTCCTTCCAGTCCTAATCTTCTTTACGATCTTCAGCAGTATCTCTGCTGTCTACTTTGGTCTAGTTTCCCGGAGTCTGGAAAAAAGGCAAGCATTCATTTGAACCTGGATATGGTTTTGTAGATCTCATTATCGATAATTATTTCCTGTGCCTGAGAAACTCCAAAAAATGAAATTCATGTTGATCTGAAGAGGATATCTTTTTCAGCCTCTTGAAGCAGTTGGCTGGTTTGCAAGACTTAGAGGTGTCTTTTTTCTTTTTTTTTTTTTTAAGAAATTTTGTATATATAGACCTTTGTGAACTAAAATATTCGTGAATATTAGTTTTTGTGCAGCCCTGGGAGCAGTATTTGGAGCAGATTGGCCATTGTACCTGGCTACTCTCCTTACTGACTGGCATTAAAAGTTAACTGGGGACGTTTGTATGGGAAAGATGCCCATTTTCTCAGGACCCAATACTATAGTTAACTTTCTTTTTGCTTAGAGTACTTTTAGGTTTTCTAGAAAAATCCCTGAATGTAAAGTAATTAGCCTCCAACTAATAAAAATAAATGGAAAAAATATATGTATCTTCTTCAGATCTCTGACACTGCCCTTGTGATTTCTCTTCTTGGATTAATGCTATGGTCCTCAATCTCATTCTCTCTAATCCATCTAATTATGAAATTCTTTGGGATCAGACTCTTAAGTATTTCTCACTGTCTTTACAAATAATTTCAAAGCACTTAGTGCTGCATACATAGAAACTTATTTCCTATCATAAAAAAGAAAGAAAGAAAGAAAAATCCCCGAAGAAGAATAGGTAGTAAGAGTAGGGAAAGTGAGGAATAATGAGAAAAAGTGAAAATAAATGACAATAAAATAATGAATTAGAAGGAATATACCTGGTGCCTGTGGCCCTGAGGGCAAACTAGCAGGAATGCCTTAGTTTTTCTCCATTTGTGTATGTTGCATATACTATATTTGTGGGCTTTCCTCTTTCTTCACCTTTATTTACTACCACTCCTTTTTTTTCTCCCTTGTCTCCTGACTCTTGATTCTTTTTTTTTTTGTACTTTTACTGAGAAATGACATTCATTACTATGTAAATTTAAGGTATTCAGCGTGATGACTTGGTTTACATATCTTGTGTAATGACAACTACAGTAGGTTCCGCTAACATCAATTAAAAAGGTAAATTTTCTCCTTGTTATAAGAATTAGTATTGCCCTCTCCTCATTTTTTTAAAAAAGGGCTTAATAGTCATTTTGCAGAAGAATGTATCATTTAATGGCTACTGCCTTTCCTTGCTATTGATCGTGATAATCTGCACTGATAATCTTTTTGTAGCACAGTAAATGAGGCAAATCTGTTCTTTGGAGATACCATTTTTGTGGAACCTAAGACCAGCCCCAGGTAGCTTGAGCAATAAGTACTCTTCCCAAGTGAGTGAGTTTGGGTTAATTAAAAATTGAGTATAGCTCTGATATGATATAGTCTACCAGGGTTGATAGAATCTTAGAGCTCACCCAAAACAACCACTTCCTTTTGTAGCCAAAACTGGGTGGGGCCCTGAGAGGTGGAGATCATGGTCCACCTAGTGGCAAAGTCTGGACTTGCCCTTCAACCCTTCTGGTAAGAATTCTTCCTTCCCATCCTCCAGGAGGTAGCCAGTACATGAAGTGGACTAGCACTGAGTCAAGAGGCAGTGGTGTGTCCTTAAAAATATTTTGAATAATTTTGTGAACTTTAAATTTATACTTGAGCAAATATTTTTGGATTCAGTATTCTCAAATGTCAATTTCACTCCATTTTCTTCTAGGGTTGCCCTAGTGTAATAACAGATCTGTCTCCTAGACATAATCTGCTAAGATTCAATGTTAAACCTAGATCTTAAGCTTCACCATCAGTAATCAAATGGGTCTTCGTTGTCTCAGAAGTTGATGTGGTAGTCTGGAATAAATAACTCCAATTATTCTAATAGGTAGACTGAAGAGTGAGGTTTATACCAACACCTAGATAACACTCCCTGAGCTTAAGCTATGTCACTCCTTGATGGGTGGGGTTTTACATTGTTTATTTATAGGCATATTGAGGGAAATATTTATTATGCTTCTGTTTCATCTTTGTACAAGCCTGAGCCCTGGGGGAATACAGAAGTGACTGAAGCCAGGGGCAGTCTGTTGAGAAAGGCAAATGATAAACAGATCATAACAGCACTAAGAAAGTAACTGAGTGAAAGACTTTTATGCCGTTGAACAGTGGTGTTGGTAATAATGCTTTTGTTAAATATACTGCTGGCCTCTGAAAACAGCCTTCTACTCAGAGAGGCTTCGGCATATACCATCTTTATATTTAGTTACTCCAGGCTCACCACTGGATTTTCATTGCAGCTGGCTGGGACGCTAAAGATATTCCTCTAGGACTTTGGTACTACTCTTGTCATCTTAAGGAAGTCACTTGTCTTCCTCAGTTGTCCCACCTTTAATGAAAATGATCATTTTTGCCTTCCTTTCTGGACCATATTTTGGGGATGAATCAAAGTAAAGCTTTTGACACTGTAGTTTGAAGCCCCACATTTAGAGCCTATTTTGCTTTTCTCTTCTCCACTTAACCATAGTAAAACTTTTCTCCTTATATAAAAAAAATCTCTCATCCTTAAGCCTGAGTGATTCCTTTTTAGTTCAGTTCAGTCATGTCTGACTCTTTGCAAACCCATGAACTGTAGCACACCAGGCTTCCCTGTTCATCACCAACTCTCGAAGCTTGTTGAAACTCATGTCCGAGTTGGTGATGCCATGTGATTCCTTTTACCTTAAATTTATTTGGATAAGCTTTTAAATGTGAAATATTTCAGGGTATGTTAAACTTATTATATATTGGCTGCAGTGATTTAAATAAATTATGGTTTCCCTTTGCTTGTGAAATCTGCTCTGACAAGATGGAGATTTTTGTTATGAAGAGGGCTGGTAGTGGAGTATAGGTGGTTCAACATCTTTTCTGGGATAGGACAGATAAAAGGACAGAGCTGAGAGAAGTGATACAGTATCAGTGACACCCCAGAAATAGAGAGGAGTTCAAAGGATGATGTAAAGAAAAACTCCACCTTTGTGTCTCTTCTACTTGACAGTGCTGTCCTGAACACTGTGGCTCACTTTTTTTTTTTTTTGTGACTCACTTCTGACACCAGACATAAGTATTTTTCCACACACATCAAGCAGTTCAGCTCATTGTCCTATGTTTAACTCAGTTCTGACACTATTAGATCCAAGAAGTTAAGGGCTCCATCCTGCCTGACCCCTCCCCCCACCAAAGGCTAATTGCAAGTGCTCTGATTAGTTATATAAATCAGTTTTCCAAGACCACTTTGTGTTTGACTAAATTACTAGAGTGGCTCACAGTACTTTTAATTACTAGATTATCAGACTATGATTAGGTTGGTACAAAAGTAATTGCAGGTTTGGACCCTGAATTTTAAATCATTATAGCTTGGCTTAAACACATCCTTATTAATCAAAATAGGAGGCATTACAATCAATGCATTTTTGCCAACGAGAAATAAGTTTATTCCTGTAACATAAAAATCCATGCTTCAGGATTCTGGGAACTCTTGGAAAGCATTTTCTGCCTCCTGCTGGTTGTGGAAATGTTTTCCCTCCAAAAAGTTGTCAAGATGCTTGAAGAAGTGGTAGTTGGTTGGTGGAGGTCAGGTAAATGTGGCGGATGAGGCAAAACTTCGTAGCCCAATTCATTCAACTTTTGAAGCGTGGGTTGTGCAACTTGCGGTCGAGTGTTGTCATAGAGAATTGGGCCCATTCAGTTGACCAATACCTGCAGCAGGCATTGCAGTTTCCAGTGCATTTCATCAATTTGCTGAGCATACTTTTCAGATGTAATGATTTCACTGGGATTCAGAACACTAGTGGATCAGACGGGCAGCAGGCCATCAAAGTGACTATGACCTTTTTGGGGTACAAGTTTGGCTTTGGGAAGTGCTTTGGAGCTTCTTCCCCCTGGAGAAGGAAATGACAACCCCCTCCAGTATCCTTGCCTGGAAAATCTCATGGACAGAGGAACCTGGTGGGCTGCAGTCCATGGGGTCGCAAAGAGTCGGGCATGACTGAGCGACTAACACTTACACTTGGAGCTTCTTCTCGGTCCAACCACTGAGCTGGTAGTCAGTCACTGGCTGTCATATAAAATCCACTTTTTGTCACACGTCACAATGCAATCAAGAAATGCTTCTTTGTTTTTGCATAGAATAAGAGAAGACAACACTTCAGAATGAAGATTTTTTAAAATTTTCAGTCTGCTAACTCAGCATTCAAAAAACTAAGATCATAGCATCCAGTTCCATCACTTCATGGCAGATAGATGGGGGAAAAGTGGAAACAGTGACAGATTTTCTTTTCCTGGACTCCAAAATCACTGTGGATGCTCACTGCAGCCATGAAATTAAAAGACACTTGCTCCTTGGAAGAAAAATCTGTGGTCAACCTAGACAGCATATTAAAAATCAGATATCACTTTGCTGGTAAAGATCCATATAGTCAAAGCTATGGTTTTCCAGTAGTCATGTGTGGATGTGAGAGTTGGACCATAAAAAAAGGCTGGGCATGGAAGAATTAATCTTTTGAACTGTGGTGCTGGAGAAGACTCTTGAGAGTCCCTTGGACAGCAAGGAGATCAAACCAGTCAGTCCTAAAGGAAATCAATCCTGAATATTATTCACTGGAAGGACTGATGCTGAAGCTTCAATACTTTGGCCATGACGCGAAGAGCTGACTCGTTGGAAAAGACCCCGATGCTGGGAAGGATTGTGAGGGCAGTAGGAGAAGGGAATGACAGGATGAGATGGTTGGATGGTATCACCGACTCAATGGACATGAGTTTGAGCAAACTCCCACAGAAGGGAAGGACAGGAAAGCCTGGTATGCTAAAGTCCATGGGGTTGGAAAGAGGCAGACATGACTTAGTGACTAAACAACAACATGAGGCACCCACTTATTGAGCTTTTCACCTTAAAATTTGCTTCAAATTCTGAAGGACCGTAGAATGGTCGACGTTGAGTTCTTTGGCAACTTCTCTTGCACCTTCAATGATCCTCTCAATTGGTCATCATCAACTTCTGATGCCTGGCCACTACAATCCTCATCTTCAAGGCTTTTGTCTCCTTTGCAGAACTTCTTTGAACCACCAAAGCACTGTACATTTGTTAGCAGTTGGGTCAAATGTGTTGTTGATGCTGCAAGTTGTCTCTGATGTTTTATGATGCATTTTGAACTCATAAGTTGCTCAGATTTACTTTTTGTACATCATTTCTGTAGTCTAAAACAGATATAAAATAAACAGCAAGTAATGTTATTAGCAAAAAAAAGAAACATAAAGTGAAAAACACACATTAAAATGATGTATAGCATAACCACATTTATTTCAGAATGTATTCCAATATCAAATGGTGAAGTTTAACAGTGCAAAACCGCAATTACTTTTGCACCAACCTAATATGATGGCGGAGAAGGAAATGGCAACCCACTCCAGTATTCTTGCCTGGAGAATCCCATGAATGGAGCAGCCTGGTGGGCTACAGTCCACAGGGTCACAAAGAGTCGGACACGACTGAGCAACTTAACTAACTAAATATGACAGCTATGAAAGCCTTCCAGGGAACAGCTGAAGAAGAGATGCATGGAGTAAGGAAGAGTGCTGAACACAGGAGCTTCTGTCTCCTTGGAGCTTGGTAATTGCACTCTCCTGCCACCCAGAAGCTCTCCAAACCCTTATTAATAAATAAGTTCATTTGTATCACTTTTTAGATTGTACATGTAAGTGATTTCATATGATATTTGTTTTTCTCTGACTTAATATGATAATCTCTAGGTCCATCCATGTTGTTGCAGATGACATTATTTCATATTGAATAACAGGGAGCATTTATTAACCATCTACTATGTGCAGATATTTGCAAGGGGTGTACCAATGATCTCATCGAATCTTTTTTTAATTTTTCATTGACTTATTATAGGATATTGAATATAGTTCCCTTATTATAAAATAACGCTCGGCTGGAAGAAGCACAAGCTGGAATCAAGATTGCCGGGAGAAATATCAATAACCTCAGATATGCAGATGACACCACCCTTATGGCAGAAAGTAAAGAGGAACTAAAAAGCCTCTTGATGAAAGTGAAAGAGGAGAGTGAAAAAGTTGGCTTAAAGCTGAACATTCAGAAAACTAAGATCATGGCATCTGGCCCCATCACCTCATGGGAAATAGATGGGGAGACAGTGGAAACAGTGTCAGACTTTATTTTGGGGTGCTCCAAAATCACTACAGATGGTGACTGCAGCCATGAAATTAAAAGACGCTTACTCCTTGGAAGGAAAATTATGACCAACCTAGATAGCATATTAAAAAGCAGAGACATTACTTTGCCAACAAAGGTCCGTCTATTCAAGGCTATGGTTTTTCCAGTGGTCATGTATGGATATGAGAGTTGGACTGTGAAGAAAGCTGAGCACCAAAGAATTGATGCTTTTGAACTATGGTGTTGGAGAAGACTCTTGAGAGTCCCTTGGACTGCAAGTAGATCCGACCAGTCCATCCTAAAGGAGATAAGTCCTGAGTGTTCATTGGAAGGACCGACACTGAAGCTGAAACTCTAATACTTTGGCCACTTCATGCGAGGAGTTGACTCATTGGAAAAGACCCTGATGCTGGGAGGGATTGGGGGCAGGAGGAGAAGGGGACGACAGAGGATGAGATGGCTGGATGGCATCACTGACTCGATGGGCATGAGTTTGAGTAAACTCCGGGAGTTTGTGATGGATAGGGAGGCCTGGTGTGCTGCAGTTCATGGGGTTGCAAAGAGTCAGACACGACTGAGGAACTGAACTGAACTGAATTATAAAATAGGACCTTATTTATGCATTCTGTATATAATAGTTTGCATCTGCTGATACCAACCTCCCAATCTAACCCTCCCCCTCTCCCTCTCGTTTGGCAACCACAAGTCCATTCTATATGTATTTGGATCTATTTCTGTTTCATAGATAAGTTCACTTGTGTCATATTTTAGGTTCCACATATTAGTGATATCATATATTTGTCCTTCTCTTACTTTGCTTAGTATGATAATCTCTAGGTCTATCCATGTAGCTGTAGATGGCATTATTTCATTCTTCTTTTTGGCTGAATAATACTCCATTGTATGTATGTACCGCATCTTTATCCATTCCTCTGTTGATAGACACTGAGGTTGCTTTTCTGTCTGGTCTGTCATGAATAGTGTTGCTGTGAACATTGGGGTGCATATATCTTTTCAAATTAGTTTTCTTTAGATCCATATATGCCCAGGAGTGGGATTGCAGGGTCATATGGTAGTTCTGTTTTTTGTTTTTTGAGGCACTCATTATTCTCCATAGTGGCTTCACCAGCTTACATTCCTACCAACAGTAGCAGGGTTCCCTTTTCTCCACACCATCTCCAGCATTTATTTGTAGGCTTTTTAATGATGGCCATTCTGATCGGTGTATATGATAAACAACTCATTGTAGTTTTGATATATTGTAATCAGTTATTAGTTATATTGAGCATCTTTTTCTGTGCCTGTTGGATGTCTTTGTAGAAATGTCTATTTAGGTCTTCTGCTTATTTTTTAATTGGATTGTTTGTTTTGTTGTTGAGTTGTATTAAGTGTTTATATGTTTTGGAAATTAAGCTCTTGTCAGCTGCATCATTTGCAAATATTTTTCTCCCCCTCTGTAGGTTATCTTTTTGTTCCTTTAAATGTTTCCTTTGCTGTGCAAAAGCTTGTAAGTTTGATTAGGTCCTGTTTGTTTATTTTTGCTTTTATTTCTATTGCCTTGGGAGACTAAGAAAACACTGTGAAGATTTACGTCAGGGAATGTTTTACCTATACTGTCTTCTAGGAGTTTTATGGTGTCCTCTCTTACATTTAGGTCTTTAAACCATTTTGAGTTTATTTTTGTGAATAGTAAGCGTGTGTTCTAACTTCACTGATATACATGTAGCTGTCCAAATTTTCCAGTACAACTTGCTGAAGAGACATTTTTCCATTGTATATTCTTGCATTTTTTGTCAAACATTAATTGACTGTAGGTGTGTGGATTTATTTCTGGGCGCTCTGTTCTGTTCCACTGATCCATATGTCTGTTTCTGTGCGACTAACACAGTTTTGATTACCATAGGTTTGTAGTATTGTCTGACGTCTGGAAGGTTATTCTCTTGCTTTGTTCTTTTTCTTCAGGATTGCTTGGCAATTCTGGGTCTTCTATGGTTCTATATAGATTTTAGGATTATTTGGTCTAGTTCTGTGCAAGGGTAATTTGATAGGGAGTACATTAAATCTGTAGATTGCTTTGTGTAGTTTGGCCACTTTAACAGTATTCTTCCACTCCAAGAGCATGGGATATATTTCCATTTCTTTGAATGAACATTAATTTTATTAATGTTTTATAGCTGTCAGTGTTCAAGTGATTCACCTCTTTGGTCAGGTTTATTCCCAAGTTTCATTTTGTTTTTGATGCAACTTTAAAAGATATACATACATACATATATATATATACATACATATTTTTTTTTTTTACATTACCTTTCTGGTATTTTATTGTTAATATAGAGAAATGCAACCAATCTCTGTATGTTAATCTTGCATATTAACCTTTGTGAGGTATGAGGTGTTAGTGTTTGGTTTCTCTCAGTTCTAGGGAAGACGTTTTTACTGCTTTGCTCTGCCACAGCTAAGGATAGGTGGGGTCAGATATGGAAATCTACCAGTGCAGAAAATAAGTTGGATTTTTGGCCCTTACTAATGCCAGTGTTTCTTCCTTTCTTTGCAGAACAAAGAGTAGAAGATGTCCGACTTATCCGAGAGCAGCATCCTACCAAAATCCCGGTAGGTCATCTCTGTTTCAGTTATTGTTAATGTACACAGAAGAGAGCACTGCTTCAGTAGTGTTTCTCCATGTGACTGCCTGATGGGCTTCTGCAGGAATCTACAACCATGCAACCAGTATGTTCACTTAGTGACCTGGAATGGAGGCGTCTTCATCTGCAGTGCAATCTGATCACTGTTTCCTCCCAAGTCCGAGTCTGCTGCCTTAATGTTACACATTTCACAAGCCATGTAAATTTTACTTGGTAGAGAATTGATAAGGGGGCTAGATCTGTTGATAAAGGGGGCTAAATCTGTTTATCAAAGAAGAGTGGAGTTCACCCTCTTCTGAAGGAAGCAGAGACTACAACTGTGGGAGAATCAATAGCTCTCAAGACGTAACTGTGACTGTACAGTCCAGGCTGCCCAACTTGGCCCCAGAGAAAGACGACTTCTTATGATCGGTTTCTTTGCAGAAGGTGGGGGGAAAGATGCTGCTCCTGTAGAATAAGGGCCTACATGTGCTGTGCCCTGGGTCCTTTGGTGGTGGACCTTAATTAGGTTTCTGTTGTGAAACTAGGTCTAGAGAGAAATGGTCAAGGAGCTTTTGGCTTCAGAGAGAGACTGAATTGTGGCCCTAGGTTCAGGGTTACTAAGTGATCTTGGGCTAATTACTAAAATTCTGAGAGGAGCTGCTGTATCTTCGTCCATAAAATAGGAAGAGACTCCCATTCCGTGTGGCTGGGAAAATTTGTGTAATTCTGGGGACATGATTGTCACCTCTTAAAGATTGCACCCACTGCTAACTTCTGCAGAAGCTTCCATGGTTGACTTTCTGATTGATCATTTCATACCAAAGTGAGGGAAGAGAAGAAGGGAAGATCTGGGATTAGGGTTGTGAAGTAGACAGAAGAGACAATAGGAAGGGTCTGGTCAGCAGGGTCAGGACTATAGGATTCTGTACTTAAAGGTATGTTTGCTGTGTTTCTTAGAGTGGTTGGAAATTTCAGTCTGTCTTCACGCCTAGGCCTACATATGACCTGGGCATGAGGTTTCTGGGTAATTTCGCTAATTTTAAGGTTTTTCTTCACTTTTGAGTACCTGCTGTGTGTATTTGCTAGCAGGTACTTGTCAGTCATTGGAATCAAAATAACCAGCCCAACAGTCCACCAGTATTCCATAACCTCCTTTTGAAATATGAATGTTTGCATACATTTTCGGTCATCTTTTTGCTAGTAGTTTCAGGTTTTTTGCAGGAGTCATATTCATACTTGCAGATACCATGTTTTGAACTTCCCTGGTGGCTCAGACAGTAAAGCGTCTGCCTACAATGTGGGAGACCTGGGTTCAGTCCCTGGGTTGGGAAGATCTCCTGGAGGAGGACATGGCAACCCACTCCAGTATTCTTGTCTGGAAAACCCCGTGGACAGAGGAGCCTGGTAGGCTATAGTCCATGGAGTCCCAAAGAGTCGGACATGACTGAGAGATTTCACTTTCACTTTCAAGTTATTGACCTTGCCAGGGAAGGTGACGATAGCTTGGCTTGCCTTACAGAACCTCATGTAGGCCCCATACAGTGGAACAGCATATATATAAGCATTTAAACTCTCAAGATTTCCCATTCCTGTCTTACAACTTCTTGTTGTTATAACAGCAGGCTAAAGAATTGCTCTACATGGGGAAGGATATCCATGGTACTCAGTAAATAGGTTAATACTAAGGCTCAAGGGCAGTCACTAGTCTGCAGTCATAGCTTATATAATGTGGCTTACCACTAAAACACAATTTTTTTTCCTTTATAGGAAGGAAGTATGGCAAGAAGCTAATGGATTTAAGTCATAATGTGGAACTACTTTTGGTCACTGCATAGTTCAAGATTCTTTTAAAACTCATTTTTTAAAAAAGCAAAGCTATCTTATAAAATGACAGAATCTCTGAGAAGTCTGCAAAAAAAAAAATTAAAAAACTGTCTCCAGATCAGCTAATCATGGTCTCTACTTGTCAGATATTTACTTAGCATTTGAGTCTATTACCATAGTTAAGATCTTAAAGTTTTATTAAAATTCTCGTCATGTCACAGGTAGTGGAATTGGTGTAGATTGAGATTAAAGCTGGTACTCAGCATCTCTGTCCTTTTAAGGCTTGGGGTCTTTTTCTGACTAGGTAGTATATTTTCATGGTTCCAAATAACAGAAGTCATAGCAGACTTTGCCCACCTGGTGGCTACCTTGCCCTTCTCTGAAGGCAGCCATGTTGTCTCGTGCACCTTATTTCATAAGGAACAAGTGTGCTGTTGTAAACCCTGTTTTGGCATGTGCCAGTTACAACAAAGGAAGTAGTTTTACTATTTTTCACTGTTAATGGCTATTTTAAAAACCACTTTTGTGCTTCTTTTCTAGGTAATAATAGAACGATACAAAGGTGAGAAACAGCTTCCTGTCTTGGATAAAACAAAGTTCCTGGTGCCTGATCATGTCAACATGAGTGAGCTCATCAAGATAATAAGGTATTTAATCATCTTTTAGACTTATTTCTTTGGGTAACTTCTCATTCTTTAACAGGCTTACAGATAAATCTACCATCTAGTTCTGATAAAAATCTATGCAACTTAATACTATAAGGTGTTTCATTTCTGAGTTTTAAGGTTTCTTAACCTGCTGAATCTCAAGTCCCTTCTGATTCTTTCATCCTGACATCTATGTAGATACCACGAGGGCTCAGTAGTTTGGTGCATGGGCTTAATTAGTTGCTACCACAAAGCATGTGGAATCTTCCCGGAGCAAGGATTGAACCTGTGTCCCCTGCATTAACAGATTCTTATCCACTGCGCCACCAGGAAAGTCCAGCATACGAGTTTAAAACTGGCCTAAGGAATGTAGTAAAAATGATCTATCAAGGATTATCGTTAATACTTATCTTGCATATAGTCATAGAAAACATTCTGTGCTTTGTGAGAAATTCAGATCATCAGTTAAGTCATATTTCATTTTGCCAGAAGCAACATTAGCAAAATCTTTATACTTTTATACTATCCAATGTGGGTGATATTTTGTACATTCTCCCTGTGTATTGATGTATCTATTTCTTCACGTGTTTTCTTTCAACAGAAGGCGCTTACAGCTCAATGCTAATCAAGCCTTCTTCCTGTTAGTGAATGGACATAGCATGGTGAGTGTGTCCACTCCGATTTGTGAAGTGTATGAAAGCGAGAAGGATGAAGATGGATTCCTGTATATGGTATACGCCTCTCAGGAGACTTTTGGAATGAAATTATCTGTGTAAGACTAAAAGAAAAATGCGTCTGTTACAGAATTTTTTAAACCCTTACCAAGGAATAAAAAAGGGATGTTACCAACTGAGGTTGATCAGTTCATCTAATCACCGATCATCAAAACAGTAGTTTTCTGCCTAGGAGTTTTAGGATGGTTTTTTTTGTACTTCAAGCAGAAAAACTGAGCTCCAAATGAGCACATTCAGCTTGGGGAAACTTTATTATTTAACCTAGGCTATCTTGTTTTTAAATTTAATGTTAAAAAATAAAATACTTTGCATTATAAGTTGCCAATAATATAGACCTTCAAGTTAATGTTTTTTTTCCTCAAAAAGAAAACTTGCAGTTTTGAGCATTCAGAGAGACATTGTCTTCTCTAGGTTCACAGAAGCTGCCAGCTTTTTATAGAAGGGTTTGCAGTCAACTGGAGGAATCTCCTTGAGAGGATCTTTAAGTGTATGTTGTCAGGTATAGCCACCCACCCCCAATGCATTTGCCATAATAGTGGGCAAAAAGCAGGGTGAATGGGGGTGTATAGGAAATAAGGAAACTGTGCTGCTGTCCAGGGTCACCACTTGCTAATAAGTGTGTTTCAAGTTAGCACTCTCATTCCGGAGTTCTCATTTGGTTTGTTCTCTAGACAGTAACACAACACCACTGCTCAACAGGAACCTTGAATAATTTATAATTTTGGTCAAGTTTTTCAGAAGGCCTAGAGAAAGAGAATGACATTTTTTGTTTTGAATATTCTCTTAAGAGCTCAAAATGGTGCCTGCTTTGGTAAATAAACAAGCAGTTACATGGGTTTCATTCTTTGGGACAAAGGTAGAAAACTGCAGGATACTGAAACTAAAAGCATTAAAATTCAGATACACTTCTTCTGCCTTTTGGCTTGTAGCTGTAGATGATCCATGTTTTATGTTGTGTTGTGACTAAAATGTTATTAAAACATTTTTAAGAGTATTTCAGTTATCACTGTTAGGTCAGGCAGTCATCAAAGTACTCCCGCTCCATGTGCATGTCAATTTTGAAAATAGCAAAAGGAAACGTTCTTCACAGATATTGTCAAACGTTAAACATTTTTGAAGTCCAACTAGAATAAATAACGAGTGCTTCCTACTACCTGCATGGGGTTCACTATGTACTATTTTTTGTGAGAGCTACCACAGAAGGATCACAGACCCACTTGAGACTGTACACGTAGCAGGTCACCATTCATCCTTGTGTATCTAGATGTGTGTGGAAAACCTGTATCTGTTAGTGGCAGTTATTTACTGTAAATGAGGAAGAAAAAGCAATATTACTGCATACGGGCACTCAGCCCCAATCTACTCTTCCTGCTGCATGCACCTGTCCACATGTAACTTTTAATATGTATATTTTTACATTATGTACATTCTTAATTAGCCTGTCTTGTTTAGATTGTATACATCATTATATCTGACATTCTTGTAACTACTGTGTGATCAATAAGATTCCTATAAGAAACTCTGCTTTTTAAAGACAAAAATACCATGTTGAGAGGGCTGACTTAACTTATATCCCACATTAATGGGTGGTCACTCTATTTATAGGATCTTTAAAACATTTTTAATGAACTAAGGTGAATAAAGGCACAACTAAAAACTCATCAAAGTTCAAGTTAATGGCTTAGTATTTGAGACTTGCAGTCTGTACTATCCAAAGCCAAGTGGATAATACCCTTCCCAGTGAGGAGTGTTGAGGCTGGCCTCACTGTGGGTGTAGGGACACCCATCTCTGAAGGTCTCTGCCTTAGGAACAAGAGACCTTGCTCCACCTTGCTCACACTGGTCAAAGTGTCCTGCCTTCAAAAAACTCAATTCTCTTAAAATTACAGATGTGCCACAAAGTGTGGGGGCGGGGGACGGGTCGGGGGGTAGGTGTTTTGTGGGAATAAGCACTTGAAAACCTGCTTTAAATGAACTAAAGTACAACACACAAAGTATTGACTGTGTGTGGGGTGTGGTCTGGAAGGCATTACGTGGTGGTATGTGGTACCTGACATGGCCGGGTTGGGAGCTGTATAAACAGCAGGTGTGCACGTGATCTCCATCCTCAGAGGCCCCAGGCATGACCATAGGAAGGCCTTCCCTATCTGAGGGGCTGCAACCTAGCAGGTCCCAGGAGTGGCCAGCTGTGTCTCCTGATGCTACTTACCTGACAGGAACCCTGACCAGTCCTGGAACCATGCATATGCACGTGTTTTTCTCCGGGTATCCACAAGTCTGAGAAGACCAAGCCAAACTGGAAATTTCATGCTAGGGAGAAAGTCCCTGAATTCTCTCTCTGTGGCCTGCACTGCTCAGGGTAGCACCATGGACCAGGGCAAACACATGCTTGTTACCTGCCACCACTCGAGTCCAGAGAGGACATGGCCACAGATGCCAGGGCACACTCACCATGAGTTTGGAAACGTCCGAAGGACAGTTGATCTAGTAATGCTGACCCTGATTATGGAACTGGGAGTTGGAACACCTTAAAACCAATCCCAAATCAATTCACATTTCTATTCATAGAACATTTTTTTAAAACCCAGGAAACCAGACAGTGGATTTAAGACCAGGTATCCCTTTTTTAACACTGAGAAGGCGGCGGAAAGAACAGACTTCCCTAGCTTGGAAATCAAGAATTGCGATTGGAAAGGATATGTGCCTCGTATTCTATGAGACAAAGACCTAATAAAAAGAACCTTTTTTTTTTTTTAATTTTTATTTTCAGTACATTAAATTTACTCATAAAAACATTCTAAAAATGTACAATTTTTCCTTTTTAACAAAGTATAATAAAACATAAAAACCCCAAAAACAGAATACTTGACATTTACAATTCAAAATCAAATTAGCAGAATATTAAATATTTACAAAACTATATCTTTTAAAAATATTTATAAAGTTACATGCAATTTTGTAGAATTGACATAAAAGAATGGCTCAAAAATGGGAGAATTTTCCTTCATTCCTAAAAAGAAATATGTCCAATAGAAGCTGTGAAGATTCTTGAGTACACGAGGTCTTCAGTTTCAGTACCAAAGCCTGTCTTTGTGCATCTAAGAACTTTACGCATGAGGGGCTCCTCACAGCACCGGGATGGACTAGCCGGTGCTCCCCTCCCTCCAATAACAGTGTAGTAACATTGACCTTTGGCCTCAACCAGCACAGTACGTAGTTTGCGAGTGTTGATTAAAGATACTCACTTTGATTCAGAACCTCGGGACTTTTCAGTAATTGAGCCTCTTCAGAACCCATGGATGTAAATGTCACCTGCCTCATTCTTTGGGAGTCATCTGCACTTTGGAAAGGACGGCCACCTCGCTCAGGATCCACAGGCCCATCCACTGGATGGGTGGTCGATCTGAGCAGGGTCACAGTTTCCCTTACAACCTTTAAGACTCTTGGACACGTAACACCATCAGTTACCAGTGTGTGAAACTAGCAAGGCATCTAGTAAGCCATCACGGAAGCAGGAAGAGTGACAATGACAAGAAGCGAGGAGGGTGCAACCCAGCTCCCGCTCAGAAAAGTGCTCACTAGCAACACTGGAGTGAGTGGACAGATGCAAGCCTCGGTCAGCCTGTGCTCAGACGGGAACGCGTTACAGCCGTGTAACGTTAGGCAAAGTTACTACCCGCTCTGCACCTCCATACAGCGTGCAGTATAAACTATGTGGGACTTCTTGCGATAAAGGACCTAGAATTCTAAACTGGTAAATTAAAATACTGAACCTACTGACTACTATATTAACAAGCGGAACTCGTGTAATTTTTTGGAGATTATAAATGATGCTGGTTTTTTAAAACATCCAATCACATACCTGCTTTCAAGAAAATAGTTTTGTCTTTATTATTCTAAGTGCTAGCTCCCATTTTTCTCAGTGCTCTTTAGCAATTAGAAGGTTTTAACATTTATACACTTTCCAATTTTCAATATCATAAAATAAAAATTAGAAAATAAGGTAGAAAATCGAGTGTTCTGTTTTAAAAAACAAAACAAAGATTAGTGTTTTATCCCAACGTTGTATCTACTTCAATCTGTACATTCCACTTTCCCCATTCTCGGGGATAGAAACTTTAAAATATGACAGACTACACAGAGCAAAGTGGCTGGGGCCACAGCATTTGGAAACTGAGCCCACAACTTCAATGACTAGTTGAAAGGGTCAGTTTGATCTGTGTTTCTAGCTGATAAGGAAATGCCAAATGCTCTTAAGGCTCACTGACTGTGGTTGCTTCTGGAGAGAAATTTCATCAGAGTGAATACTGCTCGCAAATATTCCCAAGTTCGAGTATGGGACTCACTCACTCGAGAAGAGGTCTCACGGTTCGGCAGCTGAATGCTCTGTGCCTGTGTGTCCTGTGTTTACATTTTACCGTTAGCAACTCTGAGTGGCCACACATGCATTTTCAAAGACAGCTAGAAGTTTCTCTGAGACTTCTGATGACTGGAACACAGCCACACAATGTCTGAACCTATTTCTCTCAATTTGAATGTCATACTTCAAACTGAAGTTTGTTCTGATTTTTTGTTGTATTTAACGCTAACCTCTAATATTTATCAAAACAGTTATAAGGGTAACAACAGACACTTTCATTCCCCAATACTGACGACTAAAACAAAAAAAAACCTAAATATGATTTTTCTCTTTTGTTATGAGACGGTTTTCAACAATTTCACTGTGTTGAAATAGGATTTATTTAAAATAGTTCTTTGTTTAAAAAAAAACCAAAAAATTTTAAAAGTTTGGCTTTCAGCACATATCCAGGCCACTGTAACGGCCTTCAGAAATATTAAAATCGTAAACATCAATGAACACTCCAAGTCTTCCTTAAACATAATATGACAAGTTCCAGTCTAGTACTCTTTAAGGCAAAGTTGTGTCAGTTCTCACAATTTTGACATTTTGTAGTGTTTATAATTTAAGAGATCAATGTAACATTCCCCCAAAAAGCTGTTGTAAGCATCATCATTACTTCAAAACTGTAGATAATACTGTGTGCCAAGAAGAGAGAGAATACAGAGGTCTGTCAATTCTGCATTGCATAGAAATAAAACTCTACTAAAATAAAACTCTAAAAAACTCTACTAAAAGCCTTTCATTAAAAAAAGTAACAACTTTCTGCTTTAGTTTCCAAGAAGTCAGGAAACTGATCTCAAAAATTTGAAGCCTTACAACACAATGCCTCAAATTCTAGGGTACTCTTTTGATTTACACCAATTTTGCATGAGGCTGATTGTCCCATTTTAAGAATGGTCTGAGTATTATTATTTTCTTCTCTTTTAAATATTCAACTGGAAAATCCCTGGGCAAGGCCTTACCAATCGGTATTTTAACATTGAAGGCTGTAGCATTTAAAACAGTATTATTGAAGCACAAAATTCCCTTTAGCCATGAAGCTTTAAGTCCCTAACTTTCACAACAAAAGCTCTCAGTGCAGTGGGGTAAAACTGAGAGCTGCGTGGTGGACTTTATTTCCCACCTTGATAAAACTAGACTTCTGCAGATCCTGCAGCTCTGTCCTGTCGGTGTAGTCTCTTTCAGAGTCTTAACCACTTTCTATTGTAGTTTTCCGGTAATTTTTTAAATGGAATTAACTATTGATACAGAGCCTAATACAAAAGAAGTTGACAGGAGAAAATTTCAGTCGTTTGCTCAGAGATTGTAGGACTGTATTATTGTTGAAAGGTCTGTCTCAAGTGTGAATCCGTTAGCAGTGAGCCTTGGGGTCCTTGGGAAGTCCATGGGAGATAAAATAACTTGCAAACTTGGCTAAGGATACGCAGCCTCCCGTCAGTGCCGCTCACGAGGCCATGCTGCTATCGCGTCTGCCAGGGTTCCTTCACGGGAAAGACGACAGGACTCAAAGCTCTGAAGGGCTGGGAAGGAAGGTGTCCTCAAAGCTTTGACAGCTAGGGATTCTCTGGGACTTGGACCCTTTTAGAAATTAAGTTGTTGCAAGTAACTATTTCTATTTAATAATGTAGTTTAAATGTATTTGCAGGAAGAAATAAAAATAAAAACCTGAAACTGCTACAAGTGCTTTTAAGGAGGGAAGGAATACTAAAATCTCTGTTGTGTACTAAGTCATGTAGCCTGCTGGTGCCGACTCTATAAAGACGGATTCTCTGAGTGTCTTGCACTGACTGGTCTCAGGGAGTCTGTCTCCCAGAACTGCAGAGATTGACATCAGTTTACATTCTTCTGTAGTGCAATCCTTAA
The DNA here is from genome assembly GCF_963930625.1 of Muntiacus reevesi. Taxonomy (NCBI): domain Eukaryota; kingdom Metazoa; phylum Chordata; class Mammalia; order Artiodactyla; family Cervidae; genus Muntiacus; species Muntiacus reevesi. Next base: position 226,373,758 of record NC_089250.1, read on the forward strand.
AAAGCCCAGAGATTAGTGCCTAACCACTGTTAAGAACAAAACAGAACAAACAGAACAAAACAAAGGCGACATTTTCCCTCACCAGGGGTGTCAAGAGTCCGACTGGTAGAACTCCACTTGGAGAACTCCGACCTTCAGTTCTCGATTCCAACCTCACGTAGCTGCCCTGGAATTACGTGTGAGCCTAGAAGGACCAATTATGGCAATGCTCTTCAGGAGACGGCAGGTCTCTGCATTGCGACCAAGGGTGGAGGTGGCCAGTTTTCACCCATAGTGGAGATACCCACTAGGCCAGTCCTGACATCAAGCTCCCGTCTAGGATTTTGGCAATAAAACTGAGTTTGATGCATTCCTACGCTAGGTTTTCTATCCAGTCTAGTAAAGTAAAGCACCTTTGGATTAAAAATATTAAGCTCAACAGCAACTAGACTTCTCAGTTTTGTATTTAATTTTCCTTAGGTCTCCATGGCTTAATAGTGTTCTGTTGCCAGAGAAAAATATCAATCTGTGGAGTCCAGACTTTCTGCTGGAGGGGCATATTTCAACCTAAAAGTACCTAGAGAAGGGGGAAAAAAAAAAAAAGAGATCAAATTTGAATCACCATAGAATTACTGCCATGATCTGTCCAAAGTTATTTCCGGAGTCACTGGTCAAGATTTGGGTGCTGGAAATCTAAACCACCTCTTCTAACCACTCCCAATTCCCCTGCTGCACCCCCAAACTCTTTTGTAAAGTTTATCATATCAGACAAAGGGTGCAGAGACTACCTAGTTCCCAGTCCTTTCCCTCAAACTTTGGGAGCTCAGACAGCAAGAATTGGCCCCTTCCCTGGGGCAGGGCCAGGGAGGCCCGACCCCACAGTGGGCTCTGGGCTCGCTGCCTCAGGAGACGCAGCACCATCTGTCAACGGGGGTGGCCACAGCCCACAGGCACCCCACCTGCCACCAGACCCGACTCCAGGCTGTCTGTGCAGCTCCCCTCAAAAGTCTCCAGAAAGCAAGTGGCTGACTGTCCAGCTTTCCCCATGCCCAGAAAAACAGCAAGAACAAACCTGGTGTGGTAACGAAAGCGACACACACCTGACTAAAGGAGACAAAAAAATAGCGAGTGGAAGTAGGAAAGGGGGGAGGAGGAAGATACAGCACAGGGAGCGAGGACACCACGGAGCCACACGGCGGCCACGGCCACGCCACTCTGGACCGGGGACACAAGCGGGGACAGAGTCCCATCGGCAGCGCCTGCGCTCACACGCCACGCCCTCGGTTCTCAGGTAACACTGGGGTGGCTCTCAATCACCCACGCTTGCTCCCCAGTCACGTGGCACAAAAGAACAGACCGCGGAGCCATCGGGCCACGGCCAGCGAGCCACACTGGAGTGAGGAGCAGGCGGAAATCATAAAGACAGTCTCAGAACCAAAGCTGCCCTCGGGGCTGCACAGCCCATCAAGAGTTTGGTGCCTTTTCAGAGAGCACTTGAAAATCACTTCTTGCTTGCTTTAGAAAAAAGGAAGTTGATTATTATTTTCATAAAAAGGACACTCCTGTCTGGATCTCTCCACCTCGAGAGCCTTTACCTTGCCGATTGAAGTCCATGGACGGCTGCTTGCAGTCCTGAGCGCGGTGACCGGTGGCCCCACAGTTGTAACACGAGAGGTTCCCGCTCTTTTTGTGACTGGAACCATTGCTACTGCCCACCAAGCCCTGGGCCTGGTAGACGCCCGCCGCCCCCATGAAGTTCTGCACAGGCGGGACGGTGAAGGCGGACTGGCCGCCCAGCACGGGCTCTGGGCCCACGCCGCTGCCGTAGGGCGAGTGCACGACTGGGAAGGCGCCGCCGCCATATTGCTGGGCACCCACGTAGCCGCTGCCGCACACGGGGCTGAAGGGCAGGAACGGGAAGGGGAAGACTGAGGGCCCCGAGAACGGGTGCTGGAAGTAGCTGGCGTAGCTGACGGTCAGGCCGCTTGAGCCGCAGCTCCCGCTGCAGCCGCACGACGTGCACACAACACAGCCGGGCGGCGGGGCGGGCGCCGGCTGCTGGGGCACCGGCTGCTGCTGATGGTGGTGGTGGTGGTGGTGGTTCTGGGCCGAGGCGGGGAGGTTCCCGGGGGAGCTGCCGCCGCCACCGCCGCCACCACTGCTGCTGTAGAAGCTGCTTTCGGGGACCGAGGAGAGCGCGGGGCTGGAGCTGGGGGCCGGGCAGCTGGGCACAGTGGCCATGTTTGCGAAGGACGGGGAAGGGTGGCTACTGGAGGCGGCAGTGTTGCTGTTCGCACAGAAGCTGCCCTGCAGGGGGCCCACGGGCACACTGCTCATCGCAGAGAAGGCAGCTTTGGTGTTGGCTGTGTACAGAGCAGTCCGGGGGTTTATTATTGCAGGGGGCACGCTTATTTGCACATTGTTAGAACAGGAGGTTTGCCCAGAGATGGCGGAATCCGCAGGGACAGACGAAGACACCAGGAGTTTGATGGGCGGCCGAGCCACGTGGAAGACGGTGCTGGACGTCCCCGCGGCAGCGGTGCTGGCTTCCACCACCAGGGCCGGCTGCTGTGCCGGCTTCATCACCCTGTCCAGCGCGGACGCGTGGACGACTTTGGTGCGGGGACCAAAGGAGACAGTGGGCGACACGGAGCTGCTCTCGGCGAGTCCGGAGAGGACCTGCATGGGCTGATGGGGGGTGGACGAGGGGAGCGCGTCCATCATGGCATTGCCAAAGCTCTTGTCCACTTTGATGCTGCTTCTTGGTCCAGAGACTTTACTGCGCTCCTCAAGGGACAGCAGCGAGTGCACAGAGGACGAGAGGAGCTTCATGTCCGTGCCCCCCCTTTCCGCCTTGTGCACGGAGTTCAGCATCCGGATGGGTGCGATGTGCGAGGCCGCCGTCATCATCTGGGGGGGAAGCGAGTGGTGGCCCGACGGGGTGGAGCCCGCCTCGTTCTGCACGGGGAGGACCTGCGCCGTGGGCCGGGCGGAACTTGACGTGAAGTGGTTCAGCAGCATCACGGGCTTCTCCTTGTCAGGGCCCTCCAAGTGGATCTCTACACCTAGAGGTGGAAACAGCATCAGCACAGCCTGCTTGGGCCGGGCGGGGGCAGTGCCTCGCGAGCCACATAGGAAGGAAGGGCATCCTTACGTCTGTCGTTCTCTTCCGCGCTGTCAGAGCTCTCTTCCCGGGCCTGCACACCCATCGGGCTGGGCGAGGAGCTGGAGCACTCGGAGGAGCTGCCTTCCCGGGCCGTCTGGTGAGGGGGCTGCTCCACCTCCACCCGCAGCGCTGTGGAGAAGGCACAGGTGACAGTCCAAAGGTGGCACTGAGGTCCTCGAGCCACAGGACACAGCGCTGGCTGTGCCCGCCTCTCCCGCCCGCAGGCATGCCTGTTGCACTCGTCTTTACATCAGCCCCAAGGAGGCAGGTCCTACCCTGTCCCTACGCACACAGGGTTGAGGCTCCCATGCTCAGCAGGTGCACACGTGGCCATGGCCTCGGCTCCCCAAGCACGTGCCAGACCAGGAGAAGCACCAACCACCAGGTGCTCCCAGAGCAGCCCTCCAACAGAGACCTCTGTGTGCTGAGGCCCCGGGACACAAGACCTTTTCGGTCAAACAAGTACCGAAAAGATGCACTGGCAGTTTTTTCTTCGGAAGTTCCTGTCACTCTTGATGTTTCTAGTGCATAAGGAAAACAGCAGAAGGGCTGTTACCGTGGTCCTCCACCACCCCCTGAGGAGAGGAAGGCAGGGGGAAGGGGAGAAGGCTGGTGGTCTGGCATCAAGGACTGCAGGGTGGACCTGCAGGGCAGCAGCCTAGGGCCACCTCTCTGCACCCATGTGAAGGGGAGAGACTGGCATCTATTTTCACACTTCCTGTTCTTTCCCTCTCACCAGAGCAGTTTCTGGGTCTAAACCTTTTGCCCAAACAACTTCAGGCAAGTCACCCGTCTCCAGCTGTGAACCTAAGGTCCCTTCTATTTGTCTACTGCAGAAACTACAAGAACTAAAATGATGAAAAGCAACTAAGTACTAGCAGATGAAAATGGAAAAGCGGTGTGACCTAAGGTCTGATCCTCCCCAGAAGGGCCCTGGGTTGGGGTGCACCCGGCCACCCACCTGCAGCATGGCTGCCTCGCACCGTCTGTACGGGCCCCACGTGGCTGGTGGGGGGCACGCGGGCCACCCCGCTGCTGCTGACCGGGGCAGGAGCCGAGGGGTTCAGGCACCGTTTCTCTGACTTCTCCCTGTGCGACAGGAAAGCACACCAACAGCCGAGTGTTAGTTCTGCTGAACAAACTCTCAGTGCTTCACGTGAGAGGTCGTGAAGTCGCTCAGTCGTGTCCGACTCTGCGAGCCCATGGACTATAGCCTACAAGGCTTCTCCGTCCATGGGGTTTTCTAGGCAAGACTACTGGAGCGGGTTGCCATTTCCTTCTCCAATGCTTCACAGACGCTACTTAAGTACACATATTCCTCACAAGGATGATTTCCATCAAAATAATCCCTAGGGTAGAAGATAACCGACTTGTCAGATTCACTCTAAAGGGTTGTTGCTAGCAAACCAAAGCCACATTTGTAGAGTTTTAAGAGTATTAATTAAGGTTTGCTAAGCCACCAGCAGTAACAAGTCCTAGTATCTGTTACTCATGTTAGAAACTAAAATGAACACATTTCATAAACAATCTCACACTCACTTCTCCAGCTCCAGTTGAGTCTTCAGTTTTTTCTTTGCTCCCATGGTGAGGGATTCAAATTTATTTAGATCTTCTTCCGTAAGGCTCAGAAACTTCCAGAGAAGAAACAAATTACAAAGTTACTGAGAATTAACTAGGATTCTGAAAACAATGAACTTGCAGTTTAACTTAATAAACATATTCGACCCCTCGGATACGTAAACCCATAAAACTTAAGCAGATAATAAAAGACAGGAAAACATTACAACATTTACTTGCTAGGTGACTTGGTGTCCAGAGTCCAAAATACAAGACACCCATTTTGCATCTGAGGGTCACAGGCTGTGTTTCCCGAGCCTCCGGCACAGGTGTCTGAACCGGAGCTGGGGGAAGGTGGGGCCCCTGGAAGGCACGTGCTGTGCGGGCAGGTGATAAGGACAGTGTCCTGCAGTCTCAACTGCTACTGGGATGCAATTCACGGAAATGTCTCCTGCTCCAGGGACGGACCGACTCCCACAGACAGGAGCATCGTCCTCTTTAGCAGCTCTTGTTTCTTAGAATCATGGGACACCAGCAACTCTGTTGAGTAGCAAGTGATCCAGAAAAGCAGATGCCATCCAAACTGAATGGAAACCTAACCCACTGCCCTTACACTAAGAAAAATATCCTACTTGGTTCTTGTGACGGTCCATAATATGATCTGTGATTTTAGCCTTTTCAACTACATACGTAACACTACAACTTTTTAAACTGATCATGAACAAGGATAGTAAAATCTGTTGTTTTTAAGACTTATGAATCCTAAACTGAGAGTACTGAAAATACACTTAAAATGTGTTTTTTATTAGCAGTAAAAGCTTGATTTCTAGTTCTTCAATTGCAGATTTTTGGACGCAGGAAATGTTTACAGAGATCAAAGCTACCACAGCACTTTATCCAGCAGGGGGCGCTCAGAGTTCAAACATCCCCTATAGGTCTAATTTATCAGAGATATTGAAACTTGAAATTTCAGAATTTAACCATGGGAAAAAAAAATGCTTCTTGTCAAAATTCTATTATAAAAATACTTTCTATGTAGGACTGCTTGAAAAATACAAAATTCATCTATTCCTTTAGCTATATGCCCTTAAGAAAGCCAGGTCATCAGCCAGCGTTTACCTGGGTCAAAGTATGTGGGATCCTTTAAAAAGGCCTTCACTGAGGGGCATCTAAGAAAGGGGGTGTGAGCACCAGAATCCACTACTTCCACCCACTGCAGGGTGGCTGGAGGCACAACACCCTTCACATCACACACAGCAAGTATCTACTTGGGAAGACCCCAAACTACCTTTAAAAAGCTGTTTGTTCACAAGCAATCTATGTTCCAGTTTTTGTTTCCAACTGCAGGCAGCTTCAAATTCAAATCCACGGCCCCTTCCAGTGAGCTCCCGGGAGTTGGGGGGCATGCACCTGGCAGTGTTAAGGACCAAGTGGCACGACCTCCACGACACAAACACTGCCGAAACCCAGCTTGGTTCCTCTGGGAACAAGGTCCGAAGAAAGATCACCCGAGACAACAAGCGTGTTCTATCTGCCTGCCAGTAACCAACATACCTTCTCCATCGTGAGCTGTTTAAAGACAGGGTAATACTTGTGCAAACGCAGTTTCCGAAGCCAGTCTAAAATCCCGTTTTGTTCCTGGGTCTGCGGGGCCTGCAGGCTGGACGGCATCAGGATGGTGGGCGAGCTGTCCATCGGGGTCCGGTAGGCCAGAGCTGAGCCTGCACCCCCCGAGTGCGAGCAGTGGGGCAAGGCGGCCGCGCTGGCCGAGTGCTGCACATGGTGCTGGGCGCTGCCCTGAGAGGATGGGATGCCGGCCACTCCACACACAGGCCTGCAAGGACAGCAGACAGGTGGTTTTCAAACATTCACGGCCTCCACTCAAGACCAGGCTCCTCAGTCTGTCCTGAATCTGTGGCCGATTCCACTACCAGCCTTCAAGTTGCTGCCTCTGCCACTACACCACTGCCCCGGGTGACCATGTGTGGACATGGATGTGTGTGCGCACCTGTCTAGACACGGGGCCTGAGCATGTGTACACACATGTGTGTGTCACCGCCAGACTTCTGGTTGAGCTGCCTAGTTTTTTTCTGTTGTTTCTATCATAGGATGATACTGACAATCATATACTAAAATCGACTCCAAACTTTTTTTTTTAAAGTAAATTCCAGAAAGCTGGAAGGAGCAAAAGCATCTCTCTTTGTCCCAGCCCCTTCCACACTAAACTGCAGACCCACAGATTTATCATGTGCTCACATACTCCAGGTGAGGGGGTGAACAAGAAAGGCAGGACATCAAAGACCTCCTTGCCTGACTAGCATCCGTAGGACCAAGTGTGTGTGTGTGTGCGTGCACACACAAACACCACATGTGAGGTCAGCCCATTTTAGTGAAGGCTGTCAGTCCACACAGATGACAGTCCGCTTGTCACCTGGGCACCACCACAACCACTGTCGGGCCCCAGCCGGCAGAGAACCCCTAGAGCAGCAACTCTGGCCCTTCATGGATTTAATCACTCCCTGAGAGCTTGTAAAAATGAAGATTCTCAGAAATTCTAGTTTCCTAGAATGTATAGGGCCCAGAAACTGGCATTTGCAATAAGGGTCTTTGGGAATTCTAATTCCAGTGGCTCAGAGAACCCCTTTTTTCCTATTTTTTGAGAAATCAAAAAGTGGATTATCTCTATCCAATTCTTATCCAATATTACTAGTTAAGACTAAGATCAAGAATGCCTCAACTCCAGAAACAACTACTGACACACAGTGAAGCAAGCTCTGTAGCAAGGCTGATGGAAATGTGCTGGTTGCATGGTAGAAGTCTCACCTTCCAGACACGCCCATCATGGTACCGACTTTAGAAAGGGAAGGGTTGCCAGGACCTGCAAGTTAAAATGAAAATAATTCATTCACAGACCATAAAAATATTTCTACTTTTACTGAATTACATTTTACAAACTCACTTGGACTTTGAAGCTGTTGGGTGGGAGAAGAAGTGCTGAAAAATTTCTTAACGTGGTCATTTTTTAACACATGAGAAGGTAATGAAGCCAAATACCTAAAAAAGAAACAGAGTCGTTTTATCAGCATAAAAATGTATTATTACCAAAAAGTAACTGGGAGAGAGATTTTAATTTTCAATTAAGAGACATTTGTATCAGAGAAATAGTAAACAGAAGTGTCTTAACCTCTAATCTTCCTGTTTTATTCAGTTTAGCTCTTGGCAGGATTCGTGTGTCTCCCGGAGCCCCTTCCCTCGTTTACACTGCATGAACAGAGTCTCTCGGGGCCCACAACATGCGGCCTGTGGTCTCCGCTGCCGGGGGGCACTCCGACGGCGGGCCCAGTCCCTGGGCCCTGGCAGCAGGGCTCCCTCCACAAGCATGTACAGGACAGCGTGCAGGACACCCTCAGGGTCCAGAGACACTGGGCCCAGGAGACGTTTTATTAGGTCTCCCTTTCATCCTTTCTACTACAGGACAGAAAAAATAACCAGATTTTATTTCGTAAGACTGTCAAAATTACAGCACATGGTGGCATATACTTTGGAATTCCTTCACTTGTATATCCTCAAAAGCATGCCCGGGTTGTTTCACACGGTGCTGCTGCAGGGGGCTGCTCTCCATGGCCTTGGAGGGGTGGACGGGAGAGGAGCATTACCTCAGGTCCGCTTCCAGATCCATGTGGTTTCGCTCTACATAAAAGGAATCTGGGCCAGCTAAGCAAGGAATGAATTTCTCCAAATTTTCTTCAGGATACAGCTGAGACAACTGAAAGAGACAAAAAGGCCCAAGAAGTATTGCACGATCCACTTTACAGAACCAGGACTCAGTGTGAGAGACACCTGGGCAGGTCAAGGAGGTGGCGTCTGCTGGTGTGAGTCCGGGCTTCTGCATTCACTGGGACGTAGGAAGCCACAGCCCACCACAACACAGGGAGCTGGGCGGCAAAGCCACCACATTGACCCAACTCCAACAGGGACCTGCCCTCCGAGGAGACAGTGCACATGAGCCGTCCAGTCACGGCAGAGCACGAGGAAGAGGCGGCTGCCATACGAGCGGGCGGAGGAAATGGGCAGGGATAAACACGCCCCACAGGCTGAATGCGGGTCAGGCAGCAGCCGGCCAGGAGCCCAGGCACGGGGCAGGGAGGCTGTGCCCTCACTTCTGAGCTCTCTTCTGTGGGCGGCAGGCCGCAGGGAGCCTCTGCAGGTGGCACAGGGTGCAACAGCTATCCTGGGGGCCAGGCGAGAAGCCCCATACTACCCCCTGGAGCCTGCTTCCCCATCCAAAGCAGAAAGCCCACAGGCCACTGGGGGAGAGATGAGATGGCGCCTGCTCCCAGAGCTCAAGCACAACCCCCAAGTTTCTGGGGATGAGGCAGAACACCTTCCTGCCTCTGGGAGAAGAGGAAGAAGAGGAAGTCCTCCTGACACTGGTCATTTCTCAGGGAAGGTAAAAAGAAAACCCCTCCAGCCCCGAGGAAGGGCAGGAAGCCCTCCTGAGAGGAAGGGCCGGCAGGAGCACAGAGTGGACCAGGTCCGCTGCTGGGGAGGGAAGGGCAGTGACGCTGAGAAACGGCCCCAACCCTGTGCCTGGAGCCTGGGCTGCACCAGGACGGGCAGCCCCCATGCCCACCACAAACCTATCACCAGCAACAAGTAACAGCACCCTCCCTGGGAGTGGAATCAACGGGGCAGAAAGACCCCCTCTGTTCCACAGGTGAGGCAAGACCACACCACACTCCTCTCAAGGCTCCAGGGACCAGCAGGTCTCGTTGGGGGAACCCAAACCCAGCTCTGCTCCTGATAAGACTAACCTGAAGCCGCACTAATGGTTTGATGGATTCCATTTCCCAGCTAGTTCTAGACATGATGTCTAACATTCAATCAAAAATTATAAGATAAAAAAGAGGTGGTAATCGATTGTCAAGATACTCATCAGAACCAGACTCAGAAATAACCCAGATATCAGAGCTATTAGATTACTTGAAAATGAACAAAAACCTCTAAAATTATGGTACCTGAGATGAAGAATTCAGCTCCTCAGCAACCTGGACAGAGCTGAGGAGAAACATCCCTCAACCTGAAGACAGGGCCAAGTGCACGTAACTCAAGGCCCAGGAGGAGGCAGTGGAGAAGAAATACTGAAGGAGGCAATGGACACGATAGTGAGGCAGAGGCCCAGAAGGGCAGAGGACCCGAAGTCAGGTGAGTGTCAGCTGCTGCAGATAGCCAGACAAGAGCAGCAGGGTCTGCCAGCATGAGCGGAGTCCAGAGAAGCGCCTTATCACAGAACGAGTGGGGAGGCCCAGAAGAGAGGAAACTCAGCGGTCTACATGCTGCAGAGGGACGGGAGAGCCCGGGGCAGGACCCACAGCCCTAGAAAGAAGGCCTGTGGCGCCCTTCAGGGCAGGGCAGGCCAAAACGAGAGATGTGATCGAGCAACTTCTGTCCAAGCTTTTCAGCTCGATTTTCTCCCATGGGATGTTTTCCCTCATCTTATAATCAAACTGCCAGCTGCACTTTGGAGACACCGCAGCTGTGCTGGCTCCACTCGACGAAGGTGACCACCTCAGATGCGCGACTGTGGCTAACGTGGTTCACCGCCTGGCACAGGCTAGGCTGAGCGACTTTAAACATGCAGGCGTGTGTGCACGCACATGTGTGTATGGGGGTAAAGAGGTATTTACCAGTGCAGCTTGTTGTTGAAACGGTTTTCGTTGAATCAATTTGAAAACAAGCAGGGTGTACAACATCTGCCTTTCAATTTTTTAAAATATTTGAAAAAATAAAAACAAACAGGAAGATTCAATATGTAAACACATGAAGGTGGAAGCAGGTGAAGTCTCTGCCCACCGCCGCCCATGGGAGCCTCTCCCTCAGCCGTGGCTGGAAAGCAACAAACCTCCACCAGCCAAACAGCCCTCGGCACCCGCGGACTCACATCTTTCTGCCCCAGCTAGTTCTCAACAATGGGAAGGACTGTGGACCACACGCTCCGCCAGAGCGCGAATGCCCACCCTGCACTCACTGCCATGGCTCAAGGTAGCATCCACGGACGTCAGGCTGCCTTTTGACCATGATGAATGGGACCCTGTAATTTTTATAAGAACCCTTAAATCACCTTACCTTTGAAATAAATTCAGTCACTTCAGAGGAAGATTTGGTTACTGATGTGATTGAAGAATCAGACCACAAGACCTTAAAAACAAACAAACAAACCTTAAAAACAGACACCACATACTCAATTCACAGCACAACCTTCCAGGGAGTCATAGCCAGGACATGGCAGCAGTGGGACGAGACTTTTATATATATAAAAACCTCGTGCATTTATATACCCCTTTGCATGTTATAGAAAAGATGTTCACGTAAGTCCAGTCCATTAAAGCTTAACTTCCTGTTTTGCGCAATTATTCAAACATCACTAAGTCACTCATGCATGGAGTCTAAGGTTGCCCCTTTAAGTGTCATAAAGTCCCTGATGACCCTGACTGCTTGTGTGCACAGCCCCCCATGGGGGAACCCCCTGCTCAGGTCAGTCTACATGGAGTCAAGACGTGATGTGAGGTGAGCCTGTCTAACGGTGAGTGCTCACGTTCAAGGCTGTGGCCGTGCTGGCTGCCCTCAGGAGTCTGACACAAGCCAGGGCAGTCAGGACCAGGAGAGCAGAAACAGCTCCCACTGCAGGGGGCGGGGGAAGAACTCAGCAGAAAACACCAGAAATGCCTTTCTGGAAGCTCTACAAAGCCTGGTGTGTATGCTTTTCCTCCATGTACCTGTGACAGCGGGCAGTTTTAGTTCACAACCACAAATGTCCATCCTCCCAAATGGACTGTGAGCTCCTGGGGGCAGGGGGCTGGCTTCCCAGCACTGTCTGCGGTATTTTCCACCTATGTCAGCACACATGCCTGTCAGAGGCTCTCCTGTGCTAAGAAAGGCGTGAGCTGAACTCAGAAGGAGCGAGACAGGACAGAGGGAAGAAGGTGGGACTGGAGGGAAGCAGGGCCCAGAACAAGAAAGGTTAAACTGTGAAACCATGACGTTCACCCTAAAGTCCAGAAGCACTGGAGGATTTCAAGTCAGGAAATAAAATGACTGAGAGTCTTCTGTCACCCAAAGGGAAGCGTTACATGCACACTGATGTAGAGAAACCAGGGCTTGGAGATAACCAAGCAACTCTCAAGCGCCCACTACCCGCCGGCCTCCTGCATGCTTGCTGACAGTCTCCCAGGCCTGAACTCAGGGCTGACACCTCTCCTCCCTGCTGAAATTCACACGAGTCCCTTTCTACTCTGGAGCTGTCGTAGCACAGAACAATTATTAAGGTGTGTTTTTCAAGCCCCAACAAAACACAAATCAATCAAGACAAGGAACTTTTCTCCTTTATCTCTGAATTATCGACGCCTCCTAGAATTCATCACAGCAAGTGCTAGCATTTTTTAATGAATGTGCTGTGCGCCATCCAAAATCTACCTACACTAAAATGAAAATACCGACACCATTTTTTTCTGTTTGAAATAATTAAATCTTTTAACAACACTAAAAACAACATTGGGGGTAGTGAGCTGCTACCCACATAAAACACCAGCAACAGCCACGATTAAAGGTGAGAACTTTCTAGCTTTAGATGTATGACCCAAAGCACTGTTGACATTGTGGTTTTCAAAGTAAAATATGCTGCATGTCACGTGGCACAAACACACCCTAACTCAACTTAAAGCACCAAGTCCAACATCCAAATGGTGAGCATAGCACAAACATACCATTTTACATTGAAACAGACAATCTGCTTCCCTGACAATTTTACATTTAAAGAGGCACAACTATTCTAGGTTGCCTGCTCCTGATATGTTCTTCTTTGACTTCCAAAAGGAGTTGATGTTTCCACCCAGGGCAGATAGGAAGCAAGGACTGGAAACCAGCTGACTTCAGCAACACACCTCTGCAGGAATCGCAGGCTGACCTGACCCAGCCCTGAGCCAGAGAGAGGCCGGCCAGCCCCCAGAGGGGCGTGGACCAGGAGAGCAGCCTGGCATCTTGCCTCAAGCTAGAGACATGTGATCCAACAAGTCCAGGATAGCATCAGTCATAAGCTAACCCACAGTTCTGTACCAGCAAGAAAAAACACTGCCAATCAAATGCTGGCACAGTCATTTCCTATCACCTGTACTCACTCAAAGAGCCACTGAGACCTACAGAGATGGATTTCAATGTTATCTGAAACATACACAAAAAAGCATGGTATGCACAGAATAGGTAAGTATTTCTTCATGCTCAGAGTCTGACTCCTCTGACTCACTGTCTCAATCTCAGCACCCACTGGTGCAGGGGCAACAGCTCAGGAAGAGGTCCTGCTACTCAGGTCACAGCCCTCATATGGGCAGCCCTCATGCGCCCAGCACCACTAGACCTGCCATCAGGCCTCTGAGGAGCTCTGAAGCCAAACACAAGGACAGGCAGAACAGTCACAAAGGACAAGGCAGCCTGGAAGCAGCATGGACCACATGCTTTTAGAACTGTTTTTTAATGCTAAAACTATCAACAATATTTGCTGTGAACTACAAGGAGAAAGCATCGCCAAGAACAGGGTGTTATGAAAAAAGAACTGTTGGGGAACAAGAGTTCTTCGAAGTTTAAAACAGGGCAGCAAAGGTGAAAAATTCAATTCAAGATACAGAAGATGAAGGACTCTTCCACAGAGTAAATCAAAAAAGTCAAACGGAAAGAAAATAGAGGAAAAAAGAAATAAAAGAGAGGGCCAGTCTTAAGGTCCAACATGCCGACAGCAGGAGTTCCAAAATAAAACTGAGAAAAATGGGGCAGAGGAAATCAAAAGAATGATTCAAGAAAAGGTCCCCAAGTTAACAGGCTTAAGTAAAAAGGGCTAATGCGTCCCAGCACACTGGATGGAAACCTACACCCAAGTCTGGCTCTGAGAAATGTGGGAGTGACTGGAACGAAGAAAAGGTCCTAAAACTTCTAGAAACTGTAGAACAGAGCCATGCTTCTCAATAGCAATACTGCAAGACAGGAAATAAGAAGTGCTTCCAAGCTCCTAAGGAAAAATGACAGCTGGTCTAGAGTTGTATTCCCAGTCACGTGTCAGGGCAGATGGATAAAGACACTGCCAAACGTGAAGGTCGGGACCTGTGCCTCCCCAGGACCTTCTCTAAGAAGCTACAAGAAGCAGAAATGACCTGGAGCAAGAGGTGATCTGTGAGCCAAGAGCAGGGAACCAGAGCTGGAAGCAAAGAGGGGACGAGGGGAGCCCAGGTGAAGACACGGGGGCCCTCAATGAGACGGTGCCAGCCTGAGTCCAGGTGGGGGAAGGGAGGGCCACACTCCAGAGGGGAACCAACGGAATGTTGGACGCATTTGAACACAACCAGGGAAAACTTAGGGGGCAAAGCTATTTTCCAAGTATTTGTTCCCAAGCAACAACAGAGAGAGACAATTAACCCCAGGCAGAACAGAGCACTGGAAAGGAAAGCACTAGGCGTCCGCCACACGACCCGGGTACCACAACCTTCCCACGGTCAGGCTGTCACACAGCACCGAGGTGTGAAGTGTGTCCCCTGGTGACCCAAGCACGTTCACTGGAGTCTCTGCACAGATGGAGCTGATGGGAGCAAAAACTAAGCAAGAAACAGTTGCCAAGACTGACCCTCAGCTACCAGCGAGGAAGCATTCAAGGCAGTGAAGACTGTTTCAAGATGGAAAAGTAAACTTTTAAAGAAAAGACACAGCACTAAAATAAATGTACTGTCAACCCACTCCAGTATTCTTGCCTGGGAAACCCCATGGACAGAGGAGCCTGGTGGGCTACAGTCCGTGGAGTTGCAGAGAGTCAGACACAGCTGAGCGACTGGACAGCAACAGCTGGGCTCCCAACAGAGATGGGCATGAGAAGAGTGGGGTTTTTATTGGTACTGTGCCACAGTTCCTCTTAAGTCAATACAACTCTCCCATCTGCTAGGCATTTCAAGTGTTTGGGTCATCTTCTGGGGTTTTTTCCTACCCTGTCTTTCATGCGTAATAAGTAAAGAAAAATATACTGTAAAAAAAGTTTTAGTTATTCAACAGTGAGTTTGGGGAAGCTAGTAAAATGTGGACATTGCTACATGGGTACAAAATCATTTTATATTTTAAAAGATTCTGTCATCTGCTTCCTGGATTTGATTTCCACAGTAACTAGTAACTAGCAATTACAACTTCAGCAAATACAAAACCAACTCCATGGAAAAAAAAAAGAACAGGAAACTCAAACTCCTACTTGTAGTCTATTTGTTACTTACGTCTTCCTATAAAAGAATAACCTTTCATTCGTATCCCGGAAAACAATGACACATAAAAATTAAAACTAGAGATAAACAAGGCTGAAGAAACGGGGCAGGGGGAGGGGAGCACGGGCAGAGTCGCTGACTTTTCCCTTAATAAGTGAAAGTTTCCAAAAAAAAACTGCTTCCTGAATCTTCTTACACTGTAAGCAACAGAGGGCACACCTCACCGTGGTATGGCAGACACTCGTAACAAAGGTTTTTACTGTTCTGGCCGTGGTACAATAGATATTCATTTCCAAGTTCAAAAGACAACCTATTTAAAGGACAATTTATCCTAATTATTTAGGGCTTTGTGGACAAAAATTAATACTCAGGTAATTTTTAAAAGTGTTTTATTGAAGTGTAACTGACACTGAAATACACGTATTTAAAATGTACACTCTGATCTGTTTGGACGTACATATCCACCCATGAAACCATCCTTCTGGTCAATGTAACGGACATAGCCATCACCCCTCCCCAGGAAGCTACTGACCTGCTTTCTGTCACTGCAGATTATTTAGCATTTTCTAAATTTATCTAAATAAACCCGTACGGAGCATACTCTTTTTTCCCTGGCTTCTCTCACACACGTAATTATGGAGCTCTCTCTGTCCATACTGCATCAGGAACCCACTCCTCCATGCCCAACGGCCCGCTGTGTGGTCACAGTACACAGTGCGTGCCCAGTCTCCCAGCGATGGGTATTTGGGGCCTTACGAATAAAGCTGTTATAGACATTCATGGACAAACCTTTGTATGAACACATACTTTCATTTCCTTTGGGTACTGACCTAGAAGTGGGGCTGATGAGTCATATTTTAGGAGTATGTTTAACTTTTTTAAAAAACTGCCAAACAGTCTCCCCAAGTAGTTTCACGGTTTTATGCTCCCAGGGCAGTCCTTCCACATACCTGCCAGGAGTTGGTGTGATCAGTCCTGTGGATCTCAGCCATTCTGATGGGCAGGCACCATTAGCTCATAGTGGTTTTAACTGGTCTCTTCCTAACGGCTAATGACACTGCACATCTGTTCACATGTGCTCTCTGCCATCCACACACATCTTTCTTGGTAAAATGTCTGTGCATTTTTAATTGGGTTATTTTCTCATCATTGAGTTCTTGAGAGTTCTTTTTATAGTTTGAATACAAATCCTCTAACAGACACGTAATTTACAAATATGTTTCTCCTAATTCTGTGGCTTGTCTTTGAATTTTCTCCACAGAGCCTTTCAAAGAGCAAGTTTTAAATTCTGATGAAGCCTCAGAGCCTTTCAAAGAGCAAGTTTTAAATTCTGATGAAGCCTAACTTGTTCATTTTGTCTAATATGGATCATGTTTTGGTATCCTACCTAAGAAATACTTTTGCCTGTTTAAGTCATAAATCTTTTTTCTGTGCTTTCTTCTATTTTATGCTCTATGTTTAGGTCCAAAATTAGTTTTGCATTAACTTCTATACAAGAGGTGAGGTTTGATCAAGATTCTTTTTTCTTTGCATATGGTTGTCTGCTCCAGAACCGTTTGTTGAAAAGACCAACCTTTCTTCACTGAACTGCCTTTATACCTTTGTCAATAATCATTGACCAGGGTGGTGTGGCATCCAGGGCCTTAGCCCAAAGCAGAGGAGGCCTGGCCCGCAGGGTGGAGCAGTCACCACTGCTGACCCCAAGCCCAGCCCAGGGCCACCCCAAGCGGAGCCACAAGCAGTGGGAGCCTGAGCTGCCCTGGCCTCATCAGGACGCTGCTGGTCCCAGAACACACATGGAGCACTTGGGGAAAGGCGGGAACTTACGCCTGATTGATGGTGCCCAAGCAGCCTTTGTCCTTCTGGGGGTCACAGTTCCAGTTTTTGTTTTCTTGGCCACGCCGAGCAGCATGCAGCACCTTAGCTCCCCAACCAGGGATCAAACTCATGGCCCCTGCTTTGGGAACGTGGAGACTTAACCACTGGCCTGCCAGGGAATTCCACGACAATCAAACTCTTATCAGAAAACTCAAGAATGACTCCTTATTACCTTGACTTAGGCAAAGATGTCTTAAACACAAAAAGCACGAGTAACGAAAAGAAAAAGGAGGTAAATGGGACTTCATCAAAAGTCAAAACTTGTGTGTGTCAAAGGACAGCATCAAGAACATGAAATAAATTCCCACACAGCGGAAGAAAACATCTGTAAGCCAAAAGGCCTGGTAATTTCAGTCCTAGGTATATATCCGAGAAAAATGAAAGCATTTGTCCACATGGAAACCTGTACACAAATGTTCACAGTAGCATTACCCGTAAGAGGCAAAAAGTGGGAACAACCCGGAAGTGTACCAGCCAGCTGCTGAGTGAGCAAACAGAACGTGTCCATCCACACAGTGGAGACTCACTCAGCCACCAAAAGGGAAGTACCAGTACACGACACAACGCAGATGAGCCACAGAAACGTGATTTGCACGAAAGAAACCAACCACCAGAGACCACATATTGTATGGACTGCACTCTGGAGAAACACGCAGCACAGGCAAACCCAGAGACAGAAACGGGATCAGAACTGCCTGGGACTTGGGGAGGAGAAGAGGGCAATGACTGCCAACAGGTGTGTGGCTTCTTGGGGTGATAGAAATACTAAAATTAAATTGTGGCCATGGTTACTGAATTCTGAATAAATTGTAAAAACACTGAACTTTTAAAATTTTTTAGAAAATTTATTTGGCTGCACTGGGCCTTAGTTGTGCCATGGGGGATCTAGTTCCCTGACCAGGGATCGAACGCTGCCCCCGGTACTGGGAGTGCAGATGTCTTAGCCACTGGATGACCAGGGAGGTCTCAACACTGAACACTTAAAATGGATGAATTCTATGGTATGTGATACCTGTCTCATCAGAGGTGTAAAAAAGAAAGTTGCTTAGAAAATTTTAAAAATGTTTCATCTTTAAAAACACCAATGATATTCTCCCAAAGTCTTCCCAACAGTCAAATGACCGTGTACATGTGAGAGCAGCGCTGGCCCCAGGGGTGCCCCTACACCTCTCAGCAGCACCTCAGCATCAGGGCCCCTGCACTTCAACACAAGTGCCGAGATCGGGTAGTGAGGCTTCCAATTTGCTCATTTCAAAAGTGTTTTGACTGCTCTGTAGTTTTTTCGATATACATGCTATTTACTATTCATTCACTTATTTATGTAGGCTGAACCACACAGCATGCAGTATCTTAGCTCCTCAACCAGGGACTAAGCGCGGGCCACTGCGGTGAAAGTACCAAGTCCTAACCAATGGACTACCAGGGAGTTCTCTCCATGCAAATTTTAGCATCATCTTGTTGATTTCTAGAACAGAAAAATGCTCCTGGGACTTACTTTTGCAGATGGTCGTCTGAGACAACAGAGAATTTAGAAGTTTACAGGTATGTGCAGAGATGTTCTCAACAGGGTCCACGGTCCTTTCTCTTTACAGAACTGTAGCTCTGACCACAGTCAGCTAGAGACTGGTTAAACCCTGGAAGCTAGGCAACCATAAGGCACCTCACCTGTCTAGCGTGATGGGATGCCCAAAGCAAAGCTCATGCATGTTACACACTCACACCCCACAGGCGGCCACTTAGCTGAGTCACAAGCAGGAGGGCACCTCGCTACACAAAGCGCGCTTGGCTGAGGCTGCACGAAGGAGCAGCACGCCTCATAAATGAGTGCTGTGTGCTTCTAAATGTTCATTTCATCTTTCCTTAGTACCTCAAATCACCATCCGACAGTCTATAAATCCCCGAAGGCACATCAGGTTAGTAAACCCCAGCACCACCCCCATAAAGACTAGCTGAACTGTTGGCTGGTGAAGGGTTATCACTGTCCTAAACACAAGAGTGTGCTTATCAGTTATCTCATCAGGAGAAGTAAGCTTCCAGATAACCAAAGCTTTTCTTTAAACACTAAAACACTTCATTCAGCTCATGCATCTGGGTAGAAACTTCCAAAACTCAACAATAACCACACGAGACAGTAAGCTCAGAGCTGAGACAGGCCTCCAAGGAGCCTTCTGGAATTGTCTGCTGGGCCTCCAGAAGACTCCGGATGTCCCTGTCTGCCAGCCTGCTGCCCCGATCCTGGTCACAAGCCCCTCATCTGGGGAGAGGCCAAGGGTCCACCCTGCCCAAGCTCACTGCTTGAGAGAGGCTGAGGATGGCGGCTGAATCTAAACCCAGTTTGAGCAGACTGGCTGTGAGTGGGGTTCCAAGGGCCTGATAAACAGTATGCCTCAATTTTCACAATTCTCCTCTGTAGCCAATTTAGGTGACCAACTACCTACCAGGAGCTGAGTGTGTCTCCAGAGCACGTTCCCCCCCAGCCCACCAAGGAGGTTCTGTCATCCAGGAGGTGCAGAGGAACACGGCTCATCTCTGCAGGCACTGACTCCCCCAGACTCCAGCCTCTGACTAAACGGAGGTGCCGGGACACAGACAGGTTCAGCACTGTCCGTGGTCACACAGCTAACAGGGACACAACTGGGCTGTGAGCTCCAGGCTGCGCCCGAGCCCAGACCCTCCTCATCAATGGAGAGCAAGCAGCCCCAACAAGCTCATCCTGGGGCCCAGCCGCCCGCAGGGCCCAGCCCCCACTTCTATCTCCCACAGCATTGGTACCAAGCGTTGCAAAAAGACCTGTCTTTTATTTAGATAAATAAAAGTACTGCTTCGTAGTAAATATTCCCTTCCTATCCCTTAGAGCAGAAAAGGGGAAAAAAAACTTAGTATCTTACCTCAAAGGAACATTCAACATTTCTTTCATTTTTTTTGTGTGATAATCCCTTCAGGTCTATCTTTTCAACACTCACTGTAAAGGTAAACAAAACAAAAAAACAACAAACAGAATTATAAAAATGACATAAAAGCTTGAAGCATACATGATTAGTTTGCATTGATCGGTATGTTAGCAGCTTTTACAGGAAAGCTCCCAGCGCCCCACGCCGTCTACTCCACAGAGAGCTCGTCAGGAACGAGGGAGGCTGGAGGCCGAGCTCAGAATGAGGGCAAAGTTGATCGTGAGACAGAAAATACAGGGAAAATATAAAAACAAATCAATAAAAAGGGATAGATGCTTGAAAAGAACATACGTTTCTTTGACTGCTAGAGGGCAACGGATGATAACTGTAACTGAAGGTTAGTTATGCTCTGTTATCCCTAAAAGACTAAAGCTCAACGTCTCCCACTCTGGTTGTTTAGAGACGCGGCTACCCACAGCCTTCGTCGGGCCAGGCTGCAGGTGCGAGGACTGCGCCTGTGGAGCAGGCTCCCGGACCCCTAGCGCCGGTCCTACAGAGCAGGGGTCACGGCTGCACGGGTGGACAGGACAGGAGAAGACAGTCACGTTAGACAGCCCCAAAGCAATCACCTCCTCAGGCCTCCCCTTTCCCTCGCACAGGTGCTTTTTTTTCTCTCCCAAGAAAATGATACAATTAGCTTGTAAGCACTTAAGTTTTAAGATGCAAATTAAGTTTGTAAAATGCAAATATTCAAGCACAAATATTTTTGAAAATAAAACATCACTTAATAAACATGATCTAGTTTCCAAACCCCCAAATCACACTCAGGTATGTAGGTCCTGTTGCTGATTCAAACACAAATGCATCTCAAATACTCATTTAACTGCTTGCTTCTTCAAGCTTATGAACTTCTGGCAGGCGCAGCAGTCAGACAATCCACCTCTTCCCCAGCAAATGACAGAGGCTTTCCTGCATGAACAGCATACACACCCTCCTCATTTTTCACCCATATTCCTGGAGGTCGCTTGGCTGTGTACTATGGGCGTTATCTGCAGATCCTCAACACCTGTCTAACCTGACACACTCAGTGTAACTCACAAAACTATCATGTTACACTTTTTGCAGACGCCCAATCTCCTGGTCGGCCACACATCCTGAGTTTTCTCCAGCAAACACCACTCTGTAAGATGTTCAGGGCCAACCCCCAGAAGGTTTCGTGGTCAAAAGTTTGGGGGGAAATCTAAGAAACTCCTTTTCGTAGACTGCCCATGTACGTGATCATATTAAAGACTCTGAAAAGTCCTGTGACAAATAAATCTACTTTTATTAACCACATTTCCCCCATTTTTTTTTTTTTGGCCACTGAACTCTCTCCTCCCATAATATGAGCAATTCTGGGCACCAGGCTTCAGGAAGGTTCTAACCCTGTACTTGCCACTACTGCAGCCACTGACCCCATGGGACCACTTACACTGGTATTAATTACAATTGAATAAAATTAAAAATCTCCTCAGTTGAACTAACCACATTTTAAGCACTCGGCAGTCACGCATGGCCAGTAACTGCCACGCTGAGCAGACCCAGAACCCTGGTGGTCACAGGGAGTTCTACTGGGCAGCATTATAAAGTCAGGGGCGGGTGGGCTGCAGGCAATCCTCGGCCGGTCGGTGTGACCGCCGCCAGGGTGCAGAGTCACACTGTGGGCTGATGCTCCGCCAAAGGTGCTCTCCACCTGCCGACAGCAGAGCCCAGCAGTGGTGCCAGACTCCACACGCCTCCTCCCCAATCCAGAAACACAAACCATCTGGAGCTTCGCAGAAAACAACATGCCAATCCCTGCCCTAAACCAACAAATTGTTCACTCACCAACTCGTCTTATGAAGTGCCTACTGTGTGCTGGGCCGTACTCCGGGGCTGGGCACAAGGCGGCCAGCACTGACCAGAGTCCTTGCCTTCACAAACCACTGCCTGAATTTTTGAGCCTCTATAAATTCATAAAGTTGTATCAGGGTTGATACAGATCGTGGGAGACACTAGAACCCATTTGGTTTAGAGTATTTTAAACTTAAAATAGCATCTCACAGGAAGGAATTGCTCTTTTAAAAAAACAAGAACGTTTGTTTCCTTTCTGGCAAAACAAAGAAAACACTACGTTTAGCAGTTGTGCACTGCCCGACCTCGCTCAGTGAAACTACCCACTGTTCCTGTCTGACTTCCCCAGGCGGACTGTCAGCAAATAAACAGCTCTTACACTCTCCCAATCACTATTTTTAAAAACTTACGCACAATGATCTCACTCTAATCCAGACCCTTCACTTCTTTAGACAATAGAATATACAAAGTCAACGAACCCAGAAAAACCTATTTGGTGTTTTCCTGGGCCACAGAACACCAACGTGTACCTAAAAGTTCCAGGGCGGAATATTAGGATTTATGAAAAAAAGCAGAAAGAAAAAACCCTAACTGGACTGAAGGCGGGAAGTGACTCATATCTAGACAGGAAAATGTGAAAAGCAGATGAATGTTACTCAGCTGTTTTCAAATCAAAGAGGCATTTCGGACCAGAGGTCTGAGATGTTAGCAAGACCTCTCTGGAGCCCCCAGCCCACCGGACACTGTGTTCTGTATCTGCATCACCAGCCCTGGTTCCGCCAGGATGCCTCTGGACCAAACACACGGACAAGACCTGCTGTCTTCTCTTGGTACCGCCCGCCCTGGATGCAACACCTGTGGCCACACAGGGCTCTGAGGGTGGGAGGACGGCCCGCTGGGGGCAGGGGGTTGGGGCAGGTGGATGCTCTGCAGCAGGTGAGGGCGGCAACGGCGGCCAGCACGAGCGCCGGGCTGGGGGGTGTTCAGCTGGGCTTCAAAGATGTGTAAGACACTCTCAACTCCAGAACTATTAAAGACCATGTTTATAACAATAAAAACATGAACAAGTGCTTATCCTGTTACCTGAAATATTATACATTGCATGTATAACATGATTATAGTTTTTTAAAATGCAAAAGAGAGACTAAAAATAAATGATCAAAAGTGACAGGGTTAACTTAACTGTGCCTGGTGGTGGAGTTATGGGTAGTTTTCCTGCCACATCCCTGCAGTGTGGTTTCATGGTTTTTAGAGTGTTTACCTGTGTGCACACATGTTTGCTGATGGCCCACTGAAAGCCCACTGGTAGACAAGGTCCCCCTTCCCTCCTGCCACCCTTGTGGGCCTGAAGACTGGGTCATGTCACACGCGAAGCCCCACTCCTTTCTGAAACGTGTAAGCAAAAAGCTTGTGTCAGTTTGAGGGGTTGGATACCTAACCATCACCTGAGGAAGAGAACACAGCCCAAGACAGCATTAGTGTCAACTGGGAAGACCCCCTAGACCCCCAGGGCTGGACAGGAAGAGCACCCAAGACGAGAGCACCTCCCTGGGGCCCAGACTGTGAAGGGGTTTGGGCCGGGCATGCAGTGGGACTCCGGCTTGAGGCCACCAGCCTGCTCCCACGTGGAGAAACAGTATATGATAATGTGCTATTTCCTTTCAACATTTCCTGGGTTCTAGTTTTCTTCTTTTCTTATTCAAGTTGTACACCAGCCGTTCTCCTCAAATCTTACAAGTCAGAGCACATAGCCTTCAATAAGATGTGTAATTGCACTGAACTCCCATTTTTATAATTGGATCCATGCCTAATTAAAAAACCAGAGCACTACTGTCACTAAGAAAGGAGGGAGGCCGAGTTGCATGGATAAGACCGTAAAATGCACTGTGGTAAGAGTGCAGGCAGGCGCCCTGGAAGCCCCAAGTGGGGTCCGGCGGGGTCACCGACCCCCTCCAGCAGCCACACCGCCAGGTCTAGGAACACACTCCCGACTCCAGCTTGGGAGTGCCTACTAAAACCTCCACGGCCTACGGCCACCTTCGCTGCCAAGTGCTGTCACGCAATCCCCAGGAGCTGAGGGCCACGTCGCAGGAGAGAACAGAACACCACGAGATGATGGCTTTAATAAGTCCCAAGAAGGAGGCTCTCCTCCGAAACACTTCCCTTTCACCCTAAAGACTTCTGGAAAAAACCGAGTTGTCGTCAGTTTTCTGCTAATTATGTGTTTTACTTGATTTCAGTGTATCTTTACTAAATAGCTTAATTTGGTACAGTCAATAACAAGAAACCAATTTTATGCCAAACCCAAAGCTAAAAGAAAGCACAGTAAAAAGGGTTTTATTGATGAGTGAGGGAAAAGATGAAAAATGATCATTTTCTAGCACAACACCTTCTCTCAAGCTCCATACAACAGAACTCAGTGTCCTCATACTTAAAGAAATGGAACCAGAATAATATTTAAGATGCCTCCAGCTTTACAGTTTTATTACTGAAACCTAATTTTCATCTAAGAATTAAAAAGCTGTATTCTTAAAAGTCTCAGCTGAATAATGTTCCTAAATATCAATTTACTTTCTCACTTTCATTTAGCATTCAGTCATCTGTGTTAATGGGAATAATTTTTTAAAACACTGTTTCTTTTAACTGTTGTTAAAATTTGAACATTCACTACTGTGTTGATTAAACCGATCCTCTTTTCTACATCTTTTTAGGTCATGTTATATGAATTTAAGAACTCTATAAATTTATTTTTTGATTTTTTTATCATCTAGCTCCCTTGCATTAATTTGATTTGTTAGTTCTCCAGAAAGATATAAACAAAAGTTGAACATGATCCAGAAAACATAAAGCTGATAAAAGATACATCTGAAGTAAAAAATTAGGAAATGAATGCATATTCCATTTGGATGGTTAGCGATACTGCACTTGAACTTAGGGACCTGATAAATTCACTTATGTACGTTCATTATGTGTGTTAAGGCAAGCGTTTGTTCAGCCTTCGTACGCATGAGGCCCCGCAGCGGCCATGAGTGGTGGAAGAATGACTCAGGCCACAGCAATACTGTGGGGCAAGACTTTAAAAGGGAAGGGAAGGGCCCGCTGAGCAGAGCCACACGCAGTCAAGGCCCAGGGGTGACACCACCCGTGTTGGGAGGAAGTTAAAGTGGTGGTGGAGATGGGGAACAGGAGGCCAGGGCAGGCGGCTGGCCCAGGACCCATGCATCAGGGCAGGGGGAGACCAGGGGATCTGCAGTCTCCGGCTGTGTGAACTATGACACCCCAGCTGCATGACCTTGGGCACAGTTATTTAATCCCTGAACAGAACAAGCACCAGCTTGCTCCATGGTGCTGCGGCATCACCTGGCAGGCTCCCGTGAACTGCCAGGTGGCTTCCCGAAGAAGTCTGAAAACCTTCAATCAACAGTACAGAGAAAAAGGTAAGGCTTCTGCCTAATGTGTGCATGGCTTTCCTTTTCTAGTCTCTTCTGTTTAACCAAGCGTTGGGATCTCAGGGTTGGAATCCCAGCGTATCTTAGGAACGCTGCTTAACCGCAACTCAGTTGTCCTGTCTGAAATGGGGACTGCGGTTACAATGAACCAGGTTATTATACCTGAGTCCCACAGGGTCTTAGGAAGATCGGGTGGGTTAATGTATGTAACAAGCTAGGACCACCTTCTAAGACTAGTCAGGTTTCAGACTGTCCTTACTGATGTCCCCTGAGCTGTAATCTGAAGAAACACAAAAGTCTGACCTCTTTATAAGGTGAACTGTGTCTCTGAAGGTTTTTAAAAAGCACAGACAATCCAAAACTTAAGTGGGATACAAAAAAACAACAAGAAAACTAGTAACGCTGGGAGTGGCTTCAGGCTTTCCGAAGAGCAGTAACAGGGTACTGGGGAAAGCATGAACAATAAACCAATGACCAGTTACCTGCTGGGTCAGTTTCACGGTAGAGGAACTATGGTTACCTGTGACCACTGAACAGAGACCACTGTGGATAATCAGCAAGGTCTGGCTTACTGCATCTTCTAAGCGTCATGATGTCTGACAGCAGTCAGGTCTGGTCCTACCACAGTCCCGCCTTCCTGCACCAGGCACCCCGGCAAGAGACAGACACTGCTGTTCAACCAGCAATTACATTAAAACACAGGAAATGAGGGGTCTTGATAATTGTGCCGACAGGAGAAAAGCATGATGGTGAAGAAGTGGCCGTCCCCCTTAGGACTGCGAGGGTACAAGATACAGGCTCCACTTGGACGGGCTGGGGACAGAGGAAGCAACGCCCACTGGGAGGCACCTCCCCCATAACAACACGCCGAAGGAAGACCCTCTGCTCAGTGAGTGACAACTACCCACCCAGAAACAGAGGCCCCACTGCCTTTAGGACGACTGAGCCTCCAGCGGAACCCAGGAAACGAGCTGACTGCTGCTCCCAGGGCCATGAGGAGGGCAGTCATCCAGGCCCACAGCCACAGGTGTGAGGACTTGGCACTGCTGGCATCCTCACCCAGCTCCAAACCAGGAAGTGAGAGCAGCCGGGGGCCCTGTGGGCTGTGCCCCATCCTGTCCCTGTGAGCCCCCCAAGGGCCCACACCACTGGCCAGGGGGCCACCGGCCTGACGCTGTCCACTGTGGCCGCACGAAGCCAGACGGCCGAGAACCAGGGAGACCAGCCTCCCACTGTGGGAGGGAGAGCTGCCTTGTCCATGCTGAGCCAGCGCAACTGCAACGCGATGAAATAAGACTACAAGTTCAGGCCCTCAGTCCTGGGGGCCCCGCCTGGGGCTGGTGGCAACCACGTCAGTGTGGAGACAACAGTGCGTCACTGCACAAAGCGCTGTTCTCAATTCAGGAGCCCTGGCGGGGCGGCGCATGACAACGTTCACTGATTTTCTCTTAATAAACACCAAGACGTGAGATTTCTACAGTCAAGACACATCCGTGTATAACTTGCGGAATTCAGAAAGAATAATACATCTAAGACTAGCGTTTTCAAACCATCTGGAAGCAGCCAGCCAAACATCATGACCCTCAGCTCCTCCCCACATCCCGTCCTCCCTGAGGCCCCACAACTCACCTCTGGACAGTTTCCCTCCAGGCCTCTTGGGCAGCGACCCCTCAGTGGAATGTGTGGATGTGTGCAGGGCGTTCTCCAGGCTGTTGCCCACGCTGCTGACGGGGGGCTCCGTCCTGGGCGTGACCTGTGGGGACAAAGTCAGAATCAATTTATTTTCTTCCAAAATTTAGTTCACATGCGAGGATTTTCATTTTTACTTGAAAGTCACTTATGTTTACTGTAGCTTCCAATTTTTCTGTAAAACAGTCATCATTAGCGTGAGCACTTCTGGTGGAAGACGAAACTTTGAACAATCCACCACTCACCACCGAAATGTAAAACCATCCCAGTTAGAGCAAACATGGGGGCTAATGTCTTGTGCCAGCGGTTCACTCGCCGGGTAAACTGCTAACTGAGCCGTCACAAATCCTATCTGAGCCAAAACCCGATTCTTTCTTCAAATCACAGTTTCTTATTAATTACAAAGCAGGACTTAACACTGTCCTATAAATCTTGAAAAGTAATAAAATGCTCTAACAAAAACAGGAGAGAACAGGATAGACCTGGATCTATTTGGGGGTGCATTTTTAAAAAGAATATTCTAGAAATACATTACAATCCCATCTCTGGATAGTTGTCATACAAAGTACTCACATGTGAGAATGATGTGTGTCGGCAGAGGGAGGGCAGACACGCTCACTGTAACAGTGAAGCACTGAAAGCACCTCGAACAGCTACTAAGAGAGACCCAGGAAAAAAGGACCGCCGCCCACAGGCCCCCACTCCATGCTGGCCGTGCGGGTTCAGCCTGCACCAGGTTCCCGACAGGGGCCAGGAGGGCTGCCCCGTCTCCGCTCCCTTGTCTTAGGCTTACAGCCAGCCAGGACCCCCGAAGGCTACCTCGGACTCTACAGTGACCTCAGGGGGAGAGGGGAGGGGAGGGGGTCCTTGGGAGCTGGTGGGGGAGGAGCAGCACCTTTACTTTTTCCCCCCAATGACGACCAGTATTTGAAAATTTTTATAGCTAAATGCATTTATTACTTTTAGGATTTAGAGGAATGAAAATGACCAATGCTTTAATGTCTTCCTACTCACAATTTAAAGGACAGTACAGAAGAGTCATGATTTTAAAGTTTACCAAAAGCAGCAAGTTTTAAAAGAGGGAGAAACACAGTGCTTCACACACAGCCAAAGAGAAGGTTTGGGAAAAAGAGGCATGACTTCTGGTCCCAAACCTGACCCGGAGGGGACGCGAGATGCACACAGGAAGCTCTCAGGCCGCCACTGTCCTCGGTTCACCTTGTTACCTGGCTAGCGGGGGTCGGGAGGGGGGGGGGGCGCGGTGGCGCACACCCTGCTGTTTGCAGGCCTGGCCGGGGCACCTGGCAGAGGTGGAGGGCCTGGGGCAGGTGGGGGTGGGCAGATCGCACCAGCCACTCCCCCAGACAGAGCTCAGGGAGGCCGCGGCAGGCACGACCCCGCCTGCTCCCAGGCGCCAGCCTCTGACCCAGGAAGGCCCCAGTTGTGCAGGTGTCCCCTCCCCACATGCGAGGACCCACACAAGTTCAGTAACTCCACAGGTCTGGCTAATCTGCAGGTTTACAGAACTCAAGAAAGAAAACCCTCCCCCTCCAGCACTCCTCTAAAAAGTCCATTCATTTGATAACGTTTACTGAAACGCTGTAAGACAGTTACATTTTCCAATTACTTATACTTGTAGTTTAATCTGCATTACTTCCTTTAGGTAAAGCAAAGTTTTCTTTTATCATTCAATGATCAGAATATTCCAGAAATGAACTTCTCCTTTATTAAATAACATACAAGCACTGACAAGTACAACACAAAGGATATGAATCTGAGCAAACTCCAGGGGATAGTGGAGTCTGGCGTGCTGCAGTCCAGCACAAAGAGTCAGACACGACTTAGCGACTGAGCCACAAAAAAGTTACTCAAAGGGCAAGATTTAAATACCAAACAGTAAATACGACTTTAGGGAACAACTTTAGGGAACAAGGCTGACATTTCCAACAATACACTAAACACAATGGCAGCCAACGCCCCACATCTGGCCTGACCCCCAGGAACCCCCACGTTCTCTCAGCTGCCCTGGTGGGTAATTCTAAGTCCTGGTCCTAAGGAGAGGGAGACTGAGGGTCTCAGCAACCGCTAACAGAAGCGCAGGCCCTGCTGGCCCATGATGAACCTCTCCGCATGGAGTACACACACATACCCCTGCCCAGCCTCCAACAACTCAACTGGCCTGAGTGGACGCCACCCTCCAGACTCACACCCTTTGGGGAGGGGGCTGCAAAAATGGACCATAGTGTCCTCAGTTCCTCTGGTGAACGCTGAGGTGGAGAACTCAGCCAGTAAAGCCTGGGGCGGGGGGTGGGGGCATGGAAATAACTCTGGTTCTCAGTCCTGACTGCACGTGGAACCCTGGAGTTACCCAGCAGGATGGATGCACTGCATCCTACATAAATATAGGAAAGAAAACTAAAACTGAAACAAGAAAAAAAAAAAAAACAGTTGTTTTCCTTGGCACTTCTGAAGCATTTCTTCCTAGTTTTCCAAACGTTCACTTCTTTCAACCCAGCCTCTATCTTCTCTCTGGTCCTTTGTTTACATTGAAAGCTGTCTTCACTTGTACTTCCCAGAAATGCTGTTTTTGGGGTTATTTTTGGTGAAGCTAATTTGCCCCATGTGACCCACGCAGCTCAGCCGAGCGCTGTCTGACTCACGCTCACAAGCAGAGCCATCAGCAGCCTGATGGACTCAGAACGGAGCTCTGCTCAGTGCTGGGGTCGCTTCTGCTGCTGCCGAGAGGCTCTGGGAAGACGCGCTCCAGCCGCCAGCCCAGCGCAGCCCTGACGGATGTTTTCCATTAGGCTCACAGTCCTGCTTCCTGCCAGTGCCCGCCAACTGACGCCCTCTGGGCCAGTCAGCTCCTTTTCGATCTTCACAGCCGCCCCTCCTACGACCCACGGGGTCTGGCTCCTGACATCTCCCACGGCCCTCCACTCCGTCCACTGGGCCTCAGGGCAGGAAGATGGTCGGGATAAACTGGAAGCCTCTGTCCTGGCTGCGCCCTTGGCCAGGGCCCCCTCGACCCCATCTCATACACAGCTCGGGCTCTGCAGCTGTGGCCCTGCCGACCGAGCCACCAAGGCCAAAACCTCGTCCAGTACACGTTCAGCTTCCTCCACTGCACCCACCTCACAGGGTTTTTGTGAGAATTAAATGGAAAGCATTTGAAGTAGCATGCTGGAAAGACAGGACTCAGCGAAATGGCAGTTGCTGCGACAACCGGGGCACGTGCAGGCCAGCCGGGAAGGCTATTACACAGGGTCACGTGCCGACACACGGCGCAGCGGGGACACCTAGAGGGGACGCACACTCACAGGTCCCGCAGAGAAGCTCCCCAGGCGGCTGGTCAACCGCACCCTGAGCGCAGCACGCAAAGCTAACCTCGCCCAGGGACGCAGTCCAGGCAGCTGCCCGGATTCCGCATCCCCATCCTGGGAACCTGGGGGCTGCCATCTCCTCTAAATAGACACTCCACCCACAGGCAACTCTTCTGTGACGAGCAAGCGCCACACTGCAACAGCGTGGACAGTGACCTGATTATCTGGACTACAGGCTGACAAGTGCCCCCCAAGTCAGTGCTCGTGATGTCACAGGGGAGCAAGCTCGTCCTCAGCCAGCAAGCGCAAGCTGCTCCAGCTGTGTGTCTAACAAATTTCACTGCCTCTAGACCTCTGGGCCCACTCATTCGCTGGGAGGAATCTGTCCTAAGAAGATAATCAGTGATTCAAGGGTTTGTGTGCAACAAGGTTCATCTAAGTTTCAAAAGAAGAAAAACAGGCAAGTCCCTGGTGGTCTAGTGGTTGGCACTCTGAGCTTTCACCACTGAGGGCACCAGTTTGATCTCTGATCAGGGAACTGAGATCCCACAAGCCATGCAGTGTGGCCAAAAAGAGAAAAAAAGAAACAAATATCCAGCAAGATTAATACTTAAATACGTAAATGTACATCCACATGATTAAATATTATGCAGCCTTTAAAAAACTTCAGAAAATGAAAGGCATGGGGAACACTCACATTTAGGTATATGAATCTGTAACATATAAATTCTACAGACACAAACATTATAGGCATTGGAAAAAGAAGAAAATATGCCATAATTTTAACAGTATTTTTATCTGAGTGATTAAAATGTATTTTTTTTGTTTTCTAAGTTTTTAGAAAGGAATAATCACTATTCAGTTCAGTTCAGTCGCTCAGTTGTGTCCGACTCTTTGCGACCCCGTGAATCACAGCACGCCAGGCCTCCCTATCCATCACCAACTCCCAGAGTTTACTCAAACTCATGTCCATTGAGTTGGTGATGCCAGTCAGCCATCTCATCCTCTTTCGTCCCCTTCTCTCCCTGCCCCCAATCCCTCCCAGCATCAAGGTCTTTTCCAATGAGTCAACTCTTCGCATGAGGTGGCCAAAGTATTGGAGTTTCAGCTTCAGCATCAGTCCTTCCAATGAACACCCAGGACTGATCTCCTTTAGGATGGACTGGTTGGATCTCCTTGCAGTCCAAGGGACTCTCAACAATCCTCTCCAACACCACAGTTCAAAAGCATCAATTCTTCGGAGCTCAGCTTTCTTATTAGGATTAGGAAAAAAGTTAAAGATACCAAGTGTAAATGAGAGCACCTTCCTGTAAGATGCAAACAACATGAAAGGTCAAACAGAAGCAACTTCTAAAAAATGGCAGCTGCTCATCTCGGCAGCTGCCCTGTCTCCTGGCCGGCCAGCACTGTCACGGAGCTGTCAGAGGTGCTGAGAAGCCTGGACAGGAAACCCCGCCACTGGGGGCAGGCTGGTGGAGCTGAAGCCTGGTGGGAGAGGAGCCAGTCAAGCAAACACCTGTGGGAGGGGCTTCCAGGAGCCGGAATGGACTCTCAACTCCAGCATCTACCAACAGAGTCCCTGATTTCCAACTTGTTCTCCAAGTGCCGCCTCTATAGTGGGAAGAACAACGTGCTGAATGTTGATACTTCTAAGTCAATGGGAAAAAACACATAAAATCAGAACGAAAAGTGATCTGTAAGCATTTTACTAAAGCAGTGATTACGTGTCTCTAAGAAACCAGAACAAGAAAATAGATAGTTTAATAGTGAAAGCTATTTGCTGACTTAGGACAAGTGAAAGCCAGAGCTAACCAAAAACCGTTTTCCACATAAAAACATTCCCTTTAATATTCCTTACCCTAGAGCTCTGCTCATTAAAAAGAAAGAAAAGATGGGAGAAAAAAATGATTACTGCTCAAAAATATCAGCACGAGGTACCAAGTACATAACTAGATGAGTTTTAGCAAAGCAAATCTAGAGCCAGGTTCTTCACAAGCAGCCCTGAGAGGTACAGCCCCATGGCACGCCCAGCCTCACTGTGTGCCCCAGGAAACTCAGAACTTCAGCTCCAGGCCTCCCCACAGCCAGTGATTAAACCAGAGTCCAGCAGTAGGGGAGGGCAGTGGGGGAGCACCCGGAGCCTGTCACCTCGGAGGAAGCCACCACAGTCCAGGTTGGCGACACGGTCGAGGTGCAGATCAGGCAAGGCTTTGTCTGAACAGCGCACTACCAGCTCTCACTCAGAGCTTTGTTTTAAACGTCCAAACAGCTCAGGTGTATTCTCCTGGAACTGAGCAGGTAATAGGCAGGAAATTTAAGGTGGGGTTGGGGAGTATTCAAAACAAGAGTTTTGGAGAGAAAGGCACAATGTTAGTGGCGAGGAACACAGTGATGTACGGGGTCACAGAGAAAAGTTATTAAATGCACAAGTTCAAAAGGCACAGCCAGGTGGGAACAAACCCCCATCTCTATAAACTCTGAAATCGACTCTGTTTGAAATGTAAAATACATTCAGGAAGACAGCCCTTCCCCTTCAGGAAAAACCTAAGTCACGTGACCGGTGTCCTGGTGGAAGCTGCTCCCCTCAGCCTGCAAGGTCCATTCCCGGCAAGCAAGGTCCATTCCAGTACTTTCTTTCCAGAATGTCACAGCCAAAGACACAGACGGGGTATCCGCTGCAGACTATTTTCACCCTCAGCACTTTGGACAAGAAGGGCACAGTACGCACGACACTGGCACTGTGCACACCCTGGCAAGAAGGATGCGTCAGTATTGGGGTATTCTCTGAGGACCCGGCTCGGCGTTTAGTCACAATAACTGAAGCGGGCTCTAACGCCCACCTTGGCCCTTGACGTAACATTCCAGCACCTGACAGGAACCTCGCAGAGCAGCGTGCATTCCCGGGGGTGCTGCACGATGCCCCAGGGTGCAAGCCACGACACAGCATCAGCCCAGAACACTGGGGCATCCACGACGGGCAGAACAGGCAACCAAAGACACTGGGGGTGAGCCGGATCCCAGCTGGAAAAGAGGACGTGATGTATCAAAGGTTCAGAAGCACCAGTGAAGCAGGCCCCGGGGGTGTGTATCAGTAGGAGCCCTGGGAGCAGACGCCTATTCTCAAAGGAAAAAAATCACTGCGATTGGTAACCCAGCCTCCCCAATATGAGTGTTAACAGCACATGGCTCCTGAGCTTCCTAACTAGTCAAGGAAAAGACTCACACAAACAAGACTTTTCAGAAAATTCCCACCTGCAAAGTCAGCACGCCAGAACAGAGGCCAGGAAGCTGGTGACAGGAGAAGCATGGTCCTCCCCGGGGAAGCACAGTCCTCCCCGGCGAAGCAGGGGCCCAGAGAGCGCTGTGTCCAGTGGGGTCACAGCCCAGGACACAGATGGGGCACCCACTGTAGCTTATTTTCACCACACATTTTCCCACATGGCCCCAACAACCCACATCAAAGTATCTCATTCACTTAATTAACTGTTACAGGTATAGGTTGTTACCATTATTCCCAAGCTTTTAATTTTTATTAAAATGTCCAAATGTGATGGGAGGAGGGGCTGTTTTTCTTCCCCACAAATTAATTCTCTTTCCTTTTCAGTTATTCTTTTTTCTAGTCTAGACTATAATATTTCTAGAAGTAGTTCCTACATAATACATGTTTTAATTAGATTCACTGTGAATCAGTAAGAAAACTGAGGATACAATTTCTTTCTAGTAATTCTATTGAGGTTCTTATGTAAAAGTCCTAAATAATCAGAAGTGATGCTACAATTCTCCTTTCTCATAATGAATTCAATGTCAATGTTTAAAATATAACAGAAACATAAACTAACAACTGGGATGGTAACAGTCGTTTGGTTTACTGCCATTCTACGGCACACTAAAATATCTAGACTTACCACAATCTACAATTTTTCAAATATTAAAGGAATACAATCAAACAGTCTTTCAGAGCTACAGACTCCTCTCTGAGACAATGTGACCCACATGCATAGTTCTACAGGTGACAAGCCCATCAGAGGACTGGAAGAACACACTCTGCTCCCAGCTCCCAGAGTACTTGTCCATAAACTTGGTTTTGTCATGGCGTCTACAAAGCCAAACCATCAAGTTCAGACAGTTTCTCCCAACAGAAGCTTTCGCACGCCAGCCTTTGAAAAATAAAAAAGGATACAGAAGTTAAAATCCGCTAGACTCTGCAGCTATATAGTACATAAGAGAAACAGCCGTTGGATGTTACTAATAGGCCCACGGGAAAGAAAAGCACTGAGGAATACAATGTTTTCACTCAGGTGGCCTTTCAAAAACACCTGGCATGTCCCTCCAGTGCTCAGGAGGCAGGGACCGCCAGCCTCTGGGAATGACAGACGATGACACAGTCTCTGCCTGCAATAACCAAAGTTTGGGAATGAACATGTGAAGAAACCTATTACAACCCATTATGGTAAGGGCTAGAACAGAAGCAGCCAAAGAAGGCTTTACAGATTGTGTGAGCTAAGAAGTGGGGCCAGATGCCCCCTCTGAGAGAAGAGCATCTGGGAGGGGCTCAGGGGAAAGGGGGCACATGAACACGAGGAACTGAGAACAGACAGAGCTGAAGACACACAGCCAGGTCAAGAGCAGATGGTCACGCTGGGACGCAGTGCACCACGCTAGGAGCTCAGGCCGGTGACCAGCCCTATGGGTATCTTCTCGGGACCACTGCTGCGACACCCAGGGTCTGCGATCAGCGGCTAAGGGTGGGCCGGGGAGGTGGCGGGGCACCATCACACACTAGACCCAGGTCAGGGATCCTAGACCAGAGCCCTGGTCTAGGAGCAGCACCCAAACATGTTACTGTTATTTTTAAAAAGAGATAAGGCACCAAAGTTTCTGTTTTAAATTTAATCATAAAACAAGGGAGAGAAGCTCTAAAGTTGTCTCTTGTGGACTTAAGGACAGCAGTTAGTTCTAACAGGAGGCCGTCACTCGCTTGCTTCCTGACTCGGGATGAAGTGGAGCTGCCCGTGGCTAGGGCAGTGCTTGTTCCCAGAAGACTACTGAGATCTGTGCTCTGACTCCCTCATAAATCACCCAAATCCACTTACAAAGAAGTGTCCCGCATATGTAACCATCATGCCAAGTGTGTCAGGGAGAGATGGGGAGCAAGGGACAGACAGACAGAAAGGAAGAACATGACTCGGCCGCCGCGGCAGTGTCAGTGGAGATCAATGACTGTGGAGATGAGAAAGCAGGCAGACTTGCCAACGGCGTGGGATCCTGGCTGGCAGGTCAGGACAGGGGCTCAGCGGTCAGAGACGAAGACAGGACCTCGCTTCTGGACACCCCGAGCTCCCTGGAACATCCAGCCACAGCTCAGTCGCAGCTGGTTAGAGTTGGGGGTGTAAGAGAGAGGGCAGACCACAGCTGAAATGTCATGAATTATCAAGTAACCAGAGAGGAGGAGAGAAGTCTGAGAAATACCATCATCAAAAGGGCACGAAAGCAGGAGAAACAGAAACGAACGCTCATACAAGTGGAGAAGTTGGGGGGGCGTGGTGGGGGTTGCCAGAAAATAAGGGGGGGCAGGGCTCCCAGGCTGCTCCAACCAAGTCCTGCCCAGACCCTTTAACTGGGCGTCTCAGCAGCCACAGTTGTTTAAAAAACAAAACAAAAGATCATCCCCCAGAGAATTTCACAGTGTAGAACGCCCAAAGAACAAATGAGAGATGAGAAAGATAAGGGGTGAATCTGGCAAATCACAGGTCATCAGGACAGAGACATCAGTGAGACCCAACAGACAGTCCAGAAGAAAACTGAAACATACCCGGAAATATGCCACATTTCAAATCTGAGAGGGAGGGTTGAGTTATTCAACAAATGGCACCAGGACAGCTAGGCTATCATCTGGAAAATATAAAACGAGCTTTGTACCTTAGACCAAATAAATTCCAGATGGATTGGTTAAATGCAAAATGAGAAACCACACAAGTTCTATATAAGCACACCACAGGGAATGGTTGTGTACAACGCATTACGTTTATATGAGCACAGTCTATGCACATGTAATGTGTACAATGCACAGTGTACACTGCATTTCTAATTACGACACAACACCCCGAAGCCAGGCGAGACTGACCAAGGCAACATTAAAAAGAAAACCCCAAACTGTATGGCAGAGTCTTCTGGAAAAAAACCCAAACCTGGAAAATAAATTCCTGAAACTTTCACTAGAGACAAAAGGACACTTTCTTTGAAACTTACAGAGCGCCTAAAAAAGAATAAAGACAAGATCAATAACCCAACAGAGAGAGGGATCAAGGAGAAGTTCACTGAATTTTCTTTTGTAGCTTTTCAATTTATTTTTACCTCTCACTATTAAAGTATTTTTAATTTAAAAGATTACTGGTACCCTTTAATTAAAACTGTTTTCGTTGAAGAGGCTGGAGGCAGAAGGCAGGTTACAGGAGGCTGAGGAATAGCTGACAGTCAGGCCCAGAGCAGCAGTACTGATTCCAAGGAGGCTGATGTGTCCTGTATCACTGGGAGGGTGTGTGCACGTGTGTGTGTGCGCACACTCAGTCACACTCAGGAAGAATGGCGCAGATGGGAGATCCGTTTGTACTGAATTATGTATACACAATGTTTTCAAAGAATACCTAAGTATATATTTAGATAGGCATTAGAACCTTGGAAGACTTCACACCAGACTGTTAAATACGGGCTCTCCCTGCAAAGCCAAGACCTGGCCACGGAAGAACAAGACCACAGTGGATGGCTGAGGGTTCACGGGCAAGGAAGGGTTCTGCTGCCTCCAGCAAAGTGCTGATGCGCCAAGTGGGAAAACAGCGGAGGTCAAAGGTTGGTGTGGGGAGGAGGCGAGGACAGGAAGTGGCAAAGTGCAGCACGTGACCCAAGAGTGTCCCTGAAGAAACAGAAAGATGTGACCAGGACGGAGGCAGAGGGGCTTCCTGGGACAGAAAGGAAAGCTCTGCCCCTGAAAGGAGCAATTAAGGACAGGACTGGGACAGGGAAGACATTTTGAGGGCTGGTGTTTTTTCTACAAACCTGCACAACATCCACCCCAAGCCCTGACCCCTCACAGGCGAGTCCACGGGTCCCAACGCTAGCCTTGCCTCCTACACGCGACATTCTGCACCAGTGAGAGCTGTCAGGGCAGCGATTACTGGAAAGAGGGCCTGTCCTGCGTCTGTCTTCTCTTCACTCGAAATGACTCCAGGCCTTCTGACCCGGAACAAAACAAGCTGCTTCAGAACTAATCAAATATTTTATTACTTCTCAATAACTGCTTTTGCCTTTGATAGAAGTGTTTCTATAATGTTTGGGTCTTTGAGGGCAGCTGTAAAAGAGAGAGGCTGCTACACAGAGTGAGGCACAAACAAAACAGCTATGGAGACTGGATGAAACTCTTTTGTGGAAACTAATTTCTAAACCATGTATGTCCAGGGTAAAAGCAAAAAATCAGAAACCCCCCAATAATCTGTAGACTATCAATAATAGTGAACCTGCAGCAACAGTTCTTTTTTTTTTTTTTTTTCCAGGTCTTCTGTCCTTTTTTTTTTTGAAGTTTATTTATTTATTTATTTATTTATTCTATTAGTTGGAGGCTAATTACTTCACGACATTTCAGTGGGTTTTGTCATACATTGATATGAATCAGCCATTGCAGCAACAGTTCTTACTTAAACTAGAGAGAAGTAGTATTCTGAGTGGGGGTTTCTCAAAAAAAAAAGAAAAGATACTCAAGGGATCTCTTCTAAAATTTAATCCACTGAAGGCAGGGAAAAAGGATACTTAAGTAGAAACTGCTTTTCCTATATGTAATAAAAATTTTCTTTTACAGTCACTAATTCCGCCAACAAACAGAAGCTGGACCAGCTCAGGTCTCTTCTCACTTCCTCTGAAGCTGTAAAATGCACACTTGAATTTGTTGGGAAAATACATTCATCCAAAACGTCCTCAATCCAAAAGAAGGGAAATAAAGTCTACAGGACTGAGGAGAATATGGGTAAAATAAAGCCTAAATAAAAATAATGAACTTCAAAAACTGCAGAAACAAGGCTAATGTTGATGTTTATCTACACTTACATCCTAACTTGCTTCAGTGATGCCACCCCATTGCTCATCACGTCCTAACAGGATAGGAAACTTCCAGCTTCCACAACTACACCCCAGAACACATGTGGAACAGGAAACAAACGTTTGTTGAGTTGAACAACGCACATGTAAACTAGCTCATGTCAAAGCAAGTGGCCTGAATTTAACCTGAGGGCAAAGGACAGTAATTCAAGTGCCACATAGTCTGAGCCATTGTACAGCAGGAAAGCAGCAGGACGGCAGCTACAGAAGAGGTGAGGGGTTTTCATCTGCAATGAATACACCAGCAGCAAGAAAGCAGTTAAAACTGCACCCCAGGATGTCTCAATTCCTATCCCATGGACTTCACTATAAAAAGAGGACAGTCTTTAGGACCTACAAAAGCTGGCCAAAAAAAAAAAAAAAAATCCAATCAATCTATCTCAGGACACCCTCTCCTGCAGCGCACTGAAGGAAGTTAGACTTGCTGGGAGTGGCCTTGACGGGTGGCCTTGGACGTGAGCTGCCCGGAACAAGCGTGACTGCGGAGCCGCAGTGGCCTCCCAGACACAGTGCTTCCTTTAACCTGAGCAGGAAGCACAGCGGCTCCAAGCAAAGTCCCTCCTTGTGGTTTCAGATGACTTCCAGCTCCAACAGGCCAGGGTTTAGGGTTAAAGGAGAAACCAGAGGAAGCTACTTCTAGCTCACATGACAAACTACCCGGTGTCTCCCTTTTGGAACTGCAGTGATTTCCAAAAACTTTTGGAAAATCAATGACACAAAGTAAGCTCTTGCTCACCTTGGGCAAGGGATTGTTAGCAGGTGTGTTCACCACACCTGTGCGGACCCCGAGCCTCTCTGATGCTCATCCCACAGCGGAGGGCTCCAGAGCTGGACCAGGGCACACGGCCAGAAGACCACCACCACCCACCACACTCCTGCACTGAGCACTTTAAAAACAGTTTCTACACCCTCTCGTAATAGGTCTGTGAGGCTCCTGACCCAAGGATTCCAGGCACAAGGGCAGGAGGGGCTCACAGTGTGACCCTGGAGCTGACCATCAGTCCCAATAGCAGAGTGGCCTCTGCCACTTTCAGCGCAGCTCCTCTGGGAGCCCAGGGTCAGACCAGCAGGGCACTGCGCTGAGCGCTACACAGCCATCCGCCGGGTGGACTCCAGTCTTGAGGGTCAGGTCCCTCAGGACAGACAGATGTTGGCGACACTCCAAAGAAGACCAGGTGAGTGTTAGGTGTAAGGGAGTAACACAAGAGTCTACTAGCTACGAAGGAAAAAAAGTCTAGAAACAAGCACCGGAAACAATCCACCTGTCCACCAACTGATGGATAAACAAAATGGGGTATTATCCATCCACATAATGGACAGCACTCAACCTAAAAGAAGTGCTAACACAGGCCCCACACAACATGAGTGAACCTTGAGAACAGTGCGTTGAGGGAAGGCAGTCAGCCACAGTGACCACACACCATAACCCGCTGACATGAAGTGTCCACAAGAGGCAAGCCCACAGACACAACGTAGTGCCGTTCTCAGGACCAGGGGAGGGGGGATGGGAAGTGACACAAATCGGCACAGATTTCTTTTACGGGTGATGAAAATGTTCTGGAATCAGACAGCAGTGATGGTTACACAACTCTATGAATATATGAAAAAACACTGCATCACACACCTTCAAGGGGTGAATTTCATAATACAGGAATTAAATCTCAATGAAGCTGTTATTTAAAAAAATAAGCACACACCACAGCACCTTATCACTTATACAGAGAAAACATAGCAAAGGATAACTGTAAACACTTTCCAAAACGATGACTTTATAATTAAATAAAATGAAAGACAGAGGCAGTGTCAAGTGGAAACCAGCTACCATCACCAGTTTACACTACACACCTACTATCAGCTACTGAGCACCATAAAGCCACCCTACTCTCCCTCCAGGTTTTCTGCTATGAACACCTTCCTTTCTGAAAGTTAAAATGTCTGGTTTACATTCTTCACACTTTTAAACTTCTTCTACAAGTCCTTGGAGAAAGAAGAATTTTATTTTTTTTTCCATTTATTTTTATTAGTTGGAGGCTAACCACTTTACAATATTGTAGTGTTTTTTGCCATACAGGAGAAAGAAGAATTTTAAAATAACACAGTGAGACTTTGGAGAAGCAGCTGGAAATAATCACTGTATCAGAAAATTTAATTACTAGAAGTCTCTCTTTAAACAGGATAAAGAATAAAAACCCACCAACATCTTTATCTCCAAAAGAAACAAAGTCTCTAAACTCAGAGAGCTCAAAACAAAACACAACATCTTAAAAAAGAAATGCAAACAGAGATTTAACCAGACTGCTCTTTCAGGACTGCCCTAAATGTCAGACTTAAGAGATACCAAGAAGTTTACATGGTAGATTTCACGTAAGTTTTGCATCAATGTCAGGCATACACTTGACATCAGCAAAGGAACAGAAAGTTAAATGAATGTGAGTGAGCTTAGTTTGTCCAGATAAAACTAAACACCATGACTGTTTCTGAAACATGGAAGCAAGAGCCCCCAAAGTTACTCACTATAACCTCATTATTAAGGGTCAGCCGGATCTCTCCAATTTCCCTCAGATGAACAAGAAAAATGCCAACTCCAAGTAACTACATATTCAAAAATCAACTTAGAAAACACCAACACTCTGAAACATAAATATTTCACTCCCTAACAACATACCTTACTTAAGCTAGTACTCCTAGAGAATTCCCTGGCAGTCCAGTAGTTAGGACTGGGCATTCTCATGGCCAGGGGCCTGGGTTCAATCCCTGGCCAGGAAAATAAGATCTTGCAAGCCCTGTGTTACAGCCAAAAACATTAAAAATAAATAAATAAAATTCAGTGCTCCTCTAAAGAAAGCCAAAGATGACAAGGCAGCAAAGGAAGCTCACAGCATATCTACTAGGCACTTCACAGGGGACCTCATGGAACCCCCAAACAAGCCCACAAGGCCATCCACTCCAAAACACCAGGAAAAGGGGAGTCTGGTCAAGGTCACACAGCTGGCCATTCTGAGCCCATGCCAGACCTGCAGAGGAGGGAGGAAGGAGGGATTGGGGAGGGGAATCAGCCCCCGAAACTCATCCAAAAGGTAGTTCTGGTTTGACAAAAAGTCTCTCTCATCAAAGATATTTTTTTCT
The DNA here is from genome assembly GCF_963930625.1 of Muntiacus reevesi. Lineage (NCBI taxonomy): Eukaryota > Metazoa > Chordata > Mammalia > Artiodactyla > Cervidae > Muntiacus > Muntiacus reevesi. The sequence goes on from NC_089250.1 coordinate 226,415,116, forward strand.
AGCTTTAGCTCACTGCCCATTTTTTTCCAGCGTTAGCTCACTGCCCCATTAAAATCATCACCATCTTCTGCTTTTATAAGGCGATGCATCTGTACACACTAAAGAATTCCCTTCAAGAGATGACTACGAATGGTGTAACAGCCACAGACATCAGCAGTGCTGAGGAACAGGAGCAGAGGACTGACTGGTGAAACTGGCCACTGGGGACTGAACCCCCATGAGCAGCAGCACCCCAAAGCCTACTGAGCTCCCTGGGGACAACAACATTTCACAGGACCCTGCGATCCCTCTCTTGTAACTGCAAGAACATTTTTAGGGTGGGATTTGAACACACACTTTAAAAACGAGACTACAGTCTCAGAGGTGGTACCTATCTCAAAAGAGATATGACAGATTAAAAACCAATGTTGGTACCACAACCACGTCTCAAAGGAAGTCATTAAAAAGCCACAATTCACCAGTGAAAGACAGCTTAAAAACCACCACTAGCAAAGCAGAGAATCAAAGTTTTAGTTTAGGACACTCAGCCTTGATCAAAAAGCACTTAAGACTACTGTGTGACTGCAATCTTCCACTTCCAAAATAAAGTCAGTTTCAATACAAAAACACACACCACACATGGTCACAGATAAATCCTTTTGCTTGGAGCACAATCTTAGCACAGGGTCCCAGGGGGCTGCTAAAAATAAGTTTGAGCTCCAAACACTTTGTGTTTACATAGTTTTGAAACATTTAGACAAAAGTTCACATTTCTAAGTGACGACCACTCTGTCCTTCCTGTTTAATTTGAAGACACCAGTCCTAGTCGGCTTCCCATCAGTCTGGGATCTTTTCCTACAAAGGAAGGCGGGTCATTAAGAAGCAACTGTTTCACGGGTGTTCAAGGCTCCAAACCTGTTTTTCCTTCTGTTATGGTAGCCTGATTCTTACAAGCATTATAAACACAGACATAGGAACACATTCAGAAATACACATATGCACTCCATACACACGCATACATGCACACACTCACGTGTGTACTCACGTACACGCACACACGGACACGTGCCCACGGCGGCCTGCGGCCCGCGCCGACCCTAACCACCTCGGGGCGACTCGGGCCCCGCCGCTCCGGGGATACCGGCACCTAGGCCTCGGGCCCCGCACGGCATCCCGCAAACGTCTTCTACCCTTCCAGCACCTTCTAATCTCCACCTCCCACCTCACTAGCGGCTTCCTTTTCTGATAATAAACACCAGATTTGGAGGAACCAAGAGGACACAATGTGTAGCAGTTATCTGTCTCCCAAGAGCCTGATTAAGGGGACAAAGGCCTTATCACGCTTCCAGCGGAAGACGTGGACTGAAGGCCTGGCCGGCGCAAACTCAGCTCAGGGCGCTCTTCCCAATCCCGGAGCCCCCTCCCCCGGGCCCCCAAAGGACGTGCGGGGCCGGGGGGGTGGGGTGGGGTGGGGGTCCTGGGGTGCAGGTTCGGAGTGCGAGGTGGGGATGGCAAGTTGAGGTGAGGGTGGGGTTGGAGGTGCCGGGTGGAGAGGCATGGGACACGAGTGAAGTGCGGAGCGGACGCTTGGGGTGCGAGTGGGAGATTGGGGTGGGGGGTCGGTGAGGACACGGTTAGGGCTGAAGCTCCGGGCGCGGGTAGGGGTTTGCGGTAATGTGGCAGCTTGGGGAGGAAGGCGTGAGGTCTGGGGTTCCGGTGGGTGTTTGGGGTGGGGGCCTGGGGCGCGGGTACGCACCTTGTGGCAGGCCGGGCAGGTGGGCAGCGCGCTCTTGCCCCCGGGGCCGCCGCCGCCGCTCAGGCTGCTCTGGATCTGCGTGAGCTCCTGGCGCAGCACCTGCTTCTGGTGGAAGCTGAAGGCCGGGTGGTTGGAGGCCATGGTGAAGAGCAGCAGAAACTCATCGCCCGTGCGGCCCTCGTTGAGCTGAAGCCCGTAGTTGTGGATGATGGAGTCGATGTGCGTGAGCGTGCGGTATAGCACGCCCGCCGCCTCGCGCTGCTCCGAGCCCAGCAGCGCCAGCGACACCAGCAGCTTGCTGCGCACCACCTCGTCCGTCAGGTTGGTGAGGCTGCCCAAGTCGGCCGGGTTGTTGGCCTTGATCTCCGAGTCGCGCAGCGAGTGGTAGTCCTTGCGGGCCAGGTCCTCCAGGCACGAGCCAAGGAAGCGCAGCTCGAGCGGGATGCACAGGTCCAGCAGGCCGCACAGGAACTCCACGCGCTGCGGCGACGGCAGCTCCGAGAACCAGCGGTACACGCCGTCCCTCTGCAGCGGGCAGCGCTTCTCCACCATGCTGCCGCCCGCGCCGCGCCGCCACGCGGGGCCGGGGGCCGCCGCCCGGGGCCGGGGCCGGGGGCGCGGGCGGGCGCGGGCGCGGGCGGGGGTGCGGCCGGGGCCGGGCGAGGGCGAAGGCGGTCGGGCGCCGCGGGCCGCGCTGGGGCCGGGGGCGCGCGGCGCGGGCGAGACCCCCGCCAGGGGCCGGCGGGCGGGCGCGCGCGGGGCGCCGGGGGGGCCCGGGGCGGCCGGGGCGGCCGGGGGCGGCGATCGGCCTCGGGCCCCCCGCTCACGGGCGGGCTGCTGGCCCGCGCCCGTCCCCGGCGGCGTCCGGTGCGCGGCGGCGGCGGCGGCTGCTCCTCGTCGTCGTCGTCGTCGTCGTCGCCCGGGAGGCGGCCGCCCCCATCTCCCCCCGCGCCGCAGGGTCTGTCACTGCGGGCCGCCCTCCGACGGAGCCGCCCGGGCCATGCCGCCGCGCTGGGCCGACAGCCGTTACCCGGGACAGACGCCGCGGCAGCTCGGGAGCGGCGCTCAGAGAGGGCTCGGGAGCGGGCGGCGGAGGGATCTGTGCCGGCACTCGCCACGGCCTCGCGCCTCTGCTTCCAGCGCCGCGGACGAATCCGGGCCGAGCGCCGCGTTCGCAGCTGACGGGCGCCGAGACGAGGCGCAAGTGGGCGGGGAGGCGGCCTCTCACGAAAGCCGGGCGGCCGAGCCCGCCCCTCCCTCTGATTGGTCCGCGCTGCGCCTTCTCGGCCTGCGATTGTTCCGGATCCCCAATCCTATTCGCCCTTGCCGCGGCCACGCCTCCCCGGGGCTGTCGATCACATTGGAACCTCCCTGGCCCGCCCCGCGGCGGCCTGTGGAGTCAATTGGCCGGCGGGGGCCGGGTGGGCCGAAAACCCGAGGCGGATTTATGGTTGCTTTTGTTCGCGCAGATTTGCGTGGAGCATTGTCTTAGGTGAAAGCCGGGCGTCCGGCCTTCCTGTTTTATTCCTGAGCGTCACAATAGGGAGGTAGCTGGTGTCTTCGAAAAGCCACTGGGAGAGGGCCTCCGGAGACCCCTGCATCGCCATTCCCGCTCTGCTTCTGCGAAGCTTTGTGACCTTGGGCGAGTGGCTTGGCCTCTCTGAGCCCCGGGTGCTTCCCCCGAAAGTGAGGGTGACCGCAGGCCGCCTCCGGGGGCCCATGAGGAGGTTGTGAGCTCACAAAGACCCGGCGCCCGCATCCCTCAGGCTGCCGGCCTGCCCTGGGATGTGACGGGAACAAGCTTTATGAGAAAACCTCGCCCAAATGGAGCCGTTAGGCCGGCCTCCTTTCACGAGTCACTTCCTCAGCTCCGGGAGCCCAGAGGATGCAAGCACACCGGCCAGGGTCAGAAAGCATTTCCACTGGCCCGGAGTGCGGGTTGGGGACAGGCGGGGGAGAAGGTGATGGCCTAGCCATAACTGCAGGCAGTGGTCTGCCATCTCCAATAAGGAAACCTAGGCCCTGGGAGCAAGAAAGTCATTCTTCCCGGCGCTTCCTGTCGATCCCTCCATCTGGCCCGCTTTTGCATTCGTTCAGCAGCCCTCCGGGGTGGGGGGCGGGTGGGGTGGCTCGCGAGCCAAGCCTGCCTCCACGCCTGTGGAGCCAACAGTCTGGTGCCGGGTACTAGGCAATAGAGGTTGATTGAATAAATGAATGCATTTCTTCAGGACATGGTCCAAGATACTAGAAACCTCCTAACAAGACGTTCTCTAACCTGGGGACTTCAAAGTTGCACAGACATTGCAGAGCCATAGTTGAGGGGTGAGGGGCTGGGGGACACAGTTGCTTCCCAGTCTTCCACCCTCTCCACTCTTTGGGCAACTTTTCCTGGAACTGCCTACTGTTGGGAAGGAGCAGGCATCCAGGTGAAGGTCAGTACAGCTTCCCAAGTGTATCACATCCTCACAGGCAGCAGTGGCAAGGCTGGACCCAGCTGGGTCCCCACTTCCTTCCCCAGTACAAACTGATTCCTGTGAGTAATTGAGTTAATCCTTGTTCTCCCCAACTGCACTTTATCAAGTAATTCCTGGGAAGTAGCCACATTCCCAAATCTACAATATGAGGAAGTGAAGGAACATGAAAACCAAAACAGTTCACCTTTGCTTTCTGTTGACAAATTAAGTTCCTTGGAGTGGAAAGATCTTGGGACCTAATGGGTGCTGAGGACTTCCTCAAATCCAGCCAGACCTGACTGTGAAACCCTTAAGCTCTGGTGCCAGTCAACCTGGATTCCAGGCCCAGCTCTAGCTGGCCATGTGACCTTGGCCATTCATTTGATCCCTCTGAGCCTCAGTTTCTTCATCTGTAAAAGGAATCAGGAATCCCACCTCCCAGCTGGCATGGAGGTCGGAGATGCTAGTGGAGCTCCTTGGCAACTGGGGCAACTGAGCCACAAGCAACTAGATCGAGGGCTCCCAGCTCCCAGCCGCCTTCTTGTCACTTCAGCCCGTGCTGTTTGCTACTCAAAGTATGCACTAAGATGAAACGTGTCCCCCCCAAAGGTCCTGTTCACCCAGAAGCTCATAATGTGGCTTTATTTGGAAAAAGGGTCTCTGTAGATATAATTCAGTTAAGAATCAAGATGAGATTGGGGACTAGAGTCAGCCCTGAAGGACAGCGTCCTTATAAGAGACAGGGGGAAAACAACAACAACAACAACAACAACAAAGACTGGGTAAGAAAAAGGCCCTATGAAGACAGAGGCAGAGCTTTGGAGCCAAGGGTCACCTGGGGTCACCAGGAGCTGGAATAGGCAGGAAGGATTCTCCCCTGAAGCCTTCAGCGGGAGCATAGCCCTGCCCACACTTTGACTTTGAACTTCTGGCCTCAAGAACATAAGAGAACGCGTTTCTGTTGTGTTAAGCCACCAGGTTTGTGGTTGCTTGTCACCGCAGCCCCAGGAGACTCCTACAGTATTATTTCCTCGTCAGCTTCAGTCTAGCTCAAGTTAAATCTCTTCCCTGCAAGACCAGACCCCACTAAGGGTTTGGGGCTTCTAAGGAGAATGGAACCCAGCCCCCACCCCCCACCCCTTACTCTAAGGAACTGACAGCCTGGACTTCTTCCTCTGAAGCAGATGGGTGCCAGTCTGCGAGGGAGTGCTCACTTCCGCACACTGTCCCCTTCCCCAAGGGCCTCTGGGGAGGGGGTAGGGTGGGCGCTGACCCCCTGTCCAGTCCTGAGGTTGAGGTTTTCTTTGCTTTACCTGCTGCCCAGAGATCCTGCCCGAAAACAGCCTGTAGCCCTGGGCTGCTAGCAGCTCCTCACTTTCCCTTGCTCTCCAGGAGGTGACGCCTGGCTTCCCCTGCGTTTGAGTGTTTCTCCAGATCCTACAAGTTGGAGGGGCTTGGGACCCACAGAAGGAGATTGAGAGGCCACCCCTCCCTGCGAGCGCAAGGGGGCTACAGGTAACAGGGAGGTGGACCACGTGTTCAGCAGGGAGATTTCCACACAGTGCAGAGCAGGAGCAAGTTCACTTGCTCTTTCAGGCTATTCCTGCCACATGCCTAACTCTCGGGGGCCCAGGGATGACAGTGAGGTGGGCCCTTCCCTAAGGGGTAGGACAGTATGTCTGTCTGCATTTTCCATAGAGCTGGGATGGAGCAGAAATTGTTTTAATGCTACTTTTGAGAAAGAGAAAGATTTGGCATTCACCCCAAATTCTCTGAACGATTTTGTAGTGACGTGCTTGGGATGACCTCTTGTGTCTGAGTTAGCAACACTGATGAATTACTGCGGTAGGCAGGGACCAGGCTGAGACGAGAGACTAGCCACCTGGACTTCGAGTTCAGCGCTCCTCCCCGATCCCAGCTCCTCTACCAGGGCCTTGCTGCTCCTCTCATTTAGGATCAGCCAGAGAGGAAGAGCCTGGAGGCCAGGTTGCTGTTAGGAGAAAGAAAACAGAAGTAAGACTGAGACTCCAATTAAGATGAGGGTGCCTTAAGCAGTTAGGGCTGGAGGTGCACGCACACACAGGCTTCGTGTCTGGAGCCACCACTTATTTTTTCCTGGGGTATGTGGCCAGGATGTGTGTGGTTTCCTTGTAGATGTTTTCATGTTCCCTAGGCCCTGCCTTCCTGTGACTGAGCCAGCAAAGGACCCCTAACGTGCCGGCCCTAAGAAGTGGGTACCTAACCCCTCTGTGAGATCCTTGCCGGGTGTACCCTCAAGCCGGTGGGACTAATCCTGATAATGCTATCTTTGTTCCCATTTTACAGATTCAGAGCAGTCAGCTGTGAGCCCGGGGGACTGATGGAACCAGATCCTGACCTAAGTCAATTGCTAGGACTCTGTCCCTCAGGGAGTAAAGCGCAGTGGTACAAGTCATTATTCACTATCTCTGCAAACCAGAGATTCCAAAGGTATCTGTGGCATGGCGGTTCTTTCTAGCCATAAGACTAACAAAGTCCACCTGAGGTCATAAACGGGCAATTGTCCCCAGCCGCACCAGGCCCCATTCTGTTTGGCCACATGTTCTCCTCCAGGGTAGACCTGCTTTCCAGGGTGTCTTTAACCTTGGTCTAGATGCAGTGTTTCCCCAGGGGGAGTTCGTTACCTGAACTGTCACCTAAAACACAGATTCCTCAATCAGACTCCAGGTGTGGAGTCAGACTCCATGGGGCAGGGCCTTCAGATCTGCATGAGACATGCTCCCTAGGGACACAAGTTGGGCAACTCCCCCTGGGCAAGTAGTTCTCACTTCCAGGCTTCTAGTGTGCTTCCCTGGGTTGACAGCCAGTCATAATCAGAGTCAAGTTCATGTTACAGGCCTACCATTCCATAAGGATCTCCCTATTTTATTTACTTTTTTTGCCACACCGGGTGGCATGAGGAATCTTAGTTCCCCAACCAGGGATTAACCCACGTGCTCTTTGTTGGGAGCTTGGAGTTTTAACCACTGGACTGCCACAAAGTCCTGGATCTCCCTGTTTTACAAGTAAGGAAACTGAGGCTTAAACAGACCACCCAGTTGGTGAATAGTGAATTCACATCATTAAATTCTGCAGCTTTATTTCTGTTGTATATTTGCTTGTTATTCATATTTCTATGTTTCTTATGCCACAGTAATGATATCCTCTGAAAACTAACAATTCATTGCTGCTTTTGGTTTTGTGTGCTTTGGGTTTCTTTTGTTTATCTTTTTACTAGAAGTTTTCAAACGTCCTGGAAAATCAAGAGCATAGTGTAGTCATTCTCCACATCCCTACAGCCTACCTCCAACAGAGATGACATTTCACTGTTCGTCTTTCATCTGTTTCCCACTAGAGTGGGAGAAATACATATATTTTCTTTCTGGCATATTTTAAAGCAAATAAATTGGGGATTTATACACATATATAATTGTATATGTACTACATATATGAAAATGAAAGTCGCTCAGTCATGTCTGACTCTTTGTGATCCAATGTACTATACAGTCCATGGAATTCTCCAGGCCAGAATACTGGAGTGGGTAGCCTTTCCCTTCTCCAGGTGGAGCAGTGTTGGTGGTATAGTGGTGAGCATAGCTGCCTTCCCTTCTCCAGGTGATATTCCCAACCCAGGAATCGAACCCAGGTCTCCCACATTGTAGGCGGATTCTTTACCAGCTGAGCTATCAGGGAAGCCCGTACTACATATTTAAAACTGTGTTATTTTGTCTGATTGTGAGATAATACATGTTCCTTGTAAAGAGATTATACCTCAGTGAAAAACAACCTTAAAGTCAAATAATGTTGCTTCACAGTCGTAACCAACATTGACATTTTAAAATATATTTTTCTAGACACTTTCATATTCATATATACACATGCAAATCTATTTTTACAAAAATGGTATATTCCTCAACAATAGGACTGTGCTCCCCATTTTACCATCCATTTTTTCCCCACCTAACAGCATACCCCAGATATCTATCCTTGCCATGGAATCTCTTCCAAATCGTGATTGTCAAGGACAGTCCAGAATCTTGTTTGGATGTATCGTGATTTGTTCAACTAATCTCCTATTGTCGGGCATTCAGGTTGTGTCTGTGCTCAGATGACTGAGTGTCAAAAGGTAGTTCCGCCTGCCCTGGACTTTGCACTAGGCTGAAGGCTGACCCACCTCTTCTAGACCCCAAGTGGTTTTCTGAGACGGATCAGGCAGTGGACAAAGATGCACTGTGGAGCTTCCAGTGCCTCCCCAATCAAATCTCAAGACATAAGACACCCAGACTTGAGTGTGGATGAGAATCACATTCCAGAGGCAGGGAGCGTATTGTTTGGGTGACAAGATATAACTCTAAAATACAGAAGGTTTCATTTCTGGCGGTCATACCAGAGCTCACCCAACCCAGTAACTCACTGTCCTTTCAAAGTAGTCACCCGGAAGGCAGTCCTCTCCTTGCAATAAAACTGCTTGCATGAAAATACATCCGAGAAGTCTTAAAACTATCTCCAGGGCCTGGTGTAGGTGGTGTTTGGATGTCCTACAGGCTGGGAAGTCTTTATGCTTCTAGGTATGTTGAGATCTGGAAGTAGCCTGTGTTCACCAACTACATTGCAAACACAGAATCTATGTCTAGTTTGACCAGAAACAGATTTATTCAGTTATAACAGAGAGATGAGAGTCTGTGGCAGGATTGGAGAACTGGTATGGAGGCCATTTTTGTTTCTTTTTGTAAATGAATTGCCTGTTCATGTTTTTTGCCTTTTTTTCTATGAGGTTTTGGGTCTCTGTTTCTGTCAATTTTTACATTTTTTAAAAAATAGTTTAGGGATATTAGCCCTTTATCTGTGATTTATGTTGGAAATACTCTCTCTCAATTTGTCAATTGCCTTTGACTTTGTTTATAGTATTTTTATCCTGAAAAGCTTTCTTTTATTTTTATATAGTTAAATGTATTTATGTTTTATTTTATTGCGTCTGGATTTGGAATTGTGGTTAGAAGATTTTTCCTTACACCCAGGTTATATAGGAATTAACGCATATTTTCATCTACTATGTATATGGTTTCATTTTGTTATATTTAGATCCTTGATCTGTTGGGGCTTTACTCTTACATGAAACAGGTATTTGCTTTTGAAACCCAGTTTTATTAGATGTATTCATTAAACCTCGGGTTGCAAATTAAAATGCTTTCAAGAGCCAGGCAGAAAGTTAATGAGCAAAGCTAGATGATATAATAAAACAGAGTGGTAAGGTCCATGGCCAACCAGAGATTACATTTTAAAAACACACCCACACATTGGGACTTCCCTTGTGGTCCAGTGCTTAGGACTCTGCGCTTCCACTGCAGGGGCCACAGGTTTGATCCCTGATCAGGGAATTAAGATTACCTAGGTGGCGGTCAGAAAACACCCTTCACAGTGGGTATATTAGCTTCTTAGGGCTGCCAGAAACAAATGATCACAAACTTGGTGGCTTAGAACAACAGAAATTTATTCTTTCACAGTTCTGCAGGCGAGAAATCTGAGGTCAAGGTGTCAGCAGGTTAGCCCATTCTCAGGGGGAGTCTATTGCAGGATGTCCTCCCAGCTTCTGTAACTGTCAGCAGTCCCTGCATTCCTGGGCCCACAGCCACACCACTCCAGTCTCTGCCTGTCTTCACGTGGCCTCGTCCCTGCATTTCTGAGTCCAGACGTCCCTCTTCTCATAAGGACGCCAATCCTTGGATTCAGGGTTCATTCATATCCAAGACAACCTCATCTAACTTGATTACATCTCCAAAGATCATATTTCCAAGTAAGGTCACCCTCATAGGTTCCAGGTAGACACATATTCTGGGAGGACAGTGAGGTGAAACCAGAACTGTCCAGAGCACCTAGAGCCTGTGTGCCGAGAGCTTGCAGACCTCCATGGACGTCTTCTGCTGCTGTTGGCTCCATCCGGGCCTAGTGACTAAGGGTCTGTTAAATTGGGAAACTCATCAGACCTCAGGGGCTTCCCTGATAGTTCAGTTGGTAAAGAATCCGCCTGCAATGCAGGAGACCCCAGTTCGATTCCCGGACCAGGAAGATCCACTGGAGAAAGGATAGGCTACCCACTCTAGTATTCTTGGGCTTCCCTTGTGGCTCAGCTGGTAAAGAATCCGCCCACAATGAGGGAGACCTGGGTTCGATCCCTGGATTGGGAAGACTCCCTGGAGAAGGGAAAGACTACACCCTCCAGTATTCTGGCCTAGAGAATTCCATCGACTATATGGACACAACTGAGTGACTTTCACTTCACTTCACTTCATCAGACCTCTCCAAATCGGTTTTGAGAAACACTGACAGCTGGTCACTTTAAAACGTCCTGAGAAAAGGAAGAAGAAACTAGAGAGAGACCAACTCTTCTGAGTCTGAATGAAGAGCTGGCCTGCCCTGCAGCCTTACAGCAGACAGGCTTGTTCTAGATAAATATTTGGGTTTCCCCCTGGAGGCCAGGTCTCTGTTATGCTTCTTCCTTCAGTGTAAGGGGTGAGTTCATACAAACCTCTCTGTGCCAAAGGACGTACCCTTTCGTACCAGAGAAGGAGAGGGGTGGTGCTTGCCCCGCCTGGAGGTCCGGGGGAGAGCTCTCTGAGGATGCCCCCAGGCCCTGCCCTGGGGTCCCCAGCCCCTGGTTAGCCAAACACTAGCCCAGGTGCTGCTGTGAGGCAATTCTGCAGATTAAAGTCCTAGGTCTGGTGATCTTAAGACACGAAGATTATCTGGATGGACCTGACCCATTCAGGTGAAACTTGTAAAAGCAGGGTGTTTTCCCTGGCTAGGAGTAGGTAGGGGCCCTCAGAGGTGTTAGAAAGGTCAGAGGGACACGACACGCCGTTTCTGCTCTAAAGGCAGATGCGGCACTTGGGAAAGAATGTGGGTGGCCTCCAGGGCTGAGTGTGGCCCAGCCCACAGCCAGAAAGGACATGAAACATCAGACCTACAGCCTCCGGGAGGCAGATTCTCCCGCAGATGAGAGCCCAGCTGGGGGACACCTGGCTTTTTGCCTGTAAGACCTGTACAGAGAACCCAGTCAAGCCTGGATGCAGATTTCAGGCCCACGGAACTGTCAGGTGATGAGTGGGTGTTATTTTAAGCTGCTAAGTGTGTGGTGACTTGCTGTGCAGCGGGAGACAGGACCCGGCCTCTGCTCTGGATGAGGTCGGGGAGGCTGCTGAGAGAGGGGTCGGGCGACTCCGTCTCTTCCGCTGGAACATTTCCGTCCTGTGTTCACCCACGCCATCTACCAGAGCTCCTGGTCCCTGCCCATGACGTAAAGACACCACAATGAGCTGGCTGTGGGGACCACCAGCTCCAGAGGCTGATGGAGAGGACCTGTGCCGCTCTGTGGTTAACCAGTTCACTGAAGACCTGGCAACCAGGTGAGTCTAACCACCTTCTACCTGGGTGTTTTATAGCGTCCTAGAACCAAGGAATCTTCACATAATCAATTCCTCCTTTAGGGTAAGGTCCCAGAAAATTGCATCCCCCGGAAGTGAAAAAAACAAAAACGAGAACAAGCAACTCTGGGTACTTGCATCTTGATACCCTCCTCCTTGCAGAGTGGAGGTGGACGCCGGGCACATGGTATCCACCAGGTGCTCAGTAAACCTTGGCGGTTGGGACGATGACTCAAAGGTGGAAGACTTATTCCCCGCCCTCTCCCTGGTCTCAGTGTTGTGACCCAGGACAGGTGTCCTTGTCCCGTCATGGAAGTGAGATCAGAGGGGGGACCTGCAACCTTGGCTGTGCAGCAGCGGCACCCGGGACAGGAAGGCGCTGAGCCTCTGCCCGGGAAGACCACCAGAGCCCCGAGCATCCTTGGGCCACAGTGCCCTGTGTGGGTAGGAGGAGAGGGCAGTCAGGGCTTTGAAAACAGGTTTCAGGACTCACGTGTTGGAGAACGCCCTCCCGCAGAGGGAGGAGCAGTCAGAGAAACACCGGAGGGCTTCTTAAGCAGGGGGTGTGAGGCAGGCGGAGGGATGAGAAGCCCCGCTCAGGCAAGAAAGACCGAAGGCCGTGGGAGCAGGGGTCAGGGTCTGATCTTGAAGGAAGATGGCCTAGGCGTGGCCCCTATCTCCCCTCCGGCCGACAGTGTCTCTGTTCTGGGCTGAATTGCGCCCTCCCCCGCCTCCCCCGCCACCCCCGCTGTCCCCAGAAGATGTGTTGAAGTCCTGACCCGCATCACCTGGGAGCCTGGCCTTTTTTGGAAACAGGGCCTTTGTGGATGTAATCAGGTTGAGGCAAGGTCGTTAGGGTGGATCCTAATCCAGTAGGACTTGTGTCCGTATACAAAGAGAAGCATAAAGGGGAGGGGCCAGGTGAAGATGGAGGCCAAGATTCGGGTGATGTGGCCACAAACCAAGGACACTTGGCCACCCCACCCCCAGCCCTGAAAAAGGCAGAGGGACACTCCCCAGAGCCTCCCAAGAGGTAGCACAGCCATCCCCACACCTGGACTTCAGACTCAAGTACTCCATACTGTGAGAGAAGCCATTTCTGTTGTTTGAAGCCCCTGTGGTTTGTGGTTCTTGGTTATGGTGGCCCCAGAATGCTGATCCAGCCTCCAAGACCCAGGCAGGGATGGCCGCTTGGTGAATGTGCAGTGCTGCCCAGGAACTACCTAGTCACAGTAGTTCACAGGCCCTCCCCACCTGTTCTCTGTCATCATCTCAGGCTACAGAGGCAGGAAAACACATTTTATGTGCCCATCTTCCCTCACATCCAGGAGTCACTGTGTGGTCCCATTCTGGCCAGTGAGACCCAAGTAAGTCTGCCAAGAAGTTTCTAAAACACTTCTGCTTCTCAAATCAAAGGACAAGTGTGTCAGGCGCCCCTCTTTCCTCTCCCCATCCGAGCTTACTTGAGCACAACATGACCACAGTGTTGGGGGCCACGGCATCGGGGAACCAGGCTGCCATCTTCTTACCTTGTACCTGACCTCACCCAGCTCAACTCAGCTTGTCCCATGAGAAAAATAAAACCACTTTGTTCAGCTTACTTGGGCTTTCTGCTCCCTGCTGCTGACGCCTTCCTGGGTACCATGCTCTGCCCGCATGAGCCTTTCCAAGCCTGTCTTCCCTCCAGGTGACCAGAGAGGTTGAGGGCCAGTGCTCTGTGAGTCAGACCAAGCAGACTCCTACCCTGGCTCCCTCACCTCCAGCTTGCAGTTCGCCCCTCCTCCCAGTGCCTCACTCCCCTAGAAATGGAGATAAAGATACCTACTTAGAAAGATGGCAGGAGAGTCAGAAGAGATACTGCCGGGTCTTAGCAGATGCTGGAGAAATAGTGCTGCCACCATTTCCAGGAGCGTCTCCAGCCCCAGGTCCTGATGTATGCTGCTGCTGCTGCTGCTAAGTCGCTTCAGTCGTGTCCGACTCTGTGCGACCCCACAGACGGCAGCCCACCAGGCTCCACCGTCCCTGGGATTCTCCAGGCAAGAACACTGGAGTGGATTGCCATTTCCTTCTCTGCCTGATGTATGCAGGGCTCCACAAAATCCTAAGCACAGGAAATGTGGTGCACTCGGGGTAAGGAAACTGGCCCATCTCACCTGGTCTCTCGAACCAGCAGTTGACACCCCATCTGTTCCCGAGCCTCAGAACTCACCACCCTAACTTTGGCTCAAGCCAGCCCCATGTCAGAGAATAAGAACGGCCCTATATCATCATCATGGTTGTTGCCACCGTGGGAGCTGACTCGGTGCATGGGACACGGCACAGGACATCACTTGTCGGAGGACAGACGGCGAGTGACAGAGCAAGGCCTCGAGACTGGTAGCTCCCCGTGCCTCCTGCCAAGCTGAGGCAGGAAACTTGAGCCCGACTGAGCTGAGGCTTTGGCACCAAGAGCAGGAAGGGCAGAAATGCCAGGGGACAAGGCACTTTCATGCCTCATTTAACCCTATGACATGCTTTGACATCAATAGATGGTTATCCCCACCTGGCAAGGAGGTGATCAGGCCTCGGGAAAGGAGAGCAGATGCTGGCAGAGCTCACACAAGAAAAAATGCTTCCTGACCCCAAATGCTAATGCCCTGTGCCCTCCAGAAAGGCTGAAAACCAAGCCCAGGTCAGAATGATGGCTCTGTGGGCAAGAAGGGTCACTGGAGCTGAGGTGAGTCTGGTATCAAGGAGCTAACCCCTATGGAGACCTGCAAGAAGCTGGGTGCTCTGAATCATCATCTTAGTCAGCCCTCTTTGGACAGAAGAAGAGACTGAGGCTCAGGGTGGCCACTTGCCCACGTAGACAACCAGGAAGGACAGACCCCACTTCCTACCCACTCTGTGACCCTAATCACTGAGAATTTCCTCACCAAGCAGAGGCCTTTACCCTGCATTTTAATGATATATATATAGGATATATGCTTGTATATCAATATGTGTTTGGCTTCAGCTTAAGGTTTTGTGAAGAGGGAATCGTGTGGCTCACATTTGCAACCACTGGTCCATAGGTCACATGGGTGATTCTTGGTGATGGGCTTATTTTCTTTCTTACAGGGATAATATTCCTCAAGAACTTCTAGATGGAACCGTCAGAACCATACTTGGATAGTTTATGGCAAGGCCATGCTGGCATGTCCCAGATGGAGGTTAATACAGTCAAAACATGTGCCGGTGGCTTAATGGAATTCCAGTTCCCCAAGAGCAGGGGCCAGGTCTGGTACTTTTCTTCCATCTTGGGTTTCCAGCTCTAGATAGATGCCTTATGGGCACTTATTAAATATTTTGAGGTGGTCATTCTGAATTCCCAAATAAGTTTTTGTGACGCTTCTCCCAAGCAGAAACTTTTTCTTCTGTAAAGATAATGGCACTGGGCTAATTTCTCCAATTAGCAGGATATTTGTCTACCAATTATGATTTGTTATGTATAATTATGGTTCCACCCAAGTGCTTGAAAAGTGGAATGTTTTCCAAAATATTGTTGATATTTCTTTATAGCATAGCCTCAATCCCCGGATGGGAAAGACTTGAGCTGGAAGAGCATTTAGCCATTAGGCAGGTTAAGTTCTTAACTAGTAGATGAGGAAAACAGGTTAAAGGCCACCAGGGATCACCTAGCCAACTCACTCATCACTCGAGTAGGGAAGTGATTGCTGTTGCAGAAAATAATTGATGTCATTTACAGCCTCTTCAGGTTTTTAATCAATTACATTTGACCAAATTTCTGTATTACCTATGTGATAACAGTTTGCAATAATATGTGCTAGTCACTGTTCATCTGTGGTTCTGACATCAGGTATGAATTTACCCATGTAACCTGCTAATTAGCAGCTCCCAAGGGCAGCTCCGCTTGCTTGCGGTGTCTAGTACATGTAAGGTAATCAATACGTGTTTGTTGATTGAATAATTGATGAAATTTGGATTGAAATGCTGCCTGTGACTTTCTCATTGAATGTGAAGGCCCACTTAACAGGCATCCTAGACCCTTCTAACTATGCTAGGCTTTAATGAGAAATACCTTTGGTTGCAAAGAATGGTGATGTTGAACATTTAGGGTTTATTTTTTTCACGTACAAGAAATCCAGAGATGGATAGTTGGTGGTGCTGCCTCAGCAATGATGCTCATTTATGTCAGGGACAGCATTTGTATGATTTGTGATTTGGTCCTTCCTAATGGTCAGGGCTATGATTTTTCCAGTGGTCATGTATGGATGTGAGAGTTGGACTGTGAAGAAAGCTGAGCGCCGAAAAATTGATGCTTTTGAACTGTGGTGTTGGAGAAGACTCTTGAGAATCCCTTGGACTGCAAGGAGATCCAACCAGTCCATCCTAAAGGAGATCAGTCCTGGGTGTTCATTGGAAGGACTGATGCTGACGCTGAAACTGCAATACTTTGGCCACCTCATGTGAAGAGTTGACTCATTGGAAAAGACCCTGATGCTGGGAGGGATTGGGGGCAGGAGAAGGGGATGACAGAGGATGAGATGACTGGATGGCATCACCAACTCGATGGACATGAGTTTGAATAAACTCCGGGAGTTGGTGATGGACAAGGAGGCCTGGCGTGCTGCAATTCATGGGGTCGCAAAGAGTCGGACACGACTGAGCGACTGAACTGAACTGAACTGAATGGTATCAATATGGCTGCCACAACTCCAGACATCACCTCCTGCATCAAATGCAGGAAAAAGAGAGGAAGGGAAGAAGTCAGCAGTGTTCAGTTCAGTCGCTCAATCGTGTCTGACTCTTTGCGACCCCATGGACTTCAGTCCGCCAGGCCTCCCTGTCCATCACCAACTCCCAGAGCTTACTCAAACTCATGTCCATTGAGTCAGTGATGTCATCAAACCATCTCATCCTCTGCTGCCCCCTTCTCCTCCTGCCTTCAATCTTTCCCAGCATCAGGGTCTTTTCAGATGTGTCAGTTCTTCGCATCAGGTGGCCAAAGTATTGCAGTTTCAGCTTCAGCATCAGCCCTTCCAATGAATATTCAGGACTGATCTCCTTTAGGATGGACTGGTTGGATCTCCTTGCAGTCCAAGGGATTCTCAAGAGTCTTCTCCAACACCACAGTTCAAAAGCATCAATTCTTTGGCACTCAGCTTTCTTTATAGTCCAAATCTCACATGCATACATGACCTCTGGAAAAAACCATAGCTTGACTAGATGGACCTTTGTTGGTAAAGTAATGTTTCTG
This sequence comes from Muntiacus reevesi, assembly GCF_963930625.1. Lineage (NCBI taxonomy): Eukaryota > Metazoa > Chordata > Mammalia > Artiodactyla > Cervidae > Muntiacus > Muntiacus reevesi. Next base: position 226,431,982 of record NC_089250.1, read on the forward strand.
CTTTTTAATATGCTATCTAGGTTGGTTATAGCTTTTCTTTCAAGGAGCAAGCGTATTTTAATTTCATGGCTGCGGTCACCACCTGCAGTGATTTTGAAGCCCCCTAAATAAAGTCTGTCACTGTTTCCTTTGTTTCTCCATCTATTTGCCATGAAGTGATGGGACTAGATGCCATGATCTTAGTTTTCTGAATGTTGAGTTTTAAGCCAACTTTTGCACTCTCCTCTTTCACTTCCATCGAGAGGCTCTTTAGTTCTTCACTTTCTGCCATAAGGGTGGTGTCATCTGCATATCTGAGGTTATTGATATTTCTCCCGGCAATCTTGGTTCCAGCTTGAGCTTCATCCAGTCCAGCATTTCTCATGATGTACTCTGCATATAAGCTAAATAAGCAGGGTGACAATATACAGCCTTGACGTACTCCTTTCCCGGTTTGGAACCAGTTTGTTCCATGTCCAGTTCTAACTGTTGCTTCTTGACCTGCATACAGATTTCTCAGAAGGCAGATCAGGTGATCTGGTATTCTCATCTTTTTAAGATGTGGAAACTTTCCACAGTTTATTGTGATCCACACAGCCAAAGGCTTTGGCATAGTCAATAAAGCAGATACAATTCAATATTTTTAGTGAATTAAAAGAGTACAACATGCACCAACCATCACTACAAGTTTAGAAGTTTTAATTACCTCAAAAAAACCTTGTACCTGTTATGGTCACTCCTCAGTTATCCAGAACAACCTCAGCCCTGGCAACCACTGATCTGTTTTCCATCCCTATGGATTTGCCTCTTCTGGATGTTTCATAGAGACACAACTGTACAAAATGTAGCCTTTGCCACTGACTGCTTTAACTTAGCCTGATATTTACAAGGTTCATCCATGTTGCACAATTGTACAAAATGTAACCTTTGCCACTGACTGCTTTAACTTAGCCAAATATTTACAAGGTTCATCCATGTTGTAGCATGTGTCAGTTTTCCCTACCTTTATTGAGGTATAATTGGGAAATAAAATTGGATATATTTAAGGTATACAACCTGATGATTTTATACACTTAATTGTGATTACCACAATCAAGCTAATTAACATTTCCATCAATTCACATAGGTTACCTACATTTTTTATCAGTTGAAGTATAATTGACCTACAATACTATGTTGGTTCCAGGTGCACAATATGGTGATTTGATACTTTTATATGTAACAAAATGGCCCCCCAGGATAAGTCTAGTTATCATCAGCCACCATACAAAGTTACTACAATATTATTGGCTATGTTCCCCATGCTCTGCATTTCATCCCCATGATGTATTTATTTTGTAACTGGAAGTTTGCCCCTCCCCTCAATCCCTTTCAGCTGTTTCACTCATTCCTCCCACCCCCATTCCCTCTGGCAACTATCTATGAGTCTGTTTCTGTTTTATGCTTGTTCATTTGTTTTAGTTTTTAGATTCTACATATAAGTGAAATCCTTTGATAGCCTGACTTATTTCACTTAGCATCCTGCTCTCCAGTTCCATCAATATTGTGACAAGTGGCAAGATTTCGTTCTTTATTATGGCTGAGTAATAGTCCTCGACTATGTATTTCACATTTTATTTGTCCATTTATCCATCCATGAACAGTTAGGCTGCTTCAGTATCATGGCTGTATGAACATAAGGGTGCATGTATATTTTCAAATCTGTGTTTTTGTGTTCTTCGGAAAAATACCCAGAAGTAGGATTGCTGGATCATATGGTAATTCTATTTTTTCATTTTTAAAGGAAGCTCCATGTTGTTTTCGTAGTGGCTGCATCAATTTACGTTCCCACCAACAGTGTATGAGGGTTCCTTTTTTCCACATCGTTTCCAATACATGTTATTTGTTGTCTTTTTGATACAGCCATTCTGACGGGTGTGAAGTGATACCTCATTGTGGTTTAAATTTGCATTTCTCTGACGACTCATGATCTGGACCATCTTTTCATGTACGTATTGGCCATCTGTATGTCTCTCTGGAAAAATGTCTATTCAGATCCTCTACTCATTTTTCAATTGGATTATTTTTTTATATTGAGTTGTATGAGTGCTTTGTATATTTTGGATATTAACCCCTTATCAGATATCTTACTTGCAAATATCTTTTCCCATTCAGTAGACTGCCTTTTCATTTTGTTGATAGTTTCCTTTGGTTTACAAAAGCTTTTTAGTTTGATATAGTATCATCTGTTTATTTTTTCCCTTGCTTAAAGAGACAGATCCTCCCAAAATACTGCTAAGACCTCTGTCAAGGAGTGTATTGCCTATATTTTATTCTAGGAGTTCTATGGTTTCCGGTCTTACTTTGAAGTCTTTAATCTATTTTGTTTATTTTTGTATGAAGTTTGGGAAAATAGTCCAGTTTGATTATTTTGTGGCCATCCGGTTTTCTCAACACCATTTATTGAAGAGGTTGTCTTTTCCGCATTGTATATTCTTGCCTCCTTTGTCATAGATTAATTGACCATATGTGTGTGGGTTTATTTCTGAGCCCTCTGTTCCATTAATCTCTGCATCTGGTTTTGTGCCAATTTCATACTGTTTTGGTTACTGTAGCTTTGTGTAGTCTAAAGTCAGGGAGTGTGACACCTCCAGCTTTGTTCTTTTTTCTCTAGATTGTTTTACCTATTGGGGTCTTATGTGTTTACATACAAGTTTCAGAATTTTTTGTCCTAGTTCTGTGAAAAAGGCCATTGGTAACTTGATAGAGATTGCATTGAATCTGTAGATTGCTTTGGGGAGTATGGTCATTTTAACAGTATTAATTCTTCCTATCCATGAGTACTGTATATTTTTCCATTTGTTTATATTGTCTTCAATTTGTTTCATCAGTGTATTATAGTTACATTTTTTTTGTCTGTGGTGAGAACACTTACAATCTCCTCTCTTAGCAAATTTCAGGGGCACAGTATGGTATTAACTCTAGTCACCACACTGTACATTAGATCCCCAGAACTTATTCATCTTGTGACTGAACGTTTGTAATCTTTAATCAACATTAATTGCTCTTTATGACGATGTCTTACTCAGCATTATTGGGGCTATTGTGACCTGATAGATTAGGCAACCCTCACTGTTTACCCCTGGGTTAGTGGCAGGGCATTTATGAAGCAGACATTGGAGCAGAGCACAGACTCCAAGGCACTGTCTGTCAGGAAGGTTATGTCTCTAGCTGGGGAGCATAATGTACACACATGAATGAATACAGCCCTTGGAATAATGGAGGTTTGTTACACTTGCTCCTTATATCATCACATCACAAGGCAACACAAGCTTCCAAGCATTATAGTGGGCACCGTATATATTTAATGCTCAGCATGACTCTGCAATAGATAGGAGGCTCTTGACTACTTGTACCAGAAAATCCAACTCAAAAGGGTTTAAATAAAAAAAGAAATTCACTGTCAGAAAGTCCTGAGGTGTGAAAGCTTTAGAGTTGGTGAATGTATTGGGTCAAGTGTACCGTTGAGGACTCAGTCTTCTTCTGTCTGTACATTCTGCCCTCCTCAGAATGTCAGCCCTGACCTTAATCTGGCTCTCCTCATGCTCACAAGTGGCTGCAACTGTTTCAGGAATCACATCTAGCATCCAGAAGAAGAAGGAAGATTATCTTTCTATGTATAACAATTCTAAGGGCAAAGATAAACAAAACAACAAAAAAAAAAACCTTTGACTGAAGCCCCTTAGTTCAGGTTGTAGCATATGCCCATGCTTAGACGAACTTCAGACAAGAAGAATAGAGTCATCAGTAGAGTCATAGAGTCATTGTTGACCAAGAAGGATGCACCTTCTGGGGCTGGAGCCAGCCTCTCCTGAAGCCCATGGTTGTGGAATAGAGTGTGGAAGCCAGAGTAATATCAGGATTCTGTTTACAGATGAGGACACTGAGGCTCACAGAGGTCATATAACTTGCAGGAGGTCACATCTGACATGCTTTATGCCAGGTTTCTAACACAGATCTGTCGGACCCGAAATCTCTCTCCACTGGAGCACCCTGCTGCTTTATATGAGGTGGCAAGGGAGAAGGAGAGGGAAGGGCTTATATTATTACGAGCTGATATTGCCCTTTTACCGTCATAATCACAGTGGCCATTGTACTCCATTAGAGGCAGCTTTTGAGAGTGTAGGTACTCCATAATCATTAATTTTATAGCTGGGCAGATACAATCTAGCTTCAGATAACCACATAGCTCATTCCAACATTGTGCGAGGGTCAAGTCTGCCAGGGTAATTACCTCCTCTTCTGCGGGAAATGTACTCCACAGCCTGTAGTGCTTTCTTCCTTCTTGTCCACCCCTTGGCTAGTTCTTAGCACCACACCAGGACTGGAAGGTGTTGGGTCTGCCTGGGTCGCTCAGTAGCATCCCTGGGAAACTGATGAGGGAGGAGTTTCCAGGGGCTGACTGTAATGAGGCTGGAACTTCCCCAGACTTGCTGTCTCACCTATCACTGCTCCACCGCCACAGATGAGGGAGAAGTAGCTGTCTCAGCAACAGTCTCCTCGAGCTGGTCGCTCACTTGACACTCACAGAGCACTGCACATCACTAGCGTGGAAACAGGGTGTGCCCTGCCTTTATCCTGAGATGATCAGGCTGAAACCTTCTTCGTGTCGTCTGGGTTCATGAACAGTTAACAACGTCAGAGGGCACAGTTGGGAAAGCCCAGGGCTTTGGAAGCCCGGCTTCTGTTTTTCCCACATTGGCCTTGGACATGCCACTTATTTCCTCTGCACCCCAGTTTTCTTATCTATGTGCTGCCTTGGCCAGGCTGCTCTGTGGCTCAGGGACCACGGATATGGGAACCTGACGAGTGGCTGGCACCCAGGAGCAGCGGCCATGTTATCCTCACTGGACTTGGGCCGATAAAATTGGGACCAAGTCAAGGCTCCTCTGTGAACTTTTTACAAGTTACAGGCCAGTTTCTTACCACACATGGAGCATGGCCGAGGTGGATTTGGATAGAGCGATTTGATTCAGTAGTCATCTGACATCTTGGCACGCTCTGAAAGGAGAATTTAAATTTTCCTGTGAGGGCCAGCTTCAAAATCTTGTGAGCTTCCTTGCTTGGTCCAGGGAGCTGGGAAAGAAACACTCTTGGATTTATGTCTCCTCCTGGGTGAGTGTGTTAGCTCCCTCTGGCTGCTCAGTAGCTTAAGACGTATTTATTATCTCTCAGTTCTGGAGACCAGAAGTCTGAAATTAGTCTCACAAGTTTAAAAACCAGCGTCAGCAAGGTTGCTCTTTCTGGAGGCTCCAGGGGAGAATGTTTCTTGCCTTTTCCAGCTTCTAGAGGTGCCGCATACCTGGGCTCACAGCCCCCCTCCTCCATTTGCGAATTTCAGTCTCTGCTTGCATCTTCCCATCCTGTTCTTCTGACTCAGACCCTTCTGCCTCCTTCCCTCCCTCTTATAAGGACTCTGTGAGGATATTGGGCCCCAGATAATCCACGGTAATCTTTGTCTCAAGATCTTTATCTCAATCCCATTGGCGAAGTCCCTTTGCCTGGTAAGGTCACATATTCACGGAATTAGGACGTGGGTGTCTTTGGGGCCTTTTTCACCTGCTACAGCGCGTGTACAGCAAGCCTGTGGTAGAGGGGACCTCGCAGACATTAGAAGTGTGCTGTGCTTAATGCTCCAGGCAGCAACCACACTCCTGGGGTGACACCACCTGCTGAGGACCAGGAAGGGGTCCTAGGTTATTTCTGATGACCGAGAGAGAGCTGGATTTACAAATGCTGGACTGATGCCTGCCTTTTCCCACGAGAGTCCAGACAGGAAAACAGACCACACCAGCTATTTGGGCAGGAGAATTCAATACAGGGCATTGGTTCAACAGATTTGGAAGCTCAGAGAGGCAGGGAGGGAACCTGTGATAGTAAAGAGCAGCAAATGTGGATCCTTCAGGCAGAGAAAAGATTCCCCCCCAAAGTCCAGTTGTCAACTGGTTTGCTAGCTCTTAACCTGTTACAACACAGAGCTGTGACATGTTGGCTTAGCAAAGTGGATTTGCAGGCTATATACCGCCTCATCTAGTCCTGACTAAGTTAAACACATGCGTTAGAAAGGTGCTTGCACAGAACCTGAGGATCGAAGCAAATGCTACACAACTGGAACACGAGGAAAAGTGAGAAAGCAGCAGAGGCAACTGTCTGGTTTGCCCCAGTCCTCATCAGATCCATCCACATAGGAAACAGAGATGGCCATCCAGTCAGACCTCAAAGACTGCCAGAATCCAAGTCAGGGAGTGTACTGGAAACACACATTCCAAAACCCAGGACCATTAGCAAAAATCCTCACCTAAGGGCATCTTTCTGCCTTGAGGTGTCGTTTTACTGATGATGGAAGCTGACACAATAGCAAAACATTAAAAAACATCGTTTCATCTTTTACTCAGCACTTTAAAATTTCCACGTTGGGGGAATTCCCTGGCAGTCCAGTGATTAGGGCTCACCCGTATTCCATCCCTGGTCAATCTCACAAGCCTCACAGTGTAACTGCCCCCCTCCAATTTTCCCTGTTAATGTGGCTCTTATGACTTTGCATAAAATTGAGACCAAAGGTGCATGTGTTTAATTCATAAATTTTAAAATGCATATATGTTGTGCTGAAAAGTTTTTGTGCTAAAGAATTCACATCTACTAGCTGTCAAAACAAAAACAAAAATTAAAACCCCAAGTCAGTGACTGTAGGAAACATTTTAGCTTCCTGTACTGTGTAATTGAGAATTCCGCGAGTGGGGAATTCTCCCCACCCGGTGGGGAGCGCCTGTTGTATAGAGAAGGTGTTCGGAGAGTGTTTGCCTGTTGGTTTGTTTTCTGACTTGCTGGAACCAGGCAGAGGGGCCCTTCCACCTCCGTGTGGCCCCCACTTCTCAGCAGAGGGGGGGTTGGGTGTTGGGGAGAGGAGAGCTCTTATAGCCAGAAATAGGGGCACAGCTGTGGCTCTCACACCATACATGGGGTGCCAGTCCTAATCACACAGGACTTTACAGGGGAAACACAGTTCTGATCCTTCCGCCCTTCAAGGCTGGGGCAGGAAGTGGAAACCACTGTCCCACCCCCCTTTACCCAGAGCCCCAGGCCTGGCTTGGCGATGGAGTGTGGGGGTGCATTGGTATGGACTTTTGGTTGGGATTCTGATAGAAGGCTCTTGAGGAGAATGATCCCCCTGAATTATACAGGACATTGGCTTGTAAATACCTTTTTTTTTTTTTTGAAGCAGAGGGTCCATGACTTTCACCATATTCCCAGATTCACCATATTCCCAGCCTTCCCAAGGAAGGTTGACAAGAGTTGGGAAAGCATATTCTGAGCTCAGGCTAAGTTCTGGCCATGGGACCATCTCATCTCTGAGCCTCTGCTTTCCTCATCTGGATGAGGGGACAGTCCTGCCCACCACCACCACCCACCCCCACCCCCAGAGTTGTTGCCATGGACACGCAGAGTGGTGATGCCCGGTAGCAATAACACTAGCCTTTGCTGACCCTACTCTGCTCCCCAGGGCCTCCCCGGGTTCTCAGCTGCCAGGCTCCTCAGTGGCCTTTTTGTTTGTTTGGAGTGAGTTCCGGAGAAAAGATTGTCAGCAGAGTTCCAGAAAACACACACACTCCTCCGCGCTTGGAGGTCTCCCAGCTGCTCCCATGGCCGCCTAGCTGAGAAAAAGTGGTGTTAGGAATGTTTATCTCTGGAGGAAGCTGAAGAGCTCCTTTCAGCAGAACAAGGAGAAACCACAGGAGGGGGCAGGGGGGCTTGCTGGAGCATCTCAGCATGGCACTGTGGGAATATCCGTATCCTTTGTTCTGCCTCAGCCAACAACACCTCCGAGAGAGGCTGTCAGCCAAGTCCTGGTGGTTTCATGTCACAGGCCACACTGATGGCTCAGACCAAAGAGACTGGTCCTCGACTCCAGCGTTCAGCTTCCAGGCAATGTGGGGACCACCTCTGTGGTCCACATCTCTGCATCCTTCCTGTTCCCAGCTGCCATCTTGTGTGAAGAAGCAGGGCTCTTGGCGAGGTTCAAGCCGATCACATAATGGTTAAGGGCCTCCGTTCTGGAATCACATTGACCAGGGTTTGAATCCTGGCTCTGCCACTTAAGAGCTGTGTGCCCTTGGGAAAATTATTCAGTCTGCCTGAGCCTCGGTTTTCTAACCTGCAAAATGGCAGTAGCAAGTACTGTCACCACAATGGGTGGTTCTGAGGCCCGAATGAGGTTATTATAATAAAGGATTCAGCATAGGTAAGTGCGGGCACATGGAAAGGTGATCACAAGGGGTAGCTGGTGTTTTTTTCAGTTGTCTGAATATAAAATCGAAAAGTGGCAAAACACAAAAATTTCAAAGAAGAAAAGCAAAAGCCCTGGTGACCCCAGGCTCTGGAGGTACATACTGCTGGCCTGTGGTTAGGTTGCTGTTCAGTCTCTTCTTTCTAAAAAAAATTTTTATTGAAATATAGTTGATTTTCAGTCTATTTTCTTTTTAATTTTCAAAAAGTTTTACATTGGAGGTTAATTGTTTTACAATGTTGGGTTGATTTCTGCCATACCAGCCTGTTTTCTTTTTTAAAAATTGTTTTTATTTGAAGGATAATTGCTTTACAATATTGTGTTGGTTTCTACCATCCATCAACATGAATCAGCCAAAAGTATAGGTAGGTCCCCTCCCTCTTGAACCTCCCTCCCACCTCCCACCCCTTCCCACCCCTCTAGGTTGTTACAGAGCCCCGGTTTGAGTTCCCTGAGTCATAGAGCAGATCCCACATGCGTATGATGGTGTATATGTGTCTGTGCTACTCTGTTTATCCCCCCCCCTCCTTCCCACACTGTGTCCTTAGGTCTGTTCTCTATGTCTGTCTCCATTGCTCCCCTGCACATAGCTTCATCAGTAACCTTTCCAGATTCCACACATATGCACTAGTACATGATATATGCTTCTCTCTTTCTGAGTTACTTCACTCCATACCAGTCTATTCTCTATGCATATTTTTCATAGATTCTGCTCACTGTTGAATGAGTACAGCTTACATGCATATATACATGCAAACTGTCCTTAATTCCAAGCATGATCTTTTTTAACCCACTTTTTTTAAACTTAAACATATATGGAGAGCATCTTCTCCAAATCATTACATTTTTACCATATTGCATATTTTGCCACATTTTGATATTTCTGAGATAAAGATGTGTTTTAGAATCAATGTCAAAGAAACATGCCAGCTATTTTCTTCTCTTTCTCTTTCTCTTTCTCCCCTGAAAAGGGGGCTATGAAATGGTATGTTGCATGTAAGATATGGTAACAATGGAGCTTTCGAAAAAGAACTTCTTAGAAACCACATCATATTCTTGGGTGCCTTTGCCATAATTAGTGTAACTGACTTCTACTTTTGGACATTTCAACTCCTTCCTTGTGTTTTTTTTTTTTTTTTCTCTTTCTTTACTATAATCAACAGTGCTGCCAAAGAAAGCATATGGCAGGAAGTACAATCTGGTGGGTCACTGACCCAGTGAGACGGAGGTGTGGGTAGTGGTCAAGGTCACAGCCAGCCTGTGGTGACCTTGAAGAGAGGAGGGTGGGAGATCAGTGCTAAGCCCCTTCTTCCCCGCTCTGTCCAACCTCATGCCAGGGCTGCCTGCTGGTGAGGAAGGGGGCACAGTTCTTCAGGGCAGCACGCAGTGGAGCCCCAGATGTGCATACTTGGTGCCCAGCGTGCGCACACCAGTCCCAGTGAGTCGAGGCACCAGCTTCAGGCTGGGAGCTTACTGCTCAGGCTTTCCCCTCCCGTGGAACAGAAGGCACGGAGAGCGGGCGCCGGCACCAGGCACAGACGGGAGCCACGTGCTCCAGGCAAGAGCACAGACGCTGTCTCCTTTCCTGGAGTTCCGTCTCATGCCTGCATCTCGGGGAGGATGCTATTCTTAAGTGCCTGGCTCTGCTGACTTGTGCACACGATGGGAGGAGAGGGGATTGACACGGTGCAGGGGTGGGCAGGGGGCGCTGCCCGTGCCCTCGCTAACAATGGGCTGGGGCTGGTGGCTGTCACACCCACTGCCGACAGTAATCACATCCTGCCTTGCCTTTCCTACCAGCTCTGACACAGGCGGCCACACCCCGCTTCTGGAAAGCACCACTCAGACTCCAAGGGTGCTTCTTGGCCACCTCTTCCGCCTCCCTCTCGGGGCCCTCCCCCTCTGCAGATCCTGCTACCAGCTCTGGGGGCTGTGTGGTTCCTGGGCCACCACGAGAAGCACTTGGTACCACAGGCTCTTTGAGGGGAGGGCACCGGTCCGCTTTGGAATGTTGGCGGTTATGTGGGGCAGGCTCTGGGGTAGGGTGTGAGGCCCAGCCCGGTCACTTTCAGCCAGGGCTGGGGGCTGGCAAGCAACGGAGGGGTTGCGGAAGGGGGTTGCTGAGGACAGGGTCTAGTTTACAGAACAGAAAGGAAAGACGGGCAGCAGATGACGGGACAGAGAGGAGAGGCACAGTACTGGGATGCGGGAGGCCACTTAGGCCCTGGGGCGGGGTGCTGCTGGGATCCGCTTGTGCATTTTACACTCAAAGCCACAGAAAGTCAGAGGGGAGAGGACTTGCCCAGTCACGTGGCCCATTGGAGGCACAGCCAGCCCTGAACTCAGGCCTCTGACATGGGCAGTGGGACCAGCCCACGTGTCCAGAGAAACCCTAAATCACAGGGTCCTTCCTGGAAACGGGGTGCTTGTTCCAGGGGCGCCTCCCTTCCCAACTCCTGACCCCTGACCCCAGGCATGGCGCGTTTGGGATTGGCTGGCGGGCTGGGCCCCAGGCAGGACCAGGGTGTGACTCAATTCTGCCTACTCCACGAGCCCCAGACGGGGAGGCTGGCAAGCAGGAGCCAGTGCACAGTCACCAACCAGCTGCCCAAGTGTCACTCAGAATGGCCAGGCCTCAATTTGCAGAGGCCATAGAAGTGCAGCCTTGGCAGGACGCCAGGCCTTGCCTCTCTGACCACCAGCAAGCCCACCCTGTTGGCATCCACTCGCATGACGCGTCCCAGCCTCTGTGGCCTGGCCACACCAGACATCTCACCCGTCCCTCCTCACTTTCCATACATTGTCACTTCACCTGGAACGCCCTTCCCCACCCCACTAGCTTGGCATGAAAGGATTCAGATTCTGCAGTCAGAAAACCACGCAGCATTCACAACTTCCTGGTGTGGACCTTGGGCGAGTAGCAGGGCTCTTCTCCATCTCAGTTCCTCCTTGGTAGCGTGGAGATAAGATGTCTCCTGCAAGGTTGCTGTAAAGTTGAGGGGTGAGGTGTGCAGACGCAGACGTTTGGCACACGGGAGATGCTCGGGATGATGGCTGTTCATTCCAGGGCCCAGCTTCTCCCTTGGGCACCCAGCCTGCAGGAATGTTCCAGGCCACAGGGTCGCCCTTCCTGGCCCCACCTCTAGCCTTGATCTGGGTCATTTTTTGTAGTGCTTCCCAAATGCTGCCCTGCACTGTCCTTGTGGCAGAAGGGAATGTTTCAGCTGCTTACAATCAAGCCACACACACACGAAAAACTGGCTGTCGCCAATTCTTGCCTTCAAAAGTGGCAGATCATAGTGGAGATACTGGCCTCAGGGTTCTGGTTAGCCAAGAGCAGAGGAGAACTTGTCATTTCAGAGCCCCAGCTAGTGCCTCATGCTGCTAACTGCTGGAATCTTCGCTTACCTGAGCAAGTTAGTGAGCTTGTGTGTTACTCAGGATTCTCTTTACTGCACATGACAGATTTTCAACCCAAATCTCTAAAGTAAGAATAATATTGGTTCAGAATCTATAGTTGTCCTTAGCTTCAGGTACAGCAGTATCCAGGGGCTCAGTGGTGTGTCTCCTCTGCTTTCCTCTGTGGATAATCTCATCTGTTTAACAGAGGGTGATGGTAGCTCTAGGTTTCTATGTCAGGCTGTATATTTCAAATTTAGCCACATCTACATATGTCCCATCCCACATACTCTCCTAAAATGTAATGCTGACAGCGGACTTCCCTGATGGTCCAGTGGCTAAGACTCCACCCTTCCAATGCAGGAGGCCTGGGTTTGACCCCTGGTCAAGGAACTAGATCCTGCATGCCACAACAAAGATCAAAGATCCCCCATGCCACAGTTAATACCCGGTGCAGCCAAGCAAACAAGTACGTAATGGTAGTTGAGGAGATAGCTCTTCATTCTCCCAACATCCACATATCATTTCTTAGTAAAGATGATTGATTCACTGTGGGTGAGTCTCATCTTTAACCAATCATTGTGGCCAGAGGGATGGAAAATTCTGGCTGGTTAGGCTGGAGCATGAGTCATGTTCTGGCCTGGTGAAGAATGGGGACAGAGATGATCAGCTTGATCAAGACCCCAGCAAGGAAAAGGGGGATGGGGTTATTAGCTAAAGGGTGAGTCATTCTAGCATGTAAAGGCAGGTCCACAATTTACTTGTGAGTTGCTCTACCAGTCAAGAAAGTGTTTTATTTGTTAAGGCATAGATGATGGGGAGTTGGGAAAAGGAACCCAGAAAAACAACTTTCACACTGTTTGTCCTACCATGCATGGATAGGATTCAGAGAAAATAGGAGAATGTCAAGATATGCACGAGGGACCTCCCTGGTGGTCCAGTGGCTAAGACTCCGAGCTCCCAACACAGGGAGCCCGGGTTTGATCCCTGGTTAGGGAACTAGATCTCAGCTGCTGCAACTAACAGATTCCATGTGCTGCAACAACTAAGACCCCGCTTGTGCATACATGCTAAGCCACTTCAGTTGTTTCTGGCTCTTTGTAACTCCATGGACTGTAGCCTTCTAGGTCTCTCTGTCCATGGAATTCTCCAAGTAAAAATACTAGAGTGGGTTGCCATGTCCTCTTCCAGGGGATCTTCCTGATCCAGGGATCAAACTGGAGTTTCTTATGTCCCCTGCATTGGCAGGCAGGTTCTTTACCACTAGTGCCACCTGGGAAGACCCAGCACAACCAATAATTTTATTATTGGTTTTTAAATTTTTATTAAAAAAAAAAAAAACCCAGGCAGCTAATGCCTGAGTTACCCATGTCTGTGTGAGGAACTAATATTCTGTACTCAGTATTGCACTGGGTGTTCTATATACATTCTCACTTAATGAACCTGCACTCTTGGAGGGAAAGGACTGGGCCCCTGGGGCAGTATCTGGCATGTAATAGTATGTTTTAATTAGGATCGCATCTTGGCTACTGTAATAAAGGCCAAAATAACAGTGGTTTAAATAAGATAGGACTTTTTTTCTCTCACAATTGCCCAAGATTAAATAATTCAGGCCCATGTGGCAATTCTAGCTTCTCTTATACATATAAGATCATGTTGCTCTGCCAATCCCAATATGTGGCCTCCATCTTCAGACCTAAAAGGGCTGCTCCAGCCCCTGCCAGCATGTCCACATTCCATCCAGGGCAACAAGATAAGAGGGAATGAGGGATGCCCTTTCCTCCCTTTAAGGACTGGCTCAGAACTCTCACCACTCTCTTTTGCTTACATCCCATTTGCCAGAGTTTAGTCACATGACCACATCTAGCTGTAAAGGATGCTGGGAAATGTAGTTTCTAGCCAGCAACTATGTGCCCTCTGAAACTCAAGGGTCATATTACTAAATAAAGAACAGGAGGTTGGGTACTGGGTGATGAACAGTAGTCTTGGCCTGAGACACTCAGAAGCAGTATCCCTAACGAGAGAGGCCGTGTGTACCCTGATTAAGAGCACAGGCACTGGAGCAAGCTTCTGGACAGTTTTATGTGGGCTCTGCCCTTAAGGTGAGCTCAGCCTCAGTTTTCTTACCCATAAAAGAAAAGTAGTGGTAATGCTACATTTCATTGAGTCTAAGATTCGCATGTTGAATGTTTTTACAAGTAATGACATGTTTAATTGACAGTAGTTTTCATTCTTATAACTAATGATGTCAACAAAATATATAATTTTTTTGAGAACAGTATATGAACAGTATATGAATAAATAGAATATACACATTCTACTTATTAATACAAATAACTCCAGTGTTCTTGCCTGGAGAATCCCAGGGACGGAGGAGCCTGGTGGGCTGCTGTCTATGAGGTGACACAGAGTCGGACACGACTGAAGCGACTTAGCAGCAGCAGCATCGATAGAATATATAGAATAGTGATTGACCACTCTCATATTTTCCACCTAAATAGTGTCAGGATCATAGTAAGAGTTCAGTAAATGCCAGAATCGTCAGAGGGTAAGAGGAAGTGGCTTGTTCATTTGGGGCTAAAATAATACCCAGGGCTCAGAAAATATAAACCACCCTGCTATTGTCAAGGCAGGAAATGAACAGGTCCTTCCTTCATTTGACACAACACTGATTTTAAAATCAGTTTTACAGGGACTTCCCTAGTGGTCCAGTGGCTAAAACTTCCTTTTCCAACGCAGGAGGCGTGGGTTTGATCCCTGGTCAGGAAGCTAAGATCCTACATGCCTCATGGCCAAAAAAACTGAACATAAAATGTAAAACAGAACATAAAAACATTAAAAATATCATAACAAGTTCAATAAAGACTAAAAATGGTCCACATCAAAACATCTTAAAATCAGTTTTGCAATTGACGAGAGAATGGAGTGGATGGGGTTATGTGGAAGGGGTGGGGACCAGTTCACATACTGTCTTAGCTCAGGATGCTGTGACGAAATACCACAAACTAGGGGGTGGGGCTTATAAACAGCAGACATATATTTCTCATAGCTCTGGAGACTAGAAATCTGAGATCAGGGTGCCGCAAGGTCAGACTCTGGTGACAGTCCTCTTTCAGGTATGGACTGCTGACTTCTGATTGTATCCTCAGATGGCAGAGAGCAGAGCAGAGCCGTGGCAGCCAGCCCCCTAGAAGGGCCCTAATTCCATTCATGAGGGCTCTACCCTTTAGGCTTCATTTAATCTAATCACCTCCTAAAGGTTCTACCTCCAAATACCATCATATTATGCGTAGAACTTCACCATAGGAATTTTGGGCAGGACACGAACATCTGGTCCCTAACACTTAGCTTCTCGGTTTTCCTCCATAAGCCGTGGGGCTGCCGTAACAAACTACCACAGGTTGGAGGGCTTAAGACAATAGAAATTTACCCTCTCGCCGTCTGAAAGTTCGAAGCCGCAAGTCCGAAATCAAGGTGCAGGCAGGGCTGAACTCCCACTAAAGGCTCAAGGAGAGGATTCTTCCTACCTCTTCTGGTGGCTCAACACCCTTTCATGACCTCCTCATGAAAGTGAAAGTGAAAGTTGCTCAGTCATGTCCTACTCCTTGTGACCCCACTGGATTTAGTCCATGGAATTCTCTAGGCCAGAATACTGGAGTGGGTAGCCTTTCCCTTCTCCAGCAGATTTTCCCAACCCAGGGATCGAACCCAGGGCTCCCACATTGCAGGCAGATTCTTTACCAGCTGAGCTATGAGGGAAGCCCTGATACCCTAATCATATATCTGCAAAAATCTGTTCTCTGCGGGTAAGTGTGCGTTCTGAGATGTGAGGGGATATGTCTATTTAGGGGGCGCTCTTCACGGCAGAACGTCCCTCACTGCAGTCTGTTCCCTGCCTGGCTTTGCTCGGTTCTGCTTTCTCTCTCTCTCTCTCTTTTTTTTTTTCTGCCGTCTTTCACTCCCTGGCACATCTGCTGGTTCCGAGCGGCATCCGTGATTCCAACGTCTTGAACATTCTGTTCCACGCAGATGGGGAAGGAGGCACCCAGCCGTTCTACTAGCTGCCGTTAAAATATAATAAGTTAGAGAAGAGATGAAGGAAGATAAGCCCGGGAGGAATAATTAACAGGAGGGAATGTCACGTGTCATGAACTCACTCAAGCACACCAAAATTTGTTACTGAGGCTTCCTCAGAGCTCCATTTATTTTTTTCTCTTCAGTAAAACGTTCTAGGTAAGCACTGAACTTGTCAAAATGCAAAGAGATGGCATAGGAAAGATTTTTAGTTTGGGGAATCAGCTTTTCTCTCTTTTTTTGAGGTAAAAAGGAAATTAGGAAGTGTCGTGTTACAAGCCGAGGTAGTTTTTCTACTAGGTCAGGAGGCAGCCTCATAAGAGTCCACAGGGCCAGCTCATTGAGATCAGCCTCTGCCCGCACTTGGGCCACGGTGGGGCAATGATGCTTTGGGACTGTTTAAAAGTCACCGTGTAGAGGGTTTTGTTAGGATTATGGGAAACGTTTTCTGAGGTCAGGATTAATTATTTTAAATCTGGAAGGGATCTGAGAAAACGATGTTGCTCAGTGGTTCTCAGGCCTATGTCAGCCCTAATTAACACCTTTTAAAGAATACAACAGGGCTTTCCTGGTTGCTCAGGTGGTAAAGTGGCTCAGAGGGCAATCTGCCTGCAATGCAGGAGACCCAGGTTCAATCCCTAGGTCAGGAAGTTCCCCTGAAGAAGGGAATGCCTACCCACTGCAGTATTTTTGCCTGGAGAATTGCATCAACAGAGGAGCCTGGTGGGCTACAGTCCATGGAGTTGGACATGACAGAGCAATTGACACACACAAAGAATATAGTAAATATTCTATAATGCTCTTCTTCATCTGAAATGAAATTCATAGAAATAATAGCCTACCTACACACTAATTGGGAAATAAAAGCACAACAACATAATGCCCTAATTGTAACATGAAGGAAAAGCCGTTTAAAATAAAACAGTGTAGATTTCAAAACGTAAAAGTTGAGGTCTGAGCATGGTGGGTGACACAGTGAAGGGGTACCTGCTTGCCCAGAAGGGGGAATCACAGTGACACAGGTGCATCACATGAAGGCTCAACATCATGAAGGCATCACTGCTGGTGATGGGATTTTCCAAAATGGTGAGCAAATCATAGTCAAGCTCTGAACAGAAGAAGTGACCATCTGCCCTTGACCACATGATAACTACTCTCCCAGACTATCCAGTGTCTATGCTGGCTCATGACTCGTTGGAAAAGACCCTGATGCTAGGAAAAATTGAGGGCAAGAGGAGATGGGGATGACAGAGGATGAGGTTGTTGGATGGCATCACTGACTCAAAGGACATGATTTTGAGGAAACTCAGGGAGTTAGTGATATGCAGAGAAACCTAGCATGTTATACAGTTCATGGGATCACAAAGAGTCGGACACGACTTGGCCACTGAACAACAACA
This sequence comes from Muntiacus reevesi, assembly GCF_963930625.1. Taxonomy (NCBI): domain Eukaryota; kingdom Metazoa; phylum Chordata; class Mammalia; order Artiodactyla; family Cervidae; genus Muntiacus; species Muntiacus reevesi. Next base: position 226,449,157 of record NC_089250.1, read on the forward strand.
TGCTGGTGCTGCAGAGGACAGACAGACAGAAGACGGAGCTAGTTCTAGACCTGTAAACTACAAGAGGGCTTATCTTTTACATAAGGTGTGGCGAAACATTGCAAAGAGGAGAGGCTGGGGGAATTCTTCATTTGGGGGACAGTCTCTGCCATGGAATGCCTATAAATTTCACATGATCTAGGGGCAGCACTGCCCCTATTGAGGACTGCTAATCTTCGGTGACCCTCAATTTTTAAGGTAAACTGAGTGAGGCTGGGGCTTCCCAGGTGACTCTGTGGTGAAGAATCTGACTGCCAACATAGGAGATGAGGATTCGATCCCTGAGTCAGGCAGACCCCCTGGAGAAGGAAATGGCAACCTGCTCTAGTATTCTTGCCTGGGAAATCCCATGGACAGAGGAGCCTGGCAGGTTACAGTTCATGGGGTCCCAAAAAGTCAGATACCACTGACCATGCACACACCACAAGTGAGTTTTACACATGAGTTCTTCCAAATATTTAAAGTCTATCATTCTGGTCTCACACAAACTCTTCCAAGGAATACACAAAGAAGGAATATTTCCAAATTCATTCTGTAGGGCCAGTGTAATCTTGATGCCAAAACCTGACAAGAATAGTGTGAGAACAGAAAGTTACAGGTCAAAACCACCCATAAAAAAGTCACAAAAATCTTACACACAATATTAGCAAGCCCAATCTTTTCTATATGTATGTCATGATATGTTACATAACATATCATGACAAATGCTAATTTATGCTAGGAATACAGAAGTGGTGTATTGATAACATTAGAAAAATCTGTAAATGTCATTCACTACATTAACAGATTAAAGAAGAAAAAGCACTTGATCATTTACACAGATGCAAAAAGAGCAATAGCTAAAACTCAACATTTTTTTATTATAAAAAAGTCCTAAAAGATTAAGAACAAAATTGTTGTTATTGTTCAGCCTTTAAGTCTTGTCCAACTCTTGGTAACCCCATGGACTGCAGCACACCAGACTTCCCTGCCCTTCACCGACTCTCAGAATTTGCTTAAACTCATGTCCATTGAGTTAGGGATGATATCTAACCATCTCCTCCTCTGCTGCACTTTTCTCCTTTTGCCCTCATTCTTTCCCAGCTTAAGGATCTTTTCCAATGAGTCAGTTCTTTGTATCAGATGGCCAAACCATTGAACCTTCAGCGTCAGCATCAGTCCTTCCAATGAATATTCAGGGTTGATTTCCTTTAGGATTGACTGGTTTGATCTCCTTGCAGTCCAAGGGACTCTCAAGAGTCTTCTCCAGCACCACAATTTAAAAACATCAATTCTTCAGTGCTCAACCTTCTTTATGGTCCAACTCTCACATCCGTAACATGACTACTGAAAAAAACCATAGCTTTGACCTTATGGACCTTTGTTGGCAAAGTGATATCTCTGCTTTTTAACATGCTGTCTAGATTTGTCATAACTTTTCTTCCAAGGAGAAAATGTCTTTTAATTTCATGGCAACAGTCACTGTCCACAGTGATTTTGGTAGATAGGACCCCCCCAAAATAAAATCTGCCCCTGCTTCCACTTTTTCCCCATTTATTTGCCATGAAGTGACAAGACTGGATGCCATGATCTTCATTTTTTGAATGTTGAGTTTCAAGTCAACTTTTTCACTCTCCTTTTTCACCTTCATCAAGAGGTTCTTTAGTTCCTCTTAACTTTCTGCCACTAGGGTGGTATCATTTGTATATCTGAGGTTGTTGATATTTCTTTTGGCAATCTTGATTCCAGCTTGTGATTCATCTAGCCTGCCATTTTGCATGATATACTCTGCATATAAGTTAAATAAAGGGAAAAAAAGTAAAAGTGTTAGTTGCTCAGTCATGTCCGACTCTTTGCAACCCCATGGCCTGTAGGCCGCCAGGTTCCTCTGTCTGTGGAATTCTCTAGGCAAGTATACTGGAATGGGTAGACGTTCCCTTCTCCAGGGGATCTTCCTGACCCAGGGATCGAACCTGGATCTCCTGCATTACAGGCAGAATCTTTACCATCTGAGCCACCAGGGAAGCCCCGAGTTAAATAAGCAAGGGGACAGTTTATAGCCTTGATGCACTCTTTTCCCAATTTTGCACCAGTCAGTTGTTCCATGTCCAGTTAGATTTTCCTAATATCTTAAGCCTATCTACCAAAATTTCTATAGTAAATATAATTCTTAAGGTACACATTTGAAGCAGTGCCTTTATAGTCAGAAACAAGGCAAGGATGACTCTCTCTCTCTGCTTCTCTGTAACGTTGTACTGGAGGAGCGACCAGCACAGGAAAATAGGGAAAGTGTTGTTTGTCAGGGTTGGACAGGGAGGAACGAAACCATCATCGCCTCTTGTGTGGCATGACTGTGTTAACAACTAGAGTCTACAGGAAAATCATTAGATATGAGAAGAGTTTAGCAAGGTGACGTCCAATCATTAAACATTTAAATCTAATAAGCCCAAACAGAGTAGCTGGGAGCATGCCAAATGAGAGGTGCAGGTTCTATCTGGGCAGCAAGAGCTGAGCCCAGAAAAGGTTCTGCCCAAGGTCAGTGCTGCTTCAGGAATGTGGGTGGGTCTGAGCCTGGGCACAGCGCTGTGGTTCCAGCTGGTCGGAGAGCAGGCTGGGGAGGGTGGGGAGAGGGCTGTTCCGAGTTCGCCTCGTGAATCAGTCGCTCGCTCTCCATCAACCCCGGCAGGCCTCTCTCTGGGTCTCTTCGGATTCATCTAACGTGTGATGAGATGGTTGGGTTAGGTTCTCTTGGATTGGCAAGAAGCAGACACCTTCCCATCCTGTGACCTCACTCTGGTGCCGGCACGTCAGGTGTCTCTGGACCTCTCCTGCTGTCTCGGTCTGTCTCTTACTCTTTCTCACCTCTCACCACCGCCCCCCACTCAGAAGAAATGATCTGATTGAACAATGCCCATTCTTATCACTTATGCTCATTACCTCTTATTTTAGTTATCTGCCACTCTCTAACCACCCCAAACCTCGCGTATTAATCATGCATTATGTAAAATCATGTATCATGGTGAAAGGGAAAGTGTTAGTCGCTCAGTTGGGTCTGACTCTTTTCGACTCCGTGGACTGGAGCCCTCCAGGCTTCTCTGTTCCCGGAATTCTCCAGGCAAGAATACTGGAGTGGGTAGCCGTCCCCTTCTCCAGGGGATCTTCCCAAACCAGGATTGAACCCGGGTCCTCTGCATTGCAGGCGGATTCTTTACCAGCTGAGCCCCTAGGGAAGCCCATGAGATGGTGACGCAGCTGTAGTTTGAGCAGGGCTTGGGGGGACAGGTCACCTCTGCTCCATGTGGACGCAACTGGGGCAGCTCGAAGCCTGATGGTGGTTCCGTGGCGGGGGCTGAGGTCTGCTGAAGGTCCTGAACTCACAGATCTGGTGGAACCTTGGTTCAGACACCTAAATGTGACTCTCTGTGGTGGCTGGCTGCCAAGAGGAAGCATCCTGAGAGAAGTGGGTGGAAAGTATGTCACCATTTAGGACCAAACGTCCGGGGTCATGTGGAATCACTCTGGCCATGGTCACAACCCCACTCCATTCCAGGAAGGAGACCCAGACCCCACTGCTTTGGGGAGGAGGGGTAAAATCATACCGTGAGAAGAGCCTGTGGTCTGGGAGGTGTTGCAGCCACTTGGGAAATAGTCTGTCCTCCTGCCTCCTCTTCTGACCTCCCCCATTGTCTGAAAGCAGACCCATCCTGTGTCCACACAGGAGCCCATGACCCGGCTGGGCCATCAGTGACACACCATCTCTCCAGCCACAAGGATTGGTGCGGAGGGTGGGACACGTAGGTATGTGACCCCAAACCAGCCCAACTGAAGCCCAGCCCCTCCTTGCCCATAGTCCCAAAGCCCACACAGGGGGACGGCACACACCAAGGACAGCACCGCTGACTACAGACAACGCCACACGGACACTGCACCAGCCTCAACCTTGTCTCCAGGCTCCTACTCCTTAGCTGAATGAGCTTTCACTCACAGTCCTGACACTTGGAGCAAGTGACCACTTTCACATTATCCGCTAAATTCATCACAGAGTAAGCACAAAGCCCAGTAACCATCATGGTTGATTTTTTTTTTTTTTTTTTTTTTGGCTGCCTGGTGCAGCTTCTGGGATCTTAGTTACCTGACCAGGGATTGAACCTAGACTCAAGGCAGTGGAAGTGCTGAGTCTTATCCACTGGACCACCAGGGAATTCCATGCTTGGTGGTTCTTTGTTTGAATAGCGTCCACAAAGCGTCCCTATCTCTTTTGTTCATTTTCCCAAGCTTGTCCATCACCTGCATTGGACAGAAAGACTCTCAGTTAATTTACCTTGAATGAATGAATGAATGGAGCAGGCTAGCAAAAGCCACAGTAGCTCTTGTGTCAGATAAAACCAGGTCTGAATCCCACTCCCCACCACTCACCCACTATGTAATCTTTTTTTTCTCCCCTAAGTTGGCTCCTTTAAAAAGAAAAAAAAAAAGATTAATTTATTTGGCTGCATTGGGTCTTAATTGTGGCATGCAGTAACTTTTATCTTTGTTGTGGCGTGTGGGATCCAGGGGTCGAACCCAGGCCCCTGCATTGGGGGCATGGAGACTCAGCCACTGGACCACCAGGGAGTCCTATGCAGGGTCTTGCAGCAGGGCCACCAATCCCTCAGGGCCCCCTTTTCCTCATCTGTAAAGTGGGGGTGGCAAGATTAACTAGCTCAGAGGCTTCTCGTGAGGACTAACAGGTTGAATTCTACTGCCGTTATGGAAACTGGTTCAGCTCAGTTCAGTCGCGCAGTTGTGTCCGACTCTTTGCGACCCCATGGATTGCAGCATGCCAGGTCTCCCTGTCCATCACCAACTCCCAGAGTCCACCCAAACCCATGTCCATTGTGTCGGTGATGCCATTCAACCATCTCATCCTCTGTCATCCCCTTCTCTTCCTGCCCTCAGTCTTTCCCAGCATCCAGGTCTTTTCAAATGAGTCAGCTCTCCGCATCAGGTGGTCAAAGTATTGGAGTTTCAGCTTCAACATCAGTCCCTCCAATGAACACCCAGGACTGATCTCTTTTAAGATGGACTGGTTGGATCTCCTTGCAGTCCAAGGGACTCTCAAGAGTCTTCTCCAACACCACAGTTCAAAAGCATCAATTCTTCTGTGCTCAGCTTTGTTTATAGTCCAACTCTCACATCCATATATGACTACTGGAAAAATCATAGCCTTGACTAGATGGACCCTTTGTTGGCAAAGTAATGTCTCTGCTTTTTAATATGCTGTCTGACTTGGTCATAACTTTCCTTCCAAGGAGCAAGCATCTTTTAATTTCATGGCTGCAATCACCATCTGCAGTGATTTTGGAGCCCAGAAAAATGAAGTCGGCCACTGTTTCCATTGTTTCCCCATCTATTTGCCATGACATGATGGGACCAGATGCCATGATCTTGTTTTCTGAATGTTGCGCTTTAAGCCAACTTTTTCACTCTCTTCTTTCACTTTCATCAAGAGGCTCTTTAGTTCTTCTTTACTTTATGCCATAAGAGTGCTGTCATCTACATATCTGAGGTTATTGATATTTCTCCAGGAAATCTTGATTCCAACTTGTGCTTCATCCAGCCCAGCGTTTCTCATGATGTACTCTGCATATAAGTTAAATAAGCAAGGAGACAGTATACAGCCTTGACGTACTCCTTTTCCTATTTGGAACCAGTCTGTTGTTCCATGTCCAGTTCTAACTGTTGCTTCCTGACCTGTATACAGGTTTCTCAAGAGGCAGGACGGGTGATCTGGGATGCCCATCTCTTTCAGAATTTTCCACAGTTTATTGTGATCCACACAGTCATAAGACTTTGGCATAGTCAATTAAGCAGAAATAGATGTTTTCCTGGAACTCTCTTGCTTTTTCGATGATCCAGTGGATGTTGGCAATTTGATCTCTGGCTTCTCTTCCCTTTCTAAAACCAGCTTGAACATCTGGAAGTTCACGGTTCACATATTGCTGAAGCCTGGCCTGGAGAATTTTGAGCATTACTTTACTAGCGTGTGAGATGGAAACTGGTAGGAGGTGTGAATGGGAATGAGAGGAGACTGGGTGGAAGATAACTGTGAGGTTAACCCACCTCTGCTCCAGAAGGGATGGGTCTGACTGCTGTGGACAAATTACACACCCTCAGCTGGGCAGCACTTCTGTGGCCTCACGTGGGACTGCTCACATGGCTGTAGTTGTCAGGCGGCTTGTGGGGGCTGCGTGGTCTAAGACCGTTTCTCTTACATGCTGGCGGTTGGTGCCAACTGTGGGTGCAGCTGACGTGGCTCTTCTCTGCTTCACGTGGCCTCACCCTCTGTGGACAGGTTGGGCGTCTTCCCGGCATCCAGAGGGTGAGCATGCAGACAGCGGGGTTCTCGGGACTGAGGTCAGAAGTCAACGCAGCATCATTTCCACTTCCTCCCCAACCATGTCATCTCCTTTGATAATTTACCCCCTCACGTCTGCAGGGTTTTTTTCCCCTCTGTGTAGTTGCCTGCTACTGTTGTCACAAATTACCACAAAGTCGATGACTTAAAACAACACAGATTTATCATCTGAGGTCAGAATTCTAAGATGACTGGCAGACGTATTCCTTCCGGAGGCCCTAGAATCAAATCCATCCTCTGGCTTTTCCACCCTCCGGAGCCACCACATCCCCTGGCTTGTGCCTGCTCCCCCCCATCTTCATCTTCAAGGCTGGGGGCCCAACATCTTCTCTGTGACCTCCTCCCTCCTGCAAAGACACTGGGACTGCACGTAGGCCCCCTGGATACTCCAGGGTCATCTCCTCCTCTCAGCATCCTTCCCTTCATCACAGCTGCAAAGTGTCTTTTGCCAAGTGAGGTAAACACTCACAGCTTCCGAGGACTAGGTCATGGAGATGGTGGGGGCTCTTGTCCCATTTACCACACACTGTTACCCTGATTTCTAATCTGGTGGTTTCCAGACTTTCAAACATATTGCAATTTTTTTTTTTTTTTTAAGGCATGATCCAACATATGTAATTAAAGGCCTGGACTCTGCAGCCAAGATGCCTGGATCCAAGCCCTGGCCACGCCTCCAGTCTGTGCTTCCTTGTCCAGACGCCTGACTCCCCACACCTTTACCCCCTCTCGGCACCGAGGGGGTGGTCATTTCCTGTGGCTGTATCCACAGACAGACAGGTTGTTTGAACCACGGATGCTGATTGCCTTACGGCCCTGGAGGCCAGAGGTACCAGATTGAGGTCCTGGTGATTGGGGTCTGGAGAGGACCCTCATCCTGGCTTCTAGACAGCCACTTTCTGGCTGCGTCCTCACATGGAGGGGAGGGAGGAAAACTAATCCTTTGGGGTCTCAGTAACCAAGTGGGATCAGGGCCCACCCTTAAGGACCTGACTTCCTCTTTGTTTCTTCCTTGCTCCTAGTGCAGCCCTGCTTGGGGTCAGGACTCCAACTCGTGAATTTGGTGGCGGGGGCAGGGTGATACAGTACAGTCTGTAGCAGGAGGTGATGGTACCGTGCAGAGCCGTGGGGAGTAAATGAATGAATAGCTATAGAGGGCTTGGAGCAGGGCTGTGGCACATGGGCAGGATGAGGGCGCGGTGTTCTTGTGGTTATTTGTAAAGCCTGCCTCCGTACTGTTCTGCGCCATTTAATACTCGTCATCAAACATAAAAGAGAAAAAGGATGTGATGACGTTGAAGTGATAGCAGTTTCTTCCCGCACTCTCAGTGGATCCCCTTGCAGGTCTGTCTCTTGGGGTGTCCAATGTCTGTGTTTTCCAAACATCGTCTTGGCATTTGAGAAACCGCTCTAGTCAGCCATGGGAAAACCCTAGGGACTTGCTTACAGCCCCCCTCACACAGGCTCCCAGGTCAAGGTCACCCCACCTGCTGAGCCTGACGTCGTGGCTGAGACATTGAGTTCTCGTATTCACAAGGTCATAGTTACCACACTCACACCCACACTTGCCACCCCGCAATTCCTGTCTTCCTCCCTTGAGATAAAAAGCCAATTTTTTGTCTGTTTGAGACTCTCGGTCACACCTCGGCCACCGCTCTGTTTAAGGGGGACACCCTGTGACCTTGCCTTCCAGCACCAGCCTTCCCACAGTCAGCACAGTGACCGTCTACAGATACAAGTCTGCAGGCCCAGGTGCCTGAGATCTGGATTCATTCAGAAATATGAAAAGCGTACTCTCCAGTTGGTTCTCAAGCATTTCCCCTCCCTTTCTGCCCTTGCCCGCAAAGTGGACAGCAGCTGGGCTGAGGGTCAAAGAAGTTGCCCTCTGAGGGCTGCTTCTCAGGGAATCCGGGACCCCAGCTGTTCCCTGGGTCGGGAAAGCAAACTGCCGGGTTTCCCAGGAACTGGTGCATCGTCAGAAGAAAACCGTCGCATAATTGGTTTGTGTTTCCATTGCCTCCGCGGTCCCAGCGTCCTCTGACCTTGGCAGTGCCAGGATTAGAAGAGGGGGTCCTGCCTCCCTTCTCAGCTCCTTCCCTCCTGACCAATTCCTCTTTCTCCACTCATCTGTTTCTAACTGAAAAAATGAACATCTGCTGGTGGTGAAATGAAACCCCTCAGAAAAGTGCGTGATGAAAGTAGGTCTCCTCCAGCCCAGCTCTTCAGGGCACCAGACCTGCCTTCGCAGAGTTAAGCGGGTTTGTCTGCTTCTGTGTCCGTTTACAAAGTCTCTATCCACCTCCGTGTGCTGAGGCATAGATACGTGTATGTAGCCCATGTACACGTGTGCCCGTGTGTGTGTGCACGTCTGCAGGACATCATACATTTCTCACAGAAGCAGAAGCGTCCATGCGTCTTGCTCTTTTTTGTTCATTTATCCTGGAGATCGTTGCAAGTCAGCTCAGACCACCCAGCCCTCCTTGTGGTCTATGCGCTTGTTGCCGGTGTGTGGGTGCCGAGCTGTATGTACCAGCCTCCCTCCTGGGAGACGTCAGTCCTGTGTAGTAAACACAGCTTCATAGAACGGGGCTCCTTGCACGCCTGCTCAAGCCTCAGCACACACAAGCCGGACATTGGTCGGAAAGAACCCCTAGAGGCAGGAGGGCTGCACAGAGGGACCCGCCCTGCCAGGCTTGAGAACTGCCAGCTCACTGCCTTCCAAAGGGTCTGCCCCACTCCCACCCCACCTACTGTGTCAGAGCGGCACCCTGCCCTTCTCCTGACATCAGGGGCTCTGCGGGCATCCCACCAGGGAACACACTCTCATCAGAGAACCAGGGCATCCATCGGCTTGATTTTCATATGACTTCACCGCACATCACCTCCTTCACCCTGGGCTGAGGTGTGTGAGCCTACTCTGGAAACACTGATAGTAAAATACACTAAAAGGTATCCTTAGGACACAGACAGACTCACTGTCAGCACCAGGAGGGCTGGAGAGACTGGGATCCAGTCCTCAGACCACAGTCCTTGTGTCCTGCCAGAGCTCACCCAGCAAGATGGAGATATGAAGTAGGAAGTGTCCTTCTTGTTGTTCAGTCACTAAATCATGTCCGACTCTTTGCTACCTCATGGACTGCAACACTCCAGGCTCCAGCAATCTCCCAGAGTTTGCTCACATTCATGTCCATTGAATCGGTCCTTGTCAACCCTGAAGCAACTCTCTGCACCCTCTTCAGTCTTCACAACACCAGAAGGGACTTCAACCCCCTCCAGCCCACCCACTCCCAGCACAACATAGCCAGCTCAGGTCCCCACATCTCAGATTCCCAGAGATGAACACTCCCAGGTGTATTCTTCAAAGCAGAAACAGCTGCAGAGTCAGGCGAGGCCACTCTTGCCACTGGATAGGGATGGACTTTAGACAGACCTTGCATCCCCAAGCGCTGCGCTTCTGGTGGACACTGGCCTGGCCCGCTGGCCACCAAGGATCACCCTGCGGAGCCCACCTGTTCCTACCCCAAGGACTGATCTAGAAATTATTTATAGACCTGAACTCCACAGAATCCATTGTGCCTGCTGTTGCTGTGGCAACAGGATGTGGAGTGAGCGCCGGGCCTGACAGGGCCAAGGCGAAGGCAGTTAAGTCTACCCCAGGGCCCCGCTCACACGCGCCATCAGGGGTCACCCAGCAATGAAAGGAGGCTTTCAGTTTCGCCTCCCATGGGGGCTGGCTCACATCGCAGAAGCAGAACCACCTGGGTATGGAACCGCCAGCTGCCTGTTGGGTTTTGTTCATACTTCTTGATGAAATCACCTAGGACGATGTCCCCAAGCCTGGCAGAGCCGCGGTCAGCCCAGGAGCCTCTTATGACTCTGGCTCCTCACCCTAGACCAGCTGCGTCAGGCTCCCTGGAGGGTGGGGCCCAGGAATCATGTTTAATTTTCTGGATGAGTAGAAATCCACAGGACTCAGCAGTCTGAACATACAGAAGGTTTGTGGTTTCCTGCACCCTGGGTATCTGCTTGTGTTGCTTTCATGTATAAATATTTCCTTCTTGATGGAGATGCAAACACAGCACATGTAATACAGGTTCTTATCCTTCTCCATTCAAAAAACAAGGGTACCACACCCCTGTTAACAATCTGTTCTCTTTTTTCCCTGAATGCGTATACTTTTAAAAATTGAAGTACAGATGTGACCATTGGACCATAAAGAAAGCTGAGCACTGAAGAATTGAGGCTTTTGAACTGTGGTGTTGGAGAAGACTCTTGAGAGTCCCTTGAACAGCAAGGAGATCAAACCAGTCAATCCTAAAGGAATTCAACCCCAAATATTCATTGGAAAGACTGATGCTGAGGCTGAAGCTGAAGATCTAATACTTTGACCACTTGACTCGAAGAGCTGACTCATTGGAAAAGACCCTGATGATGGGAAAGATTGAGGGCAGGAGGAGAAGGGGGTGACAGAGGATGAGATGGTTGGATGCATCACCGACTCGATGGACATGAGTTTGAGCAAACTCCGGAAGATAGTGAAGGACAGAGAAGCCTGGTGTGCTGTAGTCCATGGGGTCACAAAGAGTTGGACACGACTGAGCGACTGAGCAACATAGCTGATTTATGATACTGTGCTGATTTCAGATCTACAACACAGTGATACGTTATATTATGTATATATGTATAATATATTCCCTTTCAGATTCTTTTCCCTTATAGGTTATTATGAAATACTGAGTAGAGTCCCCCTCTGCTATATAGGGGGACTATATGTTCATTGGTAATAACGTGGTGATTGATTCTGACATTTGCTACTAAAGTCTAAGTGGGTCCTTGTTGGCTCCCTCCCTTACACTGAGTTGCGTGTGTATTTAGCAGCTGATTCTAAAGGCATCCCTGAGAAGTAGCGGCTGCTTCTCCTTTTTCCGGCTACGGCTGTGCCGTTTCTTTTGTGCGGATGTCTAAGGCATCGCTTACCCAGCTCTTTCCTGGGACAGGTTGCCCAGAAGCAGGACCTACCATGAAGCTTTGTCTCAAGGTGACAATTAGGGAATGAGGGAAGCCACACAGGAGGGATGGGGGCCACGCAGGACACCAGGGAACGGGTTTTCATACACCCACCTAGACCCACCCTCTTGGTGAAGGGCTGTAAAATCGAGGCACCTCACTCCTGGGGGCAGGTGACCTGCGGGAGCCATGGGCGGTCCTCCAGACACAGTGCCGGTGGGGGTGCCAGAGGTATGGACACAGTCAAACTCCAGGTTCGCAGAAGTGGGGAAAGGACTCCCGAGACCCTGGAGGAGTGCTGACTGCATCACAGCTGAGACCACACGAATGTGGCTCACACTCAGCCCCTGGCGAGCAAGATGCAAAAGCACTTCCTGGTTCAGGGCCCGTTGATGACCAAGTCTTCATCCTTTTATGGAGCGCCTCCGCGAACAAGAGTGTGTGTGGTGTCCCCGGGGGCCTGGTGCCCAGTGGGAGCACCAGCCAGGCGGCATGGCTTCCTCAGGGTGGGCGGCCCTGCCTTCTCACCGCAGGTTCTCAGGACAGCTCTCCTCTCTGCACTGCCCAGCCTCGCTGTGCGCCCGTCTCACTGCCAAAATCGCTCTGGTCCTCAGCTCATCTTCTTGATCTGTTTATGGATTCAGTGTAAAATATGTTCATTGGTAATAACATGATGATTGATTCTGACATTTGCTACTAAAGTCTAAGGCCTCGAAGATGAGCAGAATCCTTGTAAGTGCTGGCAGAGGTTGCGTTACCCGAGGCCTCTTAACAGCCTGGTAATCACTTACAGCCGCTCCCCATCTAGACCTGCCCGGCGTGGTCTGTAAATCACACTACAGATGGAGGCTGGCGCTCAGGCAAGGCCATGTGGTCCTGTGGGAGCCATGTGTTTCTGGGACCAGAGGCGTTTCTGTAAGAAGTTCCTCGTAAGGATTTCTGACTCTTCCTTGCTTGCCTCTTCACACCATATCCCCCAGCCTGCCAGGATCTTGCTGTTGGCAGGAAGGGACCCTCACTGTCTTCTCCAGAGCGAGTCTTCAAGCCCACAGGGCACGTGGGACCGGAGCCAATCCTGGGAAGTCTGTGCAAAGGCGCCCCCATCTGGACTGTTTAGAGAGCCACGGCCTTCTAGGTGGAGGAATTTAAAGGGCGCCCAGTGGTTGTAGGGACTCAGTCCTTTTGGGCTGCCCCTGCATCTCTGCATCCTGGCGTGTTAATTAGGGATTGATTCCGGTGCTCTAGTGAAGAAAACCAAAACAGCAGAGCCGGAAGTGTCTTTGTCTCATAGCAAGGTCATGCTGACCTGGCACAGGCACCTTCTCACCTGGGATTCCCCTGCCTTTCTCCGGGTGCAGGTTGGGCGCCCCACCCATAGAGATCTGCAGGCAGGAGAAGGGTCCTGGGGGCGCTGCCTGGCAGGGGGAGACCCTGCAGGGGGAGACACAGCCTCCAAGGCCTCACCCCACGGGTGAGCTCCGAGGCTGGGGTGGCCCTTCAGGGCCGTCCTTTGTGTCCCCACGTGGACCAGAGCAGGGTGGCTCCAGGCAGGACAGCTGAAGGTGTCTCTGGAAAGGGCTGTGTCCCAGCAGACAGGGTAGGGGTGCTCCGGTCCAGAAGGGTGGTCAAGCTGGTGACCCGCTGTCACTCAGGCACACAGCGCATACCAGGCTGGCTCCCCAGGGTGGTGCTCCAGCGGGCAGGAAGGGTGGGAAGGAGAATGTTCAGGGACACAGTTCAGAAGCTGCACACCTCACCTCTCCACAGGCCCCCAGCTAGAACTCAGGCTGCTTCTGCCTGCTGGGAAGTGCGTGTTGACTGCGGGCAGCCACGTGCCTGTTGCGAGCCAGAGGTCTCCCTCCTTGAAAGTTGGGCAGAGCATAGTGCCTGGCCTGTTCATGGCCAGTCTGGAGCCCAGATGCCCAGTACAGCCCTGGGTGAGCAGAGGGGAGTGCCTACTGTACAAAGGAGAGGGGATGTTTTCTCAAGGTTCGGGAGGACTCTGAGGTATGGCATGTGTTATTTTCCTGTGCTGCATAATAAATTATGCAAACTTAGCAGATGAAAATACCCCCCAGTATGTCTCACAGTTCCTGAGGGTCCAGTCTTGTGAGCTATAATCAACGTGTCATCCGGGCTGCACGCTCATCTGGAGGCTCGACTGGGAGGGTTCAGCTTTTAAGCTCACTCTGGTTGTTGGCAGGATTTATTTCCTCATGGCTGAAGGATTGAGGTCCCCATTTTGTCCCTAGGTGTCACCTGGAGGCTGCCCTAGAGCCCCCTATGGCAGTTCACAGCCTGGCTCTTTCCTTCTCTCTCACTGCATCTGCTAAGACAGAGTCTTGTATAAAGAAATGTGACTATGGGAGCTACATCCCACACTCTCTTAGTTGGAAGTAAGTCGCAGGATCTGCCCGCACTCGAGGGGAGGAGGCCACCCTAGGACGTGTCTGCCACAGCCTGAGATTGTAGTCACACTTCGGGAAGCCTGGGTTCCAGACCCAGGGTTACTACTGCTGTGTGACCTCAGGCAAGCCCCACACCTTCTCTGGGCCTCCGTGTCCTCATCTGGATGGCAAAGCAATAGAGGGCAATGATCATTACGTTCAACATCAAAATCGATGCATGTTTTTCTTACAAAGAACAGGTTTAGCAATTCCGTCTTTCATGTTAGTCATATGAATGCTCGCCACTGTGGCTGCAAGAGCTAACAGTGCTGACTGAGAGCTTGCAGTAGGTGAATGTTTCCCGTTCACTTCTGTGATCCTCTTAAAAGTTCTACAGGGTGGACTTTCTGTCCTCAGCCTGTGGGCCAGGAACCTGGCTCAGAGAGGCCAAGGGGCCTGCTCTGGACACCCAGCTAGTGAATGGGCCCTGGGCCAGGCGGTCTGACTTCAAACTCCTGCCCCTCTCCCTGCCCCCTCTGTCTGTTATTGGCAGCTGCCACCATTCTCCGATGGAATTTAACCTTCAGGAGAAGGGTTGGGGAGGGTGGAGGCTTCCTCCTTTGACCTTGATAAAGTGCTTGGGAACACCTAAGCCTCACCCTCTCCCTCTCCCCACCACTGCTCATCAGACCTGGGGCAGAGCCAGGAGGTGGAGACAGACTGACGTTTTGGCAAGGTTGGCCCTCCAGGGCACCGAGCAGCATCTTAAATCTTTATGACATCTCATCTCCAGGAGAACAATGATCCGACCCAGACAGAGTCCTCACTGGAACCTGCTGGTGCAATTGCCCGCTGGGGTCTTCCTTACTTTTCCCGGGGTTCCTGCCTCTAGGGATGGGCCTCAGGGAGGGAGTTCTGAAGGAGGAAGGGCAGCCCTTGGCCCGTCTGTCAGGAGACATGGGCACTCTCACGTCAGGGTCCCCTGGGTGGTCCCCAGAGGTGTGGGCAGGCAGGGCAGCAGGCACAGTACCATGAATGGTGAAGAGGAGCTGCAGAGCTGCTGCTACGCGGGGCCTGGAGAGTGAGGGCAGGAAGTGCTGGAACTGGGGATGGGGGGCTTGGAGCATGAAGGTGGCAGTGCTGGCACCAGGCAGGGGCAAGTGTGTGGAGCCCACAGCCTTGACCTTCAAGGGACACCTGGCCCGAGGCAGCCCTGCAAGAAGGTATCCAGAGCTCACGTGAACACCCAGCCCTTGTTCTGCACCCCATGCCAACTGCACCAGGGTGCCCTGGGGCAGCCAGAGGCCACAGAGCAAGGGTGTCCCCTTTTTCCTTTTTTTGGCCATGCCTCAAGGCTCATGAGATATTAATTCCCTGAATAGGGACCAAACCCACACCCCCGGCAGTGGAAGCATGGTGCGCTAACCCCTGGACCACCAGGGAAGCCCCAAGGGTGTCCCTCTCTGCCGAGAGCACAGGTCAACTCCTGGGGCAGGGATGCACAGGGTGCAGCGGGATTCTGGCGTGGAGGCTGTGGGCAGAGCAGGCATTCGTGGCCAGGCGTTTGGGTCAGCTTCCATGGCAGGTGTGTGTGTCAAGCTGAGAAAAGCGGCCAAGATCTCACGGTGAGCAGGTATCAGAGCTGATGTGTTAGTCAAGGCTCTGCAATAGTAGGCAGGGGTGGGGCACAGCAGGGGCCTGGGGGGAGCGGAATTGTTCAGCACCGTGGCCAGAGGAGAATTTGGAGTTGGAGGAGGTGGGCCAGACAAGGGAAGTGAGGAGAGCAGGGGCAGAGAGAGGAAGCAGTGAGAAGGCGTGACACCAGTCGGACCAGCTGGGGACACCGGCCTGATGATACTTTGACAACAGGTTGTCTTTATGATTTTTTAAAATATCGATTGATTGATCTGGTTGTGTCGGAATCTTTGTTGCTTCATGTGGGTTTTTCATTGCGGTGCACACACACGCTCTAGTTGTGACACATGGGCTTAGTTGCCCAGAGGCATGTGGGAATCTTAGTTCCTAGACTAGGGATTGAACCCATGTTCCCCTGCACTAACCACTGAACCACGAGGGAAGTCCCAAAGGGTTGTCTTTTGACAGCAGACAGTTTCATGATCCAAAAAGCAAAATGCATAAAACTTGTGCGGACAAAGTCATATCTTTATCTTTGGGGTGAGGAAGAATTTCTTTAACAAAATCGCCAAAGGACAGACCACAGAAGAAGAAATTACTGACTCTGAGATCAAAATGAACAGGCAAGTGGAAGTGGAGTGATGTGCCTGGTGGGTAAAAGGCAGGTCCCACCAAGTGGTAGGGCACACACACCTGTCCTGGTGTGGCCCTCTCCTGGCCAGTGGGTTGGCAAAACTCAGAACCCGAACACACCAGGTGATGCCAAGGATGAGAGCACAGGCTGCCGGTCCCTCTGCTGCAGAGAAGGTCCCCACACGTGGCGTCCAAGAGCAAGGCCACACCCTCCCAAGACCCTGCAGTGACCTTTCAAGTGCAGCTGCTCACAAATGGGCAGAGATGCACAGACGTTCACAGTGGAATTGCTCCATGGTAGAAGCAGCCCAGAAGCCCCCATCAGCAGGAATCAGGTAACTGGGCCACCACCAAGGTCCCTGCTCCACACGCTTCCCTCCCATCACCCGGCCAAGAGCACATGACACCCAAGGAGCAAGATCCCTGGTCGCCGTAGGCGTCACCTTCAAGGAAGGAACACAGTGACAGTGACGGGCGTGAGGATCACTCAGCCAAGAGCTTCTTCCAGAATGTTCCCACCCATGCACTACCCCCACCATCCAGCAGGTGGCAGCACTGGGCAGAGTGCCGCAGGATGGGGGCTCCCTGCCCACCCCTCTTCAAAGCCAGCCCGGAGCCCTGAGGCCAGAGTTCTCCTTTCACCTCTGCAGGCTTTCCTGCCCCCAGGCTTTTCCTTCCACACTAGGGGGCTCATTACTGTGGGTGCCACGTGTCTCTGGCCCTTGCTGTGTGCTGAGGCCTCTTTCTGGAGTTCACGTCCCTGAGAGGGGACCGGTGTATGGCTGGTGGGAGGCGCCTGGCCCTGAGACGTGGCCTTCACCCCACACCTGGCCCCGTCTCCATGTGAGACCCCAAGCCCCTCCAAGATTCACCAGTTACTGCTGTGCCTATTCATCTCTCCTGGTGGTCCCCACATCCTCTAAGGGTCCAGCCCTTCCCATCTCTGTGGTTTTGGGGAACAGGCACCCCGCTCTAGCAGCCAAGCGAAGGGGCAGGAATGGGTTTGAAATGCCCCTCACAGGCGCCTCGGCACGCCCTTCCTGGTCTCCTGGAGGAGGCAGTGGGTGAAGTTTTGTCCGCCGCCGCCGCAAAGATGTGGTCAGGTTCCAACCCTGTTACCTGTGGATGTGGCCTTACTTGGGAAGAGGGTCTCTGCACGTCATGACATCGAGTTGAGATGAGCTTGTGCTGGTGTCGGTGAGCTGAAAGGACCAGATGACACCCAGCTCATCGTGCTGTTTAAAGGATGGAACTGGACACCAGAGCACGTGTGCAGCAGGTGCTCAATAATTGCACCACAGCTACTGTGAATGTCAAATGCTTCTCAAGATGATGGACCAGTGGACAGACAAGGGATGGCCAGCTCCTGATTTCCACAGGGAAGTGACTGGCCCCGGAGTGGGGAGGCCAGGGGTGGGTCGGGGAAAGGGTCAAAGCATTTGGCTCTGGCCTGGCCCTCACTCAGATGGAGAGGGCTTCACAGGAGGGCAGCAAGGGGCAGGTGCCTCCGTGTAAGATTCATATTCAAAGGACCGCTGAAGTTCCTGTGTGCTTTGGGGCTCAAAACCCAGGTGTTTAAGGGGAAACAGAGGTTTAGCTGGAAGAGTGCTAGAAAAGCACATGAACAGAGGTGGTTAGGTTCCTGGTGGAACATGGGGGCTTCAGAGATTTGAGTCCATCCGGGGGGTTCCTGAAGCCCAGTGGGACACAACAGCACAAGGTGGGTTGTGTGATTTCCTGGCAATGCAGGTTGGGAACCCAGCTTCAAAGACTAAGCTTCTTAGAGCACCTACCTTAAAATTCACTCACAATGATCACAGCAGCTAGAGCAGGGAGGGGATCACAGAGGGCCTGGGGGCCTGAGGGTGAAGGTGCCAACGGGAGACCGCTGGCTAAGGTCCCCCTCTGCACCATGCGCCCGTGCCATCCAGCCCGTGGGAGGATCCTCTGCAGCCGGAAGCCTTAGTTTCCATCTCTAGAAGAGTAAGGACCTGAAGCGCTCTAATGAGAGACAGTCAGGGTTGGCGTTTGGTGGCTTTATTTTCAGGTTAGGTATTTCTGTGGGACTCCACAGGCTGGGTCTTAATAGGGTGCACCTGCCTTGATGTGAATGGACACACAGCCCTCTCTAAATGAAGCCATGATTCTCATTGGAGTTGTCACTCACTCAGACTGGAACTTGGCGGGTGTGGCTAATTTAAATGAAACGTGGGCGGCCCAGAGGTCCCTGTGAGTCTTTAACCAATTTAGATCCTCAGGCAAGCTCAATCCCAGATGCAGAAGGCACTTTGTGAGTGAAGATGTCCCTCTCAATGTTGTTTACCATAGAAAATACTGGAAACAACCGTCATGCTCCATCGTGGGCTTCCCTGGTGGTTCAGATGGCAAAGAATCTGCCTGCCATGCTGGAGACCCAGGTTGCATCCCTGGGTCGGGAAGGACCCCTGGAGGAGGGAATGGTGACCCACTCCAGTATTCTTGCCTGGAGAATCCCATGAACAGAGGAGCCTGTCCATCATAGAAGCTGGCAAAATAAATGCTGCCTGCTTTCCCCAGATGGGACATTATGGGGTCACCGGGGGACAGGGTTAGAAATGTTACAAGGGAGCTGGTCTATGATCCAAGAATTTCACTTCCTGGAATTCGTCTCAGAGACACACTTGGAAAGTATGCTGGAGTTTCAAAGTTATTGTGAAAAAGTGGAAACCACTGTCACCCAGCAGAGATGTGGTTGAATAATCTGTTGAACTTGGATTTCAGTGTCCTCACTGTCCTAATCTCAGTGGAAGTGTAAGACTATAATATGAAAAAAAAGTATTGTATGAATATATGTATCTGTGTGTGTAATGAAATATATAACGGGTTTCCCTGAAAGCTCAGGTGGTAAAGAGTTTACCTGCAAGGCAAGAGACCCTGGTTCGATTCCTGGGTTGGGAAGATCCCCTGGAGAAGGGAAAGGCTACCCACTCCAGTATTCTGGCCTGGAGAATTCCATGGACTGTATAGTCCATGGGGTCACAAAGAGTCGGACACGACTGAGCAACTTTCACTTTCACTACTTTCATGTATAAAACAGCAAGCACGTATTAAGTATGACTGCAAGTTTGCAGATAAGTAAACAGATATATATAGAGTTTTTTTTTTAATTTTTTATTTTGTACTGGAGTATAGCCGATTAACAATGCTGTGATGGTTTCAGGTGGACAGCAAAGGGACTCAGCCACACATATACATGCACGTATCCATTCTCCCCCAAATCCCCTCCCCTCCTGACTGCCCCAGCATTGAGCAGAGTTCCATGTGTCCTTGTTGGTTACCCACTTTGAATACAGCGGTGTGTACCTGTCCATCCCAAACTCCCTCACTGTCCCTGCCCCCTTCCTTCCCCCATCCACAACCATAAGTGCCTTCTCTAAGTCTGTGAGTCTCTTTCTGTTATGTAAACAAGTTTATTTGTATCATTTCTTTTTAGAGTACACATGTAAGTGATGTCATATGATATTTCTCCTTTAGAGTTCTTTTTTTGTTTTTTTAAATCATATCCTGGCTGAGTGAGCACCCAGGCATGGGGGTTAAGGGTGATCTTTCTATCTTGTCTCTCTCCATCACACTCTTTAGTCTCTGAATATTTTGCAATGAGCCCATACTGCTCTTACAACCAGAAAGATGGCTATTTTGCAATAAATACATAAATAAATGTTGCAAGGAAAAGCGGTGCTTACCAGGATTACGAAATGATGTGGACAGATGCTTACGGACACGCTGTGAAGTAGACAAGGAGGCAGGCTGCCCACATGTGTGATCATGGCCTGGCAGACAGAACCTCCCGCCTGGGAAGGCAACATCATGGGCCTCCCAGCAGGGCAGCATTAGCAGGGGGTTGAGGGGGGCTGCACTGCCCTTTCTCAGCGCTCAGGTTTTCTTTAAGATCCACGCCCCCAGAATTAACCGAATGAGCTTTTCAAGGCAAGCAGGAAGGCTCAGCGCTGAGGAAGGGAGCTGGACTCCACTTCCTGATGGAGGAGGGGTCAGGTTGGATCTAGACTGTTCTGTAAGATGGACCAGAGTCCAGCTGAACCACGGCCAGCACTCCTCCTCGCTCACTGGCACCACCCAGGGCCGCCCGAGGAGCAGGCTGGGCCCGGAACCTGACTCCCAAGGCGATGCTTGCCAACTCCTTCAAGGGCTTCTCGCCATCAGCCTCCTCCCCAGCCTGGGCACGGTCCTTGCTGGACACTGCTATCATGCCTTTGCCCCTAGTTGAAGTGTCCTCACTTCTCCACTCTGTCCAGGAGGGGGAGGCCAGGGCAGGGAGGAGAGGCTGGGCCGCTGAGCGGGCAGAGTTCCTTCCCATCTCACCCCTGAAGCCGTGCCAACAGCCTGAGGCTGTGCCACCCACACCCACCTCCCAGCCAGCCGATTACTCACAGCTGGGTGATGTCTCGGCTTCCTGGCCGGCCAGCACTTTCCCACCCTGCCAAGACTTTCAGGAACACAGCTGGGATGGCTGACCCGAGGGGCCTGGCTGGGAGTGGTCTTCCTGGCCAGC
This sequence comes from Muntiacus reevesi, assembly GCF_963930625.1. Taxonomy (NCBI): domain Eukaryota; kingdom Metazoa; phylum Chordata; class Mammalia; order Artiodactyla; family Cervidae; genus Muntiacus; species Muntiacus reevesi. The sequence goes on from NC_089250.1 coordinate 226,469,780, forward strand.
TGGGCCTGGGGATGACGGGCAGAGAAACACCCTTACTCTGTCCAGCTGCCCAGAGAGAAGTTCGGCTGTGGGCTCCGGTTCTGCCCAGGCCTGTCCCAGGCTCAGGGCTGGCCCTGTTTCCCTTCTTGGCAGAGCAGAAAGTAAAACCTCAACCATGGGGTGGGTTGAGGTCAGAGGCCATGGCTCTCTGACAGCCTGGACGTGCTCACCATTCCTGGGGCTCAGGGAGGGCGAGGTGGTCGGGAGCCCCTGCCAGCCCAGCATCTGAGGTCTAGTGGCCATCAGTCCCCACCGGGCTCGTAGAGGGATTACAGAGGTCGATAAACTTAGAGAAAAAAATTACATCTTGTTTTCACGAACTTTTCACTAATGCAAACAAGCCAGGCTCAATAGGATTAGACCTCCAATGGGGTTACATCTGCCAGAGTCAGGGCAGGTATCTCAGAGCAATGCCGTCTTCACCTCCAGCCTTCTCCCCACTTTACAGATGGGAAAACCAAGGATGGGCAGGGGACGTCATCACTCAAGGTTCTGCTTGTGAATCAGGAGCACGTTTCAAACCTAGGTCAATCCTGCCCCAGTGCTTGAGCACCATCCCGCAGCCACTAGTGGCCCCCCCGAGTGCCCACTCCCAGCAGGAAGGACAGACCTATTGGAGCTTGATATTTAACATGCTAATACAGAAACCTGCATCACTGGATCTCAATCTAAAACACTACTTTTACATTTATGTGACTGATTTCCTATGGGAGTGTGGAATGCACACGTGCTCAGTCGTGTCTGACTCTTTGCAACCCCATGGACTGTAGCCTGGCCACCAGGCTCCTCTGTCCATGGAATTTTCCAGGCAAAAATACTGCAGTGGGTTGCTATTTCCTACTTCAGGCGATCTTCCCTGAACCAGGAGTTGAACTCTCATCTCCTGTGTCTCCAGCATTGGCAGGTGGATTCTTTTACCACTGAGCCAGCTGGGAACCCTATGCATTTTAGTTGTGCATTTAAACCATTATTCTGAGAAGAGATCCAAAGCCTTTGCCAGAATGCCAATAGGGTCCACGGCACAGAAAAGGGTAAGAACATGCTTTAGAGCATACCCAGAAAATGACGATGATGAGGAAGAGGAAAGCAGACTGCCAGTTCTTCGAGGCAGGGACCACCCCTCTAGTTCACTGCTGTATTTCAGCATCTGGGGAGCTCCCCCTCAGGAGAGTGCCAGGGGTACCTTAGGGAAACTTCTGGCTTTTAACCAGCCCCCACCCCATTATCCCTATAGACAGACTTCCTGGGACCCTTCTCCTGGTGAGGGTGCTGCCAGGGCCTCTCTCCTGCAGACACCCTGGGGTGGCTGTGGTCGTCCTCTGGAGAAAGGGATGAGTCCACAGGGTGGGCAGAGCTCAGCTCTGGGTCAGACTAACTTGGGTTCAGTCGTGGTCCCAATGATTTATGAGCTGGGTGACCTTGCACAATTACTCTAATCTTCTGAACCCTCAGTGTCCTCATCTGTTACATGGATTTAATCACAGAACTTGAATCAATTCAGTTCAGTTCAGTCACTCAGTCGTGTCCGACTCTGCAACCCCATGGACAGCAGCACGCCAGGCTTCCCTGTCCATCACCAACTCCTGGAGCTTACTCAAACTCATGTCCATCGAGTCGGTGATGCCATCCAACCATCTCGATCTCTTGAATAGAAATGTTCTATACTTGTACATGTCTATGCATCCATCCATCCTTCACCTGTCTATCTATCCATCTATCCATTCATCCATGCATCTTATTAGTTTGTATTTCAGAGTATGTACATTTCTTCCTAACTTTGTCAACATGCATATCATGAACAAGACTTTAGTGTTTGTGAAACTTTATTTTCCTTCTGGATATGCAAATAACCGAGTCCTGCCTTCCCCTTCCCTTGCCTCTCCCCACTGCCACCCTGCAGCCACAGGCTGAGAGCTCCAAGTCAAGAACCAGCAAAGCCCTCTTAATTCCCCCCACCCCCCTGGCTCCTGGCTGACCCTCTTCCACAGAAAATCTGAGGACAGACAGGAGCTGGTGTCTTAGCTCCCTTGTGGCTTTATTCTTTTCAAGGCTCCAGTATGAGTTGAATGCTGCTTTTCTGCTGTGGAGACATATGTGCAAATTCTTCCCCTAGATGTCCTGCCAGCTCTGGTTCAGAGAAAAACTCACCATCTTGGACTAGCTGGTCTTAGAGGTAGTGAGCCCCCCATCACTAGAGTTAAACAAGGATAGAAACAGCTCTGGAAGGGATGGGGGTATATAGAGAGCATTCATGCCCAGAGCAGGGAGTGAATTACACCAGGGTCTCTCAGCCTTGGCACTGTGATGTTCTGAGCTGGACAGGTGCTGTGGGAGGCACCTGTGCATGGCTGGATGTTTTGCAGCATTCCTGGTCTCTGTCCAGTAGATGCCAGTAGGCCTCCCACCCAACCATCCCCAAATGTCTCCCAGAGGGAACTCACCCACAGTTAAGAACTCCTGGACTAGAAGGCATTGGAGGTCCCTTCTGTCTTGAAATTCCACTGTTTATCCTGCCCCCAGGACATTCCCCGCCCCACCCTTCATAGTCCTGCATCCCTTCTGTTGCTATGGAAACCAGGAATTATCTCACCTCTTCCATTTCTCCTTGCCACCGCACCCCCCACCTCCTTTGTGCCTTCTTTCAACCAACGAACCCATGTGCCCAGCCAAGGGGACACTACCACGGACAGGCCTGTTTGCTCCTGTGTCAGACGGGAGCAGCTGTAGCCTGACATCCTGAGGCGGATTGAGGATTGAGTGAGAGGTGCTGGGAGAAGGAGGGCAGCAATTAGAACTGGGGTCAAAGTCTGTGGGGGAGGCAGGCGGAGGCGGCCACAGCAAAGGACAGTGCCCATGTCTCGCGGGGTGAGCAGGAGGCTGACACCCGACCTGAAACTGAAGGAAAGATACTCCACGAAGACAAGTGTGCAAGAGCAGAGATGGGGCAGGGCTTGACAGGGTGCTCTCGAAGCAGGAGATACTGGTCTGTGGTGGTTCTTGCCTTGGAGGCAGCCCCCTGAAGGGTTTTAAGCATGGGGTTCAGTTCAGTTCAGTCGCTCAGTGGAATCCGACTGTCTGGGGTGAATGACATCTATTGGGAGTGAGAAAGGGGGAAGGAGGGGACTGCGAGGCTGGCGGGAGGCAGTTGCCACAGTTCAGCAACCAGATGGTGAGGGCTGGTCCCCATGCTGATGGCCAGAGGAGGGGCTGGACAGGAGGAAGGCAGCCTTGGGGCGGGGGGGTGCAATGCAGGTACTAAGAAGGAAAAAGCCAAGGACAGAACTAGGTCTCCAGAGGGCAGAGCCTGGCCTCCTGGGGGTGGAGCCTGGCCTCCTGGGATGGGACCAGACTTCCTAAGGGTGGACCCAGGCCTTCTCAGTTCAATTCAGTTCAGTTCAGTTGCTCAGTCATGTCCGACTCTTTGTGGCCCCAGGGACTGAAGCACACCAGGCCTCCCTGTCCATCCTCCTCCAGCTCCCGGAGCTTGCTCAAACTCATGTCCATTGAGTCGGTGATGCCATCCAACCATCTCATCCTCTGTCGTCTCCTTCTCCTCCTGGCTTCAGTCTTTCCCAGCATCAGGGTCTTTTCTAATGAGTTGGTTCTTCTCACCAGGTAGCCAAAGTGTTGGAGCTTCAGCTTCAGGATCAATCTTTCCAATGAATATTCAGGACTGATTTCCTTTAGGATGGACTGGTTGGATCTCTTTACTGTCCAAGGCACTCTCAAGAGTCTTCTCTAACACCGCAGTTCAAAAGCATCAACTCTTCAGTGCTCAATTCTGGGCCTTCTAGGGGTGTGGTAGGCCTCCTGGAGGTGGGACCGTGCTTTCTGTGGGTGGTGCTATGTAGCCTGGGGTGGAGCCTTGGGGAGGGGCCAGGTTGTTGACTGGCTGAAGAAGGCAGACATAAATTCCTCCCCCTTGATAGCCATCTCGCTGCTCGGGTCTGGTTTTCATGAGGCTGCCTCTGTGTCTCCATCACAGTCTTGAGCATCTAGTCAAACAGTACCCTCAGAGACCACTGCCAAAGCATATGCCTGGAAGGACTGGAAATGGCCTAGTGTCCGTTAGTGGGGGACTGGTGACCCCAGGTCTCTGCACACAGTGAAGGAGGCTGTAGGGCTCTGGGAGGCCACACCCCCTTCTGGGAAGAGTCCCAGCTCTGCTGGAGCGTGGACACTACAGAGCAATGTGCTCCCTGGTGCCTTTGGTGAAAAATAAAAACAGCCCATGATCACGGTGTTTGTATGTGTGTCCATATTCCCGGAAAGACCTCAAGAATCTTGTCGGCGCTTCCTCCAGGGAATGCAGCGGAAAAGGAGAGCCCTCACTTCACTCTTGCTTTCTCCCCTAGCCCGTTGGGAACTGCATGTGGCTGTAGGGAAGAGAACCAAACTTAGGCTGTGGACTAAGAAACGTGTTTCCTCCTGGGACCCCAGAGGCATCCAGCCAGGCATGCCGGCAGGGGCAGGAGCCCCAAGCTGGCCACAGTGACTGCCCCCCGCCACCAGCTCCTGTCCTCATGGCCACAAGATGGCGGCTGCAGTGCCAACATCCTGGCCTCCAGGTGGGAAGGAGGGCAGATGCCAGCTGAGCGGGAAGGGCTTTTCCATAAGCCCTTCCTAACACCCGGTGCCATCGGTGGTGCTGGGCCCACAGCTGCAGGGGAGCTTGGACACAGGGATTTTCAGCCCTTACCCTGATGCCCTGGACAGAACCGCAGCTCTGGTAGGAAAAGGAAGCAAAGCCTGGAGACCAGGCTGGCCCTCCGCTGGGTGCCTTTCAAGCTGTCCTGGAGTCTGCTGCTACTTTTCTGGAACAAGCAGACCACTCCAGCATGTCTGGAGAATGTGCACAGCCTTGGCCTCGGCTCGGAGCACCGCCTCTGGTCCCCCACCCCATTCCCACCCTACACCCCAACCCTGGAACAGGATGCAGGCGCAGTATGCAGGGAGCAGGCTCAAGGCAGCATGGTATGGGGACGTGCCAGGGGACAGGTGAGGCGGCAGATGGTGGCTGAGGGCAGTGACAGTCTAGAGGTAATGAGGTAGCTCATTATCAGGCAGTTCTTGTTGGTGGCCAAGAGCCCAGCCACGACTGAGCGGCTCCACACAGCACAGCCCAGCCGCAGTCCAGCTCGCCCAGCCCAGGGAGCTGAGGTCTGGGCCTGCCCTGCCTGTCCACATGCACAGGGCCCTGTGTCACCCCTCAGTGATGAGCCAGGGTTCCTATATCTGCCACTTGGAGGGAGAGATGCTTTACTCACAGATCCTGGGCTCTTCTACCCACAGAGGACGAGTCAGAGGGCCAGAGGGGCCCATCAGCCTGCCCTCTGAGACCAGCTCCAGGTGATTATGAGGCTGTTACACCCCAATGCCACTTGTTGAGTGCCTGCTACGGGTTGGGCACCATTCCCTTTATTCACGTTAGGTTTTGCTTAATCCTCACTGGGAGAATCACCACCCACGAGGTGTCAGTAACCCGTGCCTTGTCACTGACAAGGAAATGGAAGCACAGGATGTGAAGTCCCTGCTTGGTCGAAGTCACAGAGCTGTTGCAGAGGACCCTCCATTCTGGCACGCAACCTGGATCTCTGACTGAGTCTCACACCTGCTTTGTCTGGTGTAGGCTCACAGCATCCTCGAAGGCCTGGTCTTGCTCCTCCGCTTTAGTAGATGGGGCACACTGAGGGCTTAGGAGCTGTATCACAGAGACAGCACTTTGGCGACCAAGGTCCATGTAGTCAAAGCTGTGGTTTTTCCAGTAGTCATGTACAGATGTGAGAGTTGGACCATAATGAAGGCTGAGTGCTGAAGAATTGATGCTTTCAAACTGTGGTGTTGGAGAAGACGCTTGAGAGTCCCTCGGACTGCAAGGATATCCAACCAGTCAACCCTAAAGGAAATCAGTCCTGAATATTCTTTGGAAGGACTGATGCTGAAGCTCCAATACTTTGACCACCTGATGCAACAAGCTGATTCATTGGAAAAGACCCTGATGCTGGGAAGGGCTGAGGACAGGAGAAGAGGATGAGATGGTTGACTGGCACCACTGACTCGATGGACATGAATTTGAGCAAACTCCAGGAGATAGTGGAGACAGAGAAGCCTGGTGTGCTGCAGTCCATGGGATGGAAAAGAGTCAGACATGACGGAATGACTGAACACCACCACCACCCTGAGTTCCAGCCAGGTCAGAGAGTGGATGCTGGGGTCAGGGAGGTGGTGGACCACTGGGCCACACATTACTCATGCTCTCTTCACCATAAATATCCCCCCTGCTGATCCCATGAGGTCGACTGTGAGCAAGGAAACTCGGGCCATCTTTGCCCAGGTCACAGGAAGTGGGTCCACACCATAGCCTGAGAGAGGCAGCCGCCTACCTGCCTACAAGTGTGGCCTTGGACCAAGTCACTCAAACCCCATTCTGCCACCCTCATCCAGATGGGAAGCCTGGCCTCCTATGGCATCCAGTTTCTCACCTGTAAATTGGGGGTGATGAGAGTAACTGCTTCCTAGGTGGCTTTGAAAATGCAATGAAATCTTGTAGGAAGGGGACTCCCCCTAGATCTTGGCACATAGTACTCAAAATGAAAATGCATACTGAGGTACAATGTACAGGGGGCTGTTTACTAGAGATTTCAGCTCTTTTTATGCTGGATCGGCTGCTTGATACCTCCACTCTTTTTAACGTAAAATTTACCACTCAACGATTTGAAAGTGTGCAGTTCAGTGGCATTTAGTACATTCTCACAGTTGTTATGGGCTTCCCAGGTGACTCAGTGGTAAAGAGTCTGCCTGCCGATGCAGGAGGCATGGGTTTGATCCCTGCGTCCCTTTTAGAAGGAAATGGCAACCCACTCCAGTGTGCTTCCCTGGAGAATGCCATGGAGAGAGGAGCCTGGTGAAGGTCGCAAAGAGTCCGACATGACTTAACAACTAAACTACAAACAATAGAGTTGTTACAACCATCAGCACTATCTAATTCAAGAACATTCTCATCCTCCCCAAAACAAGTCCTAGGTCTCCTCGCCCAGCTCTTGGCAACCACAAATCTGCTTTCTGTCTCTATGGATTTACCTACTCTGGACAGTCCGTAGCAAAGGGATCAGACAATACGTGATTGTCTGTGTCTGGCTGTTTTCACTAGGCTTGTTTTCAAGGTCCATCCATGTTGTAGCCAGTTATTCCTTTTTATGGCTGAATAACAGTCCATTGTAAGGATAGAAGGGACTTCCCGGTTAGTACTAGTGGTAAAGAACCTGCCTGCCAATACAGGAGATGTAAGAGGTAGGGCTTGATTCCCAGGTCAGGAAGATCCCTTGGAGGAATGCACACAACCCACTCCAGTATTCTTTTTTTTTCCTTTCATTTATTTTTATTAGTTGGAGGCTAATTACTTTACAATATTGTAGTGGTGTCTGACATATATTGACATGAATCAGCCGTGGATTTACATGTGTTCCCCATCCCGATCCCCCCTCCCACCTCCCTCCCCATCCCATCCCTCTGGGTCTTCCCAGTGCACCAGCCCTGAGCACTTGTCTCATGCATCCATCCTGGGCTGGTGATCTGTTTCACCCTTGATAGTATACTTGTTTCAATGCTATTCTCTCAGAACATCCCACCCTCGCCTTCTCCCACAGAGTCCCAAAGTCTGTTCTGTACATCTGTGTCTTTTTTTCTGTTTTGCATATAGGGTTATCATTACCATCTTTTTAAATTCCATATATATGCGTTAGTATACTGTATTGGTCTTTATCTTTCTGGCTTACTTCACTCTGTATAATGGGCTCCAGTTTCATCCATCTTATTAGAACTGATTCAAATGAATTCTTTTTAATGGCTGAGTAATATGCCATTGTGTATATGTACCACAGCTTCCTTATCCATTCGTCTGCTGATGGGTATCTAGGTTGCTTCATGTCCTGGCAATTATAAACAGTGCTTTGATGAACATTGGGGTGCACATGTCTCTTTCAGATCTAGTTTCCTCGGTGTGTATGCCCAGGAGTGGGATTGCTGGGTCATATGGCAGTTCTATTTCCAGGTTTTAAGGAATATCCACACTGTTCTCCATAGTGGCTGTACTAGTTTGTATTCCCACCAACAGTGTAAGAGAGTTCCATTTTCTCCACACCCTCTCCAGCATTTATTGCTTGTAGACTTTTGGATAGCAGCCATCCTTACAGGCGTGTAATGGTACCTCATAGTACTGATTTGCATTTCTCTGATAATGAGTGATGTTGAGCATCTTTTCATGTGTTTGTTAGCCATCTGTATGTCTTCTTTGGAGAAATGTCTGTTTAGTTCTTTGGCCCATTTTTTGATTGGGTCATTTATTTTTCTGGAATTGAGCTGCAGGAGCTGCTTGTATATTTTTGAGATTAATCCTGTCTGTTGCTTCATTTGCTATTATTTTCTCCCATTCTGAGGGTTGTCTTTTCACCTTGCTTATAGTTTCCTTTGTTGTGCAAAGCTTTTAAGTTTAATTAGGTCCCATTTGTTTATTTTTGCTTTTATTTCCAATATTCTGGGAGGTGGCTCATAGAGGATTCTGCTGTGATTTATGTCGGAGAGTGTTTTGCCTATGTTCTCCTCTAGGAGTTTTATAGTTTCTGGTCTTACATTTAGATCTTTAATCCATTTTGAGTTTATTTTTGTGTATGGTGTTAGAAGGTGTTCTAGTTAGGAAAAGAAGAAGTAAAATTCTCACTGTTTGCAGACGACATGATCCTCTATATAGAAAACCCTAAAGACTCTACCAGAAAATTACTACAGCTAATCAATGAATACAGTAATGTTGCAGGATATAAAATTAACACACAGAAATCCCTTGCATTCCTATATGCTAACAATGAGAAAACAGAAAGAGAAATTAAGGAAACAATACCATTCTCCATTGCAACAAAAAGAATAAAATACTTAGGAGTATATCTACCTAAAGTAACAAAAGACCTATATATAGAAAACTATAAAACACTGATGAAAGAAATAAAAGAGGACACAAACAAATGGAGAAATATACCATGTTCATGGATTGGAAGACTCAATATTGTGAAAATGACTATACTACCCAAAGCAATCTATAGATTCAATGCAATCCCTATCAAGCTACCAACGGTATTTTTCACAGAACTAGAACAAATAATTTCACAATTTGTATGGAAATACAAAAAAACCTCGAATAGCCAAAGCAATCTTGAGAAAGAAGAATGGAACTGGAGGAATCAACCTGCCTGACTCCAGGCTCTACTACAAAGCCACAATCATCAAGACAGTATGGTACTGGCACAAAGACAGAAATATAGATCAATGGAACAGAACTGAAATCCCAGAGATAAATCCACATACCTATGGACACCTTATCTTCGACAAAGGAGGCAAGGATATACAATGGAAAAAAGACAACCTCTTTAACAAGTGGTGCTGGGAAAACTGGTCAACCACTTGTAAAAAATGAAACTAGAACACCACTCCAGTATTCTTGCCTGGAGAATCCCATGGACAAAGGAGCCTTGTGAGCTACAGTCCATAGCGTTGCACAGAGTTGGGCACAACTGAAGCGACTTAGCACACACGAAGGGACATGAAGTGTTTATCCATTCATGAGTTAATGGTCATTTGGGCTGTTTCCTTTCATTAACTTTTTAAAAATATTTTTATTCAGTTCAGTTCAGTCTCTCAGTTGTGTCCAACTCTCTGCAACCCCATGGACTGCAGAAATACACCAGGTTTCCCTGTCCATCATCAACTCCCAGAGCCTACTCAGCATCAGGATCTTTTCCAATGAGTCGATTCTTCACATCAGGTGGCAAAGTATTGGAGTTTCAGCTTCGGCATCAGTCCTTCTGATGAATATTCAGGACTGATTTCCTTTAGGAAGGACTGGTTGGATCTCCTTGCTGTCCAAAGGACTCTCAAGAGTCTTATCCAACACCACAGTTCAAAAGCATCAGTTCTTTGGTGCTCAGCTTTCTTTACAGTCCAACTCTCACTTCCATACATGACTACTGGAAAAACCATAGCTTTGAATAGACAGACCTGTGTTGGCAAAGTGATGTCTCTTATGCTTTTTAATATGGTGTCTAGGTTAGCCATACCTTTTCTTCCAAGGAACAAGCGTCTTTTAATTTCATGACTGCAGTCACCATCTGCAGTGATTTTGGAGCCCGAGAAAATAACGTCTCTCACTGTTTCCATTGTTTCCCCATCTATTTGACATGAAGTGATGGGACCGGATGGCATGATCTTAGTTATCTGAATGTTGAGTTTTAAGCCGGCTTTTTCACTCTCTTCTTTCACTTTCGTCAAGAGGCTCTTTAGTTGTTCTTCACTTTCTGCTATAAAGGTGGTGTCATCTACATATCTGAGCTTATTGATATTTCTCCCAGCAATCTTGATTCCAGCTTGTGCTTCATCCAGGCTGGCATTTTGCATGATGTACTCTATATGTAAGTTAAATAAGCAGGATGACAACATACAGCCTTCAGGTACTCCTTTCCCAATTTGGAACCACCCTGTTTCATGTCCAGTTCTAAATGTTGCTTCTTGACCTGCATACAGATTTCTGAGGAGGCAGGTCAGGTGGTCTGGTATTCCCATCTCTTTCAGAATTTTCCATGGTTTATTGTGATCCACACAGTCAAAGTCTTTGGCATAGTCAATAAAGCAGAAATAGATGTTTTTCTGAAACTTTCTTGCTTTTTTGATGATCCAGTGGATGTTGGCAATTTGATCTCTGGTTCCTCTGCCTTTTCTAAATCCAGCTTGAATATCTGGAAGTTCACAGTTCATGTACTGTTGAAGCCTGGCTTGGAAAATTTTGAGCATTCCTTTGCTAGCATGTGAGATGAGTGCAATTGTGTGGTAGTTTAAGCATTCTTTGGCATTGCCTTTCTTTGGGACTGGAATGAAACCTGACCTTTTCCAGTCCTGTGGCCACTGCTGAGTTTCCCAAATTTTCTGGCATATTGAGTACAGCACTTTCACAGCATCATCTTTTAGGATTTGAAATAGTTCACCTGGAATTCCATCACCTCCACAAGCTTGGTTCGTATTTTTATTAGAAGACTTTTAAAATTAAAGTGTAATTGACTTGTAGCATTACATTAGTTTCAGGTGTACAACATAGTGATAACATACATCCTGAGATGCTCAACGGTAAGTGTATTTACCATCTGTCACCACAGAAAGTTATTACAGTAGTTTTACAATGCTGTATTCCTTATGCTGTATACTATATCCCTTTGACCTATTTATTTTATAGCTGGACATTTATACCTGTTAATCCCCTTCCCCTTGTCACCTCTTTCCACACCCCCTCTCCTCTGGCAACCAATAGATTATCCTCTGTGTCTGTGAGTCTGTTTCTGTTTTGTTTTGTTTGCTCATTTGCCTATCATTTGGATTCCACATATAAGTGAAATCATACAGTATTTGTCTTCCTCTCTCTGACGTATCTTACTTAGCAAGATACCCTCCAGATCCATCCCTGTTATTGCAAATGTCAAGATTCCATTCCTTTTTATAGCTGGGTAACATTCATGGGGCTCTCAAGGCAACTTGTCTCAAGGCAAGAGTACAGAAGTGGTTTGCCATTCCCTTCTCCAGTGAACCACATTTTATCAGAACTCTCCACCATGACCCGTCTGTCTTGGGTGGGCCCACATAGCATGGCTTAGTTTCATTGAGTTAGACAAGGCTGTGGTCTTTGTGATTAAACTGGTTAGTTTTCTGTGATTGTGGTTTCAGTCTATCTGCCCTCTGATGCCTTCTCTCAGCGCCTACCATCTTACTGGGGTTTCTCTTACCTTGGACGTAGAGTATCTCTTCATGGCTCCTCCAGCAAAGCTCAGCCACTGCTCCTTACCTTGGATGTGGGGTATCTCCTCTTGGCCACTCACCACCCCAGCACTGCACATCTGCCACTTTCTGCTCCCATTAACAGTATGAAAAGGCAAAAAGATAGGACACTGAAAGATGAACTCCTCAGGTCGGTAGGTACCCAATATGATACTGGAGATCAGTGGAGAAATAACTCCAGAAAGAATGAAAAGACGGAGCCAAAGCAAAAACAACACCCAGTTGTGGATGTGACTGGTGATAGAAGCAAGATCCAATGCTGTAAAGAGCAATATTGCATAGGAACCTAGAATGTTAGGTCCATGAATCAAGACAAATTGGAAGTGGTCAAACAGGAGATGACAAGAGTGAACGTCGACATTTTAGGAATCAGTGAACTGAAATGGACTGGAATGGGTGAATTTAACTCAGATGACCATTATATCTACTACTGTGGTCAAGAATAAGAATCCCTTAGAAGAAATGGAGTAGCCATCATAGTCAACAAGAGTCCGAAGCAGTACATAGATGTAATCTCAAAAACGACAGAATGATCTCTCTTCGTTTCCAAGGCACACCATTCAGTACCACGGTGATCCAAGTCTATGCCCCGACCAGTAATGTTGAAGAAGCTGAAGTTGAATGGTTCCATGAAGACCTATAAGACCTTTTAGAACTAACACCCAAAAAAGTTGTCCTTTTCATTATAGGGGGCTGGAATGCAAAAGTAGGTAGTCAAGAAACACCTGGAGTAACAGGCAACTTTGGCCTTGGAGTACGGAATGAAGCAGGGCAAAGGCTAATAGAGTTTTGCCAAGAGAACGCACTGGTCATAGCAAACACCCTCTTCTGACAACACAAGAGAAAATCTACACATGGACATCACGAGATGGCCAACACTGAAATCATATTGATTATATTCTTTGCAGCCAAAGATGAAGAAACTCTATACAGTCAGCAAAAACAAGACCAGGAGCTGACTGTGGCTCAGATCGTGAACTCCTTATTGCCATATTCAGACTTAAATTGAAGAAAGTAGGGAAAACCACTAGACCATTCAGGTATGACCTAAATCAGATCCCTTATGATTATACAGTGGAAGTGAGAAATAGATTTAAGGGACTAGATCTGATAGACAGAGTGCCTGATGAACTATGGACGGAGGTTCATGACATGGTACAGGAGACAGGATCAAGACCATCCCCAAGAAAAAGAAATGCAAAAGAGCAAAATGACTGTCTGAGGAGGCCTTACAAATAGCTGTGAAAAAGAAGAGAAGCAAAAAGCAAAGGAGGAAAGGAAAGATATACCCACTTGAATACAGAGTTCCAAAGAATAGCAAGGAGAGATAAGAAAGCCTTCCTCAGTGATCAATGCAAAGAAATAGGGGGAAACAGTATAATGGGAAAGACTAGAGATCTCTTCAAGAAAACTAGAGATACCAAGGGAACATTTCATGCAAAGATGGGCTCAATAAAGGACAGAAATGGTATGGACCTAACAAAAGCAGAAGATATTAAGAAGAGGTGGCAAGAATAAATGGAAGAACTATACAAAAAAGATCTTTAGGACCCAGATAATCACAATGGTGTGATCACTCACCTAGAACCAGACATCCTGGAATGTGAAGTCAAGTGGGAAGCATCACTGCAAACAAAGCTAGTGAGGCGATGGAATTCCAGTTGCTGCTGCTAAGTCACTTCAGTCGTGTCCAACTCTGTGCGACCCCACAGATGTCAGCCCACCAGACTCCCCTGTCCCTGGGATTCTCCAGGCAAGAACACTGGAGTGGGTTGCCATTTCCTTCTCCAATGCAGGAAAGTGAAAAGTGAAAGTGAAGTTGCTCAGTTGTGTCCAACTCTTAGCGACCCCATGGACCGCAGCCTACCAGGCTCATCCATCCATGGGATTTTCCAGGCAAGAGTACTGCAGTGGGGTGCCATTGCCTTCTCCGGGAATTCCAGTTGAGCTTTCAAATCCTAAAAGATGATGCTATGAAAGTGTTGCACTCAATATATCAGCAAATTTGGAAAAATCAGCAGTGGCCACAGGGCTGGAAAATGTCAGTTTTCATTCCAATCCCTAAGAAAGGCAATGCCAAAGAATGCTTAAACTACCACACAATTGCACGCATCTCACAAGCTAGTAAAGTAATGCTCAAGATTCTCCAAGTAAAATTTCAGCAATATGTGAACCGTGAGCTTCCAGATGTTCAAGCTGGATTTAGAAAAGGCAGAGGAACCAGAGATCAAATTGCCAACATTCACTGGATCATAAAAAAAGCAAGAGAATTCCAGAAAAACATCTATTTCTGCTCTATTGACTATGCCAAAGCCTTTGACTGTGTAGATCACAGTAAACTGTGGAAAATTCTTAAAGAGATGGGAATATCAGACCACCTGACCTGCCTCTAGGGAAATCTTTATGTAGGTCAGGAAGCAACAGTTAGAGCTGGACATGGAACAGCAGACTGGTTCCAAATAGGAAAAGGAGTACGTCAAGGCTGTATATTTTCACCCTGCTTATTTAACTTATATGCAGAGTCAGTTCAGTTCAGTTCAGTCGCTCAGTTGTGTCCGACTCTTTGCGACCCCATGAATCGCAGCACACCAGGCCTCCCTGTCCATCACCAACTTCCGGAGTCTACCCAAACCCTTGTCCATCGAGTCGGTGATGCCATCCAGCCATCTCATCTTCTGTTGTCCCCTTCTCCTCCTGCCCCCAATCCTTCCCAGCATTAGGGTCTTTTCCAATGAGTCAGCTCTTCACAAGAGGTGGCCAAAGTATTGGAGTTTCAGCTTCAACATCAGTCCTTCCAATGAACACCCAGGACTGATCTCCTTCAGGATGGACTGGTTGGATCTTCTTGCAATCCAAGGGACTTTCAAGCGTCTTCTCCAACACCACAGTTCAAAAGCATCAATTCTTTGGCACTCAACTTTCTTTATAGTCCAACTCTCACATCCATACATGACTACTGGAAAAACCATAGCCTTGAGCAGAGTACATCATGAGAAACACTGGGCTGGATGAAGCACAAGCTGGAATCAAGATTGCCTGGAGAAATGTCAGTAACCTCAGATATGCAGATTACACCACCCTTATGGCAGAAGGTGAAGAAGAACTAAAGAGCCTCTTGATGAAGTGAAAGAGGAGAGTTGAAAAAGTTGGCTTAAAGCTCAACATTCAGAAAACTAAGATCATGCCATCCGGTCCCATCACTTCATGTCAAATAGATGGGGAAACAGTGAAAGCAGTGGCTGACTTTATTTTTGAGGGCTCCAAAATCACTGCAGATGATGATTGCAGCCATAAAATTAAAAGACGCTTACTCCTTGGAAGGAAAGTTATGACCAAGCCAGACAGCACATTAAAAAGCAGAGACATTACTTTGCCAACAAAGGTCTGTCTAGTCAAGGCTATGGTTTTTCCAGTAGTCATGGACGTGAGAGTTGGACTATAAAGAAAGCTGAGCACAGAAAAATTGATGCTTTTGAACTGTGGTGTTGGATAAGACTCTTGAGAGTCCCTTGGACAGCAAGGAGATCCAACCAGTCCACCCTAAAGGAGCTCAGTCCTGGGTGTTCATTGGAGGGACTGATGTTGAAGCTGAAGCTCCATACATCGCCACCTGATGCGAAGAGCTGACTCATTGGAAAAGACCCTGATGCTGGGAGGGATTGGGGGGCAGGAGGAGAAGGGGACGACAGAGAATGAGATGGTTGGATGGCATCACTGAATCAATGGACATGAGTTTGAGTATAAACTCCTGAAGCTGGTGATGGACAAGGAGGCCTGGCGTGCTGCAGTCCATGGGGTTGCAAAGAGTTGGACACAACTGAGTGACTGAACTGAACTGAACTGAATATTCCACTGTATATCTGAACCACATCTTCTTTGTCCATTCCTCTGTCGATGGACAGTTGGGCTGTTTCCATATCTTGGCTGTTGTGAATAGTGTTGCTATGAACATTGGAGTGTATATATCTTTCTGGTTAGTATTTTCATTTTCTTTGGATAAATACCTAGAAGTGGAATTGCTGGTCATATCATAGTTCTGTTTTTAAGTTTTTTAGGAATATCTATACTATTTTCTGTAGTGATTCCAACAACTTACCTTCCCACCAGCAGTTCATGAAGGATCCCTTTTCTCCATATCCTTGCCAACGCTTGTTATTTGCTATCTTTTTTATAATAGCCATTCTGACAGATGTGAGGTGATATCTCATTGTGATTTTGATTTGTATTCCTTAGTAATTGATGATGTTGACCATATTTTCCTGTGTCTGTTGTGTACATCTTCTCTGGAAAAATTTCTATTCAGATTCTCTGACCGTTTTTTAATTGGATTGCTTGTTTCTTTGACACTGAGTTGTATGAGTTCTTTATTTTAGACTTTATGTGTTATCTTTATACATTATCCAATTCAAATGGATTAAAAACTTAAATGTAAGACCTGAAATCCCAAAACTTCTAGAAGAAAACATAAGCAGTATGCTCTCTGACATCACTCAAAGCAATATTTTTTTAAATCTATTTCCTCAGGTAAAGGCAACAAAAGCAAAAATAAGCAAATAGGATCACATTAAATTGAAAAGCTTTTGCACAGCAAAGGGATCCATCAACAAAACACAAAGACCACCTACTGAATGGGAGCAGATATTTGCAAATGATTTCTCATAATGGATTAATATCCTAAAGATGTAAAGAACTCATATAACTCAATATCAGAAAAATAACCTGATTAAAAATAAGTGGATTTTTTGTTGAAATATGACATAGAAGCAAAAAGCGTGTAAATTCTAGGTATGAAAGTGAAAGTCACGCAATTGTGTCCGACTCTTTGCGATCCCGTGGACTGTACAGTCCATGGAATTCTCCAGGCCAGAATACTGCAGTGGGTAGCCTTTCCCTTTTCTAGGAGATCTTCCCAACCCAGGGATCGAACCCAGGTCTCCCACATTGCAGGTGGATTCTTTATCAGCCAAGCCAAAAGGAAGTCCAATCCTAGGTGTACTGTTGTTTAAATTCAGAGTGAATGTACTCAGATCAAGAAATAGAATGTCAGCATCCCTAGGAGCACCTTTTCCTGTTCCCCTGGTTCTGTCCATCCTCTGAGACTAGCCATCGATTGACCTTTGATGCAGAAGTTGGTTTCTGAATGTGAGCACATGAAATTCCAGAGCTGGAGCTGCCTTCCCTCCTTGCTATATGTGCACAATTCATCCACTGTGTGTATGGTTTTAGCTCAGCAGTATTCATTCTGTGCCATTGTGTGAATAGACCATGCTCATTCATTCATGCCACTTCATGGCAAATAGATGGGTGAAAAAAATGGAAACAGTGACAGATTTTATTTTCTTGGGCTCCAAAATCACCATGAATGGTGACTGCAGTCATGAAATTAAAAGAAACCTGCACCTTGGAAGAAGAATTATGACAAACCTAGACAGCATATTAAAAAGCAGAGACATCACTTTGCCAACAAAGGTCTGTATAGTCAAAGCTATGACTTTTCCAGTAGTCGTGAATGGATGTGGCAGTTGGACCATAAAAATGGCTGAACACAGAAGAATTGATGCTTTCAAGTTGTGGTGTTGGAGAAGATGCTTGAGAGTCCCTTGGATGGCAAGGAGATCCAACCAGTCAATCCTAAAGGAAATCGATCCTGAATATTCATTGGAAGGACTGATGCTGAAGCTGCAGTACTTTGGCCAACTGATGCGAAGAGCCAACTCATTGGGAAAGACCCTGATGCTGGGAAAGATTGAGGGCAGGAGGAGAAGGGGTGACAGAGGATGAGATGGTTGGATGGCATCATCGACTCAATGGACATGAGTTTGAGCAAGCTCTAGGAGTTGGTGATGGCCAGGGAAGCCTGGCGTGCTGCAGTCCATGGGGTCACAAAGAATTGGACACAACTGAGCGACTGAACAGCAACAGCAAATTCATTCATTGTACTATTGATGGACACACGAGTGGCATCCTGGTGAGGGCTGTTGTCATCATTCTTCTGTGGACATTCTGGTGGACAGATGTGGTGTTTCTGTTGAGTTCAGGTCTGGGAGTGGGACAGGAGGTCACTGGGTGTGCAAGTTCATCTGAGTACATATTGCCAGTTCAACAAAGTTCTGCAATGGCAGATTCCAGCAGCGTCCGAAATCTCCAGTGACACCACACCCTTGCCTATCATTAACGTTTGCTTTTTCACCAGCTTTATTGAGATAGAATTTACAGACCAAACAGTTCATCCCTGTAAAGGGCATAATTCAGTGGTTCATACAGTCACAGAACTGTGGGACTGTCACCAGAGTCAGTGTTAGAACATTTTCATCATCCTGAAAAAAAACCCTGTACCTGCTAGGTGTCCCCCCAGCATCCCCCCCACCAGCTGACCAGCCCTATTCAACCACTGACATGCTTTCTGTCTTTATGGATTTAGGCATGTCACATAAAGGGAATCATACAAAATTTGGTCTTTTGCAACCCGCTTCTTTCACCTGGCACCGTGTTGTTAAAGTCCATCCATGTTGGGCCTTGTGTCAGTGTTTATTCCTATTGGTGGCTAAGTAATATTCCATCACGTGGATATGCCGCATTTTGTTTATTCATTCATCAGTTGATGGCCACTTGGGTTGTTTCCACCCTTTGGCTATTATGAACATCTTTATAAAAGCTTTTGTGTGGACATGTGTTCTTATCTTCTTGGATATGAACCTAAGAGTAGAACTGCTGGATCGTGTGCTAATTCTGGGCTTCCCACGTGCTCTAGTGGTAAAAAAAAACAAACAAACAAACAAAAAAAAACAAAAAACCCACCTGCCAATACAGGAGACATAAGAGGTGCTGGTTCAGTCCCTGGGTTGGGACGATCCCCTGGAGGAGGGCTCAGCAACCCACTCCAGTATTTTTGCCTGGAGAATCCCATGGACAGAGGAACCTGGCGAACTATAGTCCATAGGGTTGCAAAGAGTTGGACATGACTGAAGTGATGTCTGCACGCACATACATATTAACTCTGTATTTAACCATGTGAGGAACCACCAGACTGTCTTCTGCAGCAGCTGCTTCCGTTTACAGCCCTATCAGCAGCCCTCTCTGTGCCAAAGAAAACATGACACTCCCCCATAGGCCAGCCTCAGCAAACGCAGGATCTTCTGGCCTGGGATGGATGTGCCTCTGTGCTGATGTAGCCAGCCTGGACGTAGCCAGCCTGGAAGGGTGTGTCCTTCCATGATGCCACAGTCAGCCACGAATGCAGTGCCACATGTGTCTAAAGATGGGTCAGGCTTGGAGTCACCAGTAGGCTCTGCTGCCCATGGCCTCAGCCTTCCATCCTGCACTCACACCTCTGGTGACAGGAATCTATGAAAGGACATTGGGCAAACTCCCCACATGGAGGGGTCTAAGCAGGCTCTGACCAGAAGGCACAGCACAGCTTTGGTGCCAATACACTAGACGTCGGGGCCATCGATTGGCACAATCCTGTGCCCAGAGAGTAGATCTGGATGCAGCTTCCAGGACCCCCTACCATCACCTGAGCTCTATGCTTCCTGCTCTAACGAGGCCAGAAGTCAGGTACAAACTGCACCCAGCGGAGTAACGGGGGCTTGGCTTCTGCTCCTGACTGCTGAGTGGCCTCGGGCAAGTCCCTGCCCATCCTTGTCCAAGTTTGCGCATCGACAGGCCTGGGGTTGACCTACTGATGCTCGAGGCTCCCCAAGCTTTCTCAGAAAGAGGACGGGCTGTGCAGTGGCCTTGACATCAGTCCTTCGAGTCCACAGGAGGGCTGTACTCTCCAGAGACCCATGGAATGTGTTTATATTCCAAAGCTAAGTGGTACCTGATTCCTGGAGCCCAGCCACCTGCCCAGCATCCCCAGAGCCCTTGGGCCTCCCAGCAGTAAGGAGGGAGAAGGGACAGTTCTTGGGGACCCAGAGCTTCCTTCCGACCAGCCTGGGGTTTGCTTGGACCAGGAGACTCTTTTCTTCTCTCTCATTCACTCAGCTTTTAACTCTGGGCGTTGATAAATGTGTGTGAGTGAATAATTCATTCATTCGCTTATTCACTCAATGAAAAATATTATATTAAAAAGCCTTGTTCAGAAATGGTGGCCACAACGGCAGCACAGCCACTGCAGAGGTCACGTCACCAAGGCAGCAGCCCTCCTCTGGGTGAGGCGGAGTGTGACGTATAAGCTCAGGGTGAGGTGAGCACCAGCGGGAAGGATCCCACAGCCTTGACTCCCATCTGGCCCCACCTCGTCCCTGAAGCCCCTTCTCTGACCACAGGACAACATTCACTTCTTAGCACCAACCCAGACTCGCTCAGGGCAAGTTCACAGCCAAAGCCTTTGGCAGAAATGTCATGCTTCCTGCCCCACAACAGGTGGGTGAGGCCTGGGCGGACAGGCAGATGGGGGGCCTCCCCTGTGCTCAGCGAGCCTCTTGGTCAGTGAGTTGCCCAAGTGACCAAGACCATCGGGGATCAGAGACTGAGGGGGCGGGTCTGGCTCCCAGTATCTGATGGAGGCAGCACGGCCTCCCTCCTCTCACTTAGACTGAGGGCCTGGAGGTCCTTTGCTCCTGGAGTGATGAGCTGCATTGCAGACTCAGGGCTCAACCAGCCACTTGGTAAGCAGCCCCTTCAACCCTGGGACAGGACAACTGAAGACCAGCAGCAGTGGCGGCAGGCAGAGCAGTCCATGCATGAGAACGGCGGATGAGGCTGGGTCAGGGGCAGCCTGGGAAGCCTGGGTCCAGGTCATCTGTCAGGCGAGACCCAGAGTGGGGGCCACGCTGGGCCAGGAGCAAGCCCTGCCTTCTTAGCACCGCAGCAACTGCTTGGTTCAAGATGTAGACAGTTGGAGCTCCGAGAGCTCATTCACTGGTGTTTTCCTACCTGACCCACAAGACCCATGAGAGTCCTCGCCATGGCATCTGCCCTCTGCCCTTCTGTGCTCCCAGTCATTGGCAGTAACCAGTACACCCAGGCATCCTTGCTCTGAACTGACCTCAGATGACATGGTTCCTTATAGGGGGACTGGAGGGCAGCAGTAAACAAGGATACAAAAATTAACATAGATTTAGCAAGAAAATTAATAGATTTAGCAAATCTATGAAAAAATCTGCATGTATGCACAGGAAGATGTCTGCTAGGAAATGCCCTGAAAATGTTACTAGTGGTGACCTCAGGACTTCCTTGTTGGCCCAGTAGTTAAGAATCCACTTTGTAGGACATGATCCCTGGTCGGGGAACTAAGATCCCACATGCCATGGAGCAACTGAAATTCCCTATATTACAAGTAAGTCCCATTGCAGCAAAATAAATTAATTAAAAAATAATAGTGGTGACTTTAGGAATAGAAAGGGCAGGTCTTTAGTAATGATTTTGAGATTACACATGGAAAATGCATGGGTCATACATGCACACTTGGTGCCTTTTCATCGGTGCCAACACCATGTAGTCTGAGCAGCAGACACCCAGCCTACCTTCCAGGCCTGCACCTCCTCCAGGCTAGCCACCCTCCTGGCTTCTCATTCTCAGGAGTGTCAGGGCACCTTAGAGGGCCTGGTTTCTTGCTTATGGCATAAGGGTTATCCTTATGCCAGATCAGGTGGGTTCATTTCCTCTCTGTGTGGTAGAGTTGGGATGTTTTAAAACCCTTCTTATGCTTATTTATATTTTCTCATTTTTCTGCAGCAAATATATATTCCATAATGAGACATAGTTTTAAAAAATCAAAGGGTAAAAAGAAATGCTGGGAGAATTCAAGGAATTGCAAGAAGAATTCAAACACTGACCACAAAGACGGCACAGTCTTGGGGCTTCTGATTCAGAAACAGCTTCAAAACATATAATTTCTGGCCAAGGCCAGCCTGTCTGTCAGCCAAGTTGGGGGCTGAGGGGAGACGGGGTGGGCATGGGCAGCTGTCTCTGCAGGCAACGTCTGCCTCCGGTCCCATGACCTGCCTGCCAGGAGCGACGGCTGAAGAGGCCAGAAGTCAGGGGGGAGGCAGCGAGTGTCTCTGCTCTCCGGGAGCACTGCTCCCAGGATTTTGGTCTCTAGCCTTTTTCTTTCCCACTAAAGCAGTAGTGAAAAAGGAAACCACTCTTGGAAGAATGAATGTGCCTGTGGGAGGTGCCTGGGGGAGGGGACACAGCCTGCATTGCTGTGGGCAGAGGTTCACCTCCTCCTGGTGGCCGTCGGAGAAAGGACACAGCTCGCCAGACTGCTGGCTGGTGTCAGTTCTGCAATTTGGAAGCACATCTTGCCTCCCCTCTGGGTCCTCAGGGTCCAGACCCACCTGTCACTTCCAGCTGTGTGAGCTTGCAGGAGTCACTTCTCTCCCTGAACATCTTCATCCTGACTATAAAGTGAACATACAGACAGGATTTTTGCTCTCCTGTGAAGAAACCAGAACAGAAGGAAAGTTAGCAGGTGGAGGCATCACTCCGCTGTGTGGCTCAGAAGGAAAAAGAGGTTTGTTCACATCTTCAAATGCAAGCCTCAGAGGCTCGGACCATGGCCCCTGGAATCAGGCTGTTTGACTTTGCATCCTGGCCCTACCATCTACCAGCTGGGTGACTTTATGAAAATCACTTTGCCTTCTGAGCCTCATTTCCCTTATCAAAATGGGGATAATGGTAGGACCTAGTTATAGGGCTGTTGTGAGGTTTGAAAGGGTAATAAGTGTAAAATTCTTAGGACAGCAATGGACCCATAATAAGTGTTCAATAACTATTATTAGGTGTGTGAACACATGTACATACACATATTCCATACAGTAGAGCATTATTCAGCTGTGAAAAGGAATAAAGGCAACCTACCAAATGGAAGAAGATAATTTGAAAATCATATGTCTGATAGGCCTTCCCTGATAGCTCAGTTGGTAAAGAATCTGCCTGCAATGCAGGAGACCCTGGTTCGATTCCTGGGTTGGGAAGATCCACTGGAGAAGGAATAGGCTACTGACTCCAGTATTCTTGGGCTTTCCTTGTGACTCAGCTGGTAAAGAATCCACCTGCAATGTGGGAAACCTGGGTTCAATCCCTGGGTTGGGAAGATCCCCTGGAGAAGGGAAAGGCTATCCACTCCAGTATTCTGGCCAGGAGAATTCCATGGACTGTATAGTCCATGGGGTCACAAAGAGCCGGACACATCTGAGAGACTTTCACTTTCACTTTATGTCTGATAAGGGGTTAATATCCAAACTATATAAAGAACTTATACAGCTCAATATCACAAAACAATCCAATTGAAAAACAGAGGATTTGAATGTACATATTTGCAAAGAAGACATACAGATGGTTAACAGGTACATGAAAAGATGCTCAACATTACTAATCACTGGGGCATCACCCAGGCTGCCCAGCTCCTGCTGTCTGGTTTTAATTAGGTGGATGATAACCTCACAGCCCTGTTGGCTGAGGGCTCTTCCCTAATCACCAGCTCCCTCATTTGCCTGAATTCTCTCTGCTCTCCTGGAGGTGGTCCTGGAGACAGGTACAATTTGACCCACTGCACAGATAAGGAGAGAGAGGCCTGGGGAGGAGAAAAATAGCAGAAGAGGCTTGAAAACCCAGGAGCAGACTTCCCAGGTGGTCTAGAGTTTATGAATCCACCCGTGAATGCAAGGGATGTGGGTTCAATCCCTGGTCTGGGAAGATTCCACATGCTGAGGGATTTCACATGCTAGGCCCATGAGTCACAACTACTGAAGCCTACATGCCTAGATCCCATGCTCTGCAATAAGAGAAGCTACTGCAGTAAGTCTTCACACTGCAACCAAAGAGTAGCCCCCATTCACTGCAACTAGAGAAAACCCATGTGCAGCAATGAAGACCCAACACAGCCAAAAAATTAATTAGGTTGGTGCAAAAGCAATTGTGATTTTACATTGTTTAATTTTGCCATTTGATATTGGGATATATTCTTCCATAAATGTGGTTATGTTATACACCATTTTAATGCATTTTTTGCTTTGTTTTTGCTTATGACTTATTACTGTTTACTTTGTATTTATGTTAGACAAAAAGCAAATGTTAGCAGTTTTCTTATTTGAGTTCACAATGAGTTGTACAACCCAAAACCTATGGGAGTCAGTAAAAGCGGTGCTGAGAGGAAGGTTCATAGCAATACAAGCTTACCTCAAGAAAAAAGAAAAACATCAAATAAATAACCTAACTTTACATCTGAAGCAACTAGAAAAAGAAGAAAAGGAGAACCCCAAAGTTAGTAGAAGGAAAGAAATCATAAAAATCAGAGCAGAAATAAGTGAAAAAGAAACAAAGGAGACTATAGCAAAAATCAGCAAAACTAAAAGGTGGTTCTTTGAGAAGATAAGTAAAATAGACAAGCCACTAGTCAGACTCATCAAGAAAAAAAGAGAGAAGAATCAAATCAATAAAATTAGAGATGAAAATGGAGAAATCACAACAGACAACACAGAAATACAAAGACTCATAAGAGACTGCTATCAGCAACTATGTACCAATAAAATGGACAGCTTGGAAGACATGGACAAATTCTTAGAAAAGTATAACCTTCCAAAACTGAACCAGGAAGAAATAGAAAATCTTAACAGACCCATCACAAGCATAGAAATCAAAACTGTAATAAAAAATCTTCCAACAGACAAAAACCCAGGACCAGATGGTTTCACAGGTGCATTCTACCAAAAATTTAGAGAAGAGCTAACACCTTTCCTACTCAAACTCCTCCAGAAAATTGCAGAGGAAGGTAAACTCCCAAACTCATTCTATGAGGCCACCATCACCCTAATACCAAAACCAGACAAAGATACCACAAAAAAAGAAAACTACAGGCCAATATCACTGATGAACATAGATGCAAAAATACTCAACAAAATTCTAGCAAACAGAATCCAGCAACATATTAAAAAGATATCATGACCAAGTGGGCTTTATCCCAGGGATGCAAGGATTCTTCAATATTTGCAAATCAATCAATGTGATACACAATGCTAACAGATTGAAACAGAAAAACCATATGATCATCTCAATAGATGCAGAGAAAGTCTTTGACAAAATTCAACACCCATTTATGATAAAAACTCTCCAGAAAGCAGGCATAGAAGGAACATACCCCAACATAAAAGCCATCTATAGGGATTGGGATGGGGAATACGTGTAACTCTATGGCTGATTCATATCAATGTATGACAAAACCCACTGAAAAAATAAGTTAAAAAATTAAATAAATAAATAAATAAATAAAAGCCATCTATAATAAACCCACAGCAAACATTATCCTCAATGGCAAAAAATTGAAAGCATTTCTTTTAAAATCAGGAACAAGACAAGCGTGCCCACTCTCACCACTACTTTTCAAAACAGTTTTGGAAGTCCTAGACACAGCATTCAGAGAAGAAAAGAAATAAAAGGAATCCAGATTGGATTAGAAGAAAAACTCTCACTGTTTGCAGATGACATGATCCTCTACATAGAAAATCCTAAAGACAACACCAGAAAATTACTAGAGTTAATCAATGACTATAGTAAAGTTGCAGGATATAAAATTAATACACAGAAATCCCTTGCATTCCTATATACTAACAATGAGAAAACAGAAAAATTAGGGAAACAATCCCTTTCACCATTGCAACAAAACTAATTTAATGCTTAGGAATAAATTTACCTAAAGAAACAAAAGACCTATATATAGAAAACTATAAAACACTGATGAAAGAAATCAAAGATGACACAAATAGATGGAGAAATATACCTTGTTCATGGATCGGAAGAATCATTATAGTGAAAATGAGTATATTACCCAAAGGAATCTATAGATTTAATGCAATCCCTATCAAGCTACCAATGGTATTTTTCACATAACTAGAACAAATAATTTCACAATTTGTATGAAAACACAAAAAACCTTGAACAGCCAAAACAATCTTGAGAAAGAAGAATGGAACTAGAGGAATCAACCTGCCTGACTTCAGACTATACTACAAAGCTACAGTCATCAAGACAGTATGATACTGGCACAAAGACAGAGATATAGATCAATGGAACAAAATAGAAAGCCTAGAGATAAATCCACACACCTAGGAATACCTTATCTTTGACAAAGGAGGAAAAAATATACACTGGAGAAAAGATAGTCTCTTTAACAAGTGGTGCTAGGAAAACTGGTCAACCACCTGTAAAAGAATGAAACTAGAACGCTTTCTAACACCATACACAAAAATAAACTCAAAATGGGTTAAAGATCTAACTATTGGACCAGAAACTATAAAACTCCTAGAGGAACACATAGGCAGAACACTCTTTGACATAAATCACAGCAGAACCCTCTATGACCCACCTCCCAGAGTAATGGAAATAAAAGCAAAAATAAACAAATGGGACCTAATTAAACTTAAAAGATTTTGAACAACAAAGGAAACTATACGCAAGGTGAAAAGGCAGCTTTCAGAATGGGAGAAAATAATAGCAAATGAAACAACTGACAAAGAATTAATCTCCAAAACATATAAGCATCTCACATAGCTCAATACCAGAAAAATAAGTGACCCAATCAAAAAATGGGCCAAAGAACTAAACAAACATTTCTCCAAGGAAGACATACAGATGGCTAACAAACACATGAAAAGATGCTCAACATCACTCATTATCAGAGAAATGCAAATCAAAACCACAATGAGGTACCATCTCACACCGGTCAGAATGGCTGCCATCAAAAAGTCTACAAACAACAATTGCTGAAGAGGGTGTGGAGAAAAGGGAACTCTCTTACAGTGTTAGTGGGAATGCAAACTAATACAACCACTATGGAGAACAGTGTGGAGATTCCTTAAACAACTGGAAATAGAACTGCTGTATGACCCAGCAATCCCACTGCTGGGCATACACACTGAGGAAATCAGAATTGAAAGAGACACATGTATCCCAATGTTTATTGTAGCACTGTTTACAATAGCCAGGACATGGAAGCAACCTAGATGTCCATCAGCAGACAAATGGATAAGAAAGTTACATATACACAATGGAATATTACTCAGCTGTCAAAAAGAATGCATTTGAGTCAGTTCTAATGGGGTGGATGAAACTGGAGCTTATTATACAGAGTGAAGTAAGACAGAAAGACAAACACCAATACAGTGTATTAATGCATATGTATGAAATTTAGAAAGATGGTAACAATGACCCTATATGCAAGATAGCAAAAGAGACACAGATATAAAGAACATAATTTTGGACTCTGTGAGAGAAGGTGAGGATGGGATGATTCGAGAGAATAGCATTGAAACATGTATATTTTACCATATATGAAATAGATGACCAGTCCAAGTTTGATGCATGAAGCAGGGCACTCAAAGCTGGTACACTGGGACAACCCAGAGAGATGGGATGGGGAGGGAAGTGGGTGGGGGTTTCAGGACGAGGGGACACATGTACACCCATGGCTGATTGAAGTAAATGTATGGCAAAAAACCACCACAATATTGTAAAGTAATTAGCCTCCAATTAAAATAAATTAATTTTAAAAACTGAGTTGTAAAGAAGTGGAGACAATTTGAAACATCAATGATGCATTTGGCCCAGGAACTGCTAATGAACATACGGCGCAGTTCAGGTTTTGCAAGGGAGGTGAGAGCCTGCAGTTCAGTGGTGGTTCAAGTTTTGCAAAGGAGATGAGAGCCTTGAAGATGAGGAGTGTAGTGATCGAAAGGTGACACCAACCAATTGAAAGCCATCATCGAAGCTGATCCTCTCACAACTACATGAGAAGTTGCCAAAGAATTCAATATCGACCACTCTACAGTTTGGCATTTGAAGCAAAATGGAAAGATGATAAAGCTCTATAAGTGGGTGCTTCATGAACTGACTGCAAATTTAAAAAAAAATCATTGTTTTGAAAAATCATCTTCTCTTATTCTATGCAACAGTGAGCCATTTCTCGTTCAGATTGTGACCAGCAACAAAAAGTGGATTTTATAAAACAACCCAGGCTTCCCAAGGGCACTAGTGGTAAAGAACATGCCTGCAAATGCAGGAGACATAAGAGATGCAGGTTCTATCCCTGGATCAGGAAGATCCCCTGGAGGAGGACATGGCAATCCACTCCCAGGCAAATTTCCCATTTGTGTGGGAAGTGGGAAATTTCTCTTGCCTGGGAAATCCCATGGAGTGAAGAGCCTGGTTGGCCATGGTCCATAGGGTCGCAAAGAGTCAGACAGAACTGAAGCAACTAAGCAGTAGCAGCATATGACAACCAGTGATGACCAATTCAGTGGTTGGACCGAGAAGAAGCTCCAAAGCACTTCCCAAAGCCAGACTTGCACCAAAAAAAAAGAAAAGTCATGGTCACTGTTTGGTGGTCTGCTGTCCATCTGATCCACTACAGCTTTCCGAATCCTAGGAAACCATTAAAGCTGAGAAGTATGCTCAGCAAATCAATGAGATGCACTGAAAACTGCACAACCTGCAGCTGGCACTGGTCAACAGAAAGGGCCCAGTTATTCTCCATGACAACGCCCAAATGCATATCACACAACTTCAGAAGTTGAACCAATCAGGCTATGAAGTTTTGCCTCATCCACCATATTCAGCTGACCTCTTGCCAACGACTACCACTTCTTCAAGCATCTCAACAGCTTTTTGCAGGGAAAACACTTCCATAACCAGAAGGAAGCAGAAAATGCTTTCCAAGGGTTTGTCAAATCCTGAAGCATGGATTTTTACACCACAGGGATAAACAAACTTATATTTCATTGGCAAAAATGTGTTGATTGTAATGGTTCCTGTCTTGATTAATAAAAGTGTATTTGAGCCCAGTTACGATTTAAAATTCACAGTCTGAAACCATAATTACATTTTCACCCACCTAATTAAAAATTCCAGAACACTTTATGTGGCAGAAGTTGTTGGATTCTGTATCAGAAATTTACCCTCAGGAAGAAAGTGAGAGAGTGTGTGTGTGTGTGTGTGTGTGTGTGTGTGTAAGTCGCTCAGTCATGTCCAATTCCTTGCGACCCCATGGACTGTAGCCCACAGGTTCCTCTGTTCATGAGATTCACCAGGAAAGAATACTAGAGTGGATAGCCATTCCCTACTCCAGGGGATCTCCTGAGCCAGGGATCAAACTGGGGTCTCCTGCATTGCAGGCAGATTCTTTACCATCTGAGCCACCAGGGAAGCCCAGGAAAAAAGCATAATGGGGGGCTAGTTGTCTGTAGCTGGGAGCTGGGTCTGAGTGTATTTTGTAGAATTTCAGTCCAAGGAGGTGCAGCCAGTCAGGTCTGTGAGGGAACAGGCAAAGGATGGTGGAGTCAGAGGAGAAAGAGGGAAGGGGAGGCGTTTGCCGTCGTGGTCAGCCCTAGGTGCTGTGACAGGTCCATGTTGGTGGCTCCTGGGCCAGCACACTCACTCTGAGGCT
This sequence comes from Muntiacus reevesi, assembly GCF_963930625.1. Classification (NCBI taxonomy): domain Eukaryota; kingdom Metazoa; phylum Chordata; class Mammalia; order Artiodactyla; family Cervidae; genus Muntiacus; species Muntiacus reevesi. The sequence continues at coordinate 226,499,070 of NC_089250.1, forward strand.
AGGATGCTGTGAGGAGGAGATGGTTCGAGCCTATGGGTGGTCAAGCCAGCCAGACTCCCAAGTTTGCCTGCCTCCTGGACTCTGAGTGATGCAGAATGGGTGTGTCAGTTATCTGCTGCTGCATAACAAATACCCACCCCCCGAAATCAGGGGCTTAAATAGCACATGTGCATTAGTTAGCCCATGGTTCCACGGGGCAGGAGTCCAGGAAGTGCCTGAGCAGCTACAGTCAAGGTGTCGCACAGGGCATCAAGGATCCACTTTCGAGGTAACTCTGTGGTTGGCAGCAGCCCGCAGGGCCTCACTGGCTGTTCTCAGAAGGCCTCAGCTCCTCATCACATCTCTGGGGAGGGCAGCTGGCTTCCCACAGAGTGGGTGATCAGAGAGGGGCAGAGAGAGAGAGAGAGACAGACGAAGACATAAGCCCCAGTCCTCTTGTAACCTAGCGATGCCACAACACACCTGCCTGTTCTATTTGTTAGGGATGAGGGAGTGGGTGACTAGAGCCCACACTCAGGGCAGGAGGATAAAGCTCCCCCTCTTGAGGGTCAGAGAGTCCAGGAATTTGTGGACATACTTTTTTTAAAATTAATTTATTTGGCTGCATCAGGTCTTAGTTGCAATGTGCAAATTCTTAGTTGCGGCTTGTGGATCTAGTTCCCTGACCAGGGACGGAACCCGGGCTCCCTGCATTGAGAGCATGGAGTCTTAGCCACTGGACCACTGGGGAAGTCCCCTGTGCACAAACCTTAAAGCCACCACGACAGATGACCCTGCCTTGCTGGGGTGTGTGGCTCCAAGACTGTGGTGATGCTCTGCTGCGAAAGCAGAGGATGGCCAGTTTCCTGCCTCTACCGCTTACCTGCTGAGCATCCTGTCTTCTTTGTAAAAAAAAAAAACAATGACTAAAAGCAAAACCCAGGAACCATCCCCAATCTTAGCAGGATGTGGGATGGTTAACTCAGCTGGGGTTCAGTTTCACAGTAGAATAACCTCTGTGTGTGTTAGTTGTGCGGTTGTGTCCTACACTTTATGACCCCATGGACTGTATCCCACCAGACTCCTCTGACCATGGGATTCTCCAGGCAAGAATATTGGAGTGGGTTGCCATTTCCTACTCCAGGGGATCTTCCCAACCTAGCGATTGAACCTGAGTCTCCTGCATTGCCGGCGGATTTTTACCACTGAACCAGTGGGGCAGCCAACCTCTATCCTCACCTTTAAAATGAATGAGAGCTGCTTGAATCATTAGAGATGAACCTAAAATGTTATATCAGGTGGAGGGGGAAAGAACCGCTAAAGGATTTGAATGGTATGACCATCCTTACGGAACTTCTGTGGGACACACATGACGATGGCATATAGTGGGAGGAACACACAGTAACTTGGCAAGAAGTTGCCTCTGAGCCAGGTGAGAGGGGAAGGACGGGGTGGAGCTTTCACTCCAAACTGATCTCCTTAAAAAGCACTGCAGAGCAAATATGGGAAAGATGAACATTTGTTCAGTCTGGGTGGTGGTACATGGGTGTCTGGTACAGGCTGAACCAGGCACAATTTAATCTTGAGTGTGTTTTGACAGCAAAGCTGCTGTGAGGATGCTGTGGGGAGAGGTGGGTTGAATGCACCCCCTGCCCCAGCCTCTAAGGTGTTGGAGACTCGTGGAGTCATCTCACTCCGTGGGCCTGGATTGCATCACTCGTGTCACTGAGTCGCAATATGGGAGGCAGGCATGTCAGCGCATAGCAGAGTCTGACTCCGACTTGGATGTTGGACTGCTGGCAGCTATGAAGCCTCCACACTGACGCCCCACATCCGGGCAGGCTGATAGAAAGTGGGTGCTCCCTCCTTCGTGGCTGCTGGCAGCTCCATTCTGAGAGCAGACACCTCACCCCCCAATCACAGCAAGTCCCAGGCCAGTCTCCCTTCCCTACCACTTCAGACCCACGTGGGAGGCCACCCTGCTCCCCCCAACGAGCCTCATTGTGGGTGTACGTGCTGCTCATCTCTCCTGACCTGAGACCCCCACTTGGGGGGGTCCACCCTGTCCCTCCAGCCCGGCCACAGCACTCTGACACCTGGGAGCTCTCACCTCCTGACTCAGGAAGGCCGGGCCAGGCGAGTCCCTAGTCCATCACACATGGGCATCTTGTCTCCCAGGATCAGACAGAGGTCGGCATCTCCTACTGTCTGGCTTCCGTCTCCCCTCCCGCCCCACGGCTCTTCCCTGGGATGACCCTCGGAGTCTCGGTGGGAGACAAGAGGAGGGCAGCTTCCACTGGCGTGAGACGGACAGCGGCCTGTGGGGGCTCTGTCTGCCTCGTTGGCCAACAGTGCTCCCGGGAACTTCCTCCAGGAAGTGACCCTAAAATGCTGGAAAGAGAAGATGGAGGGCCCTGGCCCTCTAATGCCCCCCCGGGGGGTTAAAGTGGAGCTCAGCTGTCAGAGGACAGAGGGGCCCTGAGCACCCTTGACATCTGATCCCCTGAAATATGGTCAGTGTTGGTGGCAATGTGTGTGAAGAGTGATGGTGCATCCTGAGAACAGGCCGATTATAAAACAGCCTCGAAGGTTTCCCACGAATTTAGCACTGAACCACACGAAATTGCCCTTTTGCAGGGCAAAAAAGGCCCCAACTCAGCAATTTCATGTGGTTCATACAGAAAATAGAAACACCGTATGTATTTTGTGCCTTCCCCCCTACTTTTACCCAGGGTGGAGTTGCTTGTTTGTTTGATCCCTGATTTCAAGAAATGCCCAGGCTTTGTAGCCCCTTGGGCTGGAGTAGAAGCCCAGCGTGCACACTGCATCTGACAGGCGGGGAGAGAACGAGGCAGCTGCACGGACGCTCCCGTCCAGACGGGGTCTCCCTCGGCCCGCCGTCCGCTCCGGGCCTGCTCGCAGCGCCGCCGCAGGGACCAAAGCCGCAGGCCCGAGGCTGCAGGAAAGGCCCTCTGGGCGGTGCAGGGCTGGACCCCAGTTGCCTGGCCTTGGTACAGAGAGCTGGTTTCTCTTGGCCTCTCTGGATAAAGTGAATTTGCTGGAATTGGCTGCATAAACAGCTCCACTGGACTGGTGCTAACAGCAGATTCAGGCTCCACGGTGAGATGCAGGCAGCACGCCAGGATGGCCTTCTAGCCCCGCCACTGACACTGCCTGGGGCTGTGGTCCACCCGGCCCCACTGAGAACCCGGCTTCCTACAAGGGGGGCTGGCGGAGAACCTGTGTGCACCTGATGACCCTGCCATGGGGGTGGTCCTGGACCCGGGTGTCAGCACTGCCCACTTTAGAAATGTAGCGTCTCAGGGCCCGCCCAGTCCTGCCAACCCAGAACTAGAGCCAGGAGGCTCTGTGATGGGAGGCTGAGCTGTAGCAGGGAGGACCATCCAGCAGCAGCTGGTTTGCAGAACGCCTGTGCCCTTTGACGTGGCCAGGCTGCATTTTGAAATTTATCCCAAGGAAGCGATCAGAGAGGCACACAGGGAAAAGTCTGACCCAGCAACGCAGCACTTACTCCAGACACGGCAGACGCCTCATTCATTTCATGTCCTTGGGTGTAACCCTGGGATGGGGCTGGCTGGCCAAGAGGGGGCTGAGGCTCACAAAAGTTAAGGACCCCCAGGCCGCCTGCCAGGGCACGGTAGGGTGAGGAGTTGAGCTCCGGCTGCCCACCAGCAGTCCCCTGCCTCTTGGGTGAGCATGGCCATGGTGGTGCTGTTTACAAGAAGTGGGCAGAATGGGGGCACCTCCCACACGGGGGTGGGCGTGCGGGGACGTGGTCTGTCCTTACAACCAGGCATCCTGCCTCTGGTTTGGGGGCGTGGATACCAGTCCCTGATAGGCCCACCTGTGCACTCGAAGAGCACCCCTCTAAACTGGGCCGAGGTCCACAGTTTTCTCCAGCCCCTATAAGACGCCCCGGAACCCCGGGGCTGCTGTGGCTTCCCAGGGGTGGGGGGCACTCTGGTTCTCCCAGCTGAGGCCTGTGAGCCTGCTCTTGCTGCCACTGCTGCCGTTGGCCAGGAAAGCACATGTCTGTGGTGACTCAGGCTGGCGTCGCCTCGGGCAGCTTGAGGCAACCCGCATCCTAGAGCCTGATGCTTGAGACCAAGGGACTGGGACTTAGGGGCAGAAGAGGACACCCAGCCCCTGTGGCTGCAGCTCCGGGTCGTCACTGTAAATGGGTTCCCAGGCTCTCGAAGGGGCTGGCAGGCACACAGGTCCACACAGACGAGCACGATGGCTTCCCTACCGTCAGAGGCAGACAGCCCAGTGTCAGTCACAAGCTGGACCCAGACACCACTCCATGTGTCTTCCAGAGCCCCAGAGAAGGGGGCGCCTGCCCCTTTACCCCACCCTGTCCCCCCAGCGCCCTTCCTGTCCCATTTCTGCTCATAACCAGGGCACTTTAGAGGCAACGTGGACCCTGGAGCCAGACTGCCCAGGTTCGAATCCTGGCCCTGCCCTTTAGGAGCTGTGTGATCTTAGACAAGTGGCTTCGCCTCTCTGTTCTTCAGCTTCCTTCTCTGTTAAAGGGGTCATAAAAGTCCACTGAGCTCATGCAGTTATTGTGAGGATTAAATGAATTAATATATGGAAAGCACTGAGAACATATAAGCACAATGTAAACATTATAAAGCTCTAAAGGGATGTAAACTATATTCATATCTAACATTTGCTATTATCGATGGCTCTGACAGACACTAGCAACCTGGGCCATAGAAGACAATTTAATGAAATGAGAAAATGTTCTGGACATGTGCTAAGTGAAAAAAAAGGAAGTACAAAAAGCCTCTTCCTACTTTTGTAAAATCTATCTGTGTTAACTGCACCCAGAAGAAAAAGCCTGGGAATAAAGAAATCAATTGTTGACTATGTAACTGTTGACTTTCACCTTTTGTGTGTCTATTCCTATATTTTCCAAAGTGTGTACAGTAAATGTGATGGTTATAAGATGAACCAAATACATTTTAAAAACCTGCCCACAAATATATTTTGGGGATCTCCCCCGATGGGGGGCTGTCTTTCCTTTTCCCAAAGCGATGGCCCCACTGCAGGGTGAAGGTGTTGGGGGGTGGACCGGTGGGAAGTTACAAGAACCTGATCTCTCTATCCCCAGCTCTCCAGGGAGCAAGAGACCCTGGCTCAGCAGCAGGCTCAGCCCTTCCCTACTCCTCAGCTTCTGTCTCTTTTCCTGGTGGTGTCTCCCGCAGGGAGGGGGTGGGGCTGTTGGTGGATTCAGTGGGTGACACTGAGGCCAACTCTTCATTAAATGAAGGGATTGTCACTGCCTGCAGCCAGGTCAACACTGACAGTCACACGTCACCTATTCTCCGCAGGAAGGTGGCACTGATTCTTCTTCCCACCTGACAGGTGATGACTCCGAGGCTCAGAGAGGTTGAGTGACTTGCCCAAGGCCACAGAGGAGCAAGGGGCAGGCTTAGGACCGAACACGCATCCCCCGTGTCCGCCCCAGGCTCCACAAGTGCTTCATCAGGCAGGGATTCCCGCGCTGACTGCTGTGTGCCAGCCAAGCCCGGTCTCCAGGTCACCAGTAACTGTGACTCCGGCTGTCAGCGGAGCACGCTGGGCTTCTGCAGGCGGCTTTCTGCCCCCAGGGGCAAAGGCCACACCTGTCCTCTGCCATATCCCCAGCCCTGGCCCGGGGGTTCTGGAATGAATGTTGAGGTGTTGAGGGTTTGAGGTAAAGAGCCTGTGTTTGGGAGGCAGGAGAGATTGGGAGGAGGGGCTGGGAAAGAAGCCTGTCTGCTCAGCAATTCACTTGGCGGAGCAGAGCACAGACCAGCTCCTGCGAGCTCAAGGCCTGGCATGTTCTCTGACTGGTCGGGGTTCAGGGAGGCTTCAATGGGCTGGACTCACCAGATTCAAGCATGCTCCAGGGTGTAGGCCCCCAAAGGTCTGAGCTTGACTGGTGCTCACGCTCTGTGATTGCCACTTCATGTCTCACTGACCCTTCTTCCAGGAAGCCCTCCAGTGTCTATCAGCTGTGGTTACAGTGGGAATGGGAGTGTGTGTGTCTCAGAACCCATCTGTTCAGGTACCTGAGATGCTTTCCACAAGAACACATTGCTGGGGGCTGATGACTCTGACATCATTGGTTCAACTACCCCTCCATCCCCAGAGCATGAGGCTCTCTGGAAGGCAAGACTACAGCACTCTGAGGATACAAGCTGGGTCAGATGGAAGAGGAGTGGTCAGTTGTTTCAAAGAAGTTGGGTGTGTTAGCAAATATCCTTTAGGAGCAACACCAAAAGCATGAGGGATAAAAGAAAAAGCAGATACAAAGGGCTTCATCAAAACTAAAAGCTTTCATGCTGCAAACAATAAAACCATGAAAAAAGTAAAAAGACAACCTACAGAATGGAAGAAACTATTTGCAAACAGTCTATCTGCTAAAGGATTTTTATCCAAGATATGCAAAGCACTCCTACAGCTTAATAAGAAAAGTACAGATTTAGAAAAGGGCAAAGGACTTGAATACACAGTTCTCCCAAGAAGACATACAAATGACCAGTAAGCACATAGAAATATTCTCAACGTCACAAGTCACGAGGAAAATAGTGCAGCTGGTGTGGAAAATGGTCTGGCAGCTCCTCCAAAGGTGAAAGAGAGTAACCATGTGACCCAGCAATTCCTCTGCTAGGTTTATACCCAAGAGGAAGGAAAACATACATGCACACAAACGTTTGAAAACAAACGTTCATGGCAGCATTGTTCACAGTGGGCAAAAATAGAAGCAACCCAAATGTCCATCAGCTGATGAATGGGTGAACCAAATGCGGTCCATCCACATGATGGAATGTTACTCAGCCACAAACAGGCCCGAGGTACTAATGCTAAAACATGAATGAACCTTCAGGACATTATGCCCAGTGAAAGAAGCCAGTCACAAAGAGCCTGCATTGTATGAGTCCTTCTATATGGGGCTTCCAGAACAGGCAAATCTGTGCAGACAGAAAGCAGATTAGAGCTTGATGGGGTTTGGAGGAGGGGACGGTAAGGAGTGACTGCTAATATGTACAGGGCTTCTTTGGGAGTGATGAAAAGGCAAGATTACATTGCAATGGTAGTTGACAACTTTATACTAAGAACCCTGAATTATACACTTTAAGTGTATGTATTATACAGTCTGTGAATTATATCTCAATAAAGTTTTTGAAAATTATACACTTTAAGTGTATGTATTATACAGTCTGTGAATTATATCTCAATAAAGTTTTTGAAAATGTTTTCTCTTTTTAGTATATTCACAGTCATTGCCACAATCAACTTTAGAGCCTTCTCATTACATCAGAATGAGCTCCTGTACCTGTCAGCAGTCACTTCCCACTTCTCACCAACCTTCCTGGCCCTAGATAACCACTCTTTAGTTTTGTCTCAATGAATCTGCCTTTTCCGAGTATTTCATATCTTATATGAATTATGTACTATGTAGTCTTTTTCTTTTAATCTATTTTTGGCTGCGTCAGGTCTTATTTACAGCACCAGAGATCTTTGTTGCAGGGTGCAAGTTTCTCTCTAGTGATGTCATGGGAGCCCAGTACTTGCAGTGTGCAGGCTTAGTTGCCACAAGACGTGGGGTCTTAGTTCTCTGAACAGGAATTGAACCCACATCCCCACATCACCTTTCCACATGCATGGAAAGGTGGATTCTTAACCACTGGACCTCCAGGGAAGTCTCTCAATAAAGATGTTTTAAAAACACCCTTTGGCAAAAGCCGGAGAACCCAGCTCAGAGAGGTAGGCGCAAAAAGGGATTCGTTCACTTCTGTACTTGAGTAAGTGGGTAAGTTCAGACAACACCGGCCTTCAGGTACCACCTGATTCGGGGACTAACTCAGGTCCTCAGCCCTTGGGTGAAAGCTCCCAGCACGTGGGCTGAGACTCGGGAAGGCTCCTGAGTGCGTCTGTGTCAGCAGAGTACTGGATTCTGAGCAGCCCTGTGTGCACCGCTGGCTCCAACTGGCACAGAGGGGCTGCGGGAGGCTACATCCACGGGAAAGCAAGGTGGGGGTAGGGAAGGGCTGGAAGAGGCGAGGAGGGGGTCCCCAGACCCCAGACCCTCTGAGTCACTCTATGGTTCTGGGCAAACACTGGCCCACTTTCTTCATGCGTCATCCCATGTGCGACTCTTCGAGCACCTGCTCTGGACTGACACTGAGTCAGGGTAGAATGTTAGCCCAGCAACCCCGGTCCCTGCTGTTAGTCACGTGGCAGAGAACGCTGGGGAGGAGCAAGCCTGGACCGCATGGTGCGCGTGCACAGAGGCCCCAGGGGCTGGGCACCACAGGCGGGGCCGCCCACCTGGCCTTGGAAGTGGTCGGGGGGCCAGGCAGACTTCCTGGGAGAAGGAGTTGCAGAGCAGAGACCTGACAAGATGTGGCAGGACGGGGAGCAGAACAAGTGAGGGCAGAGCCAGCAGCCCAGGCCAAGGGGACGGAGGAGCCGGGAGGGGAGGAGGTGGACGGAGAGGCAGGCACTGGTCAGGGAGGCCTTGGAAACCAGGTTAGGGAGGCTGGGTGTGATCCCAAGGCCAGTGGGCTCTGATGAGGCACTCCCTGACAGGACAGGCATGAACCCACCTGGCCTGGCCCGCATACCTGGTCCACACTGCTTGGGGCTCCCACCCACGACTGTGACTTCACCTCCCCAGCCTCTGAGCCCTTCTACACTGTCTTTGATCCTGGTACACCCCCCACCTATGGCAGCTCAGCCCCTGCCCATGGCCCTCGCCCAGACTCCAGGACTTTCATCCTCCCCTTTGATGAACCAGCAGATTTACAAGCCTCTTCAGGCCAATCCTGCAGAACACACACACAACCCCCCCCCACCAACCCTGCTGCCATCTCGCTAATCATCACGGGGACGGACAAATCGGATACAGAGTAGATAAGGGAATGGCGGGAGGAAACCACTAGCTGCCTCTGTCTAATGAGGTCTAATCACCTTCATTAGCCCTGGGAGGCAGAGAAGGAGGAGGGAACAGAGACAAGCGATCTGGCTGGGGGTGGGAAAGCGTTTTCCTGGACGCCTCTCTGCCCCTCCACCCTGACACCCCGCCTGCTGAGCAGGGAGTGTGCGTGAGGCCTCCGTAATCCTCCCACTCCTCTGCCCATACATAGTCTGTGTCCCCAGTGCCACCGCTGTGACATCAGAGTGTCAAACAAGGTCAAACACAGATCGAAAGCAGCCCCAGCTGACAGCACCTCCGGGCTCCACCGTTCACTTACATGACAAGCTCTGGTTTAACAAATGTTTAGGGAACGCCCACTGTTCATTCATTCATCGGTTTGTTCATTCATCATTGACTCAAAATGCAACGATCACACTCCTGGTATGTGCCAGACACTGTGCCAGGCACAGAGAGCGGAGGAGAGGAATCAGATGGGGTCCCACCTTGCAGTGTTCCCCTGCCTGTGAGTGGATGAGACCATGAATTAAGAGATGTGACTTTACAAATAACTACAGGGCAGAGTGACATGTGCTGAAACCAGATGAGCACAAGTGTCAACAAAACTCAGAGGAGATGCACCTGCCTGGCCTGGTTCCTGGGGAGGGATGCTGAGTCTTGTGAATGAGGAAGTGTTTCTGGTGCAGAGGTGTGTGCACAGAACACATAAACTGGAAAGCAAAAGTAGCTGTTTTAATAGCCGCAAACCGGAAACAACTGACCTAAATGTCTAGTTACGGCAGAATGGAGCGAGTAACATCTGATGTATTTATACAATGGAATATTATACTGTTAAGCAAATGAATGAACCCAGAGATACACAACCACATGAATGATCCATAGAACTATGTTGGGTAAAAGAGAGTGCATGTATTAAAAGTTCAGTCACATAAAGTTCCAAAACTAAACTAAACTACAGGACTTAGGAATACACAGACAGAGGTGGTAAAACTATAAAGAAAAAAAGATAATGATAAACTCGGACTAATGGTTCTGTTTGGGAGAGAAGTTATGATTAAGGGGAGCACACTAGCGGGTTTGAGATGCTGATAATGTTCAATTCCTTCACCTGGGTGGTTGTTCATGGACAATGCTATATAACCATTCATTAAAATGTATGAACATGTAGCTTGACCACAGACGACAACTGGTCTTCCCCAGTGAGGGGATGTTTACACACTCGAGACAGAAAAGTGCGGTCCTTGCAAGCCTGTGCTTTACTGTTTGCTGATTGGGTTCATTTCCATCTTGGGCAACTGATTTGACCTGTCCAGATCTCAGGTTTCCTCATGTGTAAAATGGGGACAATAATAATCCCAGCCTCATAAAGTTGTCATAGGATTAAGTGTGATAGCAAATGTCAAGTGCTTGACACAGAGCCAGGCACACAAATGCAGTAATTAATCCTGATCACCATAATCATCACCATCACCACCACCATCACTATCACCACCATCACCATTGCCACAGTCATCACCATCACCACAATCATCACCGCCATCACCATCACCATCATCACCATTACCACCACCATCACCATCACCACCATCTCCATTACCACCACCATCACCATCACGACCATCTCCATTACCACCACCATCACCATCACGACCATCTCCATTGCCACGATCATCACCATCATCACCATCATCACCACCATCACCATTACCATCATCATCACCACCACTGTCATCAACATCATCACTGCCATCATCACCATCATCACCACATCCTCTCTTTCTCCTTCTCATTAATCCATCCAAATCACTTCTTCCTTATCCTTCTCTTCCTTCTTTATTCTTCCACCTCTCTCTTCTCCATAATTGTCTTTATCTAGAAATGGAAGTTACCCAGTGACAGTGATCCCCGGGGTCATAGATAGTTCTAGATCTTTGTAAATAAGGAAGTAAAATGATGCCTGCCATTTTGCAAAGCTCTTTTATTCTCAATTTCAAATCATCTGTCCTATTGACGGAAAACATATCCTAGTTTATTTTATTGAACTATAGTTGACTTACAATGCTGTATGAGTTTCAAAAGTGAGCATAGTGATTCAGTTATATGTATACACATGCATATACATATATATATATGATGTGATGATACGATGATGTGTATATATGTTATATATATGTAGAATATATATTATTTGTATCATATGTATGTGTATGTATATACATTATACAAATAATCTGAAAAAGTGTATATATATATATAATATATATATATTATTTTCAGATTATTTTCTCTTTTAGGTTACTATAAAACATCGAGTACAGTGCCCTGTGCTATACGGCAGGTCTTTGCTGGCTATCTATTTTACATATAGTCATGTGTATAAATTAAGCCCGCCCTCCTAATTTATCTCCCCCACCCTTTCCCCTTCGGTACCCATAAGTCTGTTTTCTATGTCTGTGGATCTAGTTCTGTCTTGTAAATAAGTTCATTTGTATCTTTTTATAAAAGATCCCACATATAAGTGATATTATATGATATTTGTGTTTCTCTGTATGACTTACTTCACTCAGGATGATAATTTCTAATTCATTTCAGAATGACAATTTCACTCAGGATGATAATTTCATGTTGCTGCAAATGGCAATACCTCATTTTTTATGGCTGAGTAAGTTCATTGTATATGTATCACATCTTCTTTATCCATGTGAGATAGATAGATATAGATGTGAAATATTATTCAGCCATAAAAATGAATGAAATCTTGCCATTTGCAACAACATGGATGGACCTTGAGGGCATTATGCTAAGTGAATTAAGTCAGACAGAGAAAGACAAATATTTCATTGCAACTACGTGCGGAATCTTTTTTATAAAAGGGGGAAAGAAACTCACGATACAGGGAACAGATTGGACTGAAGGTTGCAGGGAAGGTGGGTGGGCGGAATGGGTGAAGCAGGTCAAAAGGTACAGACTTCCATGTATAAAACAAGTAAGTCAGGGGGTGTCATGCACAGCATGGCCTCTAGTTAACAACACTGACTGCATATTTGAAAGCTGCTAAGAGTGTAAACCTTAAATGCTATCATCACGAAAAAAAATAATTCTATAACTCTGTGTGGTGATGGATGTTAATTAGACTTATCATGGTGGTCATTCTGCAGTATGTACAAATATCAAATCATTATGTTGTACACCTGAAACTAGTATAATGTATGTCAGTTATACCTCAAAAAGAAAAAAAGTATGAAAATCTCTAGGTCCATCCAATGTTGCTACAAATGGCATTATCTCATTCATTTTTATGGCTAATTAATATTTCATTGTATGTATACATATATACACCATATTCTTTATCCATGTGAGATAGATTAAATATAGATCATCATATAAATATGATAAAATAATATTTATGTGGCATGACTAACAAGGCATGGTGAAAAAAGTCCTGTGGGTGGGATCTCTGATCCATGTGGCATTTGCTGGAGTAGCTAGTCAGGAGCTGGCGGACCTACTTTCAAAATGGTATGCTTACGGAGTTGTCACCTGGGACTGGCTGTGGGCCAGGAGTTCAGTTGGGCTGAGGGCTTGAGGACCTCTTTCTCTCCCAGTGCTGCTTGGGCTTCCTGACATCATGGAGAGTGGAGTCCAAGCTCTCCAGGATCTCAAGAGCATGAAGCAGAAGCTGTGTTTACGCTGTAACCTTCCAAATCACATTGCGCCCCCTCTGCTACACTCACCAGCCAGCCCACCTCCAGGCAGCAGAAGTATCAGCATTATGTTCTAAGAGAACAGGAAGGAAGGGAGGCAGGCGTCTCACAGTGTCAGGTAAACACAGGCACATTCATGAAGTTGCTGTTCAGTCACTCAGTCATGTCCAACTCTTTGCAACCCCATGGACTGCAGCACGCCAGGCTTTCCTGTCCTTCACTATCTCCCGAGTTTGCTCAGACTTATGTCCTTTGAGTAGATGATGCCATCCAACCAGCTCATCCTCTGTCACCTGCTTCTCCTCCTGCCTTCAATCTTTCCCAGCATCAGGATCTTTTCCAATGAGTCGACTCTTCACATTAGATGTCCAATGTATTGGAGTTTCAGCTTCAGCATCAGTCCTTCCAATGAATATTCAGGGTTGATTTCCTCAAGGATTGACTGGTTTGATCTTCTTGCTGTCAAGTGACTCTCAAGAGTTTTCTCCAGCACCACAATTTGAAAACATCAATTCTTCAGTGCTCAGACTTTTTTATGGTCCAACTCTCATATCTGCACATGACTACTGGAAAAACCATAGCTTTGACTACATAGACTTTTGTTGGCAAAGTGATGTCTCTGCTTTTTGATATGTTGCCTAGATTGGTCATAGCTTTTCAAATATCTTAATTTCATGGCTGCAGTCACCATCAGCCGTGATACATGAAGATGAACCATAAACTGTAGACTGAAGCTCAGTTCTCTGAAGGAAACACACAAGCTTCTGTGGAGGTGAAATGGGGCCGTTCTTTAGATAGGGAAACCAAGAAGCCTTTCTGAAGCCAAAACCAGAAAATTTCTTGGTCACAGGAAGAGGGAGTGGGCAGGGAAATGGTAGCTCTCAGTCCTGGAGGCTGGAAAACCGGGCAGCTTGGGCTGGAATCCTGCTCAGTCATTATTTTTCCTTTGGCCAGGCACTTCACAGAGAGAGTTCCTAGCTGGTGTTTTTTTGTGTGGTTTTTTTAAATTTAGTATTTATTTATTTATTTTGTTGCATTGGGTCCTAGTTGCAGTATGGGAGATCTTTAGCTGCAGCACGTGGGATCTAGTTCTCTGACCAGGGATGGAACCCAGGCCCCCTGCATTGGGAGTATCGAGTCCTAGCCACTGGATCACCAGAGAAGTCCCCTCCAAGCTGGCCTTTGTGGAAGCTGAGTGGGTAAGCCCAGGTCACCTAAGGAGTGCCCTGAGGTCACTACCGTTAGCTGTTCACCCCAGAGCTTGGGGCACAGAGACGTGAAATTCCACATGGGGGTCTGGCTTTTTGTTTTTTCTCCCTGGTCTGTGTTTTGAAATTGCTGGGTGGTACTATGTTTATAACCTTAGAGAGTTTCCTCCAAAATGAAATCAATACTGTCAGCCCTACTTTATGGGAGAATGATTTCCAAATTACACAAAATGAATGCCTCTAATATCTGCATTTCAGGAAAGAAAGTCTGAAACCTAGAGCTAATCTGACCAAACCTGGAGAGGAGGGAGGGGTCCTGGGGTGGTGTGTACTGGAATTGCCTGGGGGAAGGGTATGCATTAGCCAGAAACAGAAGGTGCTGGCCAGTAATTACTTGGAACCAATCATCATTTCCCAATGAGATCTCAGTTGCAATCCACTGCTTATGTGAGGAAGGGCCGCTGAATCAGCAAAAGACAGCTTGGAAATAAAATGGAAGAAAGTGCAGAGTGTCCAAGAGAAATGGCAATTTTATGTCAGCTATGTTAAGGAGAGCAGGCTGAAGGCTGGGTGTCCCATGTAGAAAGCCATGATCTTCGCTGGGGGCTGGCCTTCTAGTAACATCACATCCCACATCTTGAGCACCTACCAGGCGCTGCGCACTCAGTTCAGATAAATTCTCACAGTGCTCTGATGAGAACTGTTATTGTGCCCATTTTACAGATGAGAAAAATGAGCACAGAGGCTTTAAGGGACTGCCTAGAGCCACACAGCTGCCAGTCCCTGGAGGCAGGATTTCAATCTGAATTGTGAGGAAAGTCTGTAGCCCTTCACAACAGTTAATCTTTCATTTACACGGAACAGCCCTGAGAAGCTATTTCATATCCATTTAGAGAGACAAATACAATATAAGCAGACCTAAGCCTGATAACACTGAGTTTCAGCCAGGAAGCAGAGAACCAGAAACCCAGGGCAATACCGGCTGAAAAGGAAATTGCTCCAGGTGTTCCGGAGGGCTGTTTAGCTACTTTCATTAAGTCTAAGATAAGCTGGGCCCAAGAACTCCACCCCTAGGCATGTAGGACCACCTCCCAGAGGGTACAGGGAGGCACCAGCTAGAAGGTGCACCGAATCCCAGTAACTGCAAGTCACAAAGCAAAACTGAAAACTCCCTAATTGTCCCTCTGCTGGGGGGTGGTGAAGAGGGTACAGCCCTGCAGGCCGATGGCCCTTCAGAGAGGGGGCTTTGCTTATCCCGGGGAGAAAAGAAACTGGACTTGAATTCTAGGAGGAGGAGGGGCTGGTTTTCTCTTAAGAGCCAAAGGTGGGAACACTGCTGGCAGGAGGTGTAACCCCGTACCCCCACGCTCCCGCTGGAAGTGCAGCTCTCCTGGCCCGCCTAAACCTCCGCTGCACGGCCTGCTCCGCTGAGTACCCCCCACCCCCCATCCCCCACTGCAACCAGCCGAGACCCTGTGTAATCTCGCCGCGCAGCACTTGGCTGCTGCCATTTGCCCAACACATTCCGGAGAGCTGGGAACTCGGGCTCCTGCCTGCGGATTTATGGTCCAGGAAATGCACTTCAAATTGGTCCCAGGATACCCGGATCCAGGAATCAGACACCACTCTTGGGGGTAGGGGGTGGGAGTATGTGTGGAGAGAGACCTAATTACGCCTGAAAAGCGATTCCACTTTGTTCCCCCAAAGCGCAACGGCTCACTGGATAGAGGTGGGCTACCTGTTGACCGGGGCGCAGGGGAGGAATGGAATTTGGGTGTCTTTACTTCAAGGTTTGTGCGTAGCTAGCTGGACTTTCTCTTAATTTATGGGGAGGGGCCAATGGACAAATACCAGTTTTCTAAGGCTAGCATCCCCCTTCCCCCACATGTGGACCCAAATCGCCTGTAAGGAAAAAGGAAGGATCATTTGTCATAGAGAAAACCACCTGTGGTCCGCCGAGAGCCTCTCCAGTCAAGTCAGGGCCAGGCGTCCCAGGCAGGAGTCGGGCGCGAGGGGCTAGGCGCGCGGTGGGCGAGCCGAAATGCGCGGGGCGCCCCTGGCCTGCCCAAGGCCTACGGCGCTCGGCTTCACCTCGCGGCTCCCGGGAAGGGGCAGAGAGCGCCCTGGGTGCTGGGCGCCTTCCCGTTACGCAGTTCCTGTCCCTTTAAACCCAAGTCCCGGGAAAGATGGGGGGAAGGGGGGCGTCTGGGGCGCCGAGGCTGGACCCCTATTTCCAGGCCGATCGAAGCAAGAGGTGACGCCAGGCGGGCGGGGCGCCCCGGGTCCCCGCCTGCGCCACGCGCCCTCAGCCAGGAGGGCCAGCTCCTCTCTCCAGGGCGCGGGTGCGCCGGGGGCGGGGGGCCAGGCGGGGGCGCGCGGGCGGCGGGGTGCGGGGGCGCGCGGGCGGGCGGGGCGCGGGGTGCGGGCGCGCGCCGCGCCTCCCCGAGCGCGCGAGCAGGGCCCAGAGCGCACGCCGCCGCTACTGCCGCCGCCGCCGCCGCCGCCGCCGCCGCCCGACCCGCCGCATTGCTGCTGCCGCCGCCGCCTGGCCCGGCCCGGCCCGCGGCCCCCAATATGGTGCAGCCGCCCGCGCCGCCGCCCGTGCCGCCGCCGCCCGCGGGCCCCGCCGCCGCCCTCGGGCGCCCGCAGCGCGGCAGCCGCAGGTGGGGGACTGCGCCCCGGGCCTGAGCGCCGCCGTCCCCGCCTGGCCTGCTCGGCCAGCCCGGCGGGCTCGCCTCCGAGGGGCACTTGCCGCTGAGGTGGAGCCGTTCGCACCAGCCGCTCCTGCTCCTGCCCCCTCCCTCCCCCTCCCCTCCCCTCCCCTCCCCCGCCCTCCTCCCCTCCGGTCCTGTCTCCAGCGGGAGCGCGAGACGCTGGTCAGGCTCCGCGGCGCAGCTCGAAAATGAATAATCGCCCCCAATTGACTTGAATTCCTCCGAAGCCGACGCCGCGGCCGTCCGCCGCCCGGGATCTGCTCGCTGTGTTTTTTGCTTTCTTCATTCTTCCTTAAAAAAAAAAAAAAAAATAGCAAAACAAAACCAGCCAGCCAGCCAACCAAGACTCCGGTTTGTTGATCGCCTTTTTTTTTTTTTTTTTTTTCACCGTTTGCGGGATTTGCAAACCGAGTTACATGCATGTCCAGTGGGGGCAGGTTTAATTTTGACGATGGAGGGTCCTACTGTGGAGGCTGGGAGGACGGCAAGGCGCACGGCCATGGCGTCTGCACCGGCCCCAAGGGCCAAGGCGAATACACCGGCTCGTGGAGCCACGGCTTCGAGGTACTGGGCGTCTACACCTGGCCCAGCGGCAACACGTACCAGGGCACTTGGGCGCAGGGCAAGCGCCACGGCATCGGCCTGGAGAGCAAGGGGAAGTGGGTGTACAAGGGCGAGTGGACGCACGGATTTAAGGGGCGCTACGGGGTGCGGGAGTGCACGGGCAACGGGGCCAAGTACGAAGGGACCTGGAGCAACGGGCTGCAGGACGGCTACGGCACGGAGACCTACTCCGATGGAGGTAGGTGCGCCCGGCGCGCGGGGGCTGGCGGAGGAGGGACCTTCTTCTCTCGCTTCTTCTGTTTTATCTCTGGGGAGTCGAGCTTCTCCCTCCAGAGGGCCGTGGACACCTGGGGCATTTCCTAGGGCTCCCTGGAGGCCACAGCGGCCTTGGTTACAGGTTGCCTCACTGCCTGGTGGGGGACAGCGCCCCTGTGCCAGCGGAAGGGTGTTGAGGGCTTTCTGGGAGCAGTGCCAGGCCCGGGAGCCTCGGAGCTGAGCCGGGTGTTAGTGCATCGTCCAAGAGCAGGCCGGAAAGGCCAGGTTGGGCCCGCGGCCTCCTCTGGGACCCAGCAAGGGCGCAGGGGGGCTGGGAGAGGGCCCCCTCCCATTGCTGGCCCTGCTCCCTGGGTGTCGGCCTCTGGGAGTCAGGCCCCTGCTCTGCTGCTTGTTTTTCCTGCGGTGCCTCCGGGCCTCCCTTAGTCCTGATCAACCCAAGCCAATGGAAAGAGAGCGGCTGGGAGAGCTAGAGGCGGGGGACGCGAACCCAAACCATCACAACAAGGCAATAAACTTCTAGGTGGTTGGACGCAGGGCTAGCGCTGTTGGAGCAGGCTGCTGGCGGGAGGGAGGGAGGGAGGCCCATCTGTTTAGCGCGAGCCCAGGAATCTCGCCTTTCAGTGGCTGAATCATTTTCACCATTAGTTTAGGGATGCTCTGTGCCTTCATTCTAAGATGCCGCTACAGTCCCGGCTGAGCCGGCGCCGGAAGCCAGCGTGCTGCCCGCCCTCCGCGGCTCTAACATGGTTTCTGTGCAGGGAGCCCTGGCTGTCCCCCATCGCTGTCCCAGACACTCCAATGTCCACTCCTCGGGGCATCTGAGAGGTGTGGGGCACTTCTGTTCCTGGAAGCCAGACCCCAAGCAAGCCTGCTCCCCAGAGGCCCCCTCCCTGCTCTGGGAGCTTATCCTGATGAGTGGCTCCCTCTTGGCGGCTGGCTAATTTTTCAGGCTTGGATGCCTGGGAAAGGAGCGGGGACTGGAGGGGACTTGTGTGCTTCTGCTGGTCAGAAGAGTCACGGACGTCCCTGCGGGCCCTGCTCGCTCTCTGAGGCTCCTGAAGCTTGTGCTGAACACCTGCTCCCCGGCCACAGCCAGGAGTGTCAGAGGGCTGGAGAGTAATTATTATTTTGGCTTATGCAACTGAGAGGCAGGGTTCGTTATTCCTCCAAGGGGAGGAGGCGTGGGGGGCAGTTAATTATATAACGCTCCTGCCTGTCAAAGCCATGGCGCCCCGTCCCAGGCGGCCTCTTCTGTGCTGTTGTTGTTTTCCTGGAGTGGGTTGGAGAGCTTCCTTGACCCTGGGGTGCCGGGGCCAGGCCGCACAGACAGCCCTCCCTGGGTTCTAGGCCGTGGGCGTGTGTGTGTGTGTGTGTGTGTGTGTGTGTGTGTGTGTGTGCAGGCACTGTGAGGCCCAGGCAGCAGATGTGGGTGGCTGAGGTGGGCGGCCGAGCAGCCTGGCGCTCCCAGCTGGGCACTTTGGGAGCCCAGGGCAGCCGTCACCCGCGGCTCCGGTCTGGCTGCTCTGCAGATCCATCCCTCCGGAGGTTCTGCCAGCTGTGTCTGTGCCTGGAGACTGGAGTCTGGGAGGAGAGGGGCTGGGCCGGTCCCCCATGGGACTCGGCAGGGTGTCTGCGAGGGAGGTCCAGCACCCTGGTCAGCACCACCACCCCCCCCCCCCCCCCCCAGAGATCTTCAGTGGCCCATGAAATTCTAGCCTCTGTTCATCAGACACCTCCCGAGTGCCTACTATGAGCAGGTGCTCGGGGTCCCAGGGAAGACGACAGATGGAAATCTGTGCCCTCACGGAGCTTCCATTTTAGAGGGAAGGGTGGTGGTTTCACTGGGAGGAGAGGGTCTGATTCTGTGGGGCCACGAGTGTAGGATGGGCTGTGTCGTTGGGAGAAGCGCCGCTTTCATTGGGTGGATATCCTTGGGTCTCCATCGGCTACCAACCAGCTCCACCGTGTCCACCCCCTAAAACGCCTTCCTCCACATCGCTTTGCTTGAGTCTCACAGGTTGCAGTGGAGGGAGTCGTGTCCACCACCTCCCGAGCCAAGGAGGCCCCAGAGCACATGGGACAGGACCTAGCCCCCAGCCTTTGGTGGTAGAGGCGAGGGTTTGAACCCCTAGTCTGTTCAGGGTGGGACCCCCCTTTCCTCACTCACATCCTATCACCTGTGTGCCAGCCGAGGCAGGCACATGGATGTGGGGTGCCAGGCCGACTTGCTACCTTTTGATTGGCGACAAGGCAGGACAGAAAGTCGAACTGACCTTTGTGGCCTGGAATAATCAGGGGCCACTGGAACCCAGTCCCCACCCCTCACCAGGAAGGGGGTGGCTGTTGAGAATGTTCACCCTCAAGCAGCGCGCAGGGTGAGCAGGGTTGACGTGATGTTTCGTTATCCACCAGAACTGAGCAGTGGTCTCCATGCCTGCTCCCAAGTCAACTGGTGGGCGGCGTGGGTCATGCCTGGAGAGGCCCAGCAGAGCCTTAACGAGCTCACGGTTCTGCCTCCAACCCTGCTTTCCTCTGCACATGGGATGGGGATGTGGGGCGGGCAGCCGCCCAGCTCCCAGTGCTGACTTGGGGAAAACAGCGATTTTCATGAATAATGCACCAACGGCAAATGTATTCTACATTTAGCTGGAATTGGTATGGAATCCATTTCAACTGGGGACACTTCTGCCAACTCCTCCTCCTCCAGGTTCATCCTCCCCCAGGCACAAGGCCGGCATTGCTCACTCCACTGAGCTGAGTGGCTTCCACTGTCTGTCGGGTGACCCTGAAGGGACAGTGAGGCCTGGGGCACAGGGGTGGCAGGAGCACATGCGGTGGGGTCGACACCCATTGGGCTTGAATCCCGGTTGTGCCTTTGCCCTCCTCTGTGACCTTGGGGCCGGTTGCCTAACGTCTCTGAGCTTCTGTTTCCGAAGCCATACAAAGGGCCGATAGCAGCAACTGTGGAGTGGGCGGGGCTTAATTGAGGTGGTGTACATGGCAGCACCAGGAATAGAGTAAGCACTCATTATTATTTAGCACCGTTTTATTATTAGAGTTCACATGTAATGACTGTCACTTACAATGATCATTATTATAACCAGCAGCCAGACATGATGATAATGATCATGAAAATGTTAATAAATGGCCGTGCTCAACACTTACTGTGTGCCGGGCATGTGGCGAGTGTCTGCATGACTACAACACTCAGTCCCTGTTTGTTTCGGGCTTGGTTTTCTCCTTCTTCCCATTTCCCGCTTTGGGAAGCAGAGGCTCAGAGGAGCCAGGTGACTTGGCTGCTACGCGCTGGGCAGCACCTGGAATCACACTCAGGGCGGCGGTCCTCAAGCTCTTGCTTCTGTGCGGAACACCTCTCTCTGAACTCCCTTGTGCAAAACCCCATCCTTGTTCTTCCTCTCCCTCCACACCCTCCTTCTCCTCTGGGTGTGGCAGATGGGTTACAGGCAGGTGCACATGGCCAGATGCCCCACTGGGGCCCTCTTCTCCACTTAATGGACCCCTGCTTTGCTGCACAGGTAAATATTTCCTGTCGGGTGCCATGTGCATAGGATCCCTCGGACCAAAAGTTACCCCCCGCAAATAAAACCCTCCCACAGCCCGAAAGATGTGAGTCATTGCACACACCCGGCCGCTCCCCCTCACATACAGATTCCGTTCACTGGCCCAGATCCCTCGGCCCACACGAATCACACACGCCCACAGTCAAAATTCAGATCCCCCTGCGCCTGCGTGCGCGCACACAGTACACCTGTCACCCGGAGATGGTTTCTACCCTGTCCCCCAAAACACAGCCACGTGCGCCCTCCAGCTCTGTTCGCTTGCCAGGTACTCCAGGGCCCCCCACCTCCACTCCTCCCGAGAAGCGGCTCTCCCCATAAAGAGAGGGTGCCAACCACAGATCAGGGCTCAGATCCATACGGTTCTGCAGCTTTGTTTCCACTTTAAATACACATTTAGGCAGTCAGCACCCCCTCTTTAAGTGCGGGAAACCCTCTTCAAAATAAATGACCATTGGTGCTTGGAGTATGTGAAAAGTGAACTGTTTTTTTTAATCCAAATGCCTAATTTAGGAGGAAGCAGGTCCATGGACAGGAATATTGCATCAGTAGGAACTCATTTCAGAAACGAAAGGCAATTGGAGATGAAAGTGCGTCTTCAGAGAGTCTTTCTGCACCTTTGGGGAGGGAGAAGGCTCTGTGAGGTGAAAGGAGAAGGGAAAGCAAATAACTAGTTCTTTGTTGCCAATTATAGCTGAGAGAGGAGTGTTACTGAAAAGTCCCCTCACCCAGCACAGCCCTGGAGCAATTTGACGGGCTTTATATTAGGAAGCCTAACTGAGCTGGTGAGGATCCGCACCCTCCGAAAATAGCCATCTACCGGGTAGCTGGTGAGTAGCCCTCACTGACGCTAACAGTTCATGCAGTGAACCCGAGGGCAGGGCACTGTGGGTCCTTCTTCTGAGGATGCCTATGGAGAGAGGAAGCCCCCCGGAAAAGGCGGTGATGGTGGCAAGAGGGCAGGGCCAGGAGCGTCTGCCATTTTTCCTCAGGACTTTCTCTTCCTCATTTTCTGCCAGGCCTCCACAGCTCTAAAGACAGCTAGCTATCAACCCTGAGCTGATAAGCCTGTATAAAACATTCCTCAGGTCCTTAAATGTCAGCATGATATTAGATTTGTGAGCCCTGGAAGGACGGGTGATGTTTGAATTTTCCGCAGCGATTCGTCCCCTCTTGGATCAGCTGCTCCCCAGTTTGTAGTTTCCTGGCTTGGGAAAGGGCATGTGGTTGATGAAAGCGGTGCTGTGTGGGGTCCTGGCTTTGCTAAACAGGCCCTGTGGACTAGAGCGAGGGGCCGGCTCGCCCGTTGTTCTGGAGACGGGAGCGGCCCGTTCAGCACCTTGGAGAGCGCTCCCCTGTTCTGCCTGGGCTGCTGGGAGACTGCCTTGCTCCGATTCCCTCTGGGCACTTCGTCCACTAAGACCTTGTCTACTGGCCGGCTGAATGCCTTCTCGGTGTCTCCTGGTGAGCCAAGGGGGTTATTTCCCAGCTAGGGTGGGCAGGGTTGGAATGGGGTCCTTTAGTAGAACTCATGCAAATAAAACCCGAGGTTTACTCCTGCCTTGGGTTGTGTGTGCTCAGTTCCCATGCGGTGTACAAGGATTACAAGTGCGCACCAGGGACTTCCCTGGTCGTCCAGTGGTTAAGACTCTGAGCTTCCACTGCAGGGAGTGTGGGTTCAATCCCTGGTCAGGGAACTAAGACCCCACGTGCCACGTGGCACGGCCAAATAAAGAGAAAAAGTACACCGCAGGAAGTGCACACATGGGAGCAAAGGAAGGATTTTGTCTGTTGCAGACAATGAAGATGGTCTTGCCTCCGTTCTGTTTAAATCAGCATCAATGGATTAGTCATCTGAACCAACTCTGCCCAATCTGCATGTGGCCATTTGAATTTAAATTTGAATTAACTGCAATTAAATGAAATTTAGAAACTCAGTGCCTCTGCCATGCTAGCTGCCTTCCACACGCTCAAATGCTGCTTGCGACTTGAGGCCACCACCTTGGACAGTGCAGAGACAGAACATTTCTGTCATCACAGAAAGTCTTCTTGTACAGCACCAGTGTGGAGCATAAGAGTCATGCAGGAAGGGATGTGTGTCCCGTCACTAAAGTAGTGCCCACATACGGTGGTCACCCAGTAGATATGTGTGGGATGAATCCATTGGGCAAACGAAGCAGTATTTGGTAATTTCATTCACTGTCATCATTTCACACATCCATTCTGTTGTAAGAACTTAGAGTTGGATGTAGACAGTTAAAGGGAAATTTTAAAACCCTCCAAAGCATTGCTGTTAAAATTCCCTGATTGGTTTTGTTTTGTTATCAGCTCTGTTGTTGCTCATAGACCTGCCAGCATTTTACATGAGTAAGGTGGATGGTGTTGAATACAGTGAATAATAGAGATGTTCTAATGCTGTGAGGCAGTCATGGCCAGGAGACACTGTTGGAACACTGTCTAATGAGCAGCATTCATTGTAAAGTGCTAGGCAAGGGACTTTCCTGGTGGTCCAGGAAAGCCTGGACCCTGGTTGGAGAAATAAGATCCCATGTGCGTGGGGCAGCGAAGCCCATGTGCTGCACCTACTGAGCTCACACACTCTGAAGCCCACGTGCCACAACCAGAGAAGTCTGCATGCCACAACAGAGAGCCTATGTGCTGCAACTGAGACCCAGTGCAGCCAAATAAATAAATATTTTTTTAAGTGCTAGGAAACACAAGCAGAAAAATAAGTACCCTTTCATCTGTCCGCTTTCTAATGGTCCCTTTTCCTCAGCTTGATTCGTTCAGTAATTGAGCAACATTTACCAAGTTCCTACTATGCTCACAGCATAAAGACTGAAACCTCACTTTCAGTGGGTCCACCTGGCAATATCTGCTGCACCCGACTCTGTGTCTTTGTCCCTTTGGGCTGCTGCAGCAGAAAACCGTAGACTGGGTGGGGGATGGGGAGGTTATAAACAACAGCATTCATTTCTCATGCTTCCAGAGGCCGAGAAGTCCCAGATCAGGGCGCTGGCAGATTCAGTGTTTGGTGAGGACCTTCTGGGTTGCAGACCACCAGCTTCTCTGTGTGCTCACTTGGGGAGAAGGACAGAGGAGTTCTGTAGGGTCTCCTTCATAAGGGCACCAATCCCATCGTGATGGGCCCCATCCTCATGGCCTCATCACCTCCCAAAGTCCATATGGTTCTGGAGCGACACGAGCATAGTCCGTAGCACTATATATACAGTACATAGTTTGCAGTAACGTAGGCTGTTGGAAAAGAAATAATCAAATAAAATCTAAAACGCAAGAAACAGCATGACATGACTTTTACAGAAGAATGTGTAGTCTGGGTGCAAAACTATAATATGTAAAATAATTAGGAGTTTCTCATGCCAGACTTTGGGCATCTCAAAAGGACATGGCACTGATGAGCATTCTGTGAAGGGAAGGAAGAGGCGTGTCTGTCCTTATGTGAGCCCCAGAGGCATCCTCGGAGGGGCACCTGAGCTGAGTCTGAATGATGGTGGGCAGTGTGGTCATTACCCCAAGACTGAAGTTGCTGGCCTTGAAGGAGGCTTGTCCTCAGCCTTGGTTTTCTCATCTCCATGATGAAAGTGTTAGTCACTTCAGTCATGTCTGACTCTTTGCAATCCCATGGACTGTAACCCACCAGGCTCCTCTGTCCATGGGATTCTCCAGGCAAGAACACTGGAGTGTGTTGCCATTACCTTCTCCAGGGGATCTTTCCAACCCAGGGATCAAACTCAGATCTCCTGCATTGAAGGCAGTTTCTTTACCATTTGAGCTACCATAACAATTTTTTCCATATGTGTCACCTCATGAATTCCCAGGAATGTCAAAGGTATTGATTTGGACACAGGGAGGGCTCCCTGGTGCTTTTGGAGACCTCCAGCCAAATCAAGGGTCAGTCTTGCTGATGGTGCTGGCCTGCCACTGTCTGTTGCCCCAGGTCAGCGCGTCCGCCACCTGATTGTGTCACCTTGGAGGTGTGTTAAAATAGATTGCTGGCCCCCTGTTAAAATAGGCTGCTGACCTCCTGGGTCTGAGAGGTAGCCCCAGGAATTTACATTTCTTATACATTTCAGTTGAGGCTGATGCTACTGATCTGAGGACCCCACCTGTAGAACCACGGTGCTAGGCAACCTGCTCATCCCCAGCCGCACAGTATCTCCACCAAGGATGGTGTCCAGGGAGACTGTTAGAAATGCAGAGTCTGAGCCCTTCCCCCCCCCCCTCCGCCCCGTAGACCTGCAGAGTTGGAATCCTCATGCTTGCAAGATGCCCAGGAGGTTCATATGTGGGCAGCTCCATTGGAGTTCCTACCTTGGCTGTATGCAGAGTCATCTGAGCACTATGAAAAGTTCTTGGTGATTGGCCCCACCCAGAGATGCTGATGGGGTGGTCTGGGTGCGGCCTGGGTGTTTGAGTCCTTTTTCAAGCTGCCCAGGTGATTCTTACATGTCGCTTGGTAGAAGGCCTTGCATCCAGAGCAGCCTCAGCCACACATTGGGATCACTGGGATGGTTTGAGGGAGGGATGTGTTTGGGCTCCGTGCGGCACCTCTCCAGCCAGGATCTCGGACGGTGGCATCTAGCTTGGGTGTGTGACGAAGGAGGCAGGGCTGAGAGTCACCGCTCTGGACAGAGTTTTTTAAACTCTGGGTCACATGGCTCATGAAAATGAAATAGACTAGCGTTCCCCAGTGTCACATCCATGCGGGTAAGCGATGTTTCACTTCTGCCCCGTTGCCGGTGGCCTCCTTCTCTGTGCCTGTCTCCCCCCTGTGTTTCTTGGAAGGATGCCTCTCATTAGATTTAAGGCTCAGCCAAAATCCAGGGTGATCTCATCTCAAGGACTTTAAGTTCACTGCATCTGCAGAGACCCTTTTTCTTAATAAGAGCACACAGGGGACTTCCCTGATGATCCATTGGTTAAGACTCTGTGCTTCCACTGCAGAGGGCATGTGGGGCTCCCTGGTTGGGGAACTGATATCCCACATGCTACCTGGCCCAGCCAAAAATAAATAAAGATGGTTAAATAGGGGCACATTCCCAGGTATCAGGGTTTAGGACTTGGACATCTCTTTTGGGGGACATCAACCCACTGCAATGTCATACCAGTTTTGGTTTGAAAGAGCTCCAAGGTGAATATGTGTTAACTAGAATCCTGAAGCCAGGAGATTCCTTTGGAGGAAGGATACTCACTGTCTTAACATCCACTTAGCATCCTTTACGTCCAAGGACTGAGCTGTACGCTTACCACAGGTGTTATTTCTTTTAGTCCTTTGTTGTTGTTCAGTCACTAACTCATGTCCAACTCTTTGCAACCCCATGTATGGCAGCACGCCAGGCCTCCCTTTCCCTTCACTATCTCTTGAAGTTTGCTCAAACTCATGTTGATTGAGTCAGTGATGCCATCCAACCATCTCATCCTGTCTCATCCCTTTGTCCTTCTATCCTCAGTCTTTCCCAGCATCAGGGTCTTTTCCAGTGAGTCAGCTCTTTCCATCAGGTAACCAAAGTATTGGAGCTTCAGCTTCAGCTTCAGCATCATTCCTTGAATGATGAATATTTGGGGTTGATGTCCTTTAGGATTGACTTATTTGATCTCCTTGCAGTCCAAGGGACTCTCAACAGTCTTTTCTAGCACCACAGTTCGCAAGCATCAGTTGTAGCCCTTAAATCAGTGGTTTGAGGTAAGGTGGACATGCTCAGTCGCTTCAGTCGTGTCCGACTTTTTGCAACCCCATGGACTGTAGCCCGCCATGGCTCCTCTGTCCATGGGATTCTTCAGGCAGGAATATTGGTGTGGGTTGCCATTTCCTTCTCCAGGGGATCTTCCCAACCCAGAGATCAAACCCACATCTCCTGCATTGCAGGTGGATTCTTTACCACTGAGCCACCAGGGAAGCCCTTGGGGTAAGGCATGGGGTCTCATTTAGGGGATGAGAAAGTGAAGTGTGCACGTCCTGTGGCTTTAAGAGGTTGCATGACTATTGGGTTGTGGGCTCAGCTGGCCCAGAGCTGTCCGCGGTCCCAAGCGATGGTGTTCCCCAGTGGAGCCATCATTTCATCCCCATCCTTACAGCTGAGGAAGCTAGGGCCAGAGGAGCCCACATCTTACCGTGAAGCAGAGGCCAGAGAGGGTGACACTATCTTTTGAGTCTGAACCTCCAGTGGGCCTTCATCCACAATCATAAATGCGTGGGTTCTCCCAGGCCCTCCGAGAACTGTGACCCTCTCCCAGGGGCAGGCAAGTCCTGTGACATTTTGTGGGCACCTCTAGGGGTTGCAGACTCCCTGAGGCTTCTCCAGAGACCCCAGATGAGAACCCCATCATTCTCCACAGGTGTCCGTACACACCGAGATTTCACAGCCAGTGGGAAGTGGACAGAGGACCTGTGGACTCCTACAGGTCTGAGTCCGAGGCAAAGGGCAGGAGTGGGTAGTGGGCCTCCCCCGCCCCTCCATCCCTCCTCTCCTCTCAGGATGCTCCTCTCCAGGGGCCTACAGCCCGAGGCTTCTCCCAGAGGACTCCAGGGTCCACGCTTGCAGCCAGCATCTGACGCCCTGACCTTCTTCCCATCCTGCTCACCGCAGCTACCCTCTGTCAGCTACCGTCACTCCCGTGCCTGGTGAGTGTTTGGCCTTTTGAGCTGGGAGTGACCTGGCCTTCTTCTTCTTCTTCCTTTTTTTAAAAATTTTGGCTGCACTGAGACTTCCCTGCCATGTGCAGCTTCTTCATTGCAGTGTGGACCCAGTAGTTGGGGCGTGCAAGCTTAGTTGCCCCTTAGCATGTAGGATCTTAGTTCCCCAACCAGGGATTGAACCCTGCATTGGAAGTGCAGTTTCTTAACCACCGGACCACCAGGGAAGTCCCTGCCCAGGATTCTTCCCTGTGGTCCCCTTGTGAGATAAGCGTGACCCCTCCATTTTACAGAAGGGGGGTGGCCTGAGGCTCAGGGGGGTAGGGGAGATGGGAAATGCTGAAACAGGGACTAAACTACTTTGTGGTCTGACTGGGGCCGCCTGGACAGGCTCCCAGAGGAGAGCCAGGGGCCTGCAGTGGGGGCGCCTGATGTGGGTGGTCATGAGCACCACACTGGGAAGACCTGTCCCCCTATCCCAGCGGGTCTCTGCATCAGGGCTGAGGACGGCGAATGGGGATGGGGGTGTTTCCATGGGGGCTGGGCAGCACCTGCGCTGTGGGGAGTCCTGGAGGGGTTTTCAATGGGAGGGTTTCAGGGACTAAGGGAGTTTGGGGGGCCTGTAGGTGAGTGCCAGATGAGATCCTATCTGGCTGGCCACTCACAAATTGTGCAGGCTTTCTCGGAGACTGGTTGTAGGAGCAAAGCCAGGGGGCATGAGCTGGGGCCCCATTGCCCACCTGGGGACGTGCAGTCAACGCATGTGTGTTTCAGGGCCCTACCCCCAACCACTGGGTTGTCACTGGTGAGTTTGGAGACCCGGCTGCTCATGGGTTGCTCTGAGATGCACTTTGGTGAGGACAGTGAGGGTGGTCTGTGGCTTTGCAAGTGTGGCGCCCCCTCCCCCCGCCTCCGGCCCCCTGGTGCCCCTGGGCCTCTGCGTGCACCCGTGCTTGTGCACTGGCTTCAGTGGCATCATCTCTCCTTGGACTGGAAGCTCCAGGAGGGCAGAGGCCCATCTGTCGAGTTCCTAATTGTGACCCCTGGTCCGGCCACAGCGCCTGCAGCAGGGGGACCTCAGGAGACCATGGTTGGATGGTGAATGAATGACCCTTAGCAGGGAGCTGGAGATGTGAGAGGGCAGCCTTTCGTGGAGAGGGGGAGAAGGCCGGGAGGCAGGGCTTGGTCTGCAGCAGAGGGAGGCAGAGGGTAACAGCATCTGAGCTCAGCTTCCGGGCTGCAGGCAGGATGCTGGATTTTGTCCAGAGGCCAGGGAAGGGCTCTGAACGATTTAAGCAGGGCAGCATGCGATCTGGTGTTTGTGCTTTTGTAATTAAATGTTTTGTTTCCAGATAATTGTAGATTCACACGCACTTGTGAGAATGATACAAGGGTATCCCCTAAACCCTCCACCACATGCCCCCAGTGGTAACATTTTGCAAAACTCTAGTACGGTGTTACAGTCCGAATGGCAGCGTGGGTACTGTCCCAGACAGAAAGCCTGTCACCACCCGGACCCTCCGTCCTGCTTTAGGGCCACATCTGTTCCCCCCCCCCGCTGCACGGGTCTCTGAGCTCAACCTCTGCGACCACGGATCTGCTCTCCATTTCTGTCATTTCTCATTTCAAGAATGTTCTACAAATGTAGCCTTTGGGAGCTGGCTTTGTTGCGCGCTGTGGTTCCCTGGAGACCATCCAGGCCATTGTTCGCACCAACAGTTGGTTCCTTTCACTGCCCACTGTGCTCCTCCGTGAATGGAGAGGCGCCCTTTCCCGGTTGAGGGGCGTCTGGGGTGTTCCCGCGGGGGCTTCTGTGAATACCACCGCTGCACTCTTCCACACAGAGGCTCTGTGCGAACCTAAGCCTTCATTTCTCTGGGATAAATGCCCAGATGTGCGCTTGCTGGGCCGTGCGGCAGTTGTATGGCTGTGTTTGGATGATCACTCTGGCTGCTGGGTAGGGAAGGAAAGTGGGGGGCGGTGCTAGAGGAAGCTGGGGGCCCCCGGGAGGGGTGCAGGTGTCCAGGAGGGAGGGGATGATGGCCTGGGTCTGGGTGGGGACAGTGCGCAGGGGAGAACCCGAGGCCTGAGAATTTGGAGGTGGGCAGAGCAGGGGGTGGAGTGCAGGCAGACAGTGCCCAGGAACTGGGGGCTGAGGGGACCCCGGGGAGGGGTGGATGTGGAGTTAGGTGAGGACAGGGTGTGGTGGCGGTTGTGAGTCTGGGTCTCAGGGGACATCGTCCTGAGGGAGGTGATGCTGAAAGCCAGGGGAGGCGTGTTCCTGGAGGGGCCCCAGTACTCAGATTTGGAGGAGGGTGGGGAGGGTGGGAAGACAGACCGAGGGAGCAGGAGGACAGCAGGAGCAGAGGCGGGCCAGGGACTCAGCCCTCGCTTGTCCTGTCCACCTGGCCACCATGTTCCCTCATCAGGTCCTCTGATCACCCCCACGTAGTGTGCCCATTTACAGACCAGGAAAGCAGGGACCTGCCCCAGTCACGAGGGAGAGCTGCATTCCGGAAGCCACCGAACCACAGAGCACAGGGCTGAGTTCAGACCACACGCAGGCCATCGGTTACAAGCCTGCGAGGGCCTTCCTGAAGGTACATGAGCCCAGGTGAAGATTTCCGAGCTGGCACCCAGTACCCACGGATGCTCCATGAATAAGCTGCTATTGCTGTTGTTGTAGACCCTTCACAAACCCCAGGGGTGGATGGTAGCCCCTATTCTGTGCTTCACATCCTCCCCACTTATCCTATTATATCCCATAGGTGGTCCCAGTCACGCCTGTGCCCTGAGAGAAGACAAATCGTGTTGTGTTTATTGAGATATAACTTACATAAAATCCACTTTTTTAAAGTGCATAATTCAGTGCTCTTTAGAATGTTCACAAGGTTGTGCAGCTGTCACCATCACCTAGTTTTAGAACATTTTTATCACCCACAAAAGAAACCCTGTTCTACATTAAGCAGTGACTCCCCATTGCCCCCCGTCCCCCAGCCCTTGACAAGCCCTATTCTGCTGTCTGTGGACCTGCCTGTTCCGGATATTTCATGTGGATGGAATCCTACACTCTGCATGTGGTCTTCTGGGTTTGGCTTATTTCACTCAGCACCCAGGTCCATCCACATCCCATGTATCAGAAGTTCATTCCTTTTTTTTTGTTTAAATTTTTTTAAAAATTTGTTTTTGGCCGTGCTGGATCTTCACTGCTACACGGGCTTTTCTCTCATTGTGGAGAGCAGGGGCTACTCTCTGGCTGTGCTCCATGGTTTCTCATTGGGACGGCTTCTCTTGCAGAGCCTGGGCTCTAGGCATGCGGGCTTCAGTAGTTGCAGCCCAGGGGCTAAAGTAGTTGCAGCTCCTGGGCTCTAAAGCACGGGCTCAGTGCACAGCATGTGGGATCAGAGATTAAACTCATGTCTCCTCCATTGGCAAGTGGATTCTTTACTGCCGCGCCACCAGGGAAGCCCCTTCTTTCCTTTTTAAGACTGAGTAACAGTGAACTATATGGATAGAGCTCTGTTGTTTATCCATCCATCCGTCGATGGGCATTTGTGTTGGTTCCACTCTTGGACTGTTGTGAATAGTGCTGATGTGAACATTTGTGGACACAGTTTCGTGTGGAAATGTTTTCCATTCTCTTGGGTAAATACCCAAGAGTGGGACTGTGAGATCTGATGGTAACCGTGTTTCACCTTTTGAGGAGCTGCGGGACTCTTCCAGAGCAGCTGCATAGTTTTGCATTCCCGTCAGCAGGGGTCTGAGGGTTCCAATCCAATATGGCCATCCTGGTGGGTGTGAAGTGGTATCTCACTGTGGTTTTGATTTGTGTTTCCCTAATAACCAGTGATGTTGAGCATCTCTTCACGTGCTTCTTGGCCATTTGTGAGACTTCGGAGAAATGTCTGTCCAGATCCTTGCCCACTTTAAAGTGGGGTTATTTGTCTTTTTATTGTTCAGTTCTAAAGCTTTTTTTTCATGTATTGTAGATACCACAGTGACTTAAACTGAAGCACCTGACTCTTGGCCACCCCCAGGGTGCCCACTGGCCTGCTGCCGCCCCCTTGGATGACAGATTCCTTCATACATTGTGGGTGCCCTTCTCTTGGTCAGAATACCTAGCACAGTACCAGGCACACAGTAGGGGCTCAGCAAACATTGGGACTCAGCACACCAGCTAAGGGGCCAGGCGGTCCTGTCTATTTCTCAGTGAAGTGGCTGTGATGGGTTGCATTTAGGCTTCGTGTTACCAGCCAAGAGAGAACAGCAGGGGTGTCTGTGGGGAAGTGGGGACCCACGCAGGTATTTACTGAGCACTGAATGTGCCAGGCAGTGAGCTAGACCTGGGGGAGAGAGGGGTCCAAGAGCCCTGGGGCGGGGTGTGTGTTTGCACAGGCTGGGGACCTGTGTCAGCGAATCCTGGATGGGACCGGCAGATGTCTGGGCATCTGGGAACACCTTCTAGGGCAGCACTTTTCCACAGAGACCTGAGAGTGGCAGGAGAGAGGCAGGTGTCAGAGCTGCACAAGGAGGAGATGTTTAATCACCCCCAGAGGCAGGGAGAACAAGGCTGAGGGGTGGGGGACCAATGTGGCTTCTGGTCGGGCACAAGGGGCCATGCCTGGGGGCCAGACCCCTGCCCAGTGCGTGGGGACCATGGCCTGACCCTTCTGTCTGCACAAAACCAACCCAATGGTCAGGAGAAATGAGCCAGCAGGTAACCCGCTGGGGCCCAAGGTCCCAGTCCGCAGCCGGGCCAGATTCTCCCAGCATTCCGCACTGCCCAGACAGACTGGGGACCCACGCACCCTGCGTGGGGGGCTGAGCGGCTGTGTCCATGGGGCCGGGCCCAAATGTGGAGGAAGTTAATTTATGAGTCCCCGAGAGAATGCGGCAGAAATACAGCAGAAGTCAGGGTTTTCCCGGGCCTGGAGGCTGCCGTGTTGTTGGAGAGACAGGAGAGAGGAAGGGAGGAGAGCAGGGGAGAGAGACGGAAGGAAGGAGAAACAGGGAGGGCAGAGAGGGAGGGCAGAGTGGCAGGGCTGGCGGGGGAAGAGCCAAGGAGTTGGGGGCGGGCTGTGGGGGCAGCGAGGGAGAATGAGCCCTTCCGCCCCGCCAAGGGCACACGTGGTATTTCTCAGCACCCCCCTTGTTCAGAAGCCCAGAGCCCAGCCCCTCCCACGCACCTTTCCATAAAGCCCCAGCAGCTGTCCCCTGAGGCCGGCTGTCCTGTAGCCCAGAGCAGCCTGAGCAGGGCCGGGGGCGACTGGGGGTGGTCTGTCCCACTGCCGGCGGCCAGGCTGCTCCCGTGCCCCGGTCAGGCACCCCTGCCTCGGTGTCCAGCCCTGCACCCCCTTCTCCAGTCAGTGAGGGGCCCCATCCCCCAAGCAGCCCACCGCCTGATCCCACTTGAGCTGCTGTCAGTTTGATCCAAAGTCCTGGGATGACAACGCAGGGCAGCCTCACCTCCTGTGGAGCAGAACCCCCTGACGTGGGGACACCCCCTCCTTCTGCCCGGAGCCGCCCCCTGGACCCCTGCCCAGCAAGCTGCCTGAGGGTCATCAGGGCTGATTCTGAGCCTGGTCCAGCCAGGCTGCAGGGGGCAGTGCTGGGGGCTCCTGAGTCCTCTCTGCGCCCTTGCCTCTCTGGAAGGTCCCCAGGCCCCCTGGGCGTTGAGTCGCCTGGGGCGGTGGTGGTGGAGGGGTCTGCTGGCCAGTGGACACCGAGCGGACCTCTTCTGCTCCTCCCTCTGCCCTTGGGGCCCACGGGGCGGGTTCAGGGTGGTGGTGCCACGTGTCCCGGGCCCAGGCCCCTCCTTGGCTGGCCGCTCCAGCATCCAGCAAGGGGCTCATCTTTAGCCCTCTGGCCGGCAGGCCTGGGTGTAACGCTCTTCCAGGGTGTTTGCAGCCACCCTCACTGGATGTGCCGTTTCCGGGGGTGAGAGAGTCCCGGGTTTGGCAACCGCCACCACGGTTTGATGCCGGTGAAATAAGGATACAACTTCTTCCCCCATAATCCCCAACTCCTCCCTCCCCCTGGGAGCCCACCGATCCTGGGGTGGGGGTCCCTGCCCCAGCCCCCCCACCTAGGGAGCAGATGTATCACCTGAAATCAGAGCCCACCTCCGTGTCCTGAGGGGAGTCCCTGGAGCATTCTCCACCCCACCTGCTGCCAGGGCCTCTGGGTTTGGGGGTGTTCTGTGGGGGTTCAGGGCACAGCTTGGAAATACTCCTCAGCTGTGGGGTCCCCTGGGCTGCAGAGCAGGCTTTCTGGGAGTCTTCGTCTGTGGGGGCCCCCATGGAACCCAGTAGTCAGCAGGTTTTTTCTGGCCTTGACAGGAAGTGGTCATATCCCTTCTGGGGTGGTCAGGGGAGCTGTGATGCCTGTCGGTGGGGGGTCACGTGCAGAGACCCTCAGGCCCCTCCCCAAGGCAGAGGAAGGTCGGGGCCCGCTCCTCCCCGGGGCCCACCCTGCCCCGACTGCAGGGGCTCTGCGGACTGAGGCTCTGTTTTTTATTGTTTGAGCTACAGTTCATACAACACAGTTCCCCCATTTAAGGCGTGCAATCGCGTGACCTCTAGTATATTCGGAGTTGTGAGCATTTTCATCACCTCAGAAAGAAGCCCTATGCACAGCTGTCATCAGCCCCTGCTCACCCCCTAGCCCCTGGCAACCAGGAATCTGCTCTCTGTCTCTGCGGATCTGTCCACCATGGACACTTCATGGAGCTGGAACCCTGTGCTGTCTGGCTTCTTTCTCTCACAGTAACATTTTCGAGGTCCATCCGTGTCATAGCTTGACTACAGGCCATGTCGGTGTTAAGACTGGGTAATGTTCCAGCATGTGGACGGACCACATTCAGTTCATCCAGTCGTCCAGTGATGGACCTCTGCGTTGTTTCCCGCTTTGGGCTGTTGTAAACAGTACTGCTGTGTGAACATTCTTGCACAGGTTTATGTGTCGATGTGTGTTTTATTCATTTCATTCTTGGGTATCAAGCCAGGAATGAAATTGCTGGGTCAGGCTGGACCTCTCCACTTAAGAGAAACTGCCAGACTGTTTTCCAGAGCGTCTGAACCCTTTTACATTTCAGCTTCTTTTTAAAAGTTTCCTGGAAGCTGAGACATCTTTACGAGGCCCCCCACCCCTCACCCAAACCTGGAAATCTGTTCCTGGACGTGGTGAAGTCTGTGTTTGGAGAAAATCATTTCTTGAGCACATGGTCTGTGCTGAGCATGGGGACCGCTCAGTGTCACCCCCTGCAGGCGACCGCACCCATGTTCCTGCCCCCCACCCCCGCTGCCCTGCTCTAGCTTTCTTCGGGTGCGGTTCACCTAGTGTCTCTAAATCTGTCCCCCTAACTCTCAGATCCTTGAGGTTCTTTGTTCACTATACCCTCAGGCCCTGGCACTCAGAAGGTGTCTGGTGGTTATGGGTTGGGATAACTGGTCGTTTAGAGAAGGGGCTGTCCCAAAGCCACAGGAAGCCGGGGAGGGGACAGGGAGGGACCCTGGCGAGGCTCTCCCACTGAGCGTGACCAGCGAGCCTGTTCTCCATGTTTGAGGGCTTTGGAAAAGGAGACTGCAGGACCAACTGGCATCCAGCCCACTCTCATACTTCTCAGAGAGGGTGCACTGGGCCAGGGGTGGGGGCATTCACAAGGAAATGACAGAGATCCGGAGCTGTAACAGGGCCCTGGGGGGGGTGGGGCTCCGTGGGGAGAAAACCCCCAGGCGCTCTGCAGTCTTTCCAGACTAGTGTCTGGCCAGGGTCCTTACTGCAGTCCGGCGCGCTGGGAGCTACGATTATTCCCATTTTATAGACGCGGAAGCTGTGGGGGATGCGCCCGGCTTCACGGCTTAGTTGCATCCTGCCCCTGCCTCCCACGCCCTCTCCCTGTCCCCCTGGAGCAGGAACCCCACCCAGGCAGCAGCCCTCCCCCTCCCTGGGGTCCTCTGGGCCTGCACACTAGGGCCCAGGCTGGTGGGGGTGTGGAGCCCCTGCTTTTGGTGGTGGGCTTGGGTGTTTTCCTATGACAATGGCTCCGGGCTCAAGTCACATCTCGAAGGGATCTGACCTGCCTGAGCCCCAATCCGCCGTCCTGCCCCTGGTGCTCAGCCTGTAGCCTGGGCCCAGGCCCTGGTTCTGGGGTGAATGGTGTGTGTGTGCAGCCCTTGTCCCTGAGAAGAGCCGGCAGGGCTCCCCGGAGATTGTGAAACAGGCTGCAGCCTGGGGCGGGGTGGGGGGTGGGGGGGGAAAGCTGGGAGCTTGACCTCTGGCAGCTCTTCAGCAAAATCTTGGTCCTCAAAAAATGTAACGTATCAAAGAAAATGGTTATTGGTCCTGAAATAAGAATCACACAGAAGCTTTTTTTTTTTTTTAATGGTTATTTATTTATTTGGCAGCTCTTAGTCTCAGTCATAGCACTCAGGATCTTCGATCTTCATTGCAGCATGTGCAGTCTAGTTCCCTGACCAGGGATCGAACCCAGGCCCCCTGCATTGGGTGTGTGGAGTTTTAGCCACTGGACCACCAGGGAAGTGCCCCTCGAGTTTTTAAAACCCACCTCTGCTCAGGCCTTGCCTCTGACTGCTGAATCAGACTCTCTGGGTGAATGGGGCCTCAGTCATTAGTTTAAGGTCCTGCAGGGGTTCTAACAGGACAACCTGGGTTCTTGACCTCAAGTGCTGAGAAACACAGAGGGTGTTATAGCCCTGGTGGTCTGCCCACCCCCCAGAGTTTCTGCTTTAAGGGGCCCAGGGGAGCCCGAGAATCTGCATTTCATTGAGGTCCTGGGTTGCGGATGCTGTCGGAGACCCCAGCCCAGAGCAGCCACAGCCACCACTGTCCTTCGCAGCCCCCAGGTCCTCTGCCTGGTCACGTGCTGGACAATCGTGGCCTCTGATATGATGTACTTAATGCAGAACCTGCCACACACCATCGTGAGGCACTTTGCAAGTACAAATCCACTTTCTCCCCTTGAGTGTCCCATGGGGTGGAAACGGGGACACAGAGGCACAGCTGTGTCAGGCGTCACAGGGCAGCTCTGGAGGCGTCAATTGTTGGTCTGGCTCCAACTCCTGGCTCCTCCCCCCTTTCTTTAGCCCGAGAGGAAATAATTTTACCCCCATTTGCAGATGGGGAAGTAGAGGCTCAGGTCAGGTCATCCTTCCAGGATCTGTGCTCAGACCTGCCTGGCTTCTGGACACTGAAGGGCCCTCCCCGGGGAGGGGGCTCCCTTGCTTTCTCCTCCCACTCCTGCCCAATGCCCCCCACTGCCACACCTCATAATTGCTTCCATGAACCTTCTAAGAGGCCAGCCCTGCCAACCTCAGCAGTTGAATCACGGTATCCCCTAGGTGACCAGAGAGGAAGGCATGGGCCCACAAGGAGACTTCCTGGGTGGCAGGTTGGGAACCCTGTCTTCTATTCCTGTCTGCCCTGTTCAGGCCCAGGGGGAGGGACAGGAGAGGTGGGCAGGGGTGCTCACCGAGGCCCGAGAGGATGTGGGGCTGAAACTTGGAAGCTGCGGGAGGGACACCCAGATCTCCCCAGCCTGTGCCTCAAAACCATTGACCCCAGAGAGGAGGCTGCACTTGACATGACTGGGTCAGAAGCAGCAGCCGCCGCCTCTGAGCAAAGCCCGGGGTCCTCCCACCACCCAGGGCCAGCCCCTCAGTGCTGGGCGCAGAGCTACTTCCTAAAGGGACCTCCTGTGGGGTGAGTCGAGCTGCCACCTTGATTGAGGACCGCTGGGCCTGGGGGCCTGGTGTGGTGGGAGCTGGAGGCTGTGTACTTCGATGCAGACCCCTCTCAGAGTTTTCTGGTGGGCAGTAGAAAGGTCGCAGGCCTGGGAACCCGGCACATGTGGCAGGGGTCCTAGCTGAGCTGCTTCCATCAGGACTTTGGGCAAGAGCCTTAACCTCTTCACACCTCAGTTTTTCTGTCTGTAAAATGGGCAGCGTCTCCCTCGTGGCTCCCTGGGGCCTGCTGTGAGCACTCTGTAGGGAAGTTGGGACCTCCACCCTCCCCGGGAGGTCAGGGTGACTGACAGGCAAGCAGAGGGGGGCTCTCCCCAAGGAGTGCAGCCCAGAGGGAACCAAGCTCAGGGAAGGGAGCGCTAACTGGGGTCTACAGACCAGCCGCTCCTCAGACTCGCCCCAGAGGTGTACTTGTCAGCTGACGGTGCCGGGGGGTGGGCCGACCCCTCATTCCTCACAGCCCCTTCCTTCCAGCGCTGGGGACAGCGGAGGAAGGAGGTTCAGATCTTCACCCCTTCCTGCTGTGTGGCCTCGGACAAGTCACCCCACTGCTCTGAGCTCCCTGATGCAACGACAGGTCTTGGCCCTCTGTAGATGGTGAGAGCTCAGCAGATGTCAGCAGACTGTGTCCCTGGACGCCGTGGCCATGGTTCCCAACCCGAGTGCCCCAGAGAGTTTTCTTGGCGCCTCCAACTGAGAAAGCAGCCAGTGCAGGGAAGTTCAGTAGAACCCTGACTTAACAGCGCTTAGCTGTAAAGAATCCCCCTGCAGTGTGGGAGACCTGGGTTCCATCCATGTGGTGGGAAGATCCCTTGGAGAAGGGAAAGGCTACCCGCTCCAGTATTCTGGCCTGGAGAATTCCATGGACTGTATGGTCCATGGGGTCGCAAAGAGTCGGACACGACTGAGCCAACTTTCACTTCACTTAACAGTGTTCGTTCATCTGAGGTTAGACCCATCTCCTGTTTTTCTGATGTGGAAAAGACCTTCCATTTATTCATAATCACCAAAACTTAAGCAACAAAGGTACTCTTGAGTTGGAGTGGAGGACACAGTATGGTTCAGGCCCACAAAAGGCATGGAGGTCTGAAGTGTGTGTTGCAACGTGAAAGAAGCCAATGTGAAAAGGCTTCATAGTGAGTCCACCCTGTGACTTTCTGGAAAGGCAGAACCGTGGAGACACTAAAAACTGAGTGGAGGCCAGGCACTGGGGGAGGGAGGGTGAGCAGGCGGAGTGCAGAGAGTTTTAGGGCAAGGAGGTGACTCTGCATGATTCAGTAACGGCAGATACATGTTGTCACATTTATCCAGAATCGCGATGGGCCACACCAGGGGCAATGAGATACATCAGTACTGGCTCACTGACTGTAATACATGCACCACACTCGTATGTGTCTGTACTTGCACTTGGTTTTCTGTAGACTTTATAGTTCAGTTCAGTTGCTCAGCTGTGTCTGACTTTCTGCGACCCCGTGCACTGCAGCACGCCAGGCTTCCCTGTCTGTGATGGACACGGACACCAACCTCCAGAGCTTGCTCAAACTCATGTCCATCAAGTCGGTGATGCCATCCAACCATCTCATCCTCTGTCATCCCCTCTTGAGGTTCAATCTTTTTTAAGCTTTTTCTATTTTAATCCGTAAGAAATATCTGGTAACAGATAAAACCGTGGCCGTGGTTCCCGACCCGAGTTCTTCTTAAAAAAAAAAAAAAAGCTAAACTAAACCTTCCCAGGATGAGTGGATAAGGAGACAGTAAAAGATGAGTGGTGCGGAAGGAGCAATGCTGGTGTGAAGTGGGTCGTGTGGGCACCACCTCGGATGCTGACTGAGGCTGGCTCTGAGCCTGGTCCTCCCCCAGCCTTTGGGGACCCTGCCCCCCGCCGTGGAGGTGGGCCTACCTGGGTGGCTCCTTGGTCCAAGGCCAACCCCGCCTGAATCCCCTCCCCTCTGGGCAGCACGGGGGCCCATAATTGCTGGTCTCCACGGGCTCTGCTTTTGCTCTCAGCCCCTCCCAGCCTTGGGGTGGCTTCCCAGCTGGTATCCTGTTCTCAGTGTGGGAGTGGCTGTCACCTGCACCCGATGCTCATGGCCTCTGAGGTCACTGACCTTTCCTGCCTCTCTGACATGTCTGATGCCTTCTCAGAGAGTTTTGTCCCCTCCATCCCTCCAAGACGGCCACCGGCCTGCCACCTGGGCTTTCTCTACTTCCTCTACCCACCTGCTAAATACTAGGGCTGGGCATTCTCCAGGTCAGCGTTCTCTGTGAGGAGCAGGGCTTTACCTCGACACCCAGGTTCACCTTCGGGCCCCCACGAGACACAAATCCCGAGGCTGAGTTTCTACAGCTGGGGAAACAGCTGGGAAGACTACTGTTGTGAGAATTTTCTCATGAAAGTCTCATCCCCCTTGAAAAAGTTAATCTTTATCATGACGATGTGCTCATAGTTTAAGATGTCAGTGGGTGCTACAAACAATAGCACTTAGAACAAAATCGGCAGGATCCCGATCCCTACTGCTGCCCAGAACTATGACTTTAAACTCCGGCAGCCGTGTCTTCAGAGACTCACCTCTGAGTTTCTACATCTGTGTGCTGACTGGTTCCTTGGTTCATCATCTCTTTGAGCTGTTAGGTGCTGACTTCCTAAGGGGCTACAGTCCATGGGGTCGCAAAGAGTCAGACACGACTGAGCGACTTAACACGCACGCACTGACATCCTAAGAGGCAGCATGGGACTTTTAAGTGAAGATTCTCAGTCTTGGGACTTGCCTGGTGGTCCAGTGGTTTAAGAATCCACCTGCCAGTGCTGGGGACATAGGTTCTATCCCTGATCCGGGAACTAAGATTTCATGTGCCTAGGGGCTACTAAGCCCACAAGCTACAACTACTGAGCCCGTGTGCTGCAACTACTGAAGCCTGCTTGCCCTAGAGGCCATGCTCTGCAACAAGAGAAGCCCCTGCAATGAGAAGCCACACAACCACAACTAGAGAGAGTCTCTGTGCAGCAACAAAGAGCCAGCATAGCCTATATATATTTATATGTATAATTGAGACAGACTTAAATAAAAGATTCTCAGTCTTTTAGAACCACCTTCCTCTTCCCTTCTTTAACTGTTTCAGCATGGTTACAGTTCTTCTGTTAAATTCGTCAGGAGTTGTCATTATTACAAGACTATTAAGCATAGCTTATTACCAGGGCAAGCAATGCACTAATTCTGTATACACTCAAGTACTTCTCCTGTGCAGCATAAGTTAGTAGCTGCCTCAGTTTTTCAAATGTATGAAGTGAAAGTCACTCAGTTGTGTCCAACTCTTTGCGACCCCATTGACTGTAGCCCACCAGGCTCCTCTGTGTTTGGAATTCTCCAGGCAAGAATAATGGAGTGGGTAGCTATTCCCTTCTCCAGGGGATCTTCGCAACCCAGGGATCAAACCCAGGTCTCCCACATTCCAGGTAGATTCTTTACCACCTAAGCCACCAGAGAAACTCAAGAATATTGGAATGGGTAGCCTATCCCTTTTCCAAGGGATCTTCCTGCCCAGGAATCAAACCGGGGTCTGCTGCGTTGCAGACGGATTCTTTACCAGCTGAGCTACCAGGGAAGACCTGGTTCCCCTGTCAGGGAATTGAACCCCTGTCTCCCACATGACAGGCGGGAATACTTACCACTATGCTGGTCATTTCTTTCCCCACCTTCCAAATGCTCAGTAAAATACTACTCCATACAGCTTTTTGCCTGAATAAATCCACCAAATTCTCTACATATATATAGTATACACACATTTCATATTCACATATTTCATATTTTCTTTCATTGCTTGCTCTAAGTTATATACAATTGACCCTTGGACAGGGTGTCAGGATGTGGGGCTCCGATCTTCCACGAATTTTAAAATCTATGTATAATTGATAGTCAACCTCAGTGTGTGCAGTTCCACAGAATCTGCAGTTCTGCATCTGTGGATTCAACCACTGTAGTTTTTAACCATTGGAAAAAAATCATGTATAATTGGACCCTCAAACCTGTGGTATTTTTGTGTGCATATATAAAATCATTTCCCCTCATGTTTGCTGGATCCCCCTGTGTCCTCCCTCTTCTGTGGTTTGTGTCCTCGTTTTGGTGGAATACATCCTGCAGTAGCTCCCTGAGAAAGGATGGGTGGAAGATAGTTGTTGTGGCTTAATTACTGGATCGATTGGTTGTATATGTAGTTTTAGATTGAAAATCATTTTTGTTCCAAATTTGAGTGGGAGAAATTCCCCATCAAGGTCTCGGTCTCAGTGTTGCTACAGAAAGGTCTCATGCCATGCTCTCAGTCCTTCGTGTGAAGTCTCTCTTTCTTCTCTGGAAGCACTTGGGATCTTCCTTTGCTCGCTGAGGTTCTGAAGTTTCACTGGACTTGGCCTGTATCTCTCTCCTTGGTCATGCAGGGTGTCTTGAGCCCTTTCAGCCTGGACGCTCACATCCTTCAATTCTGGGACACTTTCCCATTTTACATCTTTGGTAATTTTCCTTCCTTGCTTTCTGGAACTCCTAGTATATAGATTTGAAGCCTT
Source organism: Muntiacus reevesi (assembly GCF_963930625.1). NCBI lineage: Eukaryota > Metazoa > Chordata > Mammalia > Artiodactyla > Cervidae > Muntiacus > Muntiacus reevesi. Next base: position 226,541,017 of record NC_089250.1, read on the forward strand.
CTACATGACTCATGGATGGCTCTAAATTTCTTCTCACTATCTTTCACTACTTTGCCTACCTCTTTTTGTTCTAATTTCTGAAAGATTTCCTTGACTTTACCATCCAGCTCACATCAAAATTTTTATTTTGGCCGTTACACTTTTAATTTCCAAGAACTCTTTCCCTGATTTTTTTCCCTTTTTTAAAAAATTGCATTTGATTCTCATTTTGAAGGTTCATCATCTGTCTTATCTCTGTGAGGATTTACTGTTTGATGTCCACACCCTGCATTTCCCATGATTCCCTCCAGCTTTCCCCTAGGTAGGGCTCTTTCCTGCCACCTCACCGTCAGGTGCCATGGGTGAGCATCCTTCCAGGATGGGGCCCTGGCCTGAGCACCACGCCCCTGTCTGCTGTGGGCTCCATGCCCCTCCCAGGAAGAACAGTCCCCATCCCACCCAGGGCTTGCTCTTGGAGGACACAGCATCTGGCTGGGCTGACCTGTCTTGTCCCCAGACTGGTCCCTGAAACTATCACAACATTGACAGTTGAACGCGTTGTGTCTGTGATGAACTTCAGTGGAGGAGGCTGGGGAGGGGTTTCAGAATAAGAAAGTAAAAGTGTGTGAGAGACGCAAGGGCCCTGGGGAGACCTGAATAAGTCAGCATGAGCAAGACTGTGCATACCACCCAGGGGGCCGGCAGGGGTTGAGGCCCGGATCTCCGCTGGCTGAGGGCCGTGGGGCGGAGCCAGCTTTTGAATTTGGGCCCGGTGGTGTCCAGAACCAGAGGGCGGCAGTGTCCACGGTGTGGCCAGAGCGACGGTCACAGTGGCTCCCGAGTGGGTCCCTGAACACAGTGTTGGCCTTCCCGGAAGGCTCGTCAGGAATGCAGGGGCTGTGGCCAGGAGCTCAGGGGATGTTGGACACAGCCCCACAAGCCTGAGACCCGCTGGTGTTCACACCTCTTTGGCTCTTCTCTGCAGGCCCAGGTCGCTCCAGTTGGCACCTCACAGGCCACATTTGGGAGGTTTGTTCCTCACCCAAGGTCCACTGAGATCTGGTTCTGAGTTCTGGGTGACAGGGTCATCCCTCATCTTCATTGTGATGTGCAGAGTCCCTGAGTGGGTCACCTGCCCCCCACCCCCAGGTGCCCCCTGGATGGTTCATCTTCATCTGGGTGTCTCCCCGTGAGGGGCAGACACAGGGCTTGTGGGGGCCCCGGGTTGGGGTACAGAGTGCAGACAGGAAGTTGCCCTGCCCTTGGGTCTGCACCACCCAGACTGACCCCACAGCACCGCGGGGGTCAGGGCGCCCCTGCTGGGGTCACACATGGTCTTCTCTCTGCACTGGGCTGGCTTGTCTTTCCATATGCAAGCTGCTTTGGATATAAAACAAAACGATGGACTTAGTCTTTTTAAATAACCGACCAGATTCAATGAAACAGCCATGGGGAACCAGGGGTTTGATTTCAAGCCGTCATCTCCTGGCCCCAAACAAGAAAAGGAGATGGGAAGAGAAGAAAGGACCTGGCCCAGCGGGGGCCAGCCCAGAGCCCCACTTTGGGAGAAACTGGCTCCTGGCTGAAGGCCTGTCTTCTTTCTCTTGATCTGGACCAGCCCTGAAGCTGGGCCCAGCTACCCCAACAGGTCACAGCAGAGCTGATCATTTCTGTAATATCGAAATCCATTTTTCTTACTGATGTCAGCTGTAAATTCAGAAATGTGTTCTGACTGGGAACAAAAGTGCAAATACAATAAAACTGCAAGCCCTGAGCAAGGAAAGCTCAGCTGCACACATCACACCGTGTGGGGAGGCCACACCCATGGCTCCATGTGTCTAGCAGATGGTTATGTCATCACCCTCATGTCACAGGTGAATTAGGAGATCTGAGAGGTGGAGTGAGGACCCCAGGTGTTGGGTAAGTGGAAAGCCCCGGCTCTGAACTCGGGGCTCCTGACTCCCGGTGCCCACGCCCCAGGCTCCAGCACTGCTGGGCAGGCTGGCCCATTAGGGCCCCAGCAACCACAGGCATTTGTTTCAAAGCCCCAACGCCCTCACTCTGCTCAAATCACCTAGAATATGACCAGCTCATCTGTCTTATGTTTCTCACTGTGCATGCGAAGTTGCTTCAGTCATGTCTGACTCTTGGTGACCCCGTGGACTGTAGCCCGCCAGGCTCTTCTGTCCATGAGATTCTCCAGGCAAGAATACTGGAGTGGGTTGCCATGTCCTCCTCCAGGGGATCTTCCCGACCCAGGGATTGAACCAGTGTCGCTTACGTCTCTTGCATTGGCAGGAGGGTTCTTTACCCCAGCACAACCTGGGAAGCCCATTTCTCACTGTGCTTCCGTTCATTTTTCTGTTACTGGTTATTACTGCCTATCTAATTACAGACCATCTTCGTCACCCCAAAAGGAAACCCTAACCCCGATGGCTGTCATTCTCGCCCCACACCCAGCCGCTGGCGACCACCAACCTGCTATCTCCTTGGACTGTCCTTTGAGGCCGTGTATTTTAAAGCGGAGGCTGGCTGTGCGGGCCCTTTTCTTAGTGTTTGCTCCTGTCTGGGCCCACCCTCTGCACACATCTCTGACCCTCTCCAGCCTCGGCTCACCTGTCCAGGGACCTCTGGAGTCACGGAACTCAAGAACAGTATGCCGAGCAGCTTTTTTCCTGATGTGAAAACAGACTAAGCTCTGCAGGGCTGCGTGGCTTGTGGAAGGCCAGGGCAGCAAGACCCAGGAGCTCAGAGTGGCAGGGAGACTCGAATTCCCACCTGAGACCCTTGCTCCACCTGCACCGACGCTCAGAGCAAGCTACTGTTTGCCTTTGTCTCCACGTATGCAATAGATTCCACGTCCATTTCTGGAAGGTGGAACGATGCCCTCCAGTCTGCGGGGACATTGTGCAGACTCCGAGATCGGCACAGGGAGGCCCGCTTCCTGACTCCCTGCTGTTATCACCCTTTTATCTGAGGGAGGGAGTGTGGGCGCTCATTTTCTCAGGGATGGAGGTGGCCTGCACCTCGCGGGATGCCAGGTGTGGCTTCCAGCCTGGTGCCCTCTGGACGAGGGTGGGCAGGACGTCATCTGTGTGCAGAGCCCTGGCAGGGGGAGGACACAAACCCTGGGGTTGAATCCTGTCTCTCTCTGAGCCTCAGTTTCCTCACCTGCCAGGTAAAGAGCTGTTTATCCCTAAGGTTTTCTTCCTTAACCAAATTTTCTTTCATTTTGCAAACTTTTTGTTTTATATTGGAGTAGAGTTGATTTACAATGTTGTGATAGTCTCAAGTGCACAGCAAAGGGATTCAGTTACACGTATCCCTAAGGTTTTGATGATGATGATGAACAACAATTGCTGTTTGTCAAGCGTTAACAAACTTTTCTGCACTTTATGCGGATTGCCGCATTTAATCCACACAACCACCTTCCCTGTTTTACAGGTGAGGAAACTGAGGCATGGGGACTTAAAGCAGATATTCCCAAGGTCACAGATGCAGAAAGAGTGGAGCTGGGACTCGATCCCCTGTCTGCCCCCCTTCTAACTCCTCCCTCTACCCCCACACCCACAACCTCCACAAGGCTGGGTGTGGAGCCCCCATGTGTCCTCAGCTCTGTGCTCAGCCTGCCTTGAGGGGGTGCAGGGGTGCTGGTGGGGAGGTGGGCTGAGTCTCTTCATGCAAGGGCATCCTCAGCTTTGTGGGGGGACTGCCAGAGAAACCCGGGGTGACATCATGGGAGACCCCAGCTGGGGCGGCTGGATTCAGCAAATAAATGAATTTCAGATCATCAGCCTGATCATTTCTAGCCTAAGTATGTCCCATGTAACATTCTCTGAAAATTACTTGTCCATGTGGAATTCAGATTTAACTGGGGGTCCTGTGTTTTATCTGACCCAACCCACAAGTGGAAGTGGCAGGAAGCTGGGACTGAGAGATCTCTGCAACAGAAGCTGGCTCCCAGCTTGAACTGGCCAGAGGAAGGCCTCTGTCTGGCGGAAGGGTCTGGCCTTAAAGGACCAGCTTCCCACAGCCACCCACCCAGGAAGGGAGGAGCCATCCAGGACCAGAGGCTAGTCCAGCGTCCCTCTCACAACCCAGGGTGCAAGTCCTGGCTCTCAGTCCCAGCCTGGGCAGCTGTGGCCCCAGGCAGGAAAAGCTGTTGATATTGGGGGCGGGGTGGCAGAACGGGAGAAGGTGGGGAGCCCCGCCCTGCTGTGTGCTGAGTGTCATTTAATTTGCATAACTACCTACTGCATGAGAAATGGAGACCCGTCCTGTTAGAGTCACACAGCCAATAAGCAGAGCAAGAATATGAGCCCAGTGCTGTGATGTTTTAGCTTGATTGTGGTAAGATATATAGATAACATAAAACTCGCCACGTGAACCATTTCTAAGTGCACAGTTCAGTGGCATCAATCACTCTTACAGTGTCATACAGCCATCACCTCTGTCTGCTTTCAGGACTTCTGTCCCCCCAGATAGTAACTCTGTACCCATTAAGCAATAATTGCCCGTTCCCTGCCCCCAGCCCCAGCCCCGCCATCTACTTTCAGGCTGTCTGGTTTGACTCCTGGATATCTCCTGTGAGAGGAATCAAATAGCGAGTGTCCTTTGTGACATGGCTATTTCACCGAACGTGGTCTCAGGGTTCATCCACGTTGTAACAAATGGCAGGATGGCCTTCCTCTTGAAGGCTGCATGAACAATGTTTCATTGTTGGATGGACCACATTTTCTCTGGCTTTTGTGAGTAATGCTGCCGGGCTCCTGCAGGTACGAGTGCCTGAGTCTCCACTTTGGATTCTTTTGGAGACATCAGGTCTGCCAGTTCTCATGGCTTCAGGTGTGGTGGTCTTCCCAACTCTTCTTGGATGCCTCCAGCAATGGAGAACTCACTACCTTCCAAGACAGTCTCGTCAGTACCCAGTCTGTAGCCTGGCTCTGCGTCCTCACATCTGTCACTCGTGGGCCCCATGAGGCCAGTGTGGAGCCGCTCACCTAGGTGCCCACACCCTTCCTTATGCCCACGTGCCTGAGGAGCTCTGCACTTCACTCCCGGCTGCATCGGACTCTTACTCCTCTCTCTCCCTCCCCGAGCCCTAAGGGAGCAGAATTCAGCTTTGAGAAACAGGAGGGAAGGGTCTTTAAAAATTACCACTCGTGAGTAACGTGGACACTTATATTACCATATGTAACATAGATAGCCATCGGGGAAATTGCTGTGTGGCTCAGGAAATTCAAACGGGGCTGTGTATCCACCTAGAGGGGTAGGATGGGGAGGGAGACGAGAGAGAGGTTCAAAAGAGAGGGGATATATGTATACCTATGGGTGATTCATGTTGAGTTTTGGCGGAAAACAGCAAAATTCTGTAAAGCAATTATCCTTTAATAAAAATAAATTAATTGAAAAAAGAAAAGAAGGGTATACTTTAGACAGCACCAGAAAAAAATAATAAAATGACCACGCGTGATAGAAACCATCAAACCACCTGGGGCTGACGGTCGGTCTGCCACGATGCTAACCTGGCCGAGTTGCCCCAGGACCGGGCGAACCGTGGCGGCCGCTCACCTCTCCCGCCCGCGAGCCTCACCCTCTCGCTTGTCTCCGCAGGGACCTACCAGGGCCAGTGGGTCGGCGGCATGCGCCAGGGCTACGGCGTGCGGCAGAGCGTCCCCTACGGCATGGCGGCGGTCATCCGCTCGCCCCTGAGGACCTCCATCAACTCCCTGCGCAGCGAGCACAGCAACGGCGCGGCGCTTCACCCCGACGCCTCCCCCGCCGTGGCCGGCAGCCCCGCCGTGTCCCGCGGGGGCTTCGTGCTGGTGGCGCACAGCGACTCCGAGATCCTCAAGAGCAAGAAGAAGGGGCTGTTCCGGCGCTCGCTGCTGAGCGGGCTGAAGCTGCGCAAGTCGGAGTCCAAGAGCAGCCTGGCCAGCCAGCGCAGCAAGCAGAGCTCCTTCCGCAGCGAGGCCGGCATGAGCTCGGTCAGCTCCACGGCCAGCGACATCCACTCCACCATCAGCCTGGGCGAGGGCGAGGCCGAGCTGTCGGCCATCGAGGACGACATCGACGCCACCACCACCGAGACCTACGTGGGCGAGTGGAAGAGCGACAAGCGCTCGGGCTTCGGCATCAGCCAGCGCTCGGACGGGCTCAAGTACGAGGGCGAGTGGGCGGGCAACCGGCGGCACGGCTACGGCTGCATGACCTTCCCCGACGGCACCAAGGAGGAGGGCAAGTACAAGCAGAACATCCTCGTGAGCGGCAAGCGCAAGAACCTCATCCCGCTGCGCGCCAGCAAGATCCGCGAGAAGGTGGACCGGGCCGTGGAGGCGGCCGAGCGGGCGGCCACCATCGCCAAGCAGAAGGCGGAGATCGCGGCCTCCAGGTAGGAGGGTGAGGGCCGGCGTGGGGGGTGGGGGTGCCGCGGGGCGGTCCTGGGTCTCCGGATACGGTCTGGTTGGTAGTGCTGTCTACTTTGAGGCCTACGCGGGTGTTTCTCAAACTATGCCCCGTGCAACCCTGGGGTTCCGCAGAGGTTCTCAGAGGTGAAGCAAGGAGATGGTTGGTCTGAGGAGGCTCCGGGCCTTACAACCTCCCCTCAAATGGAGCAAACCTCCCTTTCTGTCTCTTCCTTGTTTTATATGCTGGTGTTTGATGGAGAACGGTATTGACCATTCTCTTGGTAGGGTACATAGCACAGCTGCTGGCTGAGAGGAAGGTGTATGCCCCCACGGCCACATTCCCAGCCAGGCACAGAGTGCCCGGTGCTGCAGGGATGTGGGAGGTGGGGGGCAGCTGTCCTGGCCACCCCAGCCCGAGGCCCAGGTTGTCCCCGGGCCCTGAAGATGACACCAAGTGAGCAGGGCCGGGTTGTGGGCCCCGGCCCAGGAGTCACTTGCAACTTGTGCTGTCCGCCATCACCTGTTCTCAGCGGGACACAGAACTCACTGTGTGAATTCAGCAGCCTCCAGACCCTAAGCAGGGCCCAGAATTGACTATAGGCAGGCGTTGTGTTGGCTATTGAGGTGTCTTTGTATTGGTGCAGGGGTGGGAACTTCAGAGCTGGTAGAAGGAGCCCCTGGGTCCCCCCATGAAGCTCAGAGGAAAGTGTGTGAGCCTGGGTCTGCCCCGTGCTGCTGCGGGAGGCCGTGGACAGCAGGAACCGCCAGCCACTGGTTGAAGGAAGCCACTCGGTTGAAAACCAGAGCCCCCGGGTGGTCACGCTGCTGGGTTCTCAGGGAACCATTCCTGACTTGAGTGTATCGAGAGCCTCTGGCCATCTGTCTACTTCCTGGGTCAGGGCAGGGCCCTGGGGTCAGCCCCGAGGGTCGTGGGGCCTGGGATAGGAGTCTGGGGCACTTTAGATGCCTCAGGCTGCCCGTATAGGATGTGTCCAGGAGGACAGACGCTGAGTCTTTCTGGATAATTCTGAACTCCTGACCAGGGCAGGCCTGGGATTATTCCAGGGAGACGCCCAGCTCAGTTATGGCTCAGGCCTTCCCAGCCTCATCGCTAATAAAACTTTAGCCCATGTGGTTCTGGTTCTCAGCGACCTTCCATCCATACTGGAAGAACAAAAAAAGGTGGCTGCGGTTTGTTGGCAGGATATCTGCCGCTCACAGCCAAGGTCTTAGAGGGGAACGAAACCCATTCCAAGAAGCCAAGGGGAAAAAGGAGTTACTGCCTGAATGTCGGGGTCCAGCTCTGTTCACCCCTGCCTGTTCCCCCAGAAGTGTTTAGGCACACAATAAATAGGAGCAGCGTTTATCACTGCTCCTCTGGTATTTTACAATCAAATTTGGTTCCCTAGTTATTTTTTCCTTTATAAATATATAACTCTTGCTCCACATAGAAAAACTGGATGATGGAACATGAAAGGCAGGGAGCGACCTGAGGGCGGGTCTCATGCATCACCCAGAGACCCCGCTGGTGTTAGGCATTTTTCTTTTCTTCAAATAATTCATCTATTTTTTACCTTTTGTGTTTCTTCATCTTATTGACCTCAGTGGACACAAGGCACTTTGCAGGGCAGTGGGACAGTGTCGTCAGAAATTTAGGGGCTTGTGAGGCAAAAGCACAAAGATTTCGTGGACAGTATTCCCCAGAATTGGCTATTTTATTTTTGCTAATATTTATCTTTTCGGCTGCGCCGGGTCTTGGTTGTAGTACACGGGATCTTCGATCTTTGTTGTGGCATGCGGGATCCTTAGTTGTGGTGTGCGAGCTCTTATTTGCGGCACGTGGGATCTAATTCCCTGACCAGAGATTGAACCCGGGCCCCTTGCATTGGAAGTGTGGAGTCTTAGCCTCTGGACCACCAGGGAAGTTCTGACTTTATTTGAAAGTCTGACGCTCAGGTGAGCCTCTTGGGACTGGGGGCATGGGATGCAGGGCCGTTTTCTGACACACCCCCAGAACCTGGGGGGTGCTGGTCTCTAAGAAGGAGTACATGGAGGTGGTGGTGTGGGCGGAGCTCACAGCCAGCTCCCCGAGGACCCCCACCTGGACCGCCATGCAGCTGCCTGCCTGGCACAAAGCCCTGAGGGTGGCTCCATGTATCGCGGGCTGGCTCGCTGAACGTCCAGCCTGGCCCACCGCTGCTGAGCAGCCTGGGGAGGGCGCTCACCGTCTCTGGGCCGGGTCCTTGTGGACAGATGGCCTGGAGCAGCATGCAGTGCCCTCAGCGAGTGTGGGGCCTGGCCACCCTCCCAGGTGACCCCTGAACCGGGTCGGCCCCTCCCCTCGCACCCCGGCCTTATGGGGAGGTGGGTATGAATGCATACCCTGATGTGGTCTCAGCCTGGCGGCCTCGTGGTGCCCTGGGCCACCATCAGAGGTGGGAGGGGACAGTGTCCTCGGTCCCCAGACACGTTGAGGGTGAGCCTCCATTCCAGGCTGCAGCAGGAGCTGCACTTGCCTGCGTTTTCTCAATGGGTTTAGATTTTAAAAAAAAGAGAGAGAAGCCAGAGGCTGCCGTCCTGGAGAGCAAAGCCAGTGGACGCCCGGGAGCCCCGAGGCCCGCCCTCCACCGGAGCGTGAAAGCAGCCGCGGCAGCCGCGTGGGGCCGCGGAATGGCTGGCCCCGGGCGGGCTGTGGTCACTGTCACAGCCAGGAGCCGGCCTGGCGTCAGCGAGCCGCGTCCTCGGGCCCAGCAGGCGCAGTCGCTGAGCCGAGCCAGCCAGAAACGGTTCGGGGCGTGTGTCCTCTCTCCCAGTGCGGGGACCTCCCGGGGGGCGGCTGCTGTGAGGAGGGGCACGGGCCTTCCTGGGAAAGGGGGCGGCATGGAATTCAGGGTCCCAGACGGGGTCCTGTTCCCCGTTTCAGGGTGCACCGCACCCACCCTGGCTTCTGGGGCCGGGGCCAGGCCACACGGCTGAGATGCGGAGCTGGGGTTCCTCCTGAGCGCTGGGTCTGCAGGCTGGCCCCCATCATCGCTGCCTATCATGCGGGCTGGCATCACTGGGGACACCCAGGCAGCCCACCCAGAGATACAGAACTCCTCAATGGGGGTGCCACCTGGGCTCCAGAGCCCTGCCCCAGCCCCCTCAGGTTGTGTGTGAAATGCAGATGCCCCTCACCCCCAGAGCTTCTGCCTCAGCAGATCCAGGTGGGGCCTGAGCAGCTGCACTCCTGGGGAGCCCCTGGGATGCTGGTGCTGGCTGGGCCCCCAGCAGGGGAGCAGACATGCCTACAGCCGAGGTGGGAGGTGGAGGAACTTCCTGCTCGGTCAGGTAACGTGGAGCCGGGGCTAAGGGGAAGGTGTGCCAGGCCGGTCAGTCTGCAGAGACAGGCGGGCTCAGAGGCCCCACTGGCCTACCCCGGGGACTTCTCAGCAATGTCTTGTCTGCACAGAAGCTAGTTCTGAATGAATGAATGAAACTAGTTCTGAATGAATGAATGAATGAATGAAGATGCTCAGCCCCGCCCCTTATCATCAGGGGCCTGGCCACCTCCTTCGGTCTGAGACCTGGAGGCAAGGTCATGGCCACCGTGGGTCTGGGCCGGGTTCCCCAGGAGCCACAGCCGCATCGTTCATCTCAGGTGGACTGCGGGTCCCCTCTTGCTCCTGGGTGCCTGCAGACTCTCCAGGCCGAGGTGGACCCACCGTGGTCCAGCAGGGCAGCATCCTCGGCAAAGCCCACAGGACAGAACTGCAAGTTCCCACGGGTTTAGTCTGTCTCCGGCCTGACCTGCTGTAGACGTGGTCAGTCCTGGTCCAGGTATGCAGTGGGGCCTGGTGGGTCAGCTGGCTCCACGGGGTGAGGAGAGGTAAATTCCCCCCAAGGTCCTGGGTTGTGGGGGTTACACCAGAGCCTGAGTCTGGTGAATGTGACAGCTCACTGTCCTCACCCCGACACCCTGCAGGAACCGGAGAGGGAGGGGCTGGGTGGTGGAACAGACGCTTCTGTCCCTGCCGCCTCTTCTTGGCCAGGCTGCCCTCTGGCGCTAAAACTGCAGCCTGGAGCTTGGAGCCAGCTCTGCTTCCTGGGAGTGACCGCTGTTCTCGGGGGTGAGAGGGGAGGAGGTGTGGGCGGGGCGGCCTCGTGGTTCCAGGCTGCGGGGTCCCCGCGGGGCAGGGGTGTGGGGGCAGGAGGTGCGCTGAGGTTGCCAGTGGTCATGGTGGTCGGCAGGGCCGTGGCCGCAGGCCCGCATGCTGCCCATCAGCTGATAACTCCGTCTCGTGATGCTTTGCTGAGTGAGCAGAGTTGTGGGCAGGTGGAGCTAGGAGGGACCTTGACCTGACGTTTAGGTGGAAGGTGACAAGTTCCTGGCAGGGGGGCAGCCATTCCTGCCTCCTGTACCCGTGGGGAGCTGCAACCGCATCCTCGCACCAGGCTGGCCGGCCCTTCTGAAGGACGGTGGTGGTTCCCACCGGTGAGGTGGGAGAGCGGGCTCCAAGGGCAGCCTGGCTGAGAGTCAGGCCCCCGTGCGGAGCCGGTCTCAGAGCCCAGCGGTGGCCCAGGCAGGACTAGAACTCACATCTTGGCGCTGTCTGCTGCCCTGAGCCTGCTCTCAGCCCCTTCAGACCTGGACCCAGACTGGGGGCTCTGTGAATAGAGGGGTGCTGGCTGCCTTCCGTGAAGTGCTCTCGAAATCCAGCCCTGCCCCTGGACAGGAGGGCTTCATGCATGAAACCTCGATGAGGTCTGCTCAGGGACAGGCTTCTACGTCCCCAGTCGTCTTTTTTATGTCGATCCTGGGCTGGTGTCTGTTTGGGCCTGGGGAGACCTGTTTGCTTAAAGCTTTCTGCTGTGGCTTCTCTCTCTCTTTTTTATTGCAGTGCGGACTTTTCTCTAGTTGCTGCGAGCAGGGGCTGCTCTCTAGTTGCAGTGTGCAGGCTTCTCATTGCGGTGGCTTCTCTTGTTGCAGAGCACAGGTCCTAGGGCATACGGGCTTCAGTAGTTGTGGTTCCTGGTCTCTAGATTGCAGGCTTAATAGCTGTGGCTCACAGGCTTAGTTGCTCCACAACATGTGTGATCCTTCTGGACCAAGGATCGAACCCATGTCTCCTGCTTCAACAGGCGGATTCTTTACCACTGAGCCACCAGGGAAGCCTGCTGTGGCTTCTCTGGTCCTGTGAGTTACGGGTCTTCAGCAGGTCATCCCCAGAGCCCTGGGGGCAGGGGGACAGTGAATGAGCCCCATGTAGGTCAAGACAGGGAGGGTGCATTATCTGCAGGGGAGACTGCCTGGGGCTCTCTAACTGGGGCATCTTTCCATCTTAAAGAAAACAATATTTAAGGATCTGAAATCAAGGTGGGGGGTCATGGTTTATTATGGGTTTAGGATACATTCATATCACTCCTTGTTAAAATGTAAGAGTAATGCATCCTTGTAAAAATACTAAAGCAATAAGGGCGATGGCTTCCCAGGTGGCTCTAGTGGTAAAGAATCTGCCTGCCAATGCAAGGGATGATGGTTTGATGCCAGGGTCGGGAAGATCCCCTGGAGAAGGAAATGGCAACCCAGTGTTGCCATTGGGAGTGTTCTTGCTGGGAGAATCCCATGGACAGAGGAGCCTGGTGGGCTCCAGCCCCTGGGGCTGTAAAGAGTTGGACACGGCTGAGTGATGGAGCACTCACACGATAAGGCAGACCAGTATCGAGTAGCCACGTCCCACCATGGGCTGTCCGTCTCCCTTAGAGGGAATCACAGTTTTTTCAGCATGTGTGCAGATAACTGTATCACACCTACAGGATTCCGGGTCACGGTGAAGGGATTGTACTGCTGACTTGTTCTGTGGCTTGTTTTCCTTTTTCCCTCACTTATGCCAAAGACCTCTTTCCATGTCAGGATTTCCCCCTGGTGTCTGCGTCATATTCTATGTTATGGGTGCACCACCATTGTCCAACTCTTAGACGTGTGCTAAGTCGCTTCAGTTGTGTCTGATTCTTTGCAACCCCAGGGACTGTAGCCCACCAGGCTCCTCTGTCCATGGGAATCTCCAGGCAAGAATACTGGAGTGAGTTGCCATGCCCTTCTCCAGGCGATCTTCCCAACCCAGGGATCGATCCCTCATCTCTTATGTCCCCTGAATTGGTAGGCGGTTCTTTACCATTAGTGCCACCTAGGAAGCCTGGTCCAACTTTTACTCTTTAAACAAATGTTTCAGCTGCGTCCCATCCTGCAGTCTTATAAGGCAGCTAAGACTGCCTTGTCTGCCCGGCTCTGCTGCTGGCACAGGTCTTTCCCACCACGACCCCCCAGAGCAAGTGTGCGTGGCTGAGATGTGTGTAAGGTGCTGTCTCATCACCTGGCGATAGGCTCCATCACCTTACCTTGGCTGGGAGGGAGGGCTGCAAAAGGAGGCGGTGGGGCGGCCTTGAGTGACTGCTCTGTCATTGAGGGGTTTCTCCCTTCAGTCAGCCAGTAACAGCGCCCCCGCCCCGCACCCAAGAAGTCCATATCCTAATAATCCCTGGAACCTGCAGATGTGTGACCTTCCTAGGGAAAAGGGACTTGGCGGATGTGATTACATTCGGCCCTACTCAGGATTGCCGGAGTGGGGGCCCAGTGTTGTCACAGGAGTCCTTGTTGCAGGGAGGTGGGAGGGCAGAATAAGTGATGTTGGAAGTGGAGGTCGGGATGATGTGGCCACAAGCGAGGGGGTGCTGGTGCCTCCAGACGCTGGAAGAGGGGAGAAGATGGATCTCCCTGGAGCCTGCATTGGGAACCAGCCCCAGTTCAGCCTGTAAGACAGACCCGTTCTGGACTTCTGACCTCCAGAACCGTAGGATAACTAATGTGTGCTGTTCTGGGTCGCTGCAGCTCCGTGGAAGCCTGTGCACCCCCAGCTCTGGCACCGGGTGGGCTGTGTCACCTGGTGTCCCCTTCTAAAAGGAGCAGGTCCATCCCCTTCCCGCCCCCAGCAGGAGACCTGCTCTGCAGCCGTGGTTCCAGGCCCTGCGGAGATGGACTCTCAGTGAGGAGTACGTGCAGCTTCCTGCCTCCGGGGGAGGGCCGGCCACACGCCAGAAGAGACCTTCTGGTGGGCGACAGCCATCTGTTCCGGCTCTGGCCTCCCAACATTAAAAAAAAAAAAAAGAAGGAGCAGAAGAGGCTGGGGAGTGGGGTGCCAGGTCCTGGAAATGCCTGGGTCAGGGGCCAGCCCGAGGGCCCCCGGGGGTGAGAGGCCATGGAGCCCCCAGACCTGGCTCTACCCCAGAGACTCGGGAGCACTTGGCCTTGGGCCTGCGAGTTGCGTCTGTGAGCCGCTTCCTGGGGCCTGGAGGGTGTCGGCTTGGGGTGCCAGCCTGTGCCCACACCTCTGTCACCTCCGGTCCTCGCGCGTGGGGTCGGGGATTCAGGCTGTCAGATGGGATTAGGATCGCTGCCCGCTTTGCTCTGGGCCACTTGTCAGACAGACGCACTGAGCTCTGACTCACCCGCGGGCAGCTTTCCCACCTGGCATCGGAAGGCGCCTGGGGTGACCTGGGCCTGTGTTGGCCATGTCCGGGAGAGCCCTGACCCGGGGTTCTGGACTGGGGGGCTGCTGAACTCGCCCCTTCACAGAGAAGCTGTGGCCTTTTACATGGCCCTGGAGGACGGGCCTCCCACGTGGCCTTGGTGACCTGTCCCCAGACTTGGTGGCACAGGGATTTTTCATCCTAATCTAAACCCAAGCCCTTCTGTTACTGCCCGAGCCTGTTTCTTTCCCGTCGTTGAGGGAAATAGTAAAATGATCTGCTGTTAATAGGTTTGTGGCCTTGGGCAAGGGCCATAAACTCCCTGGGTCTCCAATTTCAACCCTGTGAAATGGGTTGAAGAGGTGGTGTGCCCAGTGGGGTTGTTGTGAAGACTGACACGTCCCGGGAAAGACAGGACACCAGCTGTCTTCCCTGTGATGTGTTAGAGCAGGTGGGAGGGGTGAGGGGGTGTTGGGGGGCTCCTCTGCCCTTGACCCCTCTACCCCTGGGCAGCCATGGAGTCTCAGTCTCCCCATCGGGTGCCTGCCTCCCTAGATGTGGAAATGACCACATCCACGCTCGTCAGATCCGAGGAGTTTAATTTGAGTTTAAACTGAGGAGTTTCATCAAATCAAAGTTCACTTCAGTGCAGCCTGGAATGGGCAGGCACGTGTGTAGGTTACATGTTTGTTCCTCACCCCCATGCCCTTGGCCGTGTGACTGTGGTCTGCCCCCTGGAGCTCAGCCACGGGCTTTGTCTGGTCCGCGGGACCAGCCTGGAGTGATGGAGGCCCCGTCCCTGGCTGAGGCCCTGGGAGGCTCACTGTGTTTCTGCTCACTCTCCTTGTACTTCTGCTGTTGCTGTGACAACACGCCCTGGGAGCCCCCATCCCTGGGGGTGGGGGAGAGGGACGCTTGGGGACACCTGGATGCATAAGCAAGAATAAAGGAGTATTTTAAATCACCTCCTCTTGGGGATGGGGGATTTGTTTGGCATCGCTGACTGCTATGGCCCTCGTGGGTGGTCCTGGATAAAAGGATCACTGTGCTTGTCTGCACACACTGTGGGTCCGGCCACGCTAGACCATTACCATTAGTCCTCTGGGGGGACATTCCTGATCCTTTGTGTGAGTGTCCTGGGGCTGCCACATCAAAGTGCACAAATGGGGTGGGCTTAAACAATGGGAATGTTTTCTCACAGTCCTGGAGCCAAAAATCCATGTCAGGGTGTGGGCAGCGTCACCCTCTCTCTGGATGCTCTCGGGGGGTGAGGGGGCAGTCCTTCCTGTCTCTTCCAGCTCCTGGGTGTCCAGGCATCCTTGCAGGGTGGCCACATCCCTCCAACCTCTGCCAGTGTCTGTCCTTCCTTCTTATGAGGACATGCCATAAGGGCCGCCAGCATCCAGTGTCACCTTATTACATCTGCAAAGACCCTGTTCCAAAGAAGGCCCCACTCTGAGGTTCCCAGTGGATGTGAACTTGGGGTCTGCATTCTGCACGGCTGCCCCATGGCCACGGCTCCTGTGGATGTAAATGCCTTCTTCCACCACCTCACTTCAATGTCTGTGATCACGGCTCCTGCCTCTGGAGTCAGGCCGGCCTCCAGAGGGCTTGGAACAGAACTTGCTACTCTCCCAGGGAGCTCCTTGCTTTCCTACAAAGTGTCTTTGGGTCTCAGGGTCTTATGTACTCTGGGTCATCGTGTCCCAAGCTCTGAGGGGCCACTTTAGCTTTCCCGGACTTTTTCTAACCTTGAGTGTCTTCCATGAGAAGCTGCCATATCCTCATCTAAGGGGTGTGTGTTGTGGGGGGGTTGGCAGATGGCTTGGGGGGATAGAAGGGGTTTCCTCGGTCACTGCTTGCTGACCATCCTGTTCTCACAATGCCCAGCCTCTGCTCCAGTATGAGCTTCAGGCTTTGTCTGCCGTCAGCACCCACACCTACCCCCGCTGCCACCCCAGACTCTGCCCCAGGCTCCCCTTTGTCTCTCGAAAGATCCACTTGTGGGCTCTGCCAGATGGGAAGGGTCATCTTCTCCCAGCCTGTATGGTACCTGGAGGAGTTGTACCACGTGAGCACTGAAGTTACGGCTTTGGGAATTCCCTGATGGTCCAGTGGTTAAGACCTCATGCTTCCACTGCAAGGAGACCCAGGTTTGATCTCTGGTTGGGGAACTAAGATCCCACATGCCGCATGACACAGGCCAAAAAAGTTATGGATTCAGCCCTACCAGCGACAAGGCAGGAGGGAGAAACAGAAGCTGGGAAGAACAGAACATTTGGTGTGTAAGCACCTCTGAGCTTACTCATTTCCACTGTAGAGACCTATATATTCTGCATAGTAGAGCCACTCAGTGTATATACTTTGGGGGATCTTGAAGAGTCATTTTGACTCCTTGAAGTTTTCTCCAAACCTAAAGTCTATGTGGAACATGACTTGGCTCCATTAATCAGGACTCTGTTGCAAGCAGTAGCATCATCATTCAAATTAGCTCAAGCAGAGAGGCCCTGTGTTGGCTCCCAGTCGCCGGGTTGGCTTCAGGCACAGCTGGATCCAGGGATTCAGATACAGTCAGGGCTCTGTCATTTTCTCCCTTTCTTGCTTCTGCTTTCCTCTGTGTGTTAATTTCACTCTCCAGCAGGTTCTCTGCATGTGGGGGGAAAGGCCACCAGGTCTGTGTTCACGTGCTTCTTAGAGTTCTCAGTCCTGGCGGGAAGGCGAGATGCTTTTCTCCTGGGGCCCATATAGTGATGGTCTGGAAAGGCTCAGCTTGGCTCTGCAGGAGTCACATGCCTGCTAATTGCCCTTGAGGATGGAATTTGCTGATTGGCCGGGTTGGGTCATGTGCCCATCTGAGATGTGAGGGGTGTGGTCAGAGGATGGACATCCTGCCACCCCATCAGGAGTGCCGTGGAGGAGGGAAGGTCCCTGATGAGGGGCACTGGGCAGGCAAACCTCTGTCCAGCTCCAGAAGGGAGCACTCTCAGGTCATGTTCTCCCGTCCATGTGGAAGGTTAGAGGTGCCTCAGCCGCTCTTCTTCCCATGAAGACACATTTACATACCATTAAGTCACTCTTTAAAGAGCATGACTCATTGGTTCAGAATGGTGCAGCTGTCCTTGCTGCTTCCAGAACATTTCCAGCACACCCCAAAAGAAACCTGTACCCCTTAGCAGCCTCCCCCAGCCCCTGGCAGCCACAGATGTAAATTCTTTCTCTTTGCCTATTCCAGACACTTGGTGTAAGTGGAGTCGCACCATACGTGGCGTGGCTTGTCTGGCTTCTTCATTCTGTGCAGTGCTGTCACGTCGTCAGGGTTCGGCCCCGTTGTAGCCTGTGTCTGAGCGTCATCCCTCTCCACCCGAGTGATAGCCCACCACGTGCAGGGGCCTCATGTGGTCGATCCACTCCCCAGTTGATGAACAGTGGGCTGTTTCTACTTCTGTCTGTCATGAATAGTGCCGCTGTGAACGTTCGTGTGCGAATCTTTGGGTGGGTGTCCATTTTCAGTTCTCTTGGTTGGGGACCTGGGAGAGGAATTGCTGGGCCAAGTGGCGATTCTGGGTTTAACATTCAGAGGTGCTGCCCCACAGTTTCCCACGGTCTGCTCCTTTGACTTCCCGGTTAGCACTGGATCCCGCATCTCGGCATCCTCCCGGACTTGTTCCCGTGCGTCTCTGATTCTAGCTGCCCCCGTGGGTGTGGAGTGGATCTCCTTGCATGTTTTTTTAAAACATTTATTTATTTTATTTGACTCTGCCAGACCTTAGTTGTGGCATGCAGGATCTTCAGTTGCAGCATGTGGGATCTAGTTCCCTGACCGGGGCTCGAACCCTGGCCCCTTGCACTTGGGAGCGTGGAGTCTTAGCCACAGGACCACCAGGGAAGTCCCTCCTTGTGGTTTCAACTGACATCTCAAGCATCTTTCCCTGTACTTGTTGGCCATCTGGGCATCTTCCTGGGAGACCTGTCAGCAGCTTGGGTTTTAGTGAATGTTCGTGTCTCTCCCCTGTGGGGTCTGTGTGTTAGTTGGAGGCACCCACCCCGGGAGACAGAGCTGCCCCGTGCTCTAGGGTGGGCCTCCCCGGGGTGGTGCCCGGGAGAGCTCCGGGCTGGGTTTGGCGGGCACCGAGGGAGGGCCCTCTTCCTCGGCAGGGCTGTGCAGCCGCTCTGCACCAACCTGCTTGACTCGGAGCCCTCGACTACAGTGCTGTCCTGGGGGAGCAGCAGGGCCCTGCTGGGGACAGAACCGACTCATCTCTACCTGTTACCAGGGAGACCCGGTCCCTCCAGCCCCGAGGCCCCGGTGAGCTCATCTTCCAGAGGGGTTACTGCAGAGCCCTCCCCGGCTGGGGTCCCTCAGGGAAGAGACTGAAGCTGCCCAGGACCCTGACCCCTGACCCCTCTCTGAACCCCAGGTCCCACTGGGCTGCCAGGACCTTGCAGTGTCAGGGATGCTGGCGGCTGTTAGTCGCTCTCCCATCCCACCTTGGCTTCTCTGGCTTCTCTCTCTCGAGCCCCCGGCCCCACCCTGGGCTTCTGGGCTTGGGGGTGGGGGGCGGCAGTAGAGTCTCAGCTGAGTCTCAGGTCCCAGTGCTGCCACCCAGCGGTGGGGGGCTGGCGAGAGACCACGTACATGGAAGGTGTCATCTCTGCAGTGGACGGACAGGTGCATCTGCAGCCGTAGGGTCAGTAGTCTGCTCTTCTCTGTCCCAGTGCTTCCAGGCCTCAGGAGAAAGTCCAGATCCCCGGCTGGACGGCTGCCGTTGTATTCTGGCCCTCTGTCCCACACATCTGCCCCACCGCCCTCTGGGCAACCTCTTCTTTGCACACACTGTTCCCTGTGCTTGGAATGCCTCAGCCCCACCAGCCAACTCCTATGCACCCCTCAAGATCCAGTTCAGATACACCTTTCTGAACTCATCCCTGACTGAGGCAGGGATCAGCTGCTCCCTTTCTGTGATCCCAAAGCACTTTCTCTTCCCCTCTGTGTTGGCGTCTGTCTGGCGGTGCAGGAGTTTTTGTCTGTTTGTTGGGGTGTGAGTTCCCTGAAGCTGTGACTGTTTCCTTCTCAGCACCCAGTAGGTACAGCAGTGAGAAAGGGAAGGAGGGGGCCTCTCTAACAAAGAGAAACATGTCTGAGTAGTAAGGATTGGGGGCTGTAGGGTCAGGCCAGCCGTGGGGGACTGGGCTGACCTCGCGTGAGCCTTCACTGAGCTTTGGTTTCCCTGTCAGTATGTCAGGCGTGATGATAGCCCCACTCTTGGGGGCAGTTGGGATGGACCGGGAGAACACGTGTAGAATGCTCAGCGTGTCCCTGCCTCCAGGAAGCCCTCAAGAATTGTATTTCCACCTTGGGATCTTCAGGGCAGTGGGAACTCACAACAGACTGCCTAAACACTAACTCAGGAATCAGGATTCTCCTGCCAGACTCTGGTCCTCTGACAGCCCACAGACACTGTTCTTCAGGTTCTGGTCACCAGTCCACCGTCTTCTTGTGGAAAGGTGACCACACACATGTACTGGTCACCTGGCACCTCCCGACAAGGACTCAAAATAAATCCCTGCCCTGGTTTGGCTCCAGGAAAACATTGTCACTGCAGACAAGCTGCTGTTTGTTGCCAAGAACCCGAAGGGCGTGGCTATGTGGGTTCCCGTGGTCCACGGTGGATGAGGGCTGTGTGCCACCATTTCCCTTGGGGGTCAGAGGGTGGTGCTCTGGGGTTAGAAAGGGCTGTGGCTCGTGTCTCCAGCCTTGTCATGGCCTTGGTCTTCCTCCTTCAGGGTCCTGCTCGTGTGTGTTTGGCAGGAGGTAGGGACCTCCATCAACAACAGCCCCGCCCGCCAACCCCCGTGAGCACAGAATCCCGCACACGAGGTGCAGAGCTGGCCTCAGGCCAGTGTCCACCTTGGCAGTGTTGCCTCTCCTTGCTGAGCTGGTTTCTCTGTCTGTAGGACAGGATCATTTTCTGTTTTGGTTTTGATTTTCATTTCCTCTTTCCCTTCAACAATCATGACTATTCCCAGGAGTGGCAGTCAGAATACCTACTACCGATCAGCACAGCATCAGCCGGCATCCCTACCAGTACATGGAGAACCGAGCACCTGTCTCCATCCATGCCCCTGCCCGGCCCGCCTCCTGGGGAGTCGGGGTTAAATGAGGCGGGAGGCAAGTGCACACAGCACAGGCCTGAGCACACGGAATCTCAGCTGCTCCACTGCTGTCACGGCCCCCCACAGGTTACCTTTTGCCTCTTCCCAGCCACCCTCTGCAAGCTGACCTGAGTGGGGCCGCCAAAGGTGGGGCCATGACAGTGGGGCCTGATGGGTGGGTCTTTCCAGGGTTGCCAGGAATCCCCAGAGTTCACTCGGTGCCCCGACTGTGAACTGGCCTCCCTGATCTGGTCAGATGAGCGAGATGCAGCTGGAACCTCTGTGTCCCATCTTCAGTGGCCCTCGGCAGCACAGGAGCCCATGTGCCTGCTTCGCAGCTGAGGAAACACAGCGCCTTCCTCACCCTAACCCGCTCCTGGCATCCTCATCCTCCTCTTTCCCTGGTGCCTTAGACGTGTGACAAAACCTCACAGACACAGGCCTTACACGAGACGTGGTCTCTCCCAGGTCTGGAGTCTGCAGAGTTTGAGGTCAGGGTGCCCGTGGGGTCGGCTCTGGGCTCTCTCCCTGGGGGC
The DNA here is from genome assembly GCF_963930625.1 of Muntiacus reevesi. Classification (NCBI taxonomy): domain Eukaryota; kingdom Metazoa; phylum Chordata; class Mammalia; order Artiodactyla; family Cervidae; genus Muntiacus; species Muntiacus reevesi. The sequence goes on from NC_089250.1 coordinate 226,561,598, forward strand.
AGACAGCACCATCCCTGTGCCCTCACGTGGAGTGTCCATGTGTGTGGAGAACTCTCTTCCCCTTCTTATAAGGACGCCGGCCCTGCTGGATGGGGGCCCCACCTTTATGACCTCATTCATCCTTAAGGACCTCCTATAAGTGCCATCACCATATACAGTCACATTTTGGTGGTAGGGCTTCACATAAAAATTTCAGGGGGTACCAAACTCAGTCCACAGCACCGGGTGTGTTAGGAAGGAGGCAGATTGACAAGACCTAAAATAACATCAGTTTTAAGGTCTAATACAGGCTGTAACGTGGATAAACCCTGGGGACATGGCACTGAGTGACAGGAGCCAGACACAAAAGGACAAGTCCTGTCTGACTCCATTCACGTGAAATACGTGGAAGAGGAGAAAGGAGAGCAGAGGTTCCCAGGGCTGTGCAGGGGAGGGCAGAGAGTCCCTGGTACTGGCACTGGGATTCTGTTCAGGGCACTGGAAATGGGTTTGAAATAGATCATGCTGATGGTCACACGACACTGCGGATGTCACCCCTGCTGCAGAATTGCACTCTCCAGAAGGGTTAACTCCATATAGTTTGCCACAATAAGAAGCTCATAGCAGTGCAAAGACATGTGCTTATGTCTTGCATGGAACATCCACGCTGTCCCCTCCAAGGTGCACATGGCACTGAGCTCACACCCCATTGGCCAGAACAGAGTCACATGGCCACGCAGCTTCAAGGGAGGCTGGGAAATGTAGTCCTTATTCTGGGCAGCCATGGGCTACTATGCAGGAGTGGGGCCAGTGGTTCCTGGATGGGCAGCAGCCGTTCTGGCCACACCTGGTCACAGGGCAGTCTTTCTTGAGGACATGGTGTCCATTCTTCTGTGCAGCCTTCCCTGAGCCCCAGGACTCGGGCCCTGCAGTGTGCCCTGTGTTGCTCGTCTTAGGGCGGTGGGACCTGGCTTCCTCTACCCCACCTGCCCCAGACTCTCACTCTTTGGGTGCAGGGCGCTGCCTGTTTGTTGACTGGCATCTCCAGGGCCAGGTTGAGAATCTGGCACCGAGGAGATGCTCAGCAAATACTTTATGAATGAGCAAGAGTGGGTGAAAGTCCCCTCCTGGGGGGTCACAGCTCTCAACAGTGGGGCCGTGATTTGAGCCCCAGGCGTGACATCTGGGTGGAGAGTTCTGTGTTTGCCTTTTGGGAGAAGCACTGGGACAGGGGTTCCATCTCTGTGTCTCCCTCTGCCCCCGTCTCTCCACCGTGGGTTCGGACACAGACCCCGGGCACAGGGAAGACAGTGAGACAGGGGACTTTCCCTTGACCCCAAATGTGGGCGCTGGTGGCAGGGAGGTGGGGTGCTGCAGGGCTGTGCTCCCCGTTTCCCGCTGTGGGGGAGCTGGACAAGCTGTGGGCGGCTGCTGGCAGAGTCTATGGGAGTCTGAACCCCAGCCTGGTGGGCGGGCGGCTGGGAGCAGGGCTGGCTGCTGGCCTGGAGCACGGCGTCTGCCCCCCCACCGCAGCCCGGCTCCTGCCCTTTCTGACTGAACGTGCCCTTGTTAGCTGTCTCCCCGGCAGGAGACTTGACAGACCCAGTAATTGCATAAAATAGCTGAACAAGGGCGCAATCACAGGCAGGGTGCCACTGTGGCCGTGACCTCGGTCAACACTGGCTCCGAAGGAGGCATCTGGCCAGCCAGGAGGCCCAGCCAAGGCCTGAGATGGCCTGCCCTGCATCTGGGGCCTGGTGCTGGGCTGCACAAGTTGTGTGGCCCTGGGTGAGCACCCCCCCCCCCCCCCCGCCACCACCCACCTTGTCTGATGGGCAGAAGCCGCCTTGGGCTCTGGGTTGAGAAGGATTCTGAGGCCAAGTCTGGGCTCAGTGGAGGGGCCTTGTCAGTGATCCAGACCGTCTGTCGTGGGTTTGGGCAGGGGGTGGAAGGAACACCAGGAGGGGCTATGGGAGCAGACCAGGGCTCCCACGTGTGGACGTGAACCTCTCCAGAGTGAGCTGCTCACCCTCTCTGATCCTTGGTGCCTGCAGCATTTTTTTTTAATGTAAAAGATTTTTGTAAAACATACATAAGCTTAGGTCACTCAGTCATGTCCGACTCTCTGTGACCCCATGAACTGTAGTCCACCTGGCTTCTCTGTCCATGGGATTTCCCAGGCAAGAACAAGGGAGTGGGTTGTCATTTCCTACTCCAGAGGATCTTCCTGACCCAGGGATCAAACCTGCATCTCTTGCATCTCCTGCATTGGGAGACAGATTCTTGACCAGTAGCGCCACCATTATGTATGGGCTTCCCCGGTGGTGACAGTGGTAAAGAATCCACCTGCCAATGCAAGAGATGAAAGAGACGAGAGTTCGATCCCCAGTCCTTCCCTAGCCCCTTCCCAGTCCCCTCTCCAGCCCCAGCCCTCTCCCCAACTCCCAGCCACAGCCCTTCTACTCTCTGTGTGAGCCTGGTGGTTCTTGGAACCTCACGTAAGTGGAGTGGTACAGTGTCTTGCATCCAGCTTATTTTACTGAGCCTAAGGTCACGGTACATCCATGTGGTGATGTGTGTCAGAATCCTCCTTTCTGAGGCTGGATGATACTCCACTGTGTGGATGGGCTACATTTTGTTTATCCACAAGTCTATTGCTGGACACGTGGGTCACGTCCACATTTTGGCTGTTGTGAATAATCCTGGAGTGAATATGGGTGTGCAAATATCCTTTTGAGACCCTGTTTTCAGTTCTTTTGGGTCTGTACCCACAAAGGGCAGGTGCCAACAGGCATTGTCTTCAGTGGGAGGTAAGGGGCTCACTGCGAGTGGTCGAACTAGACCCTTCTTCCCCAGGGAGTGCTCAGGGAACCCCACGCTGGACCCTGGGCCTGCCTGGAACCTCCTGCCTCACCTTGGGGGCTGGTCCAAGAAGCCAGGTCAGGGCTGGCAAGGGCTGTGGTCTCTCCAACCTGCCGGTCAGGGTAGAGACCCCTTCCTCCCTGGGCCTTGAGCTCAGGCCTTGCTGTGAGATTGTGCCCATGATAATGACCGTAGGCTGATCTCTGACCACTGTGGGAATGGTCTCCTGTGAGCCCGTGACTCTAAACCCTCACCACGCCTTCCCCTGTGGCTCCAAGCTGGGGACAGAGGGAATGGGACACAGGGTGCTGTCCACTCAGCATTCTCTGACACTGTCCCCTGCCTGCACCTGCCTGCCCACGTCCGGTTTCCACCATGTCCTGCCTGGCCCAGCTCACGCCGGTGACCACGTCCACACTCCTCCATTTCCTGAGGCTGTTCAGACAAAGCACTCTGTCTCTTGTCCAGAATGTTCCGTCCCCAGTTGGCAGGTGGGTCATCGTGGCTCTGTCCTCGGCTTTGAGGTTAGATCTAACGGTCGGCCCTGACCCCAGGCAGCCCGTGAACCACTACCCCCACACCTGCATGGGTCTCCCGGTCCTAGTCCTGGTGGTGACAGCTGGACTCCTGAGCAAGGCACCTCCATCTCTGGGCCTCGGAGCTAGAGTGGTGAGTCCCCTCCATCAGAGTCAACACGCTTTTCTGTAAAGGATGAAACAGTAAATATTTAACCTTTGGTGGCCCTGAGCTCCCTGTCATAGAATCATCCCTTTATTTCTTTTAAAAAATATTTATCATTTTTATCTTATTTATTTGGCTGCACTGGGTTTCGGCATGTGGAATCTAGTTCCCTGACCAGGGATCGAACCCTGGCCTCCTCCATTGGGAGCTTGGAGTGTTAGGACTGGACCACCATTTGTTGTTGTTATTCGGTTGCTCAGTCCTGTCTGACTCTTTTTCGACCCCATGGACTGCGGCATACCAGGCTTTCCTGTCTTTCACCATCTCCTGGAGTTTGTTCAAATTCATGTCCATTGAGGCAGTGATGCCATCCAACCATCTCATGCCCTATCATCCCCTTCTCCTCCTGCCTTCAATCTTTCCCAGCATCAGGGTCTTTTCTAATGAGTCAGCTCTTCGCATCAGGTGGCCAAAGTATTGGAGATCCAGCTTCAGCGTCAGTCCTTCGAATGAATATTCAGCACTGATTTCCTTTAGGATGGACTGGTTGGATCTCCATGCAGTCCAAGAGACTCTCAAGAGTCTTCTCCAGCACCACAGTTCAAAAGCATCAATTTTTTGGTGTTCAGTCTTCTTTATGGTCCAACTCTCACATTCATACATGACTACCGAAAAAACCATAGCTTTGACTGTGTGGATCTTTGTCGGAAAAGCAACATCTCTGCTTTTTAATACGCTATTTAGGTTTGTCATAGCTTTTCTTCCAAGGAGCAAGCAAGGAAGTCGTTTTTCCTAAAATCATTGAAAACGCAAAACCCACTCTCAGCTCCAGGCATTAGCTGGATTTGGCTGGTGGGCTGTGAGTGGCAGTGCCATGCCCTGCCCTAAGAGGGGCCTCTGACTCTGTCTACAAGTGTCACACTACCCTCCAGCTCCACGGGCACCGGCCCACGGGTGGAGTGTTAGGGCCTGTCCATCCTGCTTTGGGTGTTTCTTTTCTTTGGCTGTGCATCGGCAAGCGGAGCATGCTGGCCCCCCATTTCCTCCAGTGTTTGTTCCTTGTCCTCCCTCTGACTGCTCCAGGTCCTCTGCCTGCAGTGGCACTTCCTCCAGGAAGTCCTCCTGGTCTCCGCCCAGACTCCCCACATGTGTTGCCTGAACGCATGAGAGCTGGGCCTTGGCCGGGGCTGACCTGGCACTTGGGGGCAGCCTTGCTCCAGCACCATGCTGCATTCTCTGATGTGGACACCAGGATTTGGGGTCCCATAGAGCCCTACCCCTCCTACAGGTGTTTGGAGGTCAGGTGCCTACTCACACCCTTTCTGGTCCATCTCAAATCCAAGCCCCACTGGTGGGACTTGGGTGGGGAGTTGGTGAACTGAGCCTTCATCGAGCTTAATTTCATAGAGGAGGTGATGTCTCCCTGTTTGTTGTGTGAGGGCCAGGGAGCTTCATTTCACAAAGAGTGGCCCATCAGACTGGCCCTGCCCAGTATCCAGGGAGAGTTGGAAGAGCCGATGGAGGGGGCAAGGTCTTGTCCTTCCCTCCTTGGCAGTGGTTGGGGCTCAGTCTCTAAAGAGATCTTTCGTGGCCAGTGCTGAGCCCCTTGTGCCCTCAAATTACCGACAAAAGAGTTAAACACCAGTGCCACCACCTCCCCTTCCTCCCCTGGGACCAGGCCTCTGAGCCCCCACCCCCTCAGGCCACCTTACTGGGCGGGGTTCCTCCTGCCTGCTCCTAGCAGTCGCCTGGATCTGCCTCCGGGGAGCTCCAGACTTTTTACAAACATCTCATTAATCCTCTGTGAGGTCCCGTGAGCTTAAGCCCGCGCAACTCTGCCTTCAGAGAACTGACGATTAGTTACAAAATCTCCCCGAGCTTCTCCAGCTGGGCGCGGAGCCTGGAGGTGCTGCTGGCGTCTATCGTCTCGTGTCCCATGGGACGAGGGACGTCTGCAGTCCAGGGTCGGAGTCTACCCTGGGTCCTCCCGGGTGGAGCTGGCTAAAAGCCCCTGGTCCCCCCTGCATACCTGCAGGAAACGTCAGATCTGTGAGTAGATTCCCGATTCAGGACGCTCACCTGCAGGGTGGGTCTCCGAGCCCAGACCAGGTGTCTCGTTCCACCCACACATGACTCGGGAGATGCTGAAAAAAAAAAGAGAGACTGGTTACTGTTAGACAGCAGCTTGTGCCCAGACTGGGGCTTCATCAGAGTGGGAGGAGTGGACACCTGAGCTCGGCGGGCAGGATCTTACCCCCTGCCCTATCTGTCACCCGAGGCAGCTTATGAACCTCCCCTGGGCCACAGCGTCCTCCTCTGTAAAGCAGGGTGATCCTCACACCAGCCACTGGGATGGATGCCGCGTGGAAAGTGCAGGGCGTCGGGTTGCTGGGACGGGTAGGCCGAATGCCTGAGAACCGCCAGCCCAGGTGAGGGGGCGGGAGACAGGCTGGACGGTGCAGAAGGAGGAGTATTAATGATGTTCGTGGCAAGACCAGCAGCTGATCCAGGGCACGACCCCGTGCCCATCCCTGCAGGGGCCTTCATGTGCTCACTCTGGCCGAGGAGCTTACGTTTAGGGGCTCCAGGGCTCAGAGAGGCTGGTGGAGACCCGGAGGACTTCCTGGAGGAAGTGCCACTGTAGGCAGAGGACCTGGAGCAGTCGGAGGGAGGACAAGGAACAAACATCAGAAGAAATGGGGGCTAGCATCACACAGCAAGAATCCAGCTACGTGTGGAGCCCAGCCCCATGTCCAGGAGGCTGTGGGAGTTGTTCCTTTAGCTCTGTCTCCAGCACGGTTCCCTGGTGGCTCAGACGGTTAAGAATCCGCCTGCAATGCAGGAGACCTGGGTTCAATCCCGGGGTGAGGAAGATCCCCTGGAGAAGGGAATGGCTACCCACTCCAGTATTCTTACCTGGAGAATTACATGGACAGTAGAGCTTGGCAGGCTACAGTCCATGGGGTCATGAAGAATCAGACGTGACTGAGCGACTGACTTTTTCACCAGCACAGCTCAGCCCTTCCCAGACTGTGGGGACTTCCTACAGCAACTCAGGGACTGAGTGAGGTCCATCCCACCGCTGGCAGCCAGTTCCTACAAGCCTGAGGCCCTGATCGAGCTCGCTGTCACTCTGCAGGAGCAAAAGTAGTGATGGGGTCATGAGGCGGGGTTCCGAGTGGGCACGGGTGGGTGATTGCTGCACCCACGGGGGCCCAGGTACATGGACCTGACAGAAAGTTGGCGCCACCTCTGAGCCGCTTTTGTCTCCCCTCCTCCTGGAGCTGAGGCCTAGAGGAGGGAGCCCACCCTCCTCCAGGAGGAGGTAACACCTGCAGGATCTCAGTGCAGGGCCAGCCCGCAGGCCTGGGCACACGTGGCCCTCCTGGCCTGGTTTTGTTTATCAACCAGCCAGCAGCGCCCGTGGGTTCTGCTGTGAACGGGCCGGGTGCTGGATCCGTGGGTGGACCCCAGATGACGATCCATCCCTCACCCACGGCGCCATCCCCCGGCTGGCCACGCTGTTCCATCCTCCTTTCCATCCGCTCATTCATCAAGAGAGTGTCTCCTGAGATACCTCTGTACCCCAGACGGACGCTAGAGACGGGCACAGCCGTTCTCAAGGGACCGGGATGGGGCGGGGTCGGGGAGCCGGTGTTCCTGTAGAATCACCCACCTGCACCATCCATCCACCATCTGTCCTGTCCCCGGATGCCTGGTGGAGCCAGTCTGCCCCCTGCCGCTGTCCTTGGTACTTGGGAGGAAGAAGGAAGATGATGCTCACGGAGCATCCACGCTAAGGCAGGACCAGGATCTGGGCCCTGAGTGGGTGGGGGGTGCAGGAAGGACTTCCCCGCAGAAGTGACCTTGGTCAGAGATCCCGGGACCAGTGGGACTGGGTCCTGGCCCTCCTGGAGTCGGGATACAGTGTTGCCATCACAGAGGGTACCGTGGGGGTAAGCAGGGCACTGGGTGAGCTGTAGGTACAGTGATCATCCGGGTCCCCTGACCCAAAGGGCCCTGATTCTCAGCGTCACCATCTTCATATGCCTGATCCTTGGCACCTCTGTTGAGTCAGTGCAATTCAATGGGACAGCGCGTAGGGTCTTGGCCTTTATCCCAGAGGCAAGCTTGCGGCCGCTTGCCCCCTGACCTCTCCTGGCCCCACCTCCCCTTCCAATCCCAGTATGGCCAGTGTGGTTAGTGAGGGGCCCACATCCCACCACTGCTTGCTGCTCTGTGGAACCTGGGATGTTGGGCTGGGCACACAGGCCATGCTGAGCTGAGCTGGGTCACAGAAATTTAGCGGATGATGGCGCAGGCCGCCTCAGGGTTCCTGGAGAGCCATGGAGGCCAGAGTCCTGGGCCCAGTCCAGATGTCGTGGACAGTCTGGTGCCTTTTGAAACTGAATACAACTGAGTTATTTCAAGTTTCAAGCATTAAGTAGGCAAACCAAAGAGGACAGGGACCTGCTTCCTTTTGAACTGTTTTTAAAAAAAAAGAATTCTTTTTAAACTGGCTTTTAAGTGGCTGTGGATTCCTTAGGGCCTTACCCCAGCCCCCTCCCCAGACCCCACCCTGTCTGGGCGCACAGACAACCTCTGGCAGATGCAGCCTGCCCGCTGGAAACGTGATGCTGGCATCAGCCGTCTTCCCCCTCGCTGGGTGGGTATATAGGCTACTCACGGGGCGGCAGCTCGCCTGCTATTCCTGGTGTGCGGGGGCTTGGGGTGCGGGGTGAGGGAGGAGAAGGGGGGTGCTCGCTCTAAACATAGACTACAGCCTGGAGGGAGGTGGCGGGAAGGAGGGAGAGATGATGGTGGAAAATCAACTCTTCCAGAGACTTGTGTTTCTAATGAGCGGGAGAGCCTATGGGTTGCCATGGCAGCTAGGGTGTGCCTCCCCCCCACGTCCACCCCCCACCCCCATGATCAAGGCCGGGGCCAGCCCTTCTCTCTGGGCTTGCCCAGCTCAGACCACAGGTGGGCTTGTCAATGCACCAGCTGTACCCAGCAGGGCCCTACCTGCAGAGGCCTTGGTGTTCTCACCTGTGAAATGGGGAGAGGGGGTGGTGGTGGCAGCCTTGACGTTTCTTTACAAACGGTCCTGAAATGAACAAGAAGCAAACCCACCCTCACTGTTAATAACCAAAGTACAGATTCAAACTACAAGAGTATAGTGCTGTTTCACCTGTCAGGGAAGGAAAAGAAAAAAGGGTCCCACTGAATTGGAGATCTGGGAAATGAGCAGCCACACTTCTGGAAACGTGTTCTGAAGGTGGATTTGTGTGTCAATACCAAATGCACAAGGATGTCACTGGCCCTTGATTTGTGAAAAAAAAAACCAACTGAGAGTAGACAACAGCCTACCCGTCTGTCAGCGGGGCAGGCCCAAGGTGTTTGGTGCAAAAACCACGAAAGAGAACAAGAAAGGCCTGCATTTGCTGGTGTGGAACAATCTCCAAGACACAGTGGAAGGTGAAAACAACACAAGAGGCAAGAGGCAGAACCAAGTTGGGGGCGGGGCTGATGTGTGCGGACTGCCTAGTGTGGGAGCCTGTGTTCTCCATGCCGTACAGGCTTCAGAAACTGTGGAAAACCATGGGGAACTCATTCGCCAAAATGTGTGTGACATGTGACAGGCAAAATCAAGCCTCAGGAAATAGCACGTGGAGTGTGACCCCAGCGGTTTTCAAACGAGCGTGCCTGTAAGTGCGGTTTCCCCCGCTATCCAAAAGCAGAGCACGTATACGAACTCTCTGCTGAGCTGGGATGGTGTGAAGCAAAGAGGTAGGACTTCAGTCCGTGGGGTCACAGAGAGGTGGACACGACTGAGTGCCTGAACAACGAGGACCTCGGGGCACACCCGACTCTCGGATGCACCGGAAAGTCCAGGCAGAGCACAGGGGCTTCCCGGGCAGCTCGGTGGTAGAGAATCTGCCTGCCGGCGCAAGAGACACGGGATCAACCCCTGCTCCAGGGAGATCCCACGTGCCACGGAGCACCTAAGCCCGTGAGCCACAACTCTTGAAGCCCGCGTGCCCTAGAGCCTGTGCTCCAGAGCGGGGGAAGCCGTGGCAGTGAGAAGCCCTCCCACCACAACTCAAGAGTGGCCCCTGCTCGCCACAACTGGAGAAAAGCCCATGCAGCAGACAGAGACCCAGCACAGCCAAAATAAATACATAAATAACATTATATTCTTTAAGAAAACTCCACAGATTCCGACGGAGGTCATAGTGCCGGCGACTGATGCCGAGACTCTGGTTGTGGCTCCCTGGGAAGGGGCTTGGACCCTCTCGCCACACAGCCGGCTCTGAACTCTGTTTTCCATTTTCCTCTCTTCTCATACCCACTCCAGTGTTCTTGCCTGGAGAATCCCAGGGTCAGCGGAGCCTAGTGGGCTGCCGTGTATGGGGTCGCACAGAGTCGGACACGACTGACGTGACTCAGCAGCAGCAGCAGAACGAAAACCCTCTTTCAGTTATGGAAAACAGGGATGAACGTAGGTTTTTCCTAAAAACAAAGTGGCATAAAGTGAACTTCGGAGAAGCAAGGAAACCCTTTATGTAGAAAAAGAGCTGGAAGGGCATTGACCAGAGTTGACAGTAGTTACTGTGGGGCTGGGGGCTTCCGTGGTGACTCAGGCGCTGAAGTATCCGCCTGTAACACAGGAGACTCGAGTTCCATCCCTGGGTTGGGAAGATTCCCTGGAGAAGGGACTGGCTACCCACTCCGGTATTCTTGCCTGGAAAATCTCATGGACAGAGGAGCCTGGCGGGCTACAGCCCATGGGGTCGCAAAGAGTCAGACAGGACAGAGCCACTATCTACTCAGCACTGTGGAGCTGAGTAGATGGGGAGGGTGGAAGGGGAATTTACGCTCATTCTCCACAGTTTTTATTTAAACCTTTTTTTAAAAAAAGAACTCACATTTCTATATATACACACATGTGTGTGTGTGTATTGTTTTTTTAAAAAGAGGGAGCATCCATCCACAATAGCCCAGCACTGAAAGGTTTTAAACCTACATCTTCCGGGTTGGTCCCACTGCCCCACTTTGAGGCAGACACCTGCCTCGGCCTCCCCAGCTTCTCCAGCACATGCCTAGATCCCCTGCCCTGGGCCTTGGCCCTTGCTGCCACTTCATCCCAGGACTGTTTGCCTGGCCAGCTCCTTCCTCTCAGGCTTCGAGGAGGCCCGTGTCCACTCCAGAGTATGGCCAGTGCACACCACGCCGTGGTCGTGTCCAAATCTGCCTCCCCATCAGGAGGAGGGTCCTCTCCCTCAGGGCAGGTCCTCCCCCTGTGCTCAGAGTCCCTGGTGCCCCGACGTGTCCAGCGCATGGCGGTCAGCCCGCCTGGAGCAAGGGGACGAGCAAGCCCTGCTCTCCCAGGGAGTGTCTGGTGGTGACGGAGCCCTGCCGTGGGAGGGCATGTCTGTGTCTGGGTTGAGTTTTAGACCTTCCTTTCTGCCGTTTTCTCTTTCGTTCCAGGAGGGTGGTTTTCTAGAATTTGGTGTATTTTTTTTTTAATTTATTTATTTTTAATTACAGGATAATTGCTTTACAGTATTGTGTTGGTTTCTGCCATCCACGGAGTTTGTTGTATTTTCTAACTCAGAAAGGAACTGTGCAAAATAAAGGAAGTTCAGAAGTGGCCAGGCAATGTGGAGAGCAGGAAGGGGGCTGCAGCGTGGCCCTGCCCCCCGGTCTCCCACCCCTTCAGCTGCACCCAGTTCAAACACAGCCACCCTTCTCCTGTCAGCACCGGCCCTTAATTCCTCCCCATAGAAATATTTCCATCAAAACAACAACAGAACAGCAAACTGGCTGCTGCTGTGAGCCCGGGGACGGGCGTGAGGGCTAATGGGCATGAGATTTCTTAGTGGTGCTGAAAATGTAAAATCCGTTTATGGTGATGCTTACAGTACTCTAAGTACACTGAGTATCATTGGACTGCACCGTTAAATAGGAGAAATTATTATGTCATAATTATGATATGTAAATTACGCCACAGTGCAAACCTCGTCTATGAAATACCCACTAATAAGGAAAACTGGGCTTGTGCCATCTATGCCCTGTCTCAGGAACCTTTACTGAGATCCCACAGGATCCTTGTTACTGTACCTTTTTCAGTTGAGATCCAGGGAGGCATGACGTGCCCCAGATGGCAAGGAGGTGGATGGAGGCTGGATGCCAACACTTGCCCTCATCACACCTTCTTGGGAGCTAATGGGGGTCCTGGAAAACCTGGGTTGCTCTCAGAGGGGCGAGTGGAGGGGGGTCACTTCCTGGGTCACTTTTGGCCTGAGATCAGAGGTACCAGAGGAGTGGAGAATTGATACCCTGTAGTGACTGTAGGACTATACTCACCGGTAGGACGGTGACTGCAGCCACAAAATTAAAAGACGCTCCTTGGAAGAAAAGCTTTAAGAAACCTAGATAGATATTAAAAAGCAGAGACATCACTTTGCTGACAAAGGTCTGTATAGTCAGAGCTATGGTTTCCCCAGCAGTCACGTATGGATGTGAGAGTTGGACTATAAAGAAGGCTGAGTGTCGAATAATTGATGCTTTCAAACTGTAGTGTCAGAGAAGACTCTCGAGAATCCCTTGGACAGCAAGGCGATCCAACTAGTCAATCCTAAAGGAAGTCAATCCTGAATATTCTTTGGAAGGACTGATGCTAAAGCTGAAGTTGCAATACTTCGGCTGTATGATGTGAAGAGCCAGCTCATTGGAAAAGACCCTGGTTCTGGGAAAGACTGAAGACAGGAGGAGAAGGACGAGACAGAGGATGAGATGGTTGGATGGCATCACTGAGTGGATGGACATGAGTTTGAACAAACTCCGGGAGATAGTGGCGGACAGGGAAACCTGGTGTGCTGCAGCCCATGGTGTCACAGAGAGTCGGACATGACTGAACGATGACAATGCCCTGCAGTAGGTTAGATGGTGGACCCCAGAAGACTTGTCCAACTGGAACCTTAGACCATGCCCTTATTTGGAAGAAAGGTTTTTGCAGATGTAATTAAAGATCTTGACATGGGATCATTCTGGCTTAGGGCGGTCCAAATCAATGATGAGTGTCTTTATGAGAGGCAGACAAGGAGAGATGCAAACACGGGAAGAGGCCACAGGAGGATGGAGGCAGAGACCGGTGCAGCCCCACGACAAGAACTGCCGGGGACCAGCGGCCCTGCAGGAACTGGGAGAGAGGCCTGGAACAGCTTCTCCCGGGGCTTCAGGGATGTGGACTTCCAGCCTCTGGAGCTGGGAGAGAATAGGTTTCTCTTTGAAGCACCCAGTTGGTGGTCACTCATTATTGCAGCCCCAGGATCTCCTACAGACCCCAAGGCGGCTTGCCAGGCAGGGTCTCAGTGTCAGACCCGTGACCTCAGGTCCTCCCCTGCCTCCTCTCGTCTCAGCATTGGGGCCGGACGTCCCTCTGTGCAGCATCTTGACCCCCGTCTGCTCTGTGCTTTGTGAGTCAGCCTCGCTGGACCTGCCGGTGCACTGGACAGCAGTTCCTTCATTACTTTGAGTTCTCTTTTCTCTTCCTTTGAAGGTTTTTTTAATAGGAAAAAAAAAGAGGTGGAGGGGGAAGTGGGGAAATATGGCAGGAGGAAGAGAGGCCAGCTGTCGCGGTTTGATCCAGAATGTTCCCTGGTTTTCTGGGCTGCTCGTCTTAGACGTTCTAACTGGGTCTGACCAGAGGAAATACCCTTTGCAGGGACCCAGGTGGGATTCAGGCAGTACAGACCCTTACCAGTTTCCTGGCTCCAGTAGAAAATGCCATTAAAATAGCTGCAATAAGGGACTTGTTTTATTCTGGTTTGTTTTTTGTTTGCTTTTGTTTTTGGCTGCACTGTGTCATAAATGTGCAGCATCTTTAGTTGCGGCACGTGGGACCTAGTTCCCCAACCAGGAATTGAACCCAGGTCCCCCGTATTGGGAGCGTGGAGTCTTAGCCACTGCACCACCACAGTAGCTGGACAGAGTGCCAGCTACTGTCCTTTTTTGACTTGAATCATCTTTGAAGATCCTGCCAGTCCCCTGCCTTACTTGTGTGGATGGACTGAGGCAGTGGACGGGGGCTCAAATGACAGGTTTATTCCTGCCCAGTCCTGGAGGCCGGACGTCTGACATTGAGGTTTAGGCAGGCTGGTTTTGGGGGCCTCTGTCCCTGGCGTGTAGACCACTGCCTCCTCCGTGTCCTCACGTGGTCATCCCTCTGTGTGTGTGCCGGTCTCGCTTCTTAAACCGGTCATCAGGGTTTAAGGGTTTAAACTGGATCAGGGCCCGCCCAAGTGACCTCATTTTAACTCGATGACCTCAGTAAAGACTCGAGGGTGCCCGGGTTAGAGCTTCAGCATGTGTATTTAGGAGAACACAAGTCTGCATACACGCGTTCTCAGTGTCTGCAACATACACCTATTCTCTGTAACGCACCTGGCCGTGGGGGCTGAGAGCCACGCTTACCTTGAGGGTGATGCTGGGTGTATCCTCCACCTCACTTCTCTCCCCTGTGAACTGGGTCATGTGGGGGTTTGACACCCCCCCACCACGGTGCTTGCCGCAGTCTGACTCCTGGCTGGCATTGTCGGAGTCCCCACCGGGCAGCAGGCTCTGGTCGGCGCCTATCCTAGTGAAAAAGCCTCCATTCTCCATTTTCTGCCCTGTCTCTGCTCTCCTCTGTGGCCCGAAGGTGTGGACAGGGAGAGACAACACGAGGGGAACCTGAATGGGGAGCCAGCGAGCCGCTGACGGGGCCACACGAGGCCCTGGATGCGGCTTCTGTTCAGAGATGTCAGGAGTCCTCCCCTGACCTATCCCGTGCACCCTGGGCTCTGCACCACCTCTCCAGACCCCGGGCAAGCCTCTCCACCCCGGGGCCCCAAGTCGTCTTGTCTGTGAGATGGGGGCTTTGCCGACCTCAGGGGGGCCGTGGGGCTGAAGGGAGGGTGACCACAGCTTGCGGCGGCTTGAAGTGGGATCTTAGTTCCCTAACGGGGAATTGAACCCGGGCACCGGAGGTGAGTGCACCAAATTCTAGCCACTTAGACCACCAGAGACTGGCGGCTAGAAGTGGGTCTCCAGGTCTTCTCTTCTTGATGAAAATGTTCAGCAAAGAGAAGGAAAATTTGTGAAACAGGCAGAATGTTTATTAGAAGTAAAACATGCAGAAGGATGTGTGGGCAGGCTCAGGGAGTCCTGCACTTTTGGGGATGGTTCAAATACTCACACAGCGGACAGTTTCCAGGTGTTCTCTGGACAGTCATCTCGCGTTGTCTGGCTTCGTGTCCATATTTGATCTGACCCAGGGCCCTCCCAGATGCGTGCATCTTTTACCCAAGATGGATTCCAGCGCGAGGGTCTCTGGGAGGTTGGCAGGACATATTATGGTCTGGCACCCCTCCCTCCTCCGATCTCCACACACATGTAGTCTGGGAGATCTCCTTGACCTTGAGAATGAGAAATACGTGGCTTCCTTGCCTTTACTCAAACAGGGTCCAGCTCCTCCCTTCTGCCTTACCGTTACCTTGAAGTGTCAGAAGGAGATGAAGCCCAGCTGCTCAGGGGCCTGACTGCCCACCCTGTCTGCTGGGAACGCAGTGCGGGGGGCCCCTCTGCTGTGTCTGCCCACTCGGGGCTCACCCACTTGCCTTTAGCCCTGTCATCCTGGGGGAGCGGCCATACCTGGGACTGCGCTCTCACTGGCGTGCACACGGCCTTGCACATACACACAGCTCCTCGGCTGGAAGCCCTTAGCAAGGACCTAACGGTGCGAAGGCAAAGGGTCACTGCACTGGTCCTGCTTGTGAAAAGAAGGCTTGTGCGCCTCTGTCTCCCCTTCTTTCTCCACTTGACTCTTGCCTGCCTACCAGTCTCTCTTCGAGGGAACTGAGCCCTGGATTCTGCCCTTAGAGATGGCCACACTACTCAGGCCGCGTGCAGGTGGGGACATAGAGGGCTGGCTCTGCCCTCCTGCAGGCAGGGGGCGGCCTTGCTCACAACAGTTAGAGAGAAGAGATCCTGTGGCCGGCAGGCGGGGCCAGGGCTGGAGGGTCAGTGGAGCACCTGCCCTTCCCCTGCCCCCTGCCCCCAGCCTGGCATCCCCCCCGCCAGGGTGGGCTGAGTGGTACCCCTGAGAAGTCACATCCATCTGCAGACACCCTGGAGACCCAGCGCAGCCCTTTGGGGAAACAGATCGACCAGAGTGAGGGTCTGGAGACGCAGTTGTCCTAGATAGGGGTGGTCTGAGTCCAAGGACAGTGCCCTTACAGAGGTCGGGGGAGGGGATGCTGTACACGGAGAAGACAGCCCGTGAAGGCAGTCATGGAGGGACATGGATCAACCTCAGTTAAACTGTTACAAAACCAGAGGGAGGAAGTGGTGGTGATGAGGTCAGATGCTGTCCACAGGGAGACCTGCCAGGAGGACAGTGTAAGGCTGGAGGGCAGGGGCCGTGGGGATGAGAGATGGACGTGGAGCTCGGTCACAGCCTTGGGCAGAGAGGGCAGAGCCTGAGTTATCGGGCAGGCAGGGCCTTGATCCTCCTTCCTTGGGCCCAAGAACACCTCTGGGCCCGTGGAGGAGCCCTTGGCACGGAGGCCCTCATGCCCAGCCCGGCTATCCTGGCTGGAATCATGTGTGGGTGGGCTCCTGAGGCTCCTGGGGGGCCCTCAAGAAAGCCATCGGGAGGATGAGTGGGGTGGGTGGGAGCCCTAACACCTGGCTTCCATTTGGCGCCTTCCCCCTGAATGTACTCAAGGCACGTCTCCACCTCTGAAAGACTGTCCTTCACTGGCTGGAGAAGCGTGTGTACCTGTCACAGCCCTGGCCCCAGAGCGCACCCAGATCCCCGTGCCTCAGTCTCTTGACTGGTCAGTGAGGAGTGACCCACACGCCAACCTCAGGGTCATCACGGGCGTGGAAACCAGCCGGCTGCCAGGGTCACCAGGGCCCACGACAGTGTGTAGAGGACCCCTGACCCTGGGTGTCTCCGCACATACCCAGTGGGTGCTCAACAAGTGCTGAATTGAATCTGGGCATGAGAAAGTCAAGCCTGAACTTGGGGAGGGGGGCTGGCAGCCATGATGGGACCATACACCTCCTCCTGAGCAGATGGTGAGCTGGGGGGCCTGGGGCAGCCCTGGGGGGTGGGCTTGCCTCAATCTGGGGTGCGGGGACACATTGAACCGGTCCACTGTGCTATCAGCTGGGGGCAGAAGGCTGGCTGCAGACAAGTTCAGGTTCCCAGACCTGCTGAGTCAGACACTTGGATGGGCTTGGCCACTTGGGGTTTTATCACAAATAAGGTGACATTCCCAGTTCCCAGATGGACAGAGCTTGGGGGGACACAGGCAGGTCCCTGCACGGCCCACCCAGCTGTCCATCTGTCTGACTCACCTATGGCCTTGCCTTGTGCAGCCCTGTGTCTGGGAAGTGGTGTCCACCTGGTCGGTGGGAACACCGGGCCCTCCTCTCTGGGAGCTGGGGTGCAGGGGGAAGAGATGCAGGGCACCAGGTGGAGCTGCCAGGGGGTGGGGACCCAGGACTCCCCAGCCGGCTCACAGTGCCGGCCCGACCCCTGCTCGGCATCCCCAGAGGGCAAGTCCCCATGGGGGCCGTCACCTGGCTGCAGCTGAGAGCCCTGCCCGTCTCACTTCCGGGGAACCTTCGTGATGCCTTGGGAGGTTTCTTCTCTATTAAATGCAGTTGCTTGATTTAACTTTATTTTCAGGTTGCTGCAGTGTGTTCTTTTTATATACGTGTGAACGTATATGTGTAAATATACGTATGATGTTGGGGGTTAACGTCCGTGTGTTTTTACTAAGCAAAGCTGCAGGAACCAGGCCGTGGCGGCCCCTCTGGGATGTCTCCCATCCCTCCTTCTTGGGGGTGTTGTGTGCGTGTTCCCAAGCAGGCAGGAACAGCGGGACCTCCTCTCTGGGAGCCTCCGGTCAAGGGGGTGTTCACCACATTGACCAGGAAGGGGACCGGATATGGGGGTCGGGGCTCAGCCACACCCACCATGCTGGCTTTGAGGCCAGGCCAAGGTGGCCGTCTGAGGGTGGGGACCCAGCTCCCGCTGTCCAGCTGGGCCTGCCAGGAGACTGGGCAGGAGGTGCTTGTTTTTGGTTCCACGGGCTCAGGATAAACAGGGAAGCGCGTGCTGTGAAAGCTGGGCCTCCATCGGCCTCTTGGATGAGCCCGTCCCCGGAGCTGCTGTTGTGTCTGAGCCACGTGTCCCTTAGGACAGAGGGGATGGCACATGCGTGTTTACACAGGACGTGTGTGCAGAAATGCACTTAGGTGACGCCTGTTGGCCTGACTTTTGGGGGGATTTGCACTGAGTTCTTCGAAGTGGGCACTGATATAGTAAGGTTCACCTCATTCCTCTAATGATGAACCAGCAATCCCATTAGTTCACAGTGCACAAACCCTCCTTGCTTTCACATCCCCCCACGGCCCGCAGCCTGGCCCTATCTCTGCCCCAGGGGCCTGCCCTGCCCGCCCACCCCCACGGTCCTGTTCCTGCCACCCCATCCTTGGGGAGGGGCAGGGGGGTCTGGGCTCCAGCATCGGCATTTGTCACAGGGAGTGTGGGGACCTGCCACTAGCAGGTGTCAGGGGACGCTCTCTGGAGGGGGGGGGGGGGCGTGTCAACTCAGAGTCACCAAACCTACACAGACACGCACTGTCCCCTCCAGGCCCACAGTGCTGGTCATTCCAGCCTTCCACATCTCGTGCTGAACTCAGCCTGTGTGGCCCCCCATCCTGCATCGAGGAACCCTGGAAGCCAAGAAGCTTCCTCCAGGCCCAGAGCCCAGGCTGGCCATCTCTCTCCTGAGACAAGGCTTTGATTCTGTCTGGCAAGCCCCCTGAACGGGATCAGTGCTGTTTCAAGCCTGCCTTGGGCCCCGGGGAGCTCAGAGTCCTTCCAAGGCCCGGGCCCTCCAGCACCGTCTCTGTGCTCACTCCGCGTCCTTCCATCTTCCTGACCCTGCTGTCAGTTCATGTATCAGCCTACTCACCACGGAAAGAATTTAGCAAGAGGCAAGGTCATAGATAGGGCTTCCCAGGTGGCACTAGTGGTAAAGAACCCACCTGACAATGTAGGAGACGTAAGAGACTCGGGTTCCATCCCTGGGTCAGGAAGATCCCCTGGAGGAGGGCGTGGCAACCCACTCTAGTATTCTTGCCTGGAGAATCCCCATGGACAGAGGAGCCTGATGAGTCCATGGGGTTGCAAAGAGTCAGACACGACTGAAACGACTTAGCACACTGCACAAGCACGCAACGTCATAGATAAGAAGCGACTTGTTAGAATAGGACATGTGTGAGGCTTACAGGTGAGTGGGTGAGAAGGTGGGCTACAGTTCTATAATCAAACGAAAAGTGGGGAGGAGAAAAAGACTACCTTCTTCCTCATTCTTGAGTAGACGTCAGGCTTCCATCATCAGCTCCTCCTCGAGGTTGGGCAGGGAGTCTTCTTGTCCTACAGGGTCAATCCAGGACTGCTGTGGGGCATTGGAAATGAGCGAAAACATTTAGAAAAAGGCTGTAACATATGCTAAAAATGGGAGATCATCCCAGGTTTCAGCATCCTGTCACCTTTCCCCTGTATTTCTGTTTTTAATGAACACGTCTAGTAATCAGTAACTACCGAACTCCCTGGGCCGGGTGCGGGTCTCGTGGCCACCACCGTCCTTTGTCTGGGGTATGTCTCGCGCTCCTATTGCTTGGTTTTGTGGTTGAGCAAACCTGCTTTCTGGAGTGACATGAACATACAGGGTCTCCCACACTTCTTTACTTCCAACCCCCGGTGGGATTCACGATCTAATCACCTACCTTGTCTCTGTCACTCTTAGGGCTTCGAGACACCCACTCCGATGACAGGTGCCCCTGGAGACACACGAGCCCTGTCCCCACCCTCAGCCTCCTGGACGTCCTGTCCTTGCAGCCTCCTCGCTTGAGGCGCTTCCACTGCTAGGCTCACAACCCGGACACATTTACTTCTCAGGGTTCCATTGTCTGCGACAGGAGCACACTCACCCTGGGGGCCAGGCCTGTCCCGACGTCATGTCTGAGGGCCTTCAGGAGGCTCAGGGTGGACGTCACTGGCTTGGGGGACACTCGTTAGCCAGGTGACGACCCCGGGTCCCCGGGAGTAGGGGCGGCACAGTGTGGTGGGGTGCTCTGCTCAGACCTTAGCACCCCAGGGTGCTCTGCTTAGACTCGCCCCGCCACTCCACTCGGGAGGGGGTCATCGTCTGCACGCAACAATGCGAGGGGCTGAACTGGGGCTCAGATCCCTGGTGCTGGACTGGGGTGCAGGTGGGAGTGACTGCCCTGGGGAGAGAGCTGTTTGGGGGTGGTGGGGAGGTCCTGGCACTGGACAGGGGTGGCGACTGTGTGGCCTATGGACGTGCCGGATGCCCCTGCCGTGCGACCTCCCAGGTGGCGCCCGTTGTGACCTGCATTTCCCCTCGGTCAACTCAAACATGCATGAAACGTCCACAGCGGGCAACCCTGCTGACCACCAAGGGCTGGTGGGGAGGCTTTGGGGGAGATGGGGGTGACTGATAGAGGGAGGGGGGTCTTTGGGAGTGGGACAGAGGATGAGATGGCTGGATGGCATCACCAACTCGATGGACATGAGTTTGAGTAAGCTCTGGGAGTTGGTGATGGACAGGGAGGCCTGGCGTGCCGCGATTCATGGGATCACAAAGAGTCAGACACGACTGAGCAACTGGGTGACAATATACAGCCTTGACATACTCCTTTTCCTATTTGGAACCAGTCTGTTTTTCCATGTCCAGTTCTAACTGTTGCTTCCTGACCTGCATATAGGTTTCTCAAGAGGCAGGTCAGGTGGTCTGGTATTCCCATCTCTAAGAATTTTCCACAGTTTATTGTGATCCACACAGTCAAAGGCTTTGGCATAGTCAGTAAAGCAGAAATAGATGTTTTTCTGGAACTCTCTTGCTTTTTCGATGATCCAGCGAATGTTGGCAATTTGATCTCTGGTTCCTCTGCCTTTTCTAAAACCAGCTTGAACATCTGGAAGTTCACGAATGGACTAAAACTACCGAATTGTACTCCTCAGATGGGCGAGTTATATATGTATATATTATATATATATACTCACTATTATATATATACACACACACTATTATATATATATTATATACAACACAGTATTATATACACAATATCTTATATATAATAGTGTGTGTATATATAATAGTTGTGTGTATATAATATATATACTATATATCCACGTATATATACACACGCGCTATTACATACACACAACTATTATATATACATACACACTATTATATATATACACACACTAATGTATATACACACTATTATTTTAATTTATTTTTTAATTGGAGGATAATTGCTTTACAGAATTTTGTTGTTTTCTGTCAAACCTCAGCATCAATCAGCCATAGGTATACATATATCTCCTCCCTCTTGAACCTCCCTCCCATCTTCCTCCCCATCCCACCCCGCTGGGTTGATACAGAGCCCCTGTTTGAGTTTCCTAAGCCATACAGCAAATTCCCATTGGTTATCTATTTTAGATATGGTATACACACTATTATATATACACACATATATATGTATATATACACACATAATATATCTATATTATATAGATAAAAACACTATTATATAGATACACTATTATATATACTGATATTATATAGATACAATTTTATAGACACACACTATTATATATACACAGTATTATAGACATGCACACTATTATAGACATTTATATATACACAAACTATTACAGATACACACTATTATATACAATTATATATGCACCCTATTTTATATATACACACATTTTTATATATGCACCATTGTGTGTGTGTGTGTGTGTGTGTGTGTGTGTGTACGTATATATATATGGGATTCCCTGGTGGCTCAGATGGTAAAGAGTCTGCCTGCAGTTCAGGAGGCCCAGGTTCAATCCCTGGGTGGGGAAGATCCCCTGGAGGAGGAAATGGCAACCCACTCCAATATTCTTGCCTGAAAAATCCATGGCCGGAGGAGCCGGGTGGGCTACAGTCCATGGGGTCGTAAAGAGTCGGACACGACTGAGCACCTTCACTTTGTTCACTTTCACTTAACTATATATATGTATACAGACACTATTATATAGACACACACTATTATAGATACACACAGTATTATATGTACACACACAGTTACAGATACACACATACGTATACACACATATACACACACATTGTATATATTATACAGACACACACTGTTATGTACACATTGTTGTTGTTTAGTCACTTAAGTCATGTCCGACTCTTTTGTAACCCCAAGGACTGTAGCTAGCCAGGCTCCTCTAAGCATGGGATTTTCCAGGCAAGAATACTGGAGTGGGTCGCATTCCACTCCAGTGGGAGCCCCTTCTCCAGGGACTGTTCCCAACCGAGAGAGTGAACCCACGTCTCCTGCATTGGAAGGCGGATCCTTTACTGCTGAGCCACCAGGGAAGCCCTTTTACATATACACACTATTATATTTATACATACACACACACTGTTATAGATATACACCCAATTATACATATTCACACACTATTATAGATACCCTATTACAGATACACATGCTATTTTATATATACACACTACAATATATACATGCACACTATTATATACACACAATTATATATATATATACACAGACACTATTAAATAATACACTAACATACACACACTAATGTATATACACAGACACTATTATATAGAGACACACAGTATTATATAGACACATTATTATACACATGTGTGTGTGGATGTGTGCTCAGTTGGGTCCAACTCTGTGACCCCATAGATACAGCCCACCAGGCTCCTCTGTCCATGGGATTCTCCAGACAAGAATACTGCAGTGGGTTGCATTTCCTCCTCCAGGGGATCTGAGAAAAGATTGAACCTCATCTCTTGCATCTCCTGCATTGGCAGGGAGATTCTTTACCACCGCACTACTTATTACATATATACACACACACTATTATACACACACACATGCTATTATATATGAATACAATTATATATACACAGACTATTACATATACACACACTGATATATATTCACACAGTTTTATGTATATACACACTATTATATATATGTGTGTATATATACATTATTATGTATATAATAGGTATATACACACTCTGAGTTATATCTCAATGAAGTGTTACTACCAAAGCCAGCCCCTCGGACAGTCTGGAGAAGCTGCAGCGTGAGCTGAGGTGAGCCCCGGCCCATGGGCAGGTTCCGAGGGAGCTGGCGTCCTGCCCCGACCACAGCCCTCTCAGCTACGGGGGCCGCCTTGCAGGAACCAGGTCACACCGCCGGTCCGGGACAGGCCATGTCCAGTCCAGCGTGTGTGGGGCTGTAGGGCCTCACGGGGTCAGATGAAACCTGTGGGCCCCTGCTGGGGGAACCAGGAAGCACGTGGAGTATGATTTCAGGGTGCCCTGGTCTCCAGGTCGGGGTGTCCGTGTAGGGGTCGCTCACCAGGTCCCATGCGGCAGACAGACAGAGAAGGATGGGGAGACGTAGTGGGGAGCTGGCTCACCCGACGGGACCCCTGCATCCAGAAACCCTGCCTCGGTCCTTCCCCCCGTGTCCCCAGGGCTCTGGCACTAAGATGGGCCTGGACGACCGGGGCCTCACAGTGGCCCTCGCCGGGTCTGACACGACCCTGCTGGTTCTCAAAGTGCACACGGGCCTTGGCCAGCCTCCCCCCATCAGGGCAGACGGGACAGCCTCTGAGAGCTGCAGACTTGCCCTGTGCCTTCAGGGGTGCAGGTGGGGGACGCTACGCGGGAGCCCGTGGGCTGCAGCCATGGCTTATCAACTGATGACTGCCGATGAGCTCCGCGTTCGGAATTGGTGCCGCGTTACTGGCTTTGCCCCCACGAGCTTCCTGCCCCTCGTCTGTCATGATGACAAGCACAGGTTCCCGAGGGATCATCCACAGGGCACCGCTTCTCCACTTCCACTCCGAGGGGCCCGGGCAGCAGCCACACTGAGGGACGCTGTCTTTCCCTATTGCTTAGAAACCATGTGAAGGGAAGAACTTCCCCAACACTGCGTTTTTACTCTTAGGCTAATTCCGTCTCGGTGGCCCGCTCCCAGGTGAGGCGGCGGGCTGGCGGGCGGGGGAATCCTGGAGGCGGCTGCTCCGGGCCCTGCACTCCTGCTCACGTGATGACGTGCACTCACTCTGTGTATGGCACACCCTGTTTTCTTCTTGTAAACTCATCCTGGTTAGCACAGGGGCAGTCTGAAATAAACAGAACCCCACGGCTTACAAGGTAGCGAGGGGTCTCCAGGTGGAGCCCATTGAGTGGGTCCCAT
This sequence comes from Muntiacus reevesi, assembly GCF_963930625.1. Classification (NCBI taxonomy): domain Eukaryota; kingdom Metazoa; phylum Chordata; class Mammalia; order Artiodactyla; family Cervidae; genus Muntiacus; species Muntiacus reevesi. Next base: position 226,585,532 of record NC_089250.1, read on the forward strand.
GGGCGCCAAGGGGTGTGTGGCCAGGCTGCTCAGAGCGCTCCGGGGAAGGGAGGAGGCCCCTGGAGGATCAGGCTGCAGTCATCTCAGGGGACTGGCAGCTGGGAAGCAGGCCCCTGGAGCCAGGACAGGAGGCAGGAAGAAGTGGGACCCAGAGGCAGGTGAGACCCTCCATCTGGGTGATCCAGCCCTGCCCCCAGCGTGTCTCATGCGGACTCAGCTGGGGAGGGACAGGCCCGAGCGTTGGGCCGGAGATTGTCCCGCTGCAAGTTTCTGGGCCGTACATCAAGCTCGTTTGGAGTCGTGGCCCCGTGTCCAGCCTGGGGTGTGGGGTCCCCACGCTGGGCCTGTGCCCCCACACAAGGGCAGTGCCATCACCGACTCTGAGTGACTGCGGGCAACCATCACCCTGAGTGCTGAGGGGAGTTGGGCCCCGCCTTCTCTCAGCGCCTGGAGACCACGGCTCCCCCCACTTGGGGAGGTTTTCTCAGACTCCCTGGGTGTGTCTCCTCCACGTCCACAGGGTTGGCAGCACCAGCCTGCGGAGGCACTGTGGTGGCCGGGACAGGGTCTAGAGGGAAGAAATGCTGGGCTGGGGGCCAGGGGCCAGCAAACCCATCCTGGCCTGTGTCCTGGGAACAGGAGCTGCGCAGCTCTTGGCTCAGCCGGGTTGAGCGAGGCCCCTTCACACGGGCTGGGACAGAGGCTAAGCGGTTGCCTGGGGCAGGTCAGAGCTAATGTGCAGGCAAGCTGCACTCCTTGGGCCCTGGCACCCTCTGTGCCAGGCCGGCGGGTCCCACCCCTTCCTGCTCCAGGCCGGCCACCTGGAGCACGGCCCACTTTGCGCGCTGGTGGAGGCGGCATCAGTTCAGTTCGGCTCAGTTGCTCAGTCATGTTCGGCTCTTTGCGACCCCAGCATGCCAGGCTTCCGCGTCCATCAGGGAACAGCCACCCCAGAACCCTCGTCTCTGCTCAGGGTCACACTGAGCACCGGCCCACCCCTGGAGGCTGAGACGAGTCAGCCCTGGGTCTAGTCTGTGGCCAGGACTGGGGAGGAGGGGTCCTCAAGCAGGACTGGGCTTGTCCCAGGCCAGGTCCCGCTCTCGAGTGTGGCCTGCCCCATGCCCACTGCGGCTGGAGGGCACCGAGGCCCTGGTGGGGCTGTGTGGGTGAGCGAGGTGTCGGGTGCCCTGTCCTGGCCCGTCCCGTGCCCTCACCGCCCTCCCGTCTCCCCCGCCCAGGACTTCCCACTCCCGGGCCAAGGCTGAGGCGGCCCTCACCGCGGCCCAGAAGGCCCAGGAGGAGGCGCGCATAGCCCGGATCACTGCCAAAGAGTTCTCCCCTTCCTTCCAGCACCGGGAAAATGGTGAGTCCACACAGCTGGGGTCCCCGGACACCTCCCATGGGCTGTGCCCCGGAGGCCCCTGCCAGCCCATTGCATCCCTCCTGCCTGCCTCTCCCCCAAGACTCGGGTGTGCTCCGCGCCCCCCAAGGCTGTTCTAAAACTCTGTCCCTGCTCTGCCCAACCAGGTGGCTGCCCGCCACGCAGAAACTGTGGCCACTGTGGCCCCTGGCCTGATCTTCAGTCCATATTTAAACATCAGCGGCCACACATGACCAAGCTGGTGGTCGAGCTGGTCAGTGAAGCTCGGAGACACTCAAGGGGCACCCACCTGTCCTCTCGGAGTGGGGAATGGATGAAAGGAGTTAGAAGCCCCTCGAATCAGCCAGACCCAAGATCCTCCTCCCTCCTCGGGAGCAGGGGAGGGTGACTGGTCCGAGGGTCTGCTGAGGCCGAGGTCTTTCCTAGCAGCTCGCTCCTTACCCTCCTCTAGACACACGTTTCGGAGAACAACTGGAAGGCTCTTGAGGCGCTGGGGTGGGCTCTGGAGGTCCCGTCCTGGGACCACCCTCCGGAGCTCTGCTCTCAGCCCTGCCTTTGGGGCAGCCTGGAGAACCCCAGGACCCAGAATGGGGACACGGGCAGTGGGACTGTCACTTAAGCTCCACGTCCTGCCTTGCGGAAGGTCACCCAGCATGAGATGTTCTGTCCTCAGCAGGAACGCATGGGGGTGCAACCTGGGGATGCACTCTCAGGTCACCCCTGCAGGTGGGGGCCACCCCATCGTCCTGATCCAGTCACCCTCAAAAGTGCCCACAGATGAGAATGGGTGTCTTCTCGGGGCTTTGAGAACACTGTCCTCCCACTTTCTCTGCCTCCCCACTCCCAGCTGACAGGCAGTGAGTGCCACCTGGCCCAATCCTGGTCCCCTCCATTCTCAGGCGAGACTGGGCCTGAGCACAGAACACCCGAGTAACCAGCCCGCCCCAAACTGTCTCCTCCCTGCCGCAGGGCTAGAGTACCAGCGGCCGAAGCATCAGCTTTCCAGCGACGACATCGAGGTGACCTCCACAGGGACACCCCCGCAGCAGGAGAGCCCTGAGCTGTACCGCAAGGGCACCACCCCCTCGGACCTGACCCCCGACGACAGCCCCCTGCAGAGCTTCCCCGCCAGCCCCACGGCCACCCCACCCCCGGCCCCCGCCGCGAGGAACAAGGTGGCCCACTTCTCCCGGCAGGTCTCAGTGGACGAGGAGCGGGGCGGGGACATCCAGATGCTGCTGGAGGGCCGGGGAGGGGACTACGCCCGCAACAGCTGGGCCGAGGAGAAGGCTGGAGGCTCCCGCGGCATCCGCAGTGGCGCCCTCCGCAGCAGCCAGCCCGCGGATGACTTCCGCACCCGAGGCGCGGGCCACAAGCAGTCCGGCAACCCCAAGCCCCGGGAGCGGCGGACGGAGTCCCCCACCACGTTCTCCTGGACTTCCCACCACCGGGCCGGCAACCCCGGCCCTGGGGGCCCCAGGCTGCTGGAGCTGGACGAGGAGAAGCTGAGCAACTACGAGATGGAGATGAAGCCCCTGCTGAGGATGGACTCCTATGCACAGGACGTGCACCCCCCGAAAAGACGCTACAGCAAGGGGTGCGCCGGCCGGGGCCCCGGGGAGGACCACCGCGCCGACGACCGGGCCTTCGGGGCCCAGAGACTGCGGTCCAAGTCCCAGAACAAAGAGCACGCCAGGCCGGCCCCCTGCACGGAGCCCGCAGTGCAGAGGCTGGAGAGCCTAAGGCTGGGGGACCGGGCAGAGCCGCGGCTGCTGCGCTGGGACTTGACCTTCTCCCCGCCCCAGAGGTCCTCGCCCGTGGCGCTGGAGTCTGATGACGAGAACGGGGACGAGCTCAAGGCCAGCACGGTGAGTGGGCACCAGCCGTCCGGGGCGGGGTCGGGGGTGGGGGCTGGGCGGCGAGAGCCTGACCCGGTGCATCCAGCTCTCAGGACCCTCCCCCGCAGGAAGCCCACCTACGGGGATTCCCGAACTGCCTCTGATAGCTCCACGCAAGGATTACCCCCGGGCCATCTTTCCAGCAAAAGCGCTTGGGTGATTCTGAAAGCTCCCGCAAGAGAAACGGGCACCCTGGGACACCCCCACCCCCCCCGCCCCGCCCCGAAACCTTCCTTCAGCTTTCTCGGACCTCTCCCCCTGCTGTCCTCACCTTTAAGGAAAGTTCTGTGTCCTGGAGGGAAACCCAGAGGCCAGACAGAGCAGGCGGGACACACGCATGTCCGCTCCCACGTGGGTGAGATGGACACAGTACCTTGGCCGGTGGGATCAGATACGCGAGACGGGGCTGTGACCCAGGTTCCTGGGGCCCCGTGGGGGGTGGGGTGCCTCCTGCTCAGCTGTGTGGTCCACGTTGTCTCGTGCACGCCACCCACGGAGGGCAGGCGGTTTGGAGGAGAGGACAGAGTCCCGGGCCAGACTGAGTGCTGGGGCTCTTGCACCCCGGAGGGACCCCCCAGGTCCCTTGCTCCCCCCACCGCTGGCTCCCTCCCACCTGGAAGCAGACGCTCCCTGCTTCCTCGACCGCATGATGGCAGGCCAGACCCATGAAACTTCTCCGACCACGGCCCAGCGGCTGAGGGACACCCCATGTGACCAGCCCTCGGGGCCCCTCTCAGCGTGCTCAGCCCCCAGCAGCCACTGTGAGCCTGGAGGGCTGGTCCTGAGACGCGCCTGCCCTCTGAACTCAGGCGGTCCTCGCAACCGAACGCCCAGCTCTCTTCCAGAAACGCGCGTGGTGTGTGTACACGTGCACGCGGTTAGTTTAGGAAGCCGAGCAACGGACAGGGTGGGAGATGAAGGAAGGGCTCTATATTTAGCCCCCTGAACCGTGCTCCTGCTTTAAAACCTCTTAAGCGCATCTTGGGTGCTTTAAGACAAAGTTACTTAGAGGAGCGCCACCACTGCCGAACCCTTCCATGGAAGGGCTTCCCGCGGAGACCTGGGGTGGCCGGGGCAGCCACTCTGTTCTGCCTGTACAGCCCTGGGGCCTGCAGAGGCTTGAGGATGAAGGGTCCTGGGAGGGAAGGGCCGAGGTCTGCGTGCCCCGGTGGGCTTCCTGCCCCAGGACTGCACAGGGGGCTCCCGTGGCTGCACACTGCCAGCTCATGGAGAGGACTGGGAGGGCTCAGCCCTCCCTGGGTTGGGGCCACGCTTGGGTGGAGGGGCTGCTTCTGAAGCCTGGCTGTGCAGAGCTGGAGGCAACGACACTGCAGGCCAGGGGGCAGCTGTGTTGAGAGACCCAGGGCAGGAGACGTGCAGGCCTGAAGGGCTTCAGAGTCCAGACTTGGATGCTCATGGGAGCCTCTGACCGGTTCCTAAGCGATCCATGTCCATTTCCCCCCACCCACTCCCCTTGGAACCCCTAGTTTGGCTCAGGAGGAGGGGAGCGCCGCAGGCTTACCTCACCTTTTCGCCTTCTGTTTCAGGGCTCGGCGCCGATCCTGGTTGCGATGGTGATCTTGCTAAACATCGGAGTCGCCATTTTGTTTATTAACTTTTTCATCTGAGGAGATTGTCACGTTCGCAAAAAAACAGTTGGGGTACAAATGGGGGACGTTTCAAAGCGAAACAACAAAAGGGAAGGCTCGTCGCTCGGACACCCAACGACAACTTCCGAGTCTTTTCACAGAACCACACGATTGGGTATTACTCACAGTTTGCCTTTTTTTCTGGGTAATGTTTTTTGGATTTTAGCCACAGTTCCTTGCTTGTATAACACTATGCTGTGTGGCATGGCAGAAGGAGGCCAGCACGCCGACCCTCCAGCTTGACGTGGAAAGAAAAGGGATCCCGGCAAGTCCGCGGCAAAAAAAAAAAAAAAAAAAATCAAACCGTCGCCGTCATCACACTGCATCTGGGATGTGGAGGGGGCAGCCTGGGCGGAGGATCGGTGGTCCGGCGGTGGGGGGTCGGGGCGGGGGCCAGCGGCTGGGGACGGCCGCCCACGGGGAGTCCGGCAACCCTGCGTTCCTGTTCTGGATGAGTGGGTGACAGGCGTGGGCACCCCCCTGGGCCTTGTTCCGTCTCAGACCTCTGCTGCACACCCCGGGGGGCGCCCGTGAAGCCATCACACCCCGGCCCCTGGCGCTGCCCACGGCCCTCAAGAGGCCGCCTCCCCACACCGAGTCTTACAGCAAAGTCCTTATTTTTCTGTCTCTCCCTCTCCCACCAACCCAGGCCCCCAGGGCTGCTGCACAGTGGGCTTCCAGGGGACTGGCAGTGGGGGCAGGGGAGGGGGGAGACCTCACGGGGACAGCCTGTCGTCGGGCCCGGGCCCCAGCACGTGGCATTGGTGCACTGCAGGCGCAAGATGCCTGTCCAGGCTCCTGCCGAGGTCCACAGCCAGTTCGGCCCCACGCCACGTGGTCCTCTCTGGCTGTCTCTGAGCCCGTGGTCTCCACCTTCTCGTCCTGTGCCTGCCTCCACTGCCCCGGCAGACCCGCGTTTTCCTCCTAGATGCCTCACGCGCACTCAGGGGCTGGTCGGGTCCCAAGACAGGAATGTGGTCACAACCCCCAGGGGGGACTTGACAGCTCCTGAGCAGTCATGACATATCCACCTCCAGAATATGCAACATACTTGTTTCACCCCCACAAGACCAGGTTCTGGTGTGTCTGCCGCCAGCGCTGTCCACCGTCCAAACTAAACACCAAGGTCCCAGACCGTCTGGATGCCCGCCCGGCGGGCGTGTGCGTGGACGCGTGTGTGGGGCCCGCGCTCAGCCTGGGGGGACCCGGGGCTCGGCGCCCGTGGGCTCTGCTTGCTCTGCTTTTGTTCAGCTGTCTCTCTGCTACGTTTCGAGCAGATTTCTTTACTACACTGCACTGGATTGCTATATTTTTAACCAGAAATAAACTAAAGATTAGAGCATGTTCCAGTTAAATTCAGTTCTTTTTTTTTTTTTTTTTTTTTCCTGTTACAGACTCACCCCCTGTTCCTTTTCCCAGTTGGGTTGAGTTTGGGGGTCTTCTTCGGGGGAGTGGGGGACACAAGAGAGGGAGGGAGGATCTGCAGAAGATACATTTCTGATGCTATTACTTTCTAAAGGGATGTTCCATGTTTTTGTACATCTTTGGTTCTTTTTTTTTTTTTTTTTTACTACCGCGTGGTTGCTGCAGCCCTGGAGAGAACCAAATAAACATGCCTGCTCCTCGCAGCTCCGCGCGTCCGTCCATGCTGGGTGTGTGTCCTGTGATTCCGTCTGCAACACTTGGTAAAGGTCAGAGACCTCTGGTACCTTCTGGGCACTGCAGGACACAGATGGTACCCGCAGAGGCAGGCCACATACTCATTCACACACGAACACCCTGAGCCGCCAGCAAAACAGCGGCAGCACAGACGCCCATCATTCGAGGCAGGGGTCTCACTGGGGGCAGGCTGGTGTCCCATCCCGCGTCCGGCTGCTGGCAGCACTCCTGAAAAGCGGAGCAGCACCCGCCTGGACTGCTGCCATTTCCCTGCACCCGGGGAATCCCAAGTGGGTTCTGCCCAGACCATCACACCCTGGGGCTGACGGGCTCCAAGGCTAGTTTTTAACTGGTTTCCAGACGGTGGTCAAAGACTGGACTGCCCCGCAGGCCAGCTGGCCTACCTGTCGGCACCCCGGGTTTCCCAACAAGCGCGTCCACGGGCTCCCTCAGGGCCAGGCCGGCTGACCCACCACTGCCGGGCACATCCCTGGTGGCCCCAGTAGTGCAGAGCGCTGGCAGGCTTTAATTAACCGCAAAGCAGCCTCGTGAGAGGCGTCTTGTCCCCTGACAGCTGCTTCCGAGTTCGAGATGTGAAAACCAGGGCAGAGAAACAGAGACCTGGGCTGCTCGGCTGGGCCATGGAGAGCGGGGCCGAGCCGTCCCCAGGCTGGGGCTGCACCTGCACCCAGACAACTGACGGGGAAGATGGGGTCCATGCAGAAGAGCTCAGAGTGGCTGCAGGAACACAAGTGGGCCTGCTTCCCTGCTGGACGCCCTCCGTGGGGGCTCTGTGGGAGCCTAAGGGCCCTCTCCACAAAGCCCGACTCCCACAGGAAGTGTGCAGGGCATAGGGTGGGCGCCCAGACTCCTGCACGGCCCGGTGAACGTCCCCCAGCGTGCTGGCCTGCTCATCAAACAGCTCCCTTTCGCTTCTAGAGCCCCACTTTGGACAGTAAGTCATACGGCCACCCCATTTAAAAACCCAAGAGGATGTTCCTGAGAGCCCCAGGGAGAGGTCCAGTGAACAAACCCAGGACGTGGCAGACTTGTTGAAGCAGACGAATGTTGGGGAGAGTGAAACAAGCTGTTTCTGTTCTTTCACCCTTTTTTAGTTTGGGTTTTCCTGACCCAGCAGCAGGACCGGCCCTGTAGGTCCCCCCTGGCCCCCTGGGCGAAGGCCATCTCCTCTGGGTGAAGCTCAGCTCACCCTACAGGGCTCGCCTCCAACTCTTCCTGCTTTTCTCTCAGAAACTTAACGTAACGGTACCTTCCACACATCATGACCCCTCTGCCCACAGCCACACATGGTCAACTCAACGACACCCAGCTCGTACTGTCCTGGTGTCGTTGAGTCTTGGGGGGGGTGCGGGTTTTCTACCAGGCAGTTTGGTAAGAGGAGGAGCCCAGACAAGGGCGGAGTGACGGGCAGCCAGGCTCAGGCTGGTCGGTCCTGCTCTGCCCAGAGCTGCCCATGTCAGGAACCCGGCAGGAAGCAAGACCGAGAAACCACAGGCCCCAGTTACCAACCATGTCTCTGACTCAGTCGGAAAGGAAGAGAGCGCAGCTGCCTTTGTAAAACCAGGGACAAAGATGTACTTGCACCGCATGTCCATGAGTCTGGGAACACAACCTCTGGAACACACTGTGTCCCGGCAGTGGGGGTGTGAGGGTGTGGGCACACACACACTGGGGCGTTGGCCACCCCAGGGAGCGGCGGGACAGAGACGGCCAGGAAAGGCAGGGGGCCAGCAGGAGGGCCCCACGAGGGCGACGGAAGCAGGCGCCACACTGACCATCCCTTGAAGGGGAGCCCCTGTTCTGTCCAGGGGAGCCCCCACTCCATCCAGGGGAGCCCCCACTCCATCCAGGGGAGCCCTCTCCACCCAGGGGAGCCCCCTCCACCCAGGGGAGCCCCCTCTCCATCCAGGGGAACACTGTCCACCCAGGGTAGCTCCCTTTCTATCCTGGGGAGCCCCCACTCCATCCGGAGAGCCCCCACTCCATCCCGGGGAGCCCCCTATCCATTCAGAGAGCCCCTCTCCAACCAGGGGAGCCCCCACTCCATCCTGGGGAGCCCCCTCTCCATCCTGGGGAGCCAGTGAGACAAAGGGGTGAATCCATCCAAAGGTGGGGAGGGGAGGTGGGCTCACCAGCCAGTCAGCACAGCACAGAGCAGGCAGGAGGCCCACGGAGGGCCCGGGCAACCCTGACATGGCAGACACTCCAGGAGACCCCAGGCCAGGCCCGACGGCACAGCAAGCAGACCACCCACCGACAGGCACTTTATTTTCCAAAGAACCAAGAAAATTGTACAACAAGCGGAGGGAGGCTTCCGGCACTTTTAGACATGAATGAGACGGCTGACTGCGCAGTCAGGCAGAGCTGGACACCTGCTCGTGCCAAGGGGAAGCCCCGTGAGCCCCGCATCCCACCAGGCGATGCAGCATGGATGTGGCTCACCCTCGCCCTAGTCCAGTCCCGACCTGCCAGCGGCCCAGCCGGACGTGCAGCACAGAAGAGGGGCAGCGGCCTCGGGCCAGATCAGTTTATTTTAAGCTGCAGGGGACCGCGCCTCCCTTGGTCCACCTTCCGGCTGGAGTGCGCTCAGGCCGAGCCGTCGTAGAAGGCCTGGGCCAGGGCCTGGGCGGCCCGCAGCACCCTCCTCTCTGGGGCGCCAGGCCCGATGTCGTCCCGCGCACACCTCAGCCAGTGCTGCTCTGTCCTGGGCAGGTAGTCTGTGAACAGCTCGCCTGGTGCCACCGAGGGGTGCTCCTCTTTGGTGGGGAAGGAGAGAGAACATGTTCAGTGAGGAAGGGGCCCACGTCCTGCAGAGCGAGCGTGTGAGCACCCCATTTCCATGGAGGACTGCACGAGGAAAGAGCAGAGGCCCCGCTCACAGCAGGTGCTCACACACCTTCCACACAGTGAGACACACACGCCAGCTGCCTGCCTCGGGGGCACGTCTACACAGCAAAGTGAAAGACGTGAAAGAGACTGTTAGTCACTCAGTCATGTCTGACTCTGTGCGACCCCGTGGACTGTAGTCCACCAGGCTCCTCTGTCCATGGGAGTCTCCAGGCAAGAATACTGGGCTGGGTAGCCATTTCCTTCTCCAGGGCATCTTCCCAACCCAGCGATCAGACCCGGGTCTCCTGCATTGCAGGCAGACTCTTTACCATCTAAGCCACACAGCAAAGTAAGCTTTAACAAAAACTTAGTAAACTTTAAAATCTTGTTACCAAAAAAAAAAGAGGGGAACTGTGAGCTCGGGGGAGCTGGCCCCTCCCCCACCCCCCCAGTGTGCCCCCCACCCCCCAGCACTCACCCCCGCCCTCCTCACCGCTGTCCTCCTCCTCCTCGCCGCTGTCCTCCTCCTCCTCACTGCTGTCCTCCTTGGCTTCCTCCCCGCCGCCCTCGGCACCCTCAGCCTCCTCGCTGTCCTCGTCCGAGTCGGTCTCCTCCAGCCACTCCTGAGATTCTTTAAGTAAAGGGGAGAACCAGTGTCAGCACAGCTGTCCCGAGGACCCCACCGTCTGCCTAAACACCGGGACGTGAGTGTGGGGCACGCCCAGCATGTCTGGGGCTCAAGGCCAACACCTCATCCCTGCGTCTCATGGCGGGGCTGGGCCAAGAGGCTGTGCTCCGAGACAGGAGGGTCTCACACAGCCACTCAGAGCCTCTCCCCACACGTGTGGATCTGAAGGTATCTCAGCCTCAGCCCAGGACTGAGCAGTGACCACATCCACGCAGCCTGCCTGTGGTGTGACAGGGTGGTGGGGAGCAGGGTCCACTCCGGGCACACAGGGCCCCTTGGGGAGAGCAGACATCCAGTCCACACTGCCTGGGGCAGGTCCAGGGTCACGAGTGGTGTTGGGGTGAGCCCGCACCCTCCCCTGGCCTGCAGGCACTCTCTGTGGGCATGGGGTGGACGGCGCTCCCCCTCACCTGGGTCCATCTCTACCAAGACCGTCCACTCCTCCATCTTATGGAGGTCCAGGCAGTAGAGGTCACTGAGGGTCACCTGGCGGTCGCCAGCCTCAAACATGCCGCCGTAGAGGTAGAGGTGCCCGTGCTTCACGGTCAGCATGGCGTTGGAGCGGGGGCTGGGCTCCACCGGGGCGACACCTGCCTCCTCGGGGCTGTCGTCGTCATCCAACTCCAGCTGTCCCGCCATTCCCTGGGCAGCGAGCACCTGTTTGATGGTGACCACGGTCCCGTCCTCTGAGATCACCTCCCTGACTACCTCCAGGGGCTCCTGGGTACTGGGACCCTTCACTTCCTGCTTGTCGGCGCCCCCGGGCTCCGCCTTTCTGCCCCGCCTGCGCCTTCTCTTCTCCACCTTGGGCCCCTGCGGACAGAGAGCAGGCAGCACGATGCGGCGAGCGCCCAAACGTCAGAGGACCCCTGTCCACCCGCTGGGCTCACCCTGGGCCACACCCCCGCTGGTGTGACCTCTGGGAGGAACAAGCCACAGACACAGCGCTCACGCCATGTGACCCCCATCAGAGGTGCCAGGGCACTTCGTCCGGAGCCAGTCTTTCCCACAGGGTGGATCGCCCCCCACTTTGAGCCCTAGGGCCCTGTTTCTGAGGCCCCTGACCTGACGCAACCCCAGGGAGCTGAGCCCCAGGACAGCAGCCCCCGAGCCACACTCCCAGCCTGTGCCGGCAGCAAGGGCAGGGGCGACCCAGTCCCCGCCTTCAGTGACGGTGAAGACGGTGACGATGGCTCCATAGAGCCCCACAGACACGGGGACAGGGGCGGCCCTGAGGTGAGGGAGGTGTCGCAGGCCCAGGGCCCACGCTACCTTCAGCTGCCCTGTGAACCAGCGGTTCCTGACGGGGTCATAGAAGTGCAGGTCATTGAGGAAGTCCCCCTCCAGGCTCTCCTCCTCCTCCTCATCACACACCCCTCCGAAGAGCAGCGTCTGATGGTTTGGGGCCACAGCCACCGAGAATCCAGATCTTGGCGTGGGCTTGGCTCCAGAAGGGTTAATCCGTGTCCACGACCACTTGCCTGCCAAGAAGAGGAGATGGAGACCCATGGACCCACAGGAGGGCGCAGCCGTAGTCTGTGCCTCCCAGGCCAGCCACCCTGGAGGTCAGGCGTCCTCCTCGAGGGCCAGTCTACACAGAGGTCACCCGTCCACACAGCCTCCCGACATTCGCCTGGGGTACTGAGAAGTGGTGCTGTGAAGGCAGGAGTGAAGAGGAGCCCGGCCCACTGACTCTGGGCCCGCCCGCCCACCCCCCCGCCGCACACCAGGCCCTGGGGCGGGCCAGCACTGCAGTCCTGCCCTCTGGGTGGGCACTGGGTTTGCACAATAACCCTCAAGAGGGGGTTGGGTGTGGACCATGAGGGAGTCTCCCCAGCAGATTTAGAAAAGGACAGGGATGTTTTTCTGTAATGAAGCGACTCACAGCAAGCATCCCCTGGAGGCATGACCCCAGTTGCATGCATTAGCAGGCCATAAGATCACTCATGACAACCAGCGTCTCAGTGTTTAAATAAGAGAGTGTCAGCGTGCCTCGCATGAGGTCGGGGCTGGGCGGGGAGGTACTGCCCCAACTATGAAAGGGCTAGGGTCCCACTGCCTAGAACACAGTCCACTTTCAAGTGCAGGTTCGCTGATGGGTGAAAGGGGCTCTAGACTTTGGTTCCACGTCCCCATCACCTCTGCACCTGAGAAACGCCTTGTACAGAAAGAACGTCACAGCAGCAAAGAGGACAGGTCCCTGCCCAGCAGGCCTCTGGTGCCACAGAGACGTGCGTCCCAGGGCCAGGGGGCAGCCCAGGACAAGACAGGCCCCATACCTTTAAGCCTCTCTCCCACCACTGGCACCATGCCAGCTAACCGCCTCCCCCAAACCTCCCTTGTTTTTTGAGAAAAGCCAGTATAAAGCACTGTTACAGCAATAATAAAACTTAAACTCATATGTAGTGCAGGGGATGGCAGTAGGGTTGGGGAGGAGGTAGTGATTTCTCTCACCAAATCACTAGTTTTTGAGCTTTAAAAAATGGACAATGGGAAGACACCTAAATGACTACTGACAGAAGAAATGGATGACGATGCAACACATACACAAAAAGGAATATTAGTCGTTAAAAAAAATGAAATAATGCCATCTGCAACAACATGGATGGGCCTAGAGATGATCATCCTGAGTGAGATAAATATCACATGGTATCATTTATGTGTGGAATCTAAAAATGAATACAAATGAACTTACTCACAAAACAGAAACAGACTCACAGACATAGAAAATAAATTTAGGATTACCAAAGGGGAAGGTGCGGAGGGATAAATTAGGAGATTATGAGATTATAAATTATGAGATTAACAGACACACGCCACTATGTGTAAAATCAACAGAGATCTACTGTGGAGCACAAGACCTCAGTATTTTACAACCTATAAGGAAAAACCGTCTCAAAAGCAACAGATATACTTAGATATAACTGAATCACTCTGCTGAGTACTTGACATTAACACAGCATTGAACATTAACTATACTGCAATTAACAAAAAAGAACAGTGGTGACTTCAACCCCACCATAAGCCTTCCAGGAGTCTACATCCTAACACTGAGCATGAAGAAATGAGACGACACAGGCACCGTGGGTGGACCGACACCACTGAGGTTTTTAACTCAGTGCATCCTCGGTGCCCTGGAGAGGATGTGGGAGCTGTTCGCGAGGTGTCCACTGGCCTGCCCACAGGCGAGGGGGCACGTGCAGGGGCTCCCCGCCAGCCCCAAACCCTCTGCCTGCCTTTCTGCCAACACACAACCACTCAAGTGGCTTGTCCCCGGCACAGCACACATACCTTCTCTCCCCTCCTCAGCCTTCAGCAGGAACATGTCGGAGTGCTGGGTGCCTCTGTCCACATCTTTCCTGACTCTCTGCAAAAGGAACAGGGAGCCGTGAGAAGAACACGTGCCACACCATGCCATGCACAGCCCCTCAAGCTCGTGGTCCCGGTTCCTGTGGAGGTGACAAGGGAGCCTTCACTCAGATCAGCTTCAAAATCTGAAACAGGACAGGTTCCCTCCAAGCCCCCCAGAGCCCTCTGCTCAGGGCTATACTTGCAGCCGAGAGGCGAGCCCTGCTCAGGGTGGATGGGCTGGCGCAGGGACCTCTCCAGTCATCACAAGGTCATCCTCCACCTTCACCCCATGTGCCCTCCATCCCCATCACCTCTGAATATCGGGACTCAAGCTTTGGTCCAAGGACCACATGAAACTCTGTGCAGACGCCAGCATACCCGCTCGAAAGCTTTGCTAAGCTTCTCAGCAGCGCCGCCTGCCTCACACCAGGCTCACGGCCCGGGCAGGCAGACACTGTGGCTCTCTGGAGCACACCCAGTGTGCACACTGCACCTCCCCCTCAGGGCACAGGCGTCTGGACGGCGACCTGGCAGGACAGCTCTCCTGTGGGGCTCCAGCTGCTGGGGGCAGCAGCTTTTACTTCCAGGTCTTTGTCCTTCAAACTCCCGATTTTTAATAAACTCCTAACTCTAGAATATCTCTACATTTACAGAACAGCTGAGCAGCTGGCACGGAGTCCCCACATGCCCTGCACTGTTCCCCTTCCTGTTGGCCCCCTGCCTTCATTGGGTGCGTGTGCACCATCAGTGAGCCACACCTGAGCCAATGGCTCACTCACACTCCTGTTCTCCCCAAATCCTTCTCCTGTCCCAGGGCCCACTAGGCTGTCGTGGATCCTTTGGCCTCTGGGCCATGAAGACTGGTCAGACTGGCTTGTTTCTGGTGACCCTGACGTTAAGGAGTGCTGGTCATGTGTCCTGTAGAGCGCCCTCCACTGGGACCTGTCCGACACTGTTCTCATGACTGGACAGGCTATGGGTTCCAGGTGGGGTCTCAGAGGTCAAGTGCCCTCCCATCCCACCCTCCCAAGGGTGCATGCTGTCACCATGACCGCCATCGCAGACGTGGACCTGGGTCACCTGGCTGAGGTGTTCATCGGGTTTCTCCGTGGCCCAGTTACTGCCCCCACCCCAACTTCCCAGCCTGTCCTTGTGGGAAGAGCATCCCTGTGTGCAGCCCCTCGTCGTGCTCCACCTCCTGGAGGGTGGAGTGTCTGCCCTGGGCCGGAACAGTGCACGGGGCATCTGCCTCTCCTGCCCGTGTACTGAATTTATTCAGTCACTGGCTTGTGATCACATGCACCCGTGCACCATTGGGTCTCCTCTGGACTACAGTCTGATACCACCTGACTCATTCCACTGCTCACATGCCTCCAGCTCTGGCCCCTGGGGACTCTCGAGGGCAGGTCATGAGACCCTGATGCGCCCCACTGGTGCAGGTTTCTTGGGTTTCCTGGGCTCCGGCACCGTTCACACACTTCCTGCCCTAGTTCTGGAATCAGCCACTTCCCCACAGAAACCTGTGACTGGACAGTCCTAGAATCCCAGGTCTGGGTGCGAGGCCTTATCACTGGGCAGTATGGTTTTGTTCTCTCAGCTGACATGTGCATAATTCATCTTGTCTTGTTTACTAATGAGTACGTGTTGTTTACCATAAGGGGGAAAGCTATCTTCCTTTTGGATAACAAAACAATCCACATGTCTGTGACTGGACTGTGGCCTGAGCATCCTAGAACCAAGGATGAGGCCGGGACCCTGCCTCCTCTTTCGTCCACGGGGACACTCACAGTCAGGCGGTCAGCCTAGGCACACCACAGTTCCCGAGACAGTCCTCCCGTCCTGCAGGCTGACCAGGAAGTGGCTGCCACTCCCAGGCAGGCCCACCCTCCAGGCCAATGCCTCGCACTCACAGGAGCTCAGCCCACACCGAGGCCTCACCCGCAGGGACACATAAGGGAAGTCGGCGCCGCAGGCGGGTCACTAGAAACCAATCACAGCCAGCGCAGCCCTTCCCTCTCTTCCCCTTGTCCTCTCACACCTGTGGTATCCATGGTGTTGCCCTATCTTTCCTAGACCAATAAGCGGAGCGGGTCTTCCTCGCCGTCATGTGTAAATACACCCCCTGTGGCTTGTGAACCAGAGCCCCTCCCTAGCAGGCGCTCTGCCGGCCGGGTCTATCGCTTCCACAGAGCGGGTCTATGGCTTCCACAGAGAGGCCGGGGTGCAAGGATGCTGCAGCCGTCAGGGCTCCTCCCGAAGTGTGCAACGTCCCCATTCCACCCCCAATCCACACGGGGGTGACCGGAGGCCACCGTGCGCTGGTTTCTCCCGTGGTGGCCTGTGCGGCCCTTCCTGGTGACACGCAGCATGCTGGCATGACACTCGGCTGTGCTAGAAGAGGACATGGGGTGGGCCTGACTCCTGGGGGCTGTGGCGTGTCCACCCGGGGTCTCAGCTCTCCTCCTGGGTGAGCAGACGTTAACTCCAGAGTGGTGACTCGGGCGTGCACTTCACACAGGATTCCTTCCTCTGCTCACACGGACATCTGAGAGACGTGTGCCAAGCGTGACAGCGCTAAGCTGTCACAGCACAACCATCAGTGACCCTAGAGCCCAGGACAGCCTGTGCACACGCCCCATGCCCTCCTGCCTGGACCACAAGCTCTGAACACGTGTCCTGAGTCTCCTACTGCCCTAGGCTCACACTCAGAGCCGAACCCTTCAACTGCCAGCAGGAGATAGCCCTGGCCAGGCTCCCGACTTTGGTGAGCCTGGCCCCAGCAGGGGTCGCGCTCTGGCGCTCCAAGGGCAGCACTGCAGTGGACCGGACTACCGGCCACTCTTAAGAAAGGACTCCAACAGTGCTGGGGGAGGACTGGAGCGACAGCGTGAGAGCACCGGGCTGAGGGAGAAAGAGCTGCCAGGGAGGGGCCAAGGGCCCCCAGGTCAGTCCCGGCCTGAGCGCTGAGACACAGCAGCAGCCTGGCAGCAGGACCGCCAGCCAGAAGTCGCCCTCAGCACCTTGGCAACAAGAGGTCAGTCTTTATCACCACTTCACACCGGTTCTGCTAGACTGACAACGGCAGGAATTTTTCAGAACTGGGGGTGATGATGGCTGAGATCCCCAGATGGACTGTTTGTGGAACATGGAAGCCACCACGAGATCAATCCTCATGAGCTAAGGGCTTGGTGGTACAGGCTGCCTCACTGGATGCTGCCCAGCTCAGCCAGACGCCCCGGGCTGGGTGGTGACCTGGGCAGAAGGAGCCACGGGCTGCTCCTGTGACTGGTGTCCCCACCCAGACCAACCACACCATCACACCCACATCTTCCATCAATTCTGGTAAACCACCATGAGGGCAAACAGACCAGCTTCTCACTCCATCCAATGCCAAGGCCTGGCGTCAGTCCCCTCTAAATCGTGGTGCTAGAACTGCCCCCTGGCTGTCTGTGCAGCTGTCGAAGAGCAGCAGTGGGGAATGAGGGCCTTGATTAAAACAGGGTCAGCCTAACGCAGCTTGCTGTTCGTCATCCTGTTTGGCTCTGTAGAGCATCTGCTGTGATTAAGAGGCAACTCTGGCCACAGCCCATGTCTCTCACGTCTAGACAAGGCCCGGGCAGGTCACAACTGTCCGTTTTCCTTTCCAGAGCAAGGGCTGACCACTGGCTGAGTTGGGGTGGAGCAGGGCAGAAGGAGGAGAAAGGGCCACCTCGTGGCATGTGGGTGAGAACGCAGCAAGGCTGTACAGAACCTCAGTGCGTTCACAGGAGCGGAAAACACACCTCTGTCCATGTCTCATCTAAACAACAGAAAAGACTATTCATGTCAAACTAACATGCAATCTTATTTGAGGTTCTCATCATCAGCAAGACCGAAAGCACAGCAGACAGAAGTCCCCTGCATCCCGCACGTCTTACCTGTTTTGAGTAGCCACCATAGATGATGATGCTGCCCTGAGGGGTGACGGTCATCTGGCAGCCCGACCGGGGTGTGGGCCCAGTCCCGGATGGGGACAGCTTGCTCCATGTAAAAGTGTCCAGGTTGAAGGCATACACATCATTGTAATAGATGTAATCTCTGTAGTAATACAAGAACAAAAACAAAGAGGCAGCAACATGAAAATGTGAACTTCGTTTAAAATAAAGGTATCTTTCCTACACATTGTGCCTTCTGAGGCATTCCAAAAGGCACGGTGGCCCTGCTCACTCCACACTCTTGGACTTCAGAAGCAAAGTGCTCAAAACACAGATGGGGGCTTGAGAACGGAGAGTATGGGGAAGGGTGGGTCTGCCCAAGTCACACACAGGGGGAATGGTGTCCTGAGGGAAGGTCAGAGGCAGCCACAGGCAAGGGGCTCGGGTCAGAGTCACATGATGAGAGAACTGGGCCTGCTTCTGCAGGAAGGACGCACGGACACGTGAAAGGAGCAAGCAGCTTCACCCGTCAGACACGATTCCTGTCACTCCTGCTGCACTCGGGTCACCCAGGCCTGCAGGCCACTGGGAGACCCATCCACAGCTGGGCACTGGGAATGGGACGGGGGCACATGTGAACTCTCTGACCGGCACCCACCACCAAATGCACCCTTCTGTGGGAGCAAGGCTTTCAGTAGGTGAACTAAGGAAGCTGGGGTTCAGTTTTTAAAAGACTTCATCACATTCCACTGTTTTCTCAGATTTCACATGGCAGATATCTAGCAGAAAAATTCTGCATGTAGGATAAATAAAAACTGTATTTGGATTCTCAAGGTTGAACTAATTTGTTTGATACAGATGGTGACCACACAGATTATCTCTTCGAGAAACTTTAAATTTTTTCTGTACTCTTGAAATACTTCATAAACAGTCATTTTAACAATTATGAAGAATTACACAACAGGGAGAGCAGAGCAGTAAACCAACCTCAGCAATGTGCCCATGCTGTCAGCCCTGGTTTTAAGGTATGGGCAGCATCCTCCATGTGTGTTCCAAGCGGCTCTTCCCATAGAGAGGGCCGCCTCCTTACTGCACCAGGAAAGAGGACCCTCCTGTTGGTACTGACCTTGTACTCTCGTGGAAGCCACCAAAAAGGATCAACTGTCTCTTCCAGGCCACCATCCGATGTCCACTCCGGCCTGAAGGACCACCTGGTGACCTAAATTGAAAAAACACAAAAAACAGGTGCTTGGCAGGCGGAGGAGGAGGACCTGGAGCTCGTGAGCTCCCACAAACACATCAAAGCACGTCTACACGTGGAACGACTCAAACAGAGCATCCACTAAATGCCAGGCAGAAGACCTCAGACTTCCAAAAGCGCGAGAAAACCTCCACGTAACCAGGCAGGAGAAAAGAAAGAAGCAAACAAACTGAACGGATGTGAAAGGGGACCCACAACCGTGGAGGGGCTGAGGAGGGGGAGAGGCTCTGCACCCGAGGCAGGCCCCTCTCCAGCAGGGAGACCAGCCTGGATACAGGGGGGTGCTTTGGAGCCTCAGAGAAGAGCACAGGAGCCAGCAAGCAGAAGGCACAACAGAGTGGCCTGCACGGCAGTGGGGACCGCCACCCTGCACTCCCCAGCCTCAGACGCTTGTCCACAGGTGTGTGCAGGGGCCTCATGCTTGATGCCTGGGCATCGGAGGTCAGACTCAGGGGCAGGATCGGGCTTAGCTGCACAGAGACAGCCTGAAGAGGCTGGACTATGGCCACTGAGGTGCACTGGGAAGAAGCCTGGGCCTGCCAAAGGCCAGGCGCTATTGCTGGGGGCACACAAAGGAGGGCGGGACCACCACAGAGCTTCCTTCCTCACACACATACTCTCAGGGAACAGGACACACCTACATGAACTCCAAAGACACGCGTGGGCGTCACAACAGCTAAGACACCCACGAGCAGGCCCCAAGCGCCGCCCTCGCCACCACAGGATCCATGAGCAGGCACTAGACACTGTTCCCACTGTACGAGGACACAGTCCACCACTACCGTCCAGAGACCCGCGAGCACGTGACAATACCGCCCCCCCTCCACGTGGGGAGTGCGCACGGGGTGCGCCAGGCGCCAATCACTGTGCCTGCCATCGCAGGAGCTCGTAGGCCGCCACTTCTGAGAGACTCGGAAGCAGGCACCAATCACTGTCCCTGCGGTCCCATGGGCCGCCACCACTGGGGACCCACAAGCAGGCACCGGCCACTGCCCCGCCATGTCAGGAGTGTGCATGGGCCACAACACCTGCACACCCCGTATCAAGGGGATGACGGCCAGCACACACTAGGAAAGGGGCAGCAAGCATCCAAACTGAAGAAAGAGCCCGCATGTTACAACAAAGACCCAGTGCAGCCCAATAAACATACATTTTTTAAAGAGTTTTACAGACAAATAAGTTCAGTTCAGTCACTCAGTCGTGTCCAACTCTTTGTGACCCCACGGACTGCAGCACACCAGGCCTCCCTGTCCATCACCAACTCCCAGAGCTTACGCAAACTCATATCCATCGAGTCAGTGATGCCATCCAAAAGCTAAGGTAATTTAGCACCGCCAAACCAGCTTTATGACAAATGTTAAAAGAACTTCTCTAAGCAGAAAAGACCGTTAACTAGAAACAAGAAAATTATGAACAGAAAAGCTCATCAATAAAGGCAAACATACAGTGAAGGTAGGAAATGACCCACACACAAATATGACACCAAACTCAGCAATCGTGAGGAGAATATAAATGTAGGATATTGGAAGTGCATTTGAAATTACTACACCAGCAACTTGAAACAATCCTGTATATGTATAGACACAGACTTCTTTATTAAAGCCTCACAAGGGAGACTCCTTGGTGGCACGGTGGACAGGAATCCGCCTGCCAATGCAGGGGACACAGGTTCGATCCCTGGTCTGGGAAGATCCCACATGCCGCAGAGCAACTAAGCCCAGCTACTGCAACTACCAAAGCCCATGCACTCTAGAGCCTGTGTGCTGCAACTACTGACACCATGCACCGCAGCTGGAGAGTCCACACGCCACATCTAAGACCCAAACCAGCCAAATAAACAGTTGTTTAAAAAACTCACTTATGTAACAAATTGCCAGCCACAGGCATTAGCTTCTGCAAAAATCCTCCAATGCATTAAATGACACAGTAGAGTAGATGGGATTAAGTGATATTTATACAATGTCCCACCTAAAAGCAGCAGAATACACATTCCTCTCAAGTGCACACAGAAAATTCTCCAGGACAGATCACAAGCTGGGTCACAAAGCAAGCTGTGGTAATTTTAAGAAAACCTGAAATCATGTCAAGCTTCTTCTCAGACCACAACGCTATGAGACAAAAATCAATCCTAAGGAAAACTTTAAACACAAACATGTGGAGGCTAAATGTTATTAAACAACCAATGTATCACTGAAGAAATCAAAGGGTAAATTAAAAAAAAAAAACCTAGGAACAAATGACAACAAAAACATGGCAATCCAAAACTTATGGGAAAGCAGTTCTAAGAGGGAAGTTTAGAGCAATACAATCTTATCTCGGGAAACAAGAAAAGTCTCGAACAAAAAAACCTAACCTTACACTGAAAGCAACTGGAGAAAGAAGTAGAAACAAAACTGAAGTTAGCAGACGGAAAAAGCATAAAGAACAGAGCAGAAATAAACGTAATAAAAAGGAAAACAACAGAAAAGATTGATAAAACTAAAAGCTGATTCTCTGAAAAGATAAACAAAACTGATAAGCCTTTAGCCAGACTCACCAAAAAAAAAAAAGAGAGGGGGGTCAAATCAATAAAGTGAGAAACGAAAAAGGAGTAATTACAACTGACATCATGAAATACAAAGAATCACAAGAAACTACTTCAAGCAACTATATGCCAATAAAATAAGACCACCTAGAAGAAATGGACAGATTCTTAGAAAGGTTCTAACTTTTCAAGACTGAACCAGGAAGAAGCAGAAAATATGAACAGACCAATCACAAGCACTGAAACTGAAACTGCGACTTAAAAACATCCAACAAACTATAGTCTAGGACCAGATGGCTTCACAAATCAATTTTACCAAACATTTAGAGAAGAATTAACACCTACCCTTCTGAAACTATTCCAAAAAACTTCAGAGGAAGAAACACTCCAAATTCATTCTATGGGGCCACCATCACTCTAATACCAAAATCAGACAAAGATACCATTAGGAAAATTACAGGCCAACATCACTGATGAACACAGACACAAAAATTCTCAACAAAATACTAGCAAACTAAATACAACATATTAAAAGGATCACACACACCATGATCAAGTGGGATTTATCCCAAGAATGCAAGGATTTTTCAACATTTGCAAATCAACCAGTGTGATACACCACATTAACAAACTGATGAATAAAAAAACATATAAACATCTTAATAAATGCAGAAAAAGCTTTTGACAAAACATCTCCAGAATGTGGGCACAGAGTGAACCTAACTCAACATAAAAAACGCCATATATGACAAGCTCACCGCTAACATCATTCTCAACGGTGAAAAGCTAAAAGCATTTCCTCTAAAATCAGGTACAGAACAAGGATGTCCACTCTTGCCACTTTTATTCAACACAGTTTTGGAAGTCCTAGCCATGGCAATCAGAGAAGAAATTTAAAGGAATCCAAACTGGAAAAGAAGTAATTATCTGTCAGTATTTGCAGATGACAAGCTACTACATACAGAAAATCCTAAACATGCTAACAGACAACTACAAAAAAAAGAAAAGAAGACTACTAGAGCTCATCAATGAATTCGTTAAGGTTGTAGGATACAAAATTAACACACAGAAACCTGTTGCATTTCCATGTACTACAATGAAAGATCACAAGGAGAAATTAACAAAGTAATCCCATTTAACACCACATCAAAAAATAAATAAATACAATACCTAGGAATAAATCTACCTAAGGAGATAAGAGACCTGTACTCAGAATATAAGATGGTGATGAAAGAAACTGAAGATGGGGTGGAGGGCAGGAATTGAAACCAATACAAACAGATGGAAAGATATACCATGTTCTTTGATTGGAAGAATCAACGTTGTCAAAAAAAAGGATAATACCCAAGGCAATCTACAGATTCAGTGCAATCCCTACTGAATTACCAAGGGCGCTTTTCATAGAACTAAGATTTTCATATTTGTATGAAAACACAAAAGACCTCAAATAGCCAAAACAATCCCGAGAAAGAGAAATGGAGCTGGAAGAACCAGACTTCCTGACATCAGACTATACTATAAAGCTACAGTAATCAAAGCAGTGGGATACTAGTGAAAGAATAAACAAGTAAGTGAGTGGAACAGAAAAGACAGCCCAGAAACAGATTTCCTAAGTACTGTCAACCAGGACTTCCCTTGTGCTTCAGTGGCTGAGTCAGCCTGCCGCGGTTTCAGGGAAGGCAGTGCATGCCATGAGGCAACAACTAAACCCATGCGCCAACACCTACTGAGCCCATGCGCAGCAACCACTAAAGCCCACTTGCCCTAGAGGCCACGCTCTGCAACAAGACAAGCCACTGCAATGAGAAGCCTGCGAGCCTGTGTACAATGAAAAATGGTCCCTGCTCAACGCAAGGAGAAAGCCTTTGTGCAGCAAAGGACTCAGCACAGCCAAAAACTAATTAATCAACGTTTTAAAAGTACAGTCAACTGATATTTGACAAAAGAGCAAAGGCAATACAACGGAGCAGACAGTGTCTTCAACAAATGGTGCTGGATCAAATGGATGTCCACATGCAAAAGAATGAACCTGAACACAAAGCTTCCATGTCCTTTTGCAGACCTTTTGCAAAAAATACTCAAAATGGGTCACAGGCCTACATGTAAAATAAATGACAGACAAGCTGGCTTCCCAGATGGCTCAGTTGGTAAAGAATTCGCCTGCCAATGCAGGAGATGCAGAAGACTTGGTTTCAATTTCTGGGTAGCGAAGATCTCCTGGAGGAAGAAAAGGCAACCCACTCCGTATTGCTGCCTGGAGAACCCCATGGACAGAGGAGCCTGGTGCACTACAGTCCATGGAGTCACAAAGAGTCAGACACGACAGTGATTGAGCATGCATGCAAACTGGACTGTACTAAAATGCAAAACTTCTGCTCTGCAAAAGATGTATCAAGAGAATTAGAAGTCACAGTCTGGAAGAAAATATTTGCAAAAAACACACCTGATAAAGGACTGTTATCCAAATTCACAAACAGCCCTTAAAACTCAAGAGTAAGGAAACAAATGAGCCGGTTTAAAAAGAACTGACGTGGTCAGGCCAGACCCGTCTGCCAGGCCACCTCTGCTCACCCTGTTCTGTGCTGGTGCTGTCTCCATCTGACTCTCCCACCTACACAAGCCAACCACCAAGTCCAGGCTACAAAGGATGGTTACAACTTGAGCCCCCCAACCCAACTCTTCTCTATAGAAGGCATTATTCTCCATTTATTTCCACTTTTTTCTGCAAAGCTTTCCCCCAAACCATGGGCCCTAAAAGACACAACAGAAACTCTCAAAATGAACGAGAAGCTTGAGCTGCCCAACCTAGCGTCTCCCCACTGGCAAATCTCAGATGAATGACTCATCACACAAGGCCACGAGGACCGCCAGGGTCCTCCCTTATTCCAATCTAGAACAAATCCCTTTCTCTCACCTTTCCTCAAACGCCTCAGCATCCCAGTCTCTCTCTCCTAACACCCAGTTTACTAACTTCCCTTTTAACGTGTCATTCAAACTGACCAATGTACTCAGCCATGGAAAGTCAACCAAAAACTACCTGTCCCTGTCCCTGAAGACTATATCCTGCTAATCCAATCTTTAAGCATCAGCCTTGGGGTAGTGTCACCAGATGCAGACAACCAGGATTTCAACTTACTAAATCCTTCTTCCCTTCTAGCAAGGGCAGTTCTTTCAAATGCAACCTACAAGGAAAACTCAACCCCACTTCAATTTCATCTTGCTTGATTTGGTCCACAAAGATGATTTTGAAAGCTGAATTTGCCAACCAACTTATTTGCTTTCCCTCCTAGCTTTTTATCACCCACAAATTGAGTAAGCATGTTTTCTCATGTAAATTCGTGATAAAAAACACCAGAAGGACAAGGTTCAGAAGGAGGGGCTGTGCCAGGCCGTGACACCACAGGTCCACGCCTGTGCTCTCTGCAAAGAGGAAGCAGCACTGTCTTTGGAGCAGGCTGCAGGCAGAAGCGGCCGCACCACCTCCCCATGCCCCTATGCTGGGTGCCGTGGTGATGAGCCATACCATACAGCTACCTACACAACAGAGAAGGTGAATGAGAAAACCACAACCTTGCTGGGTGCGCAGCAGACTACCCTTCTGAGAAACTTTGTTATAACACTTTACAAATACACAACCTGGGGAACAGGTTTTCATTCAAAAGCTAGTAGGTTCGCTTCCAATTCTACTTCAAGAAAAGGTATGCAGGAGAGCCCAAATGCTCCCAGTGTTACTCTAGTAACCGACTGCAGAGGCCCAGTGACCTATGGAAACAGTGCCAGCAAGCCAAGCCACCTCTAGATGACCCCCAGGGTGGCCAGGTCAGGGCCATCTGCCCAAGAATCTGAAGGGAGTGTCGTCCTTCCGTGGGCCAGGCACGGAGGACTCAATTAACTTTCCTGGCAGTAGCCAAGTATCGCTGTGTTTTGTAACCAAAACAGGAATTTTTTTTTCTATAAAAAGGCTCTATATACCCCATCAGAAAAATAAACTCACCCAAAAAAATCTGTTTATATTTGAATCTTCAACAGGCACTTTTCAACTGCCGTCACTCCTAAATATGGAGTCTTAAAAAATTCACATGTCCTACTCAGCCAGATCTATAAGTGGCACAAAAATACATGTGTCCTGCCGTGGGAGGGAGAGCTCTCAGCACATCCGAGTTACGTGTGGTGTGGCGCTCTGGCAGGGCACGCTGCCACTCAGCATCACCCAGGCCCTTTCCAACCCGCCGCTGCAGTGACATTTACAGAAAATGCACACACATCAAGTAACTCCATGGGTTTCAGATACAAACAGAGCGTTAGGCACTCAGTATGCAAATGCGTCCCCGAGTTATTTTAAAGTTTACACCTTACAAAAGATATGCCATAGTACCATGCTGTTCCTGAGACATTTACTGAGTAGAGGAAAAATTTCTCTCATAACCCCAGAGTTTCAAGGTCACACAGGCTGAGACGACGGCTAACTTGATCTATTGGCCCATCCTCAGAAAAAGAAGGGACCTTCCTGCAAGACTGGTTCTGACGTGGCCGGAAGCCGGACTCAAACCACAGGCAACAGCATCTCCCCCATAACCAAACAGGTACCTTCAGAATCCGGCCCCACTTTTGTAAGCACCACTCAAAAAACAGATTTGGGGGGTTAGTAAGTATTTAATCATGTTGCACAGAATAATTAGCAGCAGTCTCTAGAATCCAGGCAGCCTATCAGAGCTGTGTCCTTCTTTTAACTATTAATGATTAGCAATGAAACCGCCACTTGTGGGGTGTTCATATAATAATAAACTACCACAGAGAAGTCTGTGCTGTGACAGACAGGTGCTCAGTAGCTCAGCAGTGTCCTACTCTTTGCAACCCCATGGGCTCTACCCTGCCAGGCAGTCTGTCCATGGAATGTTTCAGGCAAGAATACTGGATCAGGTTGCCATTTTTTTCCTCCAGGAAAGACATGAGACGGGACAGGTGGGTAAATGCTGACTCCTGTCTTTGCACGTCCACGGAACACAGCCCACTCTCCTCCCCTACTTTCTGGAGGAAATGCAGCTGAGGACAGGGAGAGAGGCTGTATATGTTATGAAAGTAAAAACAGGATTAGTAGACAGAATCTTAAAATCAGGTCAGTTGTGCAGGCAACTACCACCGAAGGCAGAGACTGAAGGGACTCTCAAAACATCTGGTAAAGCTGGTCACGCTTGTCCAACATAAATCAGGAGGCCGTGCTGACATTTAAGCTCTGGTCTCCTTGACGTTAGTAACACCAGGACTTTTCCTCTTGTTTTCAAACTGTCATGATGTCTATTAAATGCTACTAGAATGGAGAGCATGCATAAAGGAAGACAGCAAAGTCTCCAAAGGGGCTACTCATAAATGTGCTACAGAAACATGAGTAGGGCAAACATTAAGGACAAAGCGGACATCTGGGAATCACCCTGCTTCCCAGGAGAAAAGCCCGCTTAAAAGACAAGAAAGGACTTCCCTGGTGGTCCAGTGATTAAGACTACACACTCCCAATGCAGGGACATGGGTTTGAACATTGGTCAGGGAACCAAGATCCCACACTGCATGGCCTGGCCAAAACAACAATGGAAAGAACTATGACCCTCAAATGCTTCTCAGGACCATCCGACTTAAGCCCACTCCCCGTCCCTATTCGCCATACATGCTCTGGGGGACCAGCAGCACTGTGGTAAGGCCAAGGCTGTGGTTATCCCCAACGCGGACATCAAGACATTGAAGGAATTCAACAGGAATAAGAAGCCGGCCAAGAAGAACGATGTGGTTTTGGCTTCAGAGTCTGATTAAGCAGACCCCACAAATGTGGGGCCCAGGCCCGAAGAAGGCTGGCAGGTTCCCTTCCTTGCGGACACAATGAGAACACGGAGGCCAAAGTGGATGAACTGAAGTCCAGGATCAAGTTCCAGATGGAGACGGTGCTGGGTCTGGCAGTGGCTGCTGGCCCTGTGGAGATGACAGAGGAGGAGCTCGGGCACAATATCCACTTAGCTAGCAACTTCCTGGTATCACTGCTTAAGAAAAACTGGCAAAAATGTCCAGGTTTCATACATTAAGAGCACCGTGGATCAGCCCCCACGCCAGTACTAAGGCACGGCTTCATAAACCCTAATTCACAAGCTGAGAAAGGTTCCACAGACCCCAGTGCTGATATAAGCCCGCCTCTGTGGCCTTCACTGTTGGGTAACCTTTTCTCACTCTCTCTTTCCCTCAAACTGCTGGGCTTCGTCAATTAGGCCCTCATGTCCCTGCCAAACAAGAGGGGAGATGCTTTCATTTTGCAGTAAGCAGTAAGTTACAGAAGCCATATCCACACTCTTTTTCAACGTGAAGGATCTAAGAGGTATTTTATGTGAGTTTTCTTACAGGGTAGCAGACGTTTTCCACATTAGTGAACAGTGCCTAAGATAAGCATGAGACCCACTGATAGGCGAGGCCTTCAGCTGAGATCCAGGGCCGTCTGGATCAGGGTCACTGAGGAGTGCAGAGGGATTGCTGTCAAATGCAGATTCCTGAGCCCCATTTTAAAGCAGGTCTGGATCAGACAACATCTGGAGGGAGGAGGGCAAGAACATGCATCTTCAGAGCTCCCCAGGCATCGCAGTCCAAGAATCACCAACAAAGGTGTCCGCTCGGCTCTGAGCCCTCCTCACAGGCTGACAAGTCCCCCAGCCACTCCACCACCAACTTGTGCTATCGAGCCTCCTGAGTCCTATAAGACATCCCTTCTTAGTGCAGACGAGGCAGCCACCCCGCGGTAGGGCGTGCTGCACTGTGAAGCGAGGATGGAGCCTGAGAACAAGTAGAAACACCCCAGACAAGACCCCTGGGCGCTGCTCAGAGCTGTGCCCACAGTGCCACAGGAGAAGGCTCTAGGAACACATGCCCTCTGACTGGAAAGTCTACTTCTGGGCCAGTTTAAAGGTTACTGAATGATAAAAAATAAACCTAAGACTCCTAAGAGCAGGTATGTGAAACGTTCCTGGGGTGCCGCGTGGGAGGGAGACACTGAGGATTAGAAAGGTGTTAATTCTCCCTAGGTGCAATCTAAAAACTGCAATCCAATCGAAATCCCATTAGAATGGTTAAGGACAGAACCTGAAAAATTGATCCTAAAGCTCTTATGAAAACAATGAGTGCACGACAAAGAAATATTTTAAGTAAATGAGAAAAACCTTCTGGCTATAAAACCATATAGCAATTAAAATGGAGCAATACTAGAACAGGTACAAATAGAAGATCTAGGAGTCAAAAGAACACCTGGAAACATCCAGACCCTTCTGGACTGTGTGTGTACAAATGCATCGTGTGTGCATGTGTGTGTGCACACGCACTCGTGTGTGTGTGTGTATGTGTGCACACACGGGCCTGCACCTCTCTCTGGCCCACTCTGCAGGCACTTGTGTGTCCACACACTCAGGCATGTGTTGCTCTGCATCTTAGTTTTTCGTGCATATTATTTCCATACATGCTTTTCTGTATGAAATCAAAGGCAGTTATTTCTTTAGGGTCTGTTCCTAAAGGTGAATGGGGTCGATGGCAGGCACGCAACAGGAAGCTGCCAATGTTCTGGCCAGCATGACCTTGCTCACCCCGCCCTCCCCACTGGACAGCCCCAACCTGCTCTGGGAGCCCGCGAGGCTGCTGTCTCACATCCAGA
Source organism: Muntiacus reevesi (assembly GCF_963930625.1). Lineage (NCBI taxonomy): Eukaryota > Metazoa > Chordata > Mammalia > Artiodactyla > Cervidae > Muntiacus > Muntiacus reevesi. The sequence continues at coordinate 226,614,379 of NC_089250.1, forward strand.
AGCTTGCTGCTGACCGCTCAACAGAAAGTCTATTCTAGACACGAGCTCACTCTCTGGCTGTACAGCTGCCATGACTCCCCAATATCCTGGTGGCGTCATCCCCGCTAGAGAAGGCTTCCTACTTGCCATGCTCAGGAGTCCCTCTCCTGTGGCTTCTGGGGTGTGGCTCACTGAGGACCCCTCCCTGAGACACCTGCCCCCGACCCGTGGTGTCCGCAGACCTTGTAACAGCAAGAGAAGCGGCCACACGAGGCACGCTGTGTGCAATCTTACGGACCATGCTGGGCTGGGCAGCGCAGGGGCTGCAGCCCAGTGCCATAACAAGGGGAGCGGAGGCAAACAGAGGAAGAGGCAAAGCCGGGGACACAGCCTCCATCCCCTGACTTACACCCCGCAGGGACCAGGGCTCTGGTCAGTCGCACAGCTGCACCCTGCCACTGAGCTCTTCCTAGGGCTCCGTACAGCTCCGCTCCTCTGCTCATCTCCTCACTGAGAACCAGAGACCACGGCCCAGAAGGCAGGCTTGGAATAAAAGTCCATCAGACAAAAAAAGATAAGAAATAAAGCACCCAACACTTCCCCTGCCACACCACTTTACCCAGGCTGGAACAGAGAGGCCTAGTTGTCTCTGCACCTCTGTATTAGCATGGAGCAGGCTCCACAACGTTCCTTAAAGAATTCTTCGCCTTCAGTCACAGTCAACAATGAAATAATGACCTGCTCAGCAGGAACAACTTCTGACTCAGGACAGAGGCTTTGAATGCTTCGCAAGCGTTACTGAGCTAACAGCAGCAGAACGCAGCTTGAGTGGGGCACTCATCTGGAGTCCGTGGCAAAGGGCAGTGACTGTATATCCCCAGTGCCTCCCTGCTTCCTTGGAACTAACACCTGTCACAGACCTGGAAAGTCTGAAGGCCACGAGACAGCATGTGTCACACACAGCCTGGCAGGTCACTGAGGGACACCCCACCACGTGCCACCACCATCACCATCAGGCCTGCACAAATGTGCTTTCCCGGAGCCACTTGTCGTGAACTCCAAATGCTGGCAGGGGACAGGAGTGGTCCCAGGGGTTGGACTCGTCACCCAGCACCTCACCTGACTTGCTCCCAGGTCTTGGTGGCCAAATGCAGCACCCAGAGGTCCTTGTAGTGGTAAAACTGCTCTCCATCAGGAGAGGCAAACTCCCCACCGAAGATCCACAGCTGCCCACCACCCTGGGGCACCACCACGGCCTGTTGAGAGAACGATGATGGGTCAGGGCACAGCCAGACAGCTTTCGGTCCAACTGGAGACCTGCCCCCAGTCACTCAGTTCCAAGCCCACACCCCAGCCTCAAAGGCCTGCCCCTCTGGTTCTGCCTAAGGCCCAGGACTCACAGGTTACACGGGACCATGCAGGACTGCCTGGGCCGACAGAGCCACAAAGTCATTGGAGGCCAGTGGCCAATGGAGCCCCTCCCTGGAGAACTCCTCCCTGGAGTGCCCCCCACCCAGGGAGGGCACAGCTGTGGAGATAGTCTCAACTTGGCTTTTATGTGAATCGCGTGAGGGAACAGACTTCACAGAAATCACTTCTTCTGCCAGTACCCCAAAAATGTGGGGGTGCTGCCTAGTCAATGAATGCCTGCAGGGGGCAGACTGGGGGCCAGCGTGCCCCGGTGTCACAAGTCCCAGGGCTCTGGCAGCAAAGCAGGCCACAGGGCACATCTTCACACCAAGTGGCCAAGTAGTTCCTGGCCGGGGGCTCAGAAGCAGTGCCCACGGCAGGAAGCACAATGTGGCTGGGGCAGGAGAAGTGGGTTGGGGCAGCTGGATGCCAGGCGCTCCCAAGCATTCTGGGTGAATGCCTCCTGCCCCCGCAAACCTCCACGGACAAGCACACGCCAGGCGGTCAGACAGTGGTTCCCAGGATGCCCAACCCTAGGCACCCTCGGAGCACCCCAGGCTTCCACTGCAGCACAGCCTGTCACTTAACTAAGCTTAAGGCCGCAGAACTGCGGCTCCATCACCTTGCTGCCCCTACCCTGGACTAACTGGAGGGTCCTGATGACACACGCAGGGTGATGTGGCCCCCCCACCCCATTTCCACTCAGTTCTGTGCATCCTCTCAGCACTGACCTATCAGAAGACAAATCAGTTTCCTGTGACTCTAAAACCCCAGTGATTGTAAGGAACTATTTCAAATATTTAAACAAGACATGAAAATTAGCTTAGGCCCAAACTTAACACATTTTTCTGAGTTTAATGAAGTTTGGGTGGTCTATTCATGCTATGCAATACAATGTGGTTTTGAAATATCTTATTATAGAAGCTATTTAATGCCTGAGATAGTATTACAAATAATGCATCAACTGGAAAGAACAGTACAAAGAAAATATACACACACACATATGTAGATGCACACACACGTGTGTGTGTGCTCAGTTGTGTCCAACTCTTTGCAACCCCTCTCTGCATCGACTGCAGCCTGCCAGGCTCCTCTGTCCATGGGATTCTCCAGGCAAGAATACAGGAGTGGATTGCCATCTCCTCCTCCATGGGATCTTCCCGATGAGGGATCAAACCCATATCTCTTGTGTCTCCTGCACTGCAGGTAGATTTTTTTTTACCACTGAGCCCCCGGCCATCTTTGGAGTGATTAATTTATGTATTTGGAAATAAATCAATAAAAATAAACTCCTTTACATACGTACATTCATGCACACATATACATACACACAGTGGTTTTGAAGTAATGGTTTGGATGGACTGACAGCCAATGTTCCCTGGACCTAACAAAGGTCGAACACTGTCCAGTGACCAAAGCAGGACGGCTCTGCTCCCAGGCTGAGGCAAGGCTTCCCCCACCAGCGTCTACTTTCCTATGTGTCACACAAGGCTGTTCACTTCCCAGGCATTTGGATTTCTGTGTTGTTGTCTTCAATGGAATAAAATCATGTCCAGAAAACCGTAAGGTCACAACTCTCCCTCCAAAGGCCAAAAAAAAAAAAAAAAAAAAGGCACAATGGAGTCCAAAACAACACACAGACTCTGTGACTAGATTCTGATGTCAGCCACATGCATCAGCTTTGTGAAAGTCGTGTCCTAACAACTTGTGAGGCCACCAGGACCAGAGAAAATAGAACCCGGGGGACATAACAAAAAAATGGCAAATCTGTCCTTTTTGTTGCTGCATCTCAGCCCTGGACATGCACCTCGTGTGTATAAGATGTTCAGTTCCCAATGAACAAGCCACCCCTGCTGCTCAGGTGGAATGTGACAAAGCTGTGACTGAGCTGCAAGGAATTGCCTTCTGCAGCTCCCCTGGGCAACTGTGGGCACGACTCCGATCACCCAGGAGTAGGCATTCCGTAAACACTGACTACTTCCTGCTCATGCACACACAAAGGCTGATGAGAAGAGAGGTGACTCTCTTAAACCATAGGGAACCGTCTGTTCTACTGTTTGCAAGAAAGCATTTTGTTTCAAGTGAGTTATTGCTTTGGGAAAAACAAACCACCTCTGAGTAAGAAGAGGTGAACTTCAGCTGCGCCCGAACTCCTCCCCCCCCACCCTTCAATTCTCAACAGTCCTTCCTGCTCAGTCCATCAACAGGAGCATCTGAACATTCTACCCAGGGAGGGTCCCGGGAGGGGAGCACCAGGCAGGACCCGACAAGTGAGGCCCGAGAGGTTGCTGGGCACACCTTCAGTGAGCCTTGTGACCCTTTCCTTCCTCTCACCAGCTATATTAATTTTAGAAAATGGCATTAAATTTTCAAATTACATGCTAAAATAAACTTCACCCCCCAAAAATCCAGGATCTCAGAGAAATGACAAATGATGGGGGCACATATAAGCTTTCTCTTTCTACTCCTTCTGCCCCTGACTGATTTAAAGAGAAGAAAGAACATGGCTTCTGTTATCACATTCATTAAACGAGTCCAAAATGAGGAAATTTTTACAGTTCAAAATATAATGTAGTGGAATTTGAACTATAATGACCTCTAGGTGAAAGACTTTACCCCCAATTTTCTGTTTCCCATAGCTCTGATTTGTTGAAAAACTCAGAGTAAATAGCAAGCCAACCTCACCTACAGGGATAATATTAAGTCCCAGACTCAAAAAGTACTCACAAGATATGCATATGAATCAGAACCTGCTCAAATGACTGAATTAAAATCTCAAAGACTCTTAAGATACTAGTTCTTCAAGGACTAATTGAAACAGATAAGAAAACAAACACCAAAGAAGCCCCTCAGTCTGCATGCCTGGGGCCCAGGAACTGGCCAGGCATCGGGTGGGGTCACTTACAGTACTCCTCCCTGGACCAGTACAGGACTCGGTGCTTAGCCCAGAGGCCTGGGTGAACACATTCTCAGAGCTGGAGTAGGCTCAGGTGAATGGACTCGAACTTATCAAGAGCCATTTACTAATTAAAACCCAGGCTTACTAAGATCTCGTTTCTAAATCAAAAAGCAGTGCATGCCTCTCTTCCAAAATATGAACCAGTCCAAAAGGCTGCAAGCCCTGCTGTGCACGATACGTCATGCAGTTCAGGCAGGCAGTACCCCCGCAGACCCAATTTCAAATCAGGAGGCCACTTCTGAGCACTGAATCAGAAGGAGAACCACAATGTGGAGGGATGTCTCAGTCACGCCCTGGGAGGCTGACACTGGAGAGGGTTCAGTCTTTCAAACTACCTTTTGAGCCCCAACACTGTTTCAAATACTTGGTTATGAGAATGAACAAGAGGACTTCTCTGGTGGTCTCAAAAAGTCCAGTGGGTGGGAGTCCGCCTGCTAATGCAAGGAACATGGGTTCTATTCCTGGTCCGGAAGACTTCACATGACGCAGAGCAACTGAGGCCGTGCGCCACCAACTACTAAGCCCACGTGCCCTAGGGACTATGCTCTGCGATGGGAGAGGCCACCGCAATGAGAATGCACTGCAACTAGAGAGCAGCCCTCGCCTCTTCTCAACTAAAAAAAGCCCACGCAGTAACGAAGACCCAGCACAGCCAAAAAATAGAAAAAACACATTCCAGGCAGAGACAGCAGAGTGAGGAGGCTGCCAGCTCGAAAGTCCGTCACAGAATCCTGCGTCCAGACCCAGCATGAGAAGAGGGGAGGCCGACTGTCACACAGACACGTACCTGGTGAGCACAGCGCCTTGGAGGTGGGTTGGGGATCTCCACTTTGGTCCAGCTGTCCTTCCGGATGTTGTAGACATAGAGTTCGTTATATAGAAAAGTCTGCAGGAAGGAAGAGGAACTTCAATGTTACAAACAATGTTTCCACACAAGCAACGGCAAGCAGAAGGTGGAGCTCAATCACTAGCTCTCCCTGGGCAGTGTGCTTCCTAAGGCCAGTTCCCAGACCTCCAGGATGGTGACACAAAGACCGCCTCTGGATGGCCATGCAGGGAAGCTGAACTCAGGACTTTGGAATTATTTCATCTGTAGCTCTGAAACAGAGGGCTATCTGGTCTGCTCAAAAATCAAAATTACAGTTTTTATGATGTTATCAATTGCTCTACCATATATCAGCACTTTGCCTATTCAAACACCTTTGGAAACTTATCATGAGGAAGAAGAGCAGGGCGCTGGCCCACCTCATGCAGGCAGGAAGAGCTGTGACACTCAAGGGCCCGGAAGGATCCTGGTGGCTTATCAAGGACCACACCCCAGGCCAGTCCTGCTGCGTGGAGGCAGGACACATGAGGGGTGGAGTTAAACGACCAATGGGTATTTGACATCAGCGCCTAAAAGGAGTTTTCCTCTAAATGAGACTCATGAAAATTTGAAGGGAAAGAATAAAATATATACTTTACTTTTTGGCCATTGAAATATTCACCTCCGAAAAGGATTAATTCATCTTTCTCAGGATGAGTGGAGAGGGAGGCATTTAACCTGCAAGAGACACAAGCAACAGCTCAACACAAAAATCAAACCATGTGACGCCCAGACCGAGAGCCTGTCTCCCTCCCTCCATAGGCTGCGCCGCTGGGGACCAGCCTGTCCTGAACTTCTGGGAAAAAGGAACCAGGGCTGAGGACGGAAGCTGAGGCACTGCCCTTAATGGCAGCCTCCCCCTCAGGACACTGACACCCAGGCTAGCCTCCCAGGAGGGCCCAGGGCCTCTCACACAGCATCTGGCTAAAAATCATCAGGTGGGGTGGGGTCTAGGGGCCCCGACTTCTAGAGGCTCCGACTTCTGCGCCACTCTTCCCAGAGCTGTCCTGCTTTCCAGCTCTGTCCTCTACATCATAATCTAACTCTCCTCAGAGGTCCACTATTCAAGCATTTAAACATACATCCCAGACTGCTTCCATCTGGAAAACGCAAACACTTTTCTGCTTACTTTCACACATGAGAACAAGGCAACAGCTCTACGGGAATTGTAAGTGTGCCCTGACATCTCAGCAGGAAGCACTGAAGGGTAAGGCCACTGGGAGGGAGAAATTCTCTGTGCAGAAGCCCCTGGGGCAGTGTTCCTGAGGTGTCCTCTACCACATCAATGCCAAGCGATGAGTCTCGAAGGGAAAGGGAAAACTGTTTTTGTTTTTTTTTTAACTGGGAATTTATTATACACAGAGACATTCTATAGGCTGAGAAACTCTGTAGTCAAACCCTCAAGTCGAAATAGTGCACCCCAGTCTCCAATACAGCCAAGCACCTCGCCCTCATACTACCATTAAGCTACTTCTGAGCAAAGACGTGGGGATATACACACTTAAACTTGGTGATTTTCATGGATTTTTCCCGTAATTCGATGGAGGTAGGAAATGAGAGGGTACTGAGGTGACCCCTGAAAGGTCTGTGTCCCAGTAGATCTCAGCTCGAATACCTGCTCTTTTCCTTCAGGAGGCTGCCCAGTGACCTGGTGATGTAGGCAATGCCAAGGTTTCAAATTATACTGGGACATTACACTGGCTTTTACGGCAATATACTTTAAGGCAAATGTCATCCAAAAAAAAAAATCAACCCATATTCAAAGTGAGTTCCCTCAAGGATGCTGCACAGATAAAGACTTCACGATCTCATGGATTTATCTGCTTCAACAATTCAGGTGAACATGTCCGCCTACCACATGTGACCCTTAGGCTTGACCCAAAGATAACATGACAAATAAAATGAAAATAAAGCCAGACTCCCAGGGGAATTTATGAACTGAAGGACAGGAGGGACCTTTGGGAGCCGAGGAAAAGACCCTGGTGTCCACTCAGGGGTGAGCACACTGCTTCTGACCCTGAAAGGTAACAACTACATGCCAGGTGTGAGGTCGTGGGATTCAGGCCATGCCCTGCACCCCACTGAGGCAGAGGGGACACTCCACCACCTCCCTTCCTGATGTGCTGGACCAAGGCCTCCACTCAGCCCTGAAGGAAATGAAGCAAATCATTTCTCAGCTTAACAAGACAGCCCTGGATGCGCGGGAAGTTAGGCACTTCCCCTTCTCTGAAGGGCATGCATCTCCCCATCAGGGTCACTTGGCCTCCCTGGGCTCCTAGCTCGAGGCGCTCTGTGTCCTGGCCCTGCTCTACCCAGAGCAGGGATAAGAATGACGGAGCCCTGGGTCCTGCATCAAACCAGAGAACTGCTGGCATTCAAGAGCTGAGGAGGCAAGAACGAAGGGATAAGGAGCCAGGGAAAAACCACAGCCTGCTCCCTCCTCCTACTTCCACCTGGTCTGAAATCCTACAAAAGACACTGGAGCCCCTCACATAAACTATGAACCCATCTAAAACGGCTTATAGTTTTATGTTTAATGGTCACGCTTTCCACATGAGAGCATAAAAGCGCTATGAATGAGCACAGTGAAAAGCATCGTGATTATTTAACTTTTGGATCTCTGAGGATCCTTTAAAAACCTCAGACACATGGAGAAGGAAATGGCAACCCACTCCAGTACTCTTGCCTGGGAAATCCCATGGACAGAGGAGCCTAGCGGGCTACAGTCCATGGGGTCGCAAACGGTTGGACATGACTTAGCAACTAAACAACAACAATATGTATGCGTGTATAACTGAGGCACTTTGCTGTATGGCAGAAACTAATACAACATTGTTTAAAAAAAAGGAAAGAAAACCCTCAAACACAGATTGTCACCAGATGGGGTTTCAAACCCACATAACCTCCCTGATGAGCAGCAGTGCCGGGGGACCTCTTCTCCGTGTTTCCGTGTGACAACAGAGCTGAGCTGCCTCCCTCCCACTTGTCAGAGGTAGAAGTGAAAAAAAAAACGCCTTGTCTTGTAGGAGCTGATCTAGTAGGTTCTAATGATGAAAATGCCCCAAGTGGCCAGTTACTTATGAAAACATGGTGCCTGTTTCAAGCAGCTTCCCAATTTCTACCAGAAAACTGTCAGAAGCTACCCTGTAGCTTGCTTACCGTGGGGAAGGTGGCGAGCAGGGTGTCTCCACGACCTGAGTCTTTTTGGCATCGAGAGTCTGGAAGTGGGCTATGAGGGCTTCCAGGTCCTCCTGCAGACAGATAAAGCAATTACACGTGGCCAAATGTCTGGGTCAACTCTCCTCAGACCCCCTGACCTGACCAGAATTAGAACTTGTTCCTTCCATTTAAAAGATGCAAAACCTGATACAGACGCAAACACTTAGAACCTGAGCTTCCGGCACACGGCACGTGCATCATCTCATTCCAAACCCTCACTCCCCACACCCACCAAAGGCCTTCTTCTCAGACAATTTCACACCAACACCTTCAATCACCGCTGGAAACCGAGGCCCGGGCCACCACACCAGCCTGCTTTGTTGTCTGCAGAGCAGGGTCTGAAATTTCTATGTTCATTTATTTAGTTTCCACCTTCTACCAACGTAACAAAATGTAAGTTCCAAGTGACCCAGACATATCCGTCTGCTTACTGACATGTGCCTGCACACTGCGGGGGGCTCCTCATCTACCAGCTGCAACCAACCTATGTAAGAACATCTCCACTGTTACAACCACAGATTTAGAGGTTAAGGTGCCTATTTCTGTACACGGCTGGGCAGTGCTGGAGCTCACACTTCCCACCCCCAGTCTCTGCAATTACACTAGTGTCCCCCAGCCCACAGGGATGCTGACCCATCTGTCAAGGGAAAGTCTCCCACCTGCCCGTCAACACTCATCCCAGCACCTGGTTCATGCTGACACCGGGCATCTGCCCTCCATCGTTCCTCCCCACTTCACCTCACACCAGCTCTCCCCCAGCTTCCACACTCTGCAGGGCCTGAAAGTCGGTGAGGCATCCTTCATGCACCTACAAACACTTCCAGGCCATTCTTCCTCCCTCGCCCACCTCATGTCTCACCCCACCTCCTCACTCTCTAGCTGCCCAGGCTCCCTCTTGGCTCCTTTCAGCAGAACATCACTTGCCCTGGGCTTGAACAGCCACCTGCAACCCCCTTCCCCACTGTACCCCCTTCACCTTCCAGAAGGAGCCGCTGTCTGAAACTGAGGGCTCCTGACTCTCAGGCATCTCTCTCTATACTTTCACTACCCGTTAACGTATCCCTAAGCTCTGTGCATTACTATCTCAGATTTTCCAATTCCAGGTAAATGTCATCACATTGAATATTCCCTTTCAACTAGCTTCTTTGCTTTACCCTGCTGAAAGAATGGACTGATGCCCCGAGTCTGTTCGCTGTCATGGCGGCAGCGCCACATGGCTTCTCCACTCATCCTGCTGCTGCTGAACGTCTGACTCAACTCCAAAACTTTACAGGCAATACTCCCATGGCTGTTGGAGGACATGTCTTTGCGGAGCTGGGGGTAATTTTTCCAAGCTAAACCTTTATGTGTGCAACTGCTATGTTGTATCTGCCACTCTTGTATGTAATTTAAGACCCAACTGACTCTACCAATTTGCACCCTCACAAGAGTCCACAGAATCACCTGTCATCCTGTTACTTCTGTGTAATAGCTGTCTCCAAGTCCCGAGTGCAAAATATGCCCCTTTAGGTACTAAAGACAAGTTACTGAACCACTGGCTCTTTACAGGAAGGGACAGGTGAACAAGGGACTACTGGAACCTTGATGAGCTCAGGGGTCCCAGTCCAGTGTCATTACCTTCCTTAAGGCAGAAGGGAAGATGGAAACAAGGTGGGAGGAAGGTGTGGTTGCGACAAGCAGGCCTGGAGGGAGAGCTGCTGTATCAGTCATGGGGCAAGTGGCACTGACGCACACCGGCCTAGGTCAGCAGGAAGCACTGAACCCCCCGTCACTCGAGAGCAGGAGCAACCATGGTGTCTCTGGTTGGGAGCAGGCCTGGTCGCCCCCTTCGTTAGAAGCACAGGCCCTGTCGTCTTCTAACCAAGACTTTGGGGTTGTTGGGGTCTTCCTGGGACAGAACCACCCCATCCCACCCCACCGCACACCCCTGCCATGTCCTCCGCCTGCCTCTTGTCTAGAGAAAAACTTTAGCCTCCCAGGCCTTCTCAAGTTCCAAAGAGTAAATTTAATCAGAAGAGTGGGAAATTGCAGAAAACAATCAAGCAAGACAAAATAAAAGTAACTTAGCCTTAAAGTCAGGGCTTTTAGTTCTTCTCCAAGAACTACAGATGATACTCTGAGCCATGTCCGTTGAACTGTTATGCAGATACTGAAACCCCTACCAGGTGGAAAAAGTTAATTGCATGCTGCCCACAAGGATGGAGACCCCAGACCAACTGGAATCAGAAGGTTGATAATGTTGACTCCCAATTACTTCACTATCAACCAACCAGAAGAATGTCCACGAGCTGATTTTGTGACAGCTCCCTTCCTCACCCTGTCTTTAAAAACCTTCCCTGAAAGCCTTTGTGGAGTGAGCTGCTGAGGAGGCAAAAGCCCAGGAGATGCAGGTTGCCCAGGCAGGGTGAAGAAATGGGGCTTCAGCAGGACCATGCAGAAGAGGAGGAATCAATCTGTGTGACTGCCAGCTGCGTGCAGATGTCACCAGGTACCTGAGACATGAGTTCTGTGCTGGGCAGAACTCTTAAGTTGTCCCTAAAAACCGCCGGCTTAGTCCCTCCCCCACAGCCACCCAGCTGAAAAATGATGGGAGATGGAGAGAGAAAGAGCCCAACCTCATTATTTGACAGATGACTAAATGGACACATGAATGCCTTAGAAAGAAAAGGGACAAGGGTATGTATTCAAGAGCTCTGGATGTGAGATGTCTGGTCAAATTTCAGCTCCCAGCCACCTCACTGCTGACCTGCGTAACCTGTTAGCTTCTGATTTCCTGACTGTCAGATGGAGACGCCAAAGCTACCTAACTCAACTGGCTGTGAGAAAGCCCAGAGAGCACAAAGCCCGGAGGTAGCAAACACTCATTAACCATTATAAACCATCCCGGGTTAGGGAGTCCCTGAACAACAGTCAATTAGGAACAGAGCGCTCGCCTCTAAGTTTAGCACTGACCCATCTGCACACCCTGCTAAAGATGTGAAAAGACAAAGAGGGTAGAAGAGGAAGGAGGGAGGGAGCGAGAGGAAGGGAGAGACAGAGGGAGACAGGGACAGACACAGAGAAAGACCCCCGGTCACCATCAACCGTTATGGAACTTCCCACAGTCCCACTCACTCCACCGACGCTCACTGCTCCGGGCTGCCCTGAGGCTCACGTGCCCCGCTTAAAGCCAAGGACTGAGGCTTGCAGAGATGCTCCGGCTCAGCCCGGCCGCCGCCAGCGCCCCTCACAGGGGGTCCCGGACACGCATGCGACCCCGGGCCCGCTCACCTCCTCCTTCCGCGAGCGCTTGGACACTTTCTTCTCCATCTTAGCGGCCGTCTTCTCCGCCCCACGGCCCTTCTTCTCTTTCTTGCCCTTTTTGCCCATCGTGCCGTGTCCACGGAGGTTTCTGAACTGCCTGTGAGACTCTAGCGGCGCGCGGCGCGCAGGAAATACGTGTTCGGGGGGGGCGGGGCGGCGCAGAGAGGGCGTCACTTCCGGTTAGCCTCGCTCGTGCCTCCGGGCGGGTGGTGGGGCCTGGGTTTGGGGATGACTGCTTGCGTATTTCTATATGGTCCGCCTATACAAAGGGGCCTGGGGGCCTTGGGGTCTGGGGGGTGCCCGCCTAGAAGCAGCGAGGCCGCGCCCCTTCCCCTCCCCCCTTCAGCTGTACCGGGTACGCGGCGCCTGTCGCTCCGACGCGTTTGTTCAGCAATGCTGAGTCCCTGCACAGTGACCTAGTTGGCTTACTCGGTAGCACGAACCCTTGTGCAAGTTAAATGATTGCTGTGGCTTCCTGCCCTGGAGAGACGGTCATGCACTTAAAAGGTTCTCAGACTCCGAGCGAAGGTGTAAAACGCGCTAGATACTCTTAGGGGCTGAGGATACTGTGCTCAGCAAGAAAAACAGACCTGCTCATCCGCCTTCTAGGTGACTGTCCTCAAGTGTACTGTGTGAGGGGACTTGTTTTCCCCATCATGGCGCAGGGCTAATGACCCCTCTCCAAGAGCAGTCAGTTTCCAAGTCTGGAAAACCAAAACTGCCCACTAGCTTTTGACTAAACGTAGTAAGTGTGAAAAAACACACATAGTACGTGGACTGCCGAGGTTTGGTCAGAGCAGAGTGAAAATGCCTCTCATTGCTTAGAAGGTATCATTTCATGCTCAGAATCAGGAAATAGAACAAATAAAGGACAAGGACAGGCAAACACGCAGCAAAGGGAAAGCATAAACGAGGAAATAATCTGCTTTGTGAGTGAAACACCACAAGACTCAGCCTTAAAGAAATTGATACAGGCTGGGACCTGGGACCCTTCCCTCAGTGCTTGCACTGTGGACAAATGCCTCCTCCATAAACAAAATGCAAAGAAACTATAAGGGATTAAAAATTAACTGCACGCATGCCTGCACAGTTGGGGCAAATTATGAACAAGATACAAAAAGACAAAAACCCCAACTGCCACTTCTGAGAAGTCAGAAACAAAAGCATGGTTACTGTACATGGTCCATGCACACAGCACCACCAAGGGAGTGAGCAAGCCACCCCCCACCCCACACACACACCCCTGGACCAACCCTACCCTCACCTGTATAAGGGACCAGCTCACTTGCCCCATCCCCTGTCTGGGAGCAAGCAAGGGAACCCACTACTTGGTTTCCCTCCCTCCTGCTGCAGCAGAAGTCCCAATAAAACCTTGCCTGAATTTCTTCTCTGGTATCTTATCAATTTCTGTTGATTATGAGTGCTGTGCTAAGTCATTTCAGTCGTGTCCAACTCTGCAATCCCATGGACTGTAGCCCACCAACCTCTGATGTTCATGAGATTCTCCAGGCAAGAATACTGGAGTGGGTTGCCAAAGAAGTCCAAGAATCCTGATTAGGTAGGTAGCAAAATCAACTTAGATCCAATCAATTTATTAATCAGTGAGCAGCCAGGGAGGAGTGCTTTTTCAGCCAACCCCAAGCCTTGTCCATAAACCTAGTCTTCAGGAAGAAAAATATAACTGGGGGACTATGAGGGCGGGGGTAGACTAGCATTCAGGCTGCTGCTGTCCCCAGAACTGATGGTAGGAGAATGGGAGGGCATTCCAGATGACAGAGAAAAGAACCAGCTAGAAGTCAGTCAGAAGGGAATACAGAATTTCACAGGAAGCTGGCCCCTGAGCCTGCAGACATAATTATCCTCAACGGTGAGCAACAAGGGGTCAAAGCCTGAATACTGCCTCTCAGAAATTGTTACATTCCCTTTAGTGCAATATGGCTAAGAACATATCTAATCCTGGTATTCTTTTCTGAGAATTGGGTAATCTGGAGGCAATGCACTTGAAGCAAGATGGCCCTTCAGTCACAGCATGTCTGTTTGCAACACATTATAGTGGTCGCCTCTTAAGAGTTACAAAAGGGGGATCCTATTCCCTACTGAAGATTTGGAAGGATCTGGTAGATGCAGGATTTAAAGCTTAAATTATCTGAAAGAATCTTGACGCTAAATTGGAAAGTTCTTGAAATTAATAGTGTCATGGTGATTTACGTGAGGTTGAAACTCTCATTACCAAAAAAGAAGAAGAGAACATTTAAAATGAGATCAGAATCCAAAAATAGTAGAAAAAGATGAAGAACAGAGTCCTATTTTAGTGAAATTCACATTTTTGAAACTTTAATGAATAATCTTCAATCTAACCTATCATTAACATTTAGAGCGTACCTTTTGTGTAGTTAGGCGCCCTCTGCTGTCTTCAAGATGAAATCCAGAAGAGTAAAAAAGATTAACAATGCATCTAATCATCCTTACCAGGAACAATCAGTATGACAGGAGAGATGTTCCAAGTGTGCTACAGATGAAGTTGATCTCTGTACATAACCACCTGGAAAGTGATCATATTAAACCTGCCCACCTACTGCACAGAACTCCTGAGAGAATCAAATGAAATAAAATTTTTCAAAAGCTTTGAGAAATAAAAAGCAAAATATAAATTTAAGAGATTCTGTGTGCTGCAAAGTGGGGTCACAATGGTTGTGTACTGACAGATGATCATTTCATTTAACAACGTTCAGTGGTTACTACAACTTGGCAACGTTGTACCAGGACACATGAGATACAAAACAGAAGACCCAGCCGATTTTGTTCTAATGAGACAAGCTTGATGGCATTCCTCAAATGCTTTGTGAAATGAAGCTGGGATTAAGGACAGAAGGAGGGGATGGGGGAGAACGGGAAGAGGGAAGAGAAGGGAAGGAGTGGCTTCAAAACCTTTGTTTCATGTGTTTTGTCCGGTTTTCTAGACATTTGAGGGAAAAGGGTAAATCCAGACTCTTTGCTTCATCATGGCTGATAGCAAAATTTTCTCCTTTCTGGGATTCAAGTGTTTAATTTCCAAATATTTGGAGATCTTTTTGTTATTTATTTGTATTCAATTCATTGATTTGAGAGCTATTCATTTCCCTTTAATTCTGTTTCAGTTGCATCCCACAAAATTTGATATTTGTGCTTTGATTTTCATTCCACTCGAGCTTCTTCCCAATTCCCTTTTTGATTTCTTCTTTGGCCCTTCGGTTGCTTAGAAGTGTGTTAGTTTGTTTCCAGATATTTGGAGATGTTCTAAAGATCCTTCTGGAAACTAATTTTCTTTTTCTGTAACCGCTTTTTTTTTTTTTTTTGTAACCGCTTTTTATTTTACCTTCCTCTCTATTATCCTGCCATTTCACTAAGATATGTTTGTTTATTTCTTTTTATTCACCTTGCTTGGAAATGGCTGGTCCCCATGAAGCCATGCTTGGCAGACTTACCAGGTCCAGAATTTCTCTGTCACCTTCCCTTCAGAAGATGCTGTTGCTCCTTTCTCTTCTGGGGCTCCCTTCTCCTTTCCTTTGGCTTTCTTAACCTCTCTTCATTTCCCCCATTTTCCCTCTGTTTGTCCCTGTGTGCTGCACTTCTGGATAATCTCTCCTTCTGGAAAATTCCTCCTACTGGTTCATAAATTGTTTGCTGAACCCCATCAAATCTGTCTAATTTGTCCATATAACTTTTGATCATGATTAGTAATTTTCAAAGGTTCTGTTTTTCTCAAATCTGCTGGATAACTTTTATAGCTTTCAGTTCCCTGCAGACATTTCCAAGTGTGTCTTGTCCTTAGAGCAAGTATATCAATCCATTTGTGCTGCAGTGACACTGCTTCTGTCTTGAAGAACTATTTGTGAATAACCTTTGAAAGACTTCAGCCAGAGCATCTTTCTCCCAAGGGGAATTGCTTTTGCTGCTGCCAGACAGCCATGGGCACTGCCAGCTCGTGACATCCAGTCCTGATTTTCTTTTGGCCAATCCAGGTGATGCAAATTGAGGCTGAAAATCCAAGGAAGGGCTGGGATGTGGTCACAGTGTCTCAGGGATATTGCCTTCCCACACTGCTTGGCACTGGGGTGACTTCCCCAGTTGCTGGGGTTCTTGGGAGCCGGCTTACTTCTGCAGTGTCAGGATCCTCAGGGAATCTCTGTTCATCTGCAGGGTATCTCCTCTCAGGTCCACCCCCCTGCCCCTGAGGATTTACTGAGCTCTCCTTGCACTTCAGGGCTTCCCTGGTGGCTCAGATGGTAAAGAATCTGCCTGCAATGTGGGAGACCTGGGTTTGATCCCTGGGTTGGGAAGATCCCCTGGAGGAGAGCAACCCACTCCAGTATTCTTGCCTGGAGAACCCCCATGAACAAAGGAGCCTAGCAGGCTACGGTCCCTGGGATTGCAAAGAGTCAGAACCACTGAGGGACTAACAGCACTCCTTACACTTCAAGCTTGTTGAACTGAAGTAAAGTGTGGCAATGCCTGCTCATGCCCAGAAGAGACTCATCCCTGAACCCAGCCTCTACCCAATTTTTTCATATGTACGTCCCGTTAGGTTCCCATTTGGTGATTCTTGACTCCTTGTTAGCTTTCTGATGCCATTAAGAAGACTCATTTCAACGTTTATCCATCATTTTCTAGTTTGAATAGGAGGATTGGTTCAAATAACCTAGTCTACCATATTACAGCACTGCTCAGTCTTTAAATGGATTTTTCAGAGTGTAATGTATACTAAGTTTAAAATTTGGAAAATACAGGCACGTACGATGAAGGAAACCCCAAAGCCACCCACAGTCTTCCTTCCACTCACAAGCATGCTTAGCATGGAGGAAATTTCTTGCTGACTGATACTAAGCAAAGATCTGGGACTCCCCTGGTGGTCCAGCAGTTAAGAATCCATCTGCTAATGCAGGGGACACAGGTTCGATCCCTGGTCTGATAAGATTACATGCTGTGGGGCAACTAAGCCCGTGGGTCACAGCTACTGAGCCCTCACTCTAGACCCATCCTCTGCAACAAAAAAACCCACCACAATGAGAAGCCTGCACAGATGCAACTAGAGGGCAGCCCCTGATCACTGCAACTAGAGAAAGCCCGCACGCAGCAGTGAAAACCCAGCATCCAGCACAGCCAAAAATAAACAAATAATGAATTAATTTAGAAAAGCAGGCGGGGGGAGAAAAGCAAAGTTCCATGTTGTAGTTTCACTCAGCTGCCTGGGTCTGAAGTGCAGGGCCTCCTCATTCTTGCTGTTGCCAGGCGATAGTGCAGGAAATGGAACAGAAGATAGAGCCATGTGGCTGTGCTAACTGCAGCATCACAGCGAGTCTGGGAGCAAGCAGGGTGTGAGGAAGCTGAGGACCTTGCATGCTGCCCTGTGAGCCTGCAGCCATGCATCTGTTTACTAGTCACTGTATCCCCTAAACCCACTCAGATGCAGCCCGAAGTCAGCTCCCACACACATGGGGTTCGGAGGCACCAGCCTAGAGGACATGAGGTCTGTGAAACTGTTCCTAAGGTTAAATTTGTTTTTAAAAAGGTAAAACTCCTTGACCAAATAGTTGGCAATATCGGTGGTTCTTTGAGTTTTTAAATCCCTATAACATCACATGGGCTTCCTAGGTGGTGCGATGGTGAAGAATCCCACTGCCAATGCAGGAGATGTGGGTTCGATCCCTGAGTCCCTGGAGAAGGAAATGACAACCCACTACAGTATTCTTGCCTGGGAAATCCCATGGACAGAAGGAGCCTGACAGACTACATACAGTCCATAGGGTCACAAAAAGTCGGACACGACGTAGTGTCAGCAACAATATCACCCTCACAACAATTCTGAGTCTCTGGCCCTTTAATCCTCCCTGACCCAGGAACCAGCTCAGCTTTCAGGCTTGACCATCTCACAGTCAACAACTTATGCTCAGGATTCATAGCTGTAGCCCCTTAAGTTTCAGCTGCCAGGTTTTGAAAACAGATGGCATTCACTAACCCTCCTAATTCTCCAGAAGGACTGTTCTGAGTACCTTCTCCACCTGGAAGGAGGCCACTTTCTAAAACCCTTCACAGAAACGAAGCTCAGAAACTCAAGTTGTGGGCGCATCCTCCCATCCTGGGCCACATTTGTGAATGATGCAATCAATAGAAAATATGTAAAATGCAACAAAGACTGCTTCTACGTCAAAACCTACCTGAGGGTTGGGCTGTTGTTAGAGGCATTTAGAAACTGGATAGGAAAATTGATTAAGTATTGCCTAGTCTTTCAAAGGCATGCCCTGAGTAATGTTCATGGTATCTGATTTCTGAGAAAATAAAGCTTTTCCGTTAACGCATTTCCTCGAACCCGTATGAGCATAACTTAAGAGCTTATTGCATCAGTCATCTGTGTACTGTCTCTTTTGTCCACTAGATGTCAGTCTCCTCAGGCTGTATTTCTTATTCCTCTTTGTATCCCCAGGACAAAAATGTTGCTCTCTCCTGTGTTAAAAGTTAATAAATTATGAATAAACAGTGAATGAACATAACTCCCCAAATGACAGTACAACTTAATGCAGAGAACGTTTGTCTAGCACAGTCAGAGTGAGGGTATGTTTCAGTTGGTTAAATATTTCAGAATAATGACCTGCATATAGACCATTCATTCCCAAAGATGGAGAGCCACACACATGTGTAACGAAAACTCCAGGGATATAAAAATGAAGATCAAGAAAGACCTATTAGAGAGGAATGTAGGGCCAGTGAGTAAATGGGACGTAGGGCCCTTTGAATAAGATGCCTGTCCTACCCACCCTGTGAAGCAGCTTTGATGGCAAGCTTGATCCTCTCATTGCAAACTTTTAACTCTGCTACTAAGGGATCTGGGGTCAGCTCTCACCCCAATTCCTATCTCATCAGTTAAGTTCAGTCTTTCAGTCCAACCCCATGCACTGCAGCACACCAGGGTTCCCTGTTCATCACCAACTCCCAGAGCTTGCTCAAACTCATGTCAAACTCATGAATTGGCTCTCTCTCATCAAGAAACTCTTTAGTTCTTTTTCACTTTCTGCCATAACGGAGGTGCCATCTGCATACTTGCTGTTTTTCCTTCCTCCCTTCTGTTGACTGAAAGTAAAAGACACAACTTATAAGCTGTCAGTTAAGTTTTATTTCCAAAAACATGGAGTTTTTAAAGTACTCTCAACATTCATTTCTCATATAAATGCTTTCTTCTTTGCAATCTCCCTCTGTGTTTTTTCAGTCTTTTAACTTTATTGAGGTTTTCAACAACTAAATAAAAAATTTCTTGGTAAATGTCAGATTGCATTTGAAAATATGTGGGTTATTTTCACTTATCTTTTGATATTGATTTCTAACATAATTCCACAGTGATAATAGAAAGACTCTGTATGATTTCAACACCTTTAGACCATGAAATTTTTGTACCTTGCTTTATGTCCATGGGTATGTTCCAGTGTCTCCTGGTCTATAGTCTATATGAACTTGAATAGAATTTGTATCTTGCTATTGTGTGAAAATTGTATAAATCTTAGTTATGTTGAATTGGTTCATAGTGCTTTTAAGGTCTACTGTATCCTACTTTTCTGTGTGTTCAATCTATCAATTTGAGAGTTTGAAACTCCAACTAAAAATCTTAATTCACCGACTTAAAAAAATAACTGTAATATATAGTGGAACTACGCGTAACTTTGTTCTGTAGTTCCCAAGTCTTCTGTAAATGTGTTATCGTACTTTCATAATTTAAAAAACAAAAAGAAAGTTTTTTTCGGGGATCTTCCTGAGGACTACACCCTTCTCTCTCTCACAGGACTCTGAGAAACTGCTCCAAAGAGGTGAGGGAGGGGCCAGGATATATAAGAACTTTTTTACTGGAAAAAAACATGTAATCAAGCACACAGAGACGGCGGCTAATCACAAAGGACAGCTGCCTCAAGTTAATGGTTTTACTGTGATTTTCTGTGTAGGAAAAGATGTGAGAATCTAGGGTTGATTCTTAGATTGAAGGTTTTCCTTAGATATTTAACTGAACCGTCTGGGAGGCCTGTATCCACAACAGAGAGCACTTCCTGTTTTTCTCCACCCATCTCTGCTGGTGGGCGACCGCCAAAGGCTTAATCCCATGGAGCTGGAGTGGCGGGAGACTTTCTTTTCTTTACTCTCCTTTCCTCCCTTTCTTCTCTCTTTCCCTTTCTTTTCTCTCTCCACCCTCCTTCCTTCCTTAGTATTTTTTGCTCTGGCCTGAGAAGGAAGGCTTGGGGTGGGCAGAGGGAAATTCCACCTCGATGGGCCCTGCAAGCACTGCCAGTGCTGACAGTGAAAATGGGTGTGTGCGCTAAGTCGCTTCTGTCACATCCGACTCTTTGAGACCCTGTGGACCGTAGCCCGCCAGGCTCTTCTGTCCATAGGATTCTCCAAGCAGGAATACTGGAGTGGGTTGCCATGACCTCCTCCAGGGAATCTTCCTGAGCCGGGACTGAACCTGCATCTCCTGCGTTGGCATGAGGATTCTCTACCACTGAGCCATCTGGGAAGCCCCCGTGGTGAGTAAAAACAAAAAAGTAGATTATTCAGGGAAATGGGTGTGAAGCAGGAGGGCAGGCGCAGGGTGCAACCTTTGAAAGAATGAGAGTCTGAGGACACAACATAAACTGATTAGAAGTGTTAGGTAGTTAGAATAGGGAAAAGGAGTCCAAAATGGTGGTGGCTAAAAGACAAGGAAGGGAAAAGCCTGTGAAAATAGAACAGAGGAAGGTCAAAGGAAGGTCTGAGGACCGCAGTGAGGACTTCAGGTAGAACAGCGCTCCTGCCTAAGCCCAATTTGCATAGGGCAGGCCCAGGGGAAGAAAAAAACATAAAAAGAGGAGCCAAAGGGCTGTCTCTCTCCACCCCGCGCGTGGGCTTTTTCTCTTTCTCTCTCTCTCCCCCACTCCCCCCAGCCCTGCGCGCTGGGGCGCTGCTCTTTTCGTGTCTTTGGCTTGACATGCCCTCACGCCTGGAAGATGGATTTTCCTGCTATTATCTAAATAAAATAGAGCTGTAACACTGAGGTGTAACACTGATTTGTCTAAGAGCTATAACACGGTCCATTCGAGACCTGAGAGCTATAACACGGTCTGTCCAAGACCCGAGAGCTGTGACACGCCAAGGGGGCTTTAATGTCCAGTCACTCCAGATCTTTGTTGTGACGAGACAAAAACCGAGGAGCATACACTCGCCTGACGGAACCAAATGGGTCCAAGATGGTGGACAAGCTGACTTCCACTAGATCTTGAGCCTCATTATATGCTCATTGTAACACACCCACAGGCCCTGTGACAGTTCCAAAGCTGACTGTCAAAGGCCAAAAAGTGAGTGGTGGCCCAGTTCTTGGGAATCTCTGCCTCTTCTCCAAAATAGCTTGAATAATCCTCCCACGCATTGGCCTATGAAATTATTTATAAAATTTAACAACACCATATTTGGAGGCCGGTCTACAATGGCTCACACTTGTCTGTGGAATGTGTTTCTGTCTAAATAAATCCACTCCTTACCTAAGACTTCATTTCTCACTGAATTCTTTCTCCAAAGAGACATCAAGAACCTGAGCATCATTAAGTCTTAGAGCCAGATGAATGATCTCGAAAGACAGTGGGATTTGGCCAGGTTCTGTTAGGGGACACACTGACTGAAACCTCCCACCCTGACAGGCACCATAATAACAATTTGCATGAGTTATTTTACGACAGGAGGTTCTGGTGAGGAACATGGAACTAATTAACCACCACCAACCAAAAGAGTTCAGGAAAAGTCAAAAGGAGACACCATGTGTCCAACCATCTCCCAGAATCCTTCTTGCTGGCGTCCGTCTTGGCTGAGCAATGCGTGCACCACCAGGAAGGACCCTGAGTCAGAGTGATTGGCCAAAGACAACCCGGAAACTACTCCTATCACCATAAAACCTGAGACCGAGCCACGTGGCAGAGCAGTTCTCCTGGGCTCCTTTACCCCGCTACCTCCTGCCGGGGCCTTCTTCCCAGCAGTCTCTTGCTCTGTCAGCGCATGTGTCTCCTCGGACAATTCATTTCCCAGTGTTAGACAAGGGCCCGCTCTCCAGCTCCAGAAGGGGTCCCCCTTCCTGCAACAGTTCGAGTCCCAGCCCCTTGGGTTCGAGTCCCAACCTGAGGAACATGATTTCAGGTTGAGGCTGATCAAAGCCAATGCCAGTGACATTGCTGTGAAGTTGTGCAAGGCCCCTGTGTTCCCCTGATACCTGGACCCTCCCTCCGAAGCGGGACTCCACTGCAAGCCCTTGAATCACACTGAAATGTCTGCCATCCTAGCCTCTCAAATAGCCTCTCTCCAGGATGACACCACCAACTAATGGTTTTATAAATAATGCAGATGCTTTGCATCACATGTCATCAGGGAAACGCAGGTTACAGCAGCTGGGAGACACCCCCACACACCGATCAGAATACCCCAGACCCAGGACACTAACACCCAAGGCTGGTGAAGAGGTGTTGCATATTTTCCTGAGTAATGTTGGGGAAGACATTTTCCTCTACAACTTCTAGGTTCTTCTGGCTGGTATATGAATCAGATTAACAGGAGACAAATCAAAGTTTAATAACATGTGTACATAGGAGAGATCCAGACAAACTGCACAACTCATCAAAATGGCCAAAACCCTCACCTTAAATATCATCTTCAGCTAGAGATGAAATAGGATGATGAGTGGAGTGGTTTGGGACAGCAAAGGGGAGGAAGATAATTCACCTGGACTGTTTGCTGGGCCAGCAGAGACAATGGGACATGGAATGGACTCTGATCGCAGGCCCCACTGCGTCTCCCACCCCATCCAACCATATTCTTGTAGACATCTTTTTTGACAGTCCTATTCTGGGAACAAGCCCTCTATCTAAATCCTTTGGGCAGTTGCAGAAAGGTCAAAATTCCTTCCTGAGGCCTTTAGAGCCTTGATTGTCTTCAGTTTGAAGTGATTTGAAGGCCAGAGACATTTTAGGTGGCAAATGTTGTTCCCTTACAGTACTGTATTTAAAAGAAACTACATAAAAAGAAAGCGAAAGTCGCTCAGTTGAGCCTGACTCTTTAGGACCCTGTGGACTGTATCCTGCCAGGCTCCTCTGTCCACGGGATTCTCCAGGCAGGAATACTGGAGTGGGTTGCCATTTCCTTCTCCAGGGGGTCCTCCCAACCCAGGGATCAAACCTGCATCTCCTGCTTTTCAGACAGATTCTTTACCATCTGAGCCACCAGGGGGCCCAGTGTATTTAATGTTACCCTCCATTCATCCAAAAAGAGAAGCAAACCTGTAGGAGCAACGCTGTGAAGAAGTCAGGGCACAGTGGGTGGGGTCTCACGAGCCAACGCCCGCCTCCCAGAAGGTAGGTTTAGGGTGCTGTCTCTGGGACACAGACTTGAACCGATAGGCTTGAGTGTGTGGCACTAAGACTCACGGGGTCCCTATACCCCACTCCGACCAACTGCTGTGCATTTGACACTAACAGTTGCTTCCTGGCTGGCAGGAGACCTCGTCTTCCTGGGATATCTCTGAGGTTCCCTGATAAAGACTCGGAAGCTTCTCTCCCAGCCTGGACCGGTGAGCAGGGACTACAGGCACACCACAGGGAGGTCAGCTCCACCCACAGCACACAGGGCAGTGTTCACATTGGTATATGTTTAGTGATAATAATAAGAGAGCAAGCGAAAGAGAGAGAGAACCTGGTCACTAGACTTACCACATTAAAAATTGCCAGGCACTGACAGTCCAGTGTTTAAGACTCTGCACTGCACGGGACATGGGCTCCATCCCTGGTCAGGGAACTAAGATCTCGCATGCCCCATAGTGCGGGAAAAAAAGGACCAGGCACGATGTGAACCAGGCATCCACTCCATGTCCCAACTCCTCCTTACTGCTGACCCTTGACAAGAGGAGGCATTGAAGTGTCTGCTGTCAGCATCTCTTGGGCATAATAACAATGACTT
This sequence comes from Muntiacus reevesi, assembly GCF_963930625.1. Classification (NCBI taxonomy): domain Eukaryota; kingdom Metazoa; phylum Chordata; class Mammalia; order Artiodactyla; family Cervidae; genus Muntiacus; species Muntiacus reevesi. The sequence goes on from NC_089250.1 coordinate 226,638,099, forward strand.
GGTGATGATATTCTTAAAAGCAGAAGGGGGTGTCTCATTTTGTCTGAGCACCAGACCACTTTGATCCAAAGCTGGGCACATCCTGGCCATCACAGAGCCATAGACGACCAGACCTTCTCTTGGGCCGGGGACTGGAGGACAGGAGGTGGACAAAGACTGAGAGATCTGCGCTCAGTGAGAGCAGATGGGGCCCCTTAGGGTTGAGGAGCAGCCCTGTGGTCCCAGTGGGCCACCAGCCTCCATGGCCCGGAGCCAGGCCCTGGACACGGGCTGTGGACATAGTCCCCACAAAGTGAAAGGGGCCTGAGGAGTGAACTCACCCCACGGCACAAACCCTCACAACCCCCAGCCTGCAAAGGCACCCAGGGCTATGGAGGGCCTGAGTCTATGGGGCACACAGACGGCATAGAAGCTGGGAGGAGCATTCAGTTCAGTTCAGTTCAGTTCAGTCGCTCAGTCGTGTCTGATTCTTTGTGACCCCGTGGACTGCAGCATGCCAGACTTCCCTGTCCATCACCAACTCCCAGAGCTTGCTCAAACTCATGTCCATCGAGTCAGTGATGCCATCCAACCATCTCATCCTCTGTCGTCCCCTTCTACTCCTACCTTCAATCTTTCCCAGCATCAGGGTCTTTTCCAATGAGTCAGTTCTTCTCATCAGGTGGCCAAAGTATTGGAGCTTCAGCATCAGTCCTTCCAATGAATATTCAGGACTGATTTCCTTTAGGATGGACTGGTTGGATCTCCGTGCAGTCCAAGGGACTCTCAAGAGTCTTCTCCAACACCACAGTTCAAAAGCATCAATTCTTCAGTGCTCAGCTTTCTTTATAGTCCAACTCTCACGTCCATGACTACTGGAAAAACCATAGCTTTGACTAGATGGACCTTTCTTGGCAAAGTAATGTCTCTGTTTTTTAATTGTCTATGTTGGTCATAAATTTTTTTCCAAGGAGCAAGCGTCTTTTAATTTCATGGCTTCAGTCACCATCTGCAGTGATTTTGGAGCCCAAAATAATAAAGCTGTTTCTATTGTTTCCCCATCTATTTGCCATGAAGTGATGCAATACAGGAACCTGCCACCAGAGGTCAGCCCTTCCCCTCCGGCCATGTGACAATGGCCTTGCATGGTCCCCGCGTGGCATCAGGAAAGAGCCTGCTCGAAAGCTCCCGGCACCGGAAACAGAACCACCCACAGCTTTCCGTGGCTGGAACTGTGCCCCCACGTGGCTGTCACACTGAAGATGGCCAGTCCCCAGGCAGGTGGCCAAGAGGGACCAGGACAGGAGGGGCTGGACCGGAGGTGGCTGGGAAAAGTGACTCTTCAGAACTCACTTTCACCTCCCCAATGTGTTAGGAACAGCGTAGGTTTTTTTTTTTTTTTTTTTTTTTTTTACTGCATTGTGTGGCTTGTGGGATCTTATTTCCTGGACCAGGGGTCAAACCTGGACCCCCAGCATCAGCTTTGGCAGCTCAGGGTCTTAACCATTGGACTGCCTGGTATTCCCAGAAGTTGTGTTTTTAAGAGGGACTTCCATGCTGGCTTTGGGGTCATTTTGCATCGTGAACCGAGGTCAGACGGGCCTGCCCGCCTTCACACATATAGGACACAGGGGAAGGCCCGGCCTGAGCCCTGGGGCCCCAGGGTAGTGAGTGGAAAGACGGTGTGGGAAAAAATTGTTTGCGATCCCTAGCATCAGCCACCCAGTGTCTTCAGGCGTCCATGGAAACCTGTAAATGACTGTTTGCTCAATTGTTCTGAAAACAGATGGGCACCGGAAGAGTCCTCCTTCCTGCCTGCCAGGTAAGGAGAGCCCAACCAGGGCTGGATGGAGGCCAACTGCTCGTTCTTAAAATCTCAAACTTCATCTCTGCCATCAAAGTCTGGAGAACGAGAGCCGACACGCCGCTCTGCTTCTGGCGCTCTACCCACGCAGCTCTACCCACGGGGTCTAAAATGGGCTCCTGGCCCTGCCTCCTGCCCTCCTGCCCTCCGCCCTGCACCTGTGCTCTCCCCTCCCCACACCTATTGCTTTCACCTTTAGTCCCCCCCCCTTTTTTTTTTAAATCAGATACATTATTTTTTTCCTTTTGGAATACTTTTAGATTTATAAAAAAGTTGCAAAGATAATTCTGAGTTTTTGCATGTTCATCTTCCAGGACATCGGTAAATCGGTAGAAATGGAGAAACCAACATGGGGACACGGGGATGTGACCATCAACTCAACTACAGACGCTGTTTGGATTCAGCCGGCTTCCCCACGAATGCCTGGTCCTGCTCAGGATCCCACGCAGGTCACAATGTTGCATTTAGAGGCCGCTCACTTCTCAGGATGTGGCCTCTAAAGCACTCTGTGCACTCCAGGTGTGCACCGCACCCCCCCCCCCCCACCACCAGATCCCCCCACTGCTGCTCTGGGGAGAAAACATGCCCTTGAGTGGAAGTCCAGATTGCCTCTGAAATGTCTCAGGTTTCCAGATGGAGTCAGCCAGGCCTTGCTTTGCCTGCTCCCAGCAGTCCCCACACTGGCCTTCCTTCATCCATCTCTCTGGGGTCCCCTTGGCCTCCTCTCAGCTCCCAGAGATGCAAAGATGCAGAGTTTTCCAGAACGGGAATAGTCTCGAGTCTTGGGTGGCATTAGGGATTAAAGCTTTTCTGAGAGTCCTGATGCTTAGAGGTCACTCCTGTGACTCTAGCCCTTTCTACCCTGCCCACCCCTCCAGAGTCTCCCCTGAACCCCACAACTGGAGCACTCACACGGCATCATTTGAGACTCACTTCCATGCAGCAAGACAGGTCTTTACTCTAGAAAACGGGAGGGAATCTGTAAGTCTTGCTGAGGCTGAGTCTCCGGGTACCCTCGATGCCTTGGGCAGGGGGGTTCCACTCATAGGTCAGAACAACCCCCGGGGTAAGGGATGCAGAAACCAAAACATCCTCACCAGGCACCAAAGTGACTTGTCTGTCCTGCTTGCTGGGGGGCCACCAGCCACAGGGAGCCAGGAACGTTAGTTAGCTATTGCATCCATTCAATCCCGACTTCATTGTGATTGTGAAATGAGGCCAAAGCCAGGGATGAGAGGAGCACTGCTTTTCTGAATCAGTGACTGTGGTGGAAACCTCGATGACCTCGCAGGGCTGTGTCACTAACCGAGTCCCTGGCTCGGGGCCTCTTGGGTGGCTCAGACTTGGACAGACTGGACTGTCTCCTTTCTAGTCTTTCTGCGGTGGCCTCTGAACAGTATTGGGGTGGGAAAGCTGAGACACCTGCACACCTGGGAGGGCGGGGCTTGGGGAGGCGTCGAGGCTGAGGGGCTGTGTCCTGTGCCCACCCCGGGGCAGAGGCTTCACCTGTGAGCTCCGTGCCCACGGCCGTCCCTCTCCTCCCTGCTCCTCCCCAAGCCCCAGACAGCTCATTCCACACGGCTGCCCCCGCAGTCATCTTTCCGTTTCCCTTCCCCTGCGCTGGCCCCGCAGAATACCCCTGGCTTTACTGTGTAAATCTGGGAACATCCGGAAACAGCACAAAGAACCGCTGAGTCTGCAGCTGGGACCTGGGGTCCCAAGTCCTGGGCTGCAGGGTCCTAACCCGGGCGGTTTCCTAACCCAGTAGAGGTCGGGAGCACGGTGACACCTGCGGCAGCTGCCAGCTCCTGCTCAGCTGTCCCCTGGCTCAGGGACTGTCCCTGCTCCTGGTTTCCTGTGGCCACCCCACATCCACTCCCACCTCCATTTACTTAGGACAATGAGATCCCACAAACCCTTTCCTACCACGTGGCAGTGAAGCAGAAGTTACCCCCAGTCCTGGTGGTAAGAGGACTGGGTGACAGTCACACGTCCGTGTGGGCTCCTGATGGTGATAGGTGCAGGGCTGTGGGACCCCGTAGGGCAGGCTGGATGGGGCCTCTGGGAACCTCTAACTGCTTAAAAAATAAAGGCTAGTTTTCTTTTCTTTGGGTGCATTTGCAGCATGTGGGATCTTAGTTCTCTGCTCAGGGATCAAATCCAGGCCCCCTGCACTGGGAATGCAGGGTAAAAGTCTACACACTACCGTAGATAAAATAGATAACTAACAGGGACCTACTCTATAGCACAGGGAGTTTTGTACTCAGTTTCTGTAATACCCTCCCTGGGAAAAGAATCTGAAAAAGAATATATATATTCTAAAAAGCCAGCCTCTGTGGCTTGGGTGACATCATTTCCTCTGGGAGCTCACTAGGGGTCTCAAGGACCCCTGGGATGACAAAATTAGAATGTCCCTTAATTAATTTGCCCCACAATTTTTGTTTCCTTTTCAGTTTAAAAAAACTTCTCTTTACCTTCTACTTCTCTTAGAGCATTATTTATTGTGTTTATTTACTCTTGCATTCCTTGTAATTTAGTCTTCATGTAGGAAATGATTTTTTATCTTCTTTTGGCCATGCAGCATTTTCATTTTCCAAACAGGGGTAGAACCTCAGCCCCTGCCTTGGAAGCAAGGAGTCCTATCCACTGTACTGCCTGTCAGGGAAGTTTCTTTCCTGTTTTAAATTCTTTTCTTGAGTCTATCATTTCTGAGTTTTAAAAGTTGACTTACAATGGTGTTTTTCTCAGGCTTTGTATCATTGTCTGAAACTTTTCAGCTCACTTTGAGGCAGCGAGTTTCGGGTTTACTCTTTTCACATGCCTCCTTCTGAGTCTTCCTTTCTAAGGAGTGTCACTCTGCTGCTTGTTCTCATTTTTCTTGTAGTAACTTGTGTATGGAATTTGACCTTGATACTCTTCTGTTGCTTCTTACGTGAATTTAATGTTCATGAGCTTTTAGCAGAAGGCCTGGTTCAAAGACTTTTCCTGTTTCACAGACGCCCTCCTGCTGTTGGCCTCATGTGCTTGTAACACACAAAAGGCACGCACACACACGCACACACGTACACGCACACACAGTAAGGGTAACAACCCCCTCTCATCCACACCCTCCCCTCTCCCTCATTTGTCTCCATCACCCCTAACTGGCTATGGTTCCTCAACTTCATTCTAAAAGCCAGGTGGATCTGTGGACCAGAGTGCAGTGTCAGGAGCTGCTCACGCTCTCTTCTTCTGTCCTGCATGGCCCACAAGTCTGCATTCAGTGCTTTCCTTGATTCCAACCCGGGACTCAGGCCTGGGAGGCAAGAGGAACCAAGACCAGCAGGGGCGTGAAGCTGGAAAGAAACAGCCTCCCAGACTTGTCAGGTCGGGTTGAGTGGGCTGTTAATCCACTGGAATGAGAGCCCAGCATTCTTGGGTCCCTCCGGCTGTTTCATTCTTTGGGAATTAGCACATAGGATCCTGCAAGTTTCAACAAATGAGGCCAGAAGAGGGGAGCGGGTCATGCCCCGAGCATCTGAGGCCGTGGTCCCTGATGGAACACGAGGTCCCTGCGTCCATGAGGCAGTCACGGGTCAGATTCAAATGTGCACCCCGTGCCATAAAGGAGGCTTAACGAGGAGGCAGAAATTCACTGTGTGAAACCTGTCATGTGCTCACTGTGAGTGAGGGGTGTGGGTGAGGGGCTTCTGATGGCAGATGCCCACAGCAGCCCCCAGCCTCTCAGATGCTACATGTGATCATTCCAGGCGCCTTGGATCCTCTCCCGTGGAAGTTTCTTTTGGCCTCTTTGCCGGGCACACAGGGGTCTCCAGGTCTTCACATTGTTTTCCATTTCTCTGCAGAACACAGAGAAGACTCGCCTCACTGGCCTTCCATCTGCTTGGCTGGTGAGCACATCTCTTCAGCTGTAGGCAAAAATCCTGCAACATTGCATTCTCCGGAGATAATCTTCTAACTCGCCATAATTAACAAGCATGCCAGACTGTGTGAAGGTCCCTGGGCCTCAGGGCAGGCACAGCAAATGTGCTGGGACCTGGCCGTGGCTGCTTCCTGGGCTTGGCTGCCACTGGTCTCCGAGCATCACACCCTCTGGCTCCCCAAGGCTCTCCCACCCAGGAGGAACGGGCCTCACTCTGCTGCCAAGATGTGGGTGTCATTTGTCTCGTGGTCACAGAGCTCAGCCAGGCCATGGCTCCCCACCAATAAATATTATCGTCCGCTGCTGGTAGCCAAGGCCAAGTTGGGATCTGGAGATCAGAGGAGTAAGGTTCCCAGATGGCACAGGGTTGGGGGTGGGGGGACAAGGGAGAAGCAGGCGTCTCCCTCCCTAGTCACTGGTGAGAGTTGGCGGGAACGGCTTCTGCTGAAGTGGCAGAATGAAGGTCCAGGGGCCAAGACTTGGGCCCCGGCACCAACACTGCCCCTTCTGTTGTCCCCAGCCGAGGCCAAGAGCCCTTTGTGTGTCTGAATAACTGGCTGAGGACCGGACGGCATGCTGTGCCAAGACCAGCGACGGGCCGGCTTGAGCTCGGCGGCCTCTGCTGGAATCCCTCAGCTCTTCACAAACATTTGGTGAGCGTGGTCAGTGGGCTTTGGGCACTCAGAGGCTGAGGCGTTCACAGAACTCACAGCTGGTCCTCAGAGGGGGATGGACAGGAGCAGGTGCACGGATTCACAGGTAACCTGGGGCAATGAGAAGTGTGTGAATGAAGTAAACAGGTCAGCCCGGTAGGCAGGATGGGGTCTGCTGCGGGGCAGAGGCCAGAGGGGACCTGCTGGGGTGACCTGGCGTCAGACACTGCTGTGCCCTGAAAGGGCGCTGGGGGCTTAACAGGACAGCTTCCCACAGGGCAGTGGGTATGAGGAAGGGTTTGGACTTTGTTCTAAACACCAGGGCAGTACGCCGGGCTATGACACAGAGGGACCTGCCACCTAGAGAAAGGGCACTCTGGCCACTGCAGGGTGACAGGAGTCTGGGGAGGTGGGTAGATTGACCATGACCTGACCCGGGGGGGGACCTGTGGATGTGCAGCCTCACGTGGCAAAAGAGGCTCTCCAGGGGGATTAAAGTGAGGTCCCTGAGGTGAGAAATGGTCCTGGATCATCTGAGGGTCCCGAGGTCATCACGTGGATCTTTATCAGGGAGATGGGAGGTCAGGGTCAGAGGAGGAGAGGCGAGAACAGAAGCAGAGGTCAGACATGGGGCCTCTAAAATCTCGAGGGGAGGGTCCATTCTTAACCCTCCAGCTTCTGGTGGCCAGCAGGCCTTGGCATCTGGGCTTGTAACTGCACCTTTCCAACCTCTGTCCAACTTCACATGGTCTTTTCCTCTCTGTGTCTTCATATCCTCACATAAAGTCACCAGTCACTGGATTTAGGGCCCACCCTCACCCAGCATGAGGCAGAATAGTGTTCCCCCACCAAAAAAACATGTCCAAGTCCTGACCCTGGAGACCTGGGAATGTGACCTTATTTGAAAACAAGGTCTTTGCCGATCTAATTAAGTTACACACTCCAATGGTGGGAATCCTTAAAGAGGCAAAGAGGCATATTTGAGACACACAAATGCTGACTCCTCCAGTGACCATGTGAGCACAGAAGCAGATATTGGAGAGATACACCATCACCATAAGCCAGGAAACACCAGGGGCCGCAGGAGCTTGAAGAAACTGCAAGTGTTGGTCGCTTAGCCGTGTCCGACTGTTCGCAGCCCCATGGACTGTAGCCTGCCAGGTTCCTCTGTCCCTGGAATTCTCCAGGCAAGAACACTGGAGTGGGTTGCCATGTCCTTCTTGACGGGATCTTTCCAACCGAGGGATCGAACCTGGGTATCCTGCGTTGCAGACAGATTCTTTACCATCTGAGCCACAAGGGTGAAGCTGGAAGAAGCAGGAAAAGTTCGAGGATTAATCTTACTTATGTCAGCTTGACTGGGCCAGAGCTCTGTGTTCCAACACAATTCTAAGTATTTCTCTGAGGATGTGTTTGGATGAAAGTAACATGTAAACTTGTGGACTGAGTATGCAGATTGCCTTCTGTAGTGTGAGTGTGCCTCATCTAATCTGTCAACGGCCTGAATAGAACAAAACGGCCAGCCTCTTCTGAGTAAGAGAGAGTTCTTCCTGCTCAGTGGCCATGGAACTGGGACAACAGTTTTCCAGGGAACCTGGAGGAAGTGACTTGGTGCCTGTGGTGACCAGACCATAGGAGGTTGGTAGCTTCCATTTCCTGTCCTGGGATAGTCACTCCTGGACCCCAGAATTTCCTTGTAAGTCCTCTGACCACAGGGAGACCCTCAGGGTCTGGGAAGCCCCGTGGAAAGGCTGCATGGAGAGAAAGATGTCCGTCCAGCCCCCAACTCTAGCCACACCAGCCTAGAACAAAGAAGCAGGAGATGATTCTAGAGTCTAGGTCTACCTGCCCCGTGATTGCAGCTATGTGAGACCCTAGGCAAGAAGTGCCTGCTGAACCCAACTGCCTGGAGCCAGGAGCCCTCATAATAAATTGTTTTAAGCTGTTAACCTTGGGGCTGATTTTGTAACCAAGCAGGAGGACCCTGCGGGGGCCCTCCGGGAACAGGCCTTCCCCTTAATCCTCTGCTTTAGCTCCTCTCTGATGTGCCTGTTGAATAGATAACAATATCTGATGCATATTTCCTGAGTTGTTTTGCAGACATGAAAACCCCCCACCAAATAGAAGATGTAACTACTTGATGACCATGAGCACACAGCCCTAGGCCTCCTGGAGCCTAAGGACTGATAATGTTAACTTCTGTGACACTACCCTAATTACCTCACCACCAGCCAAGCAGAGAATTGTGCACAAACTGATCATAGACCCTGTGACCTGCCTCCTGGCTTTGAAAAATGCTTTGCCAAAAACCCTTCAGAGAATTTTGTGTTTCCCTGGTGGCCTAGAGGTTAAAGCGTCTACCTGCAACGTGGGAGACCTGGGTTCGATCCCTGGGTCAGGAAGATCCCCTGGAGAAGGAAATGGAAGTTCACTCCAGTATTCTTGCCTGGAGAATCCCATGAACGGAGGAGCCTGGTAGGCTACATACAGTCCACGGTATCGCAGAGTTGGACGTGACTGAGCGACTTCACTTTCACTTTCTTTCTTTAAGGCCCAAGCCACCTGTCTCCTTGCTTGTCCCCGCCATAAAACTTCCTCTGCTTTAAACTCCCACGTTTCAGTAGGTTTGGCCTTGGCGTATGTGGCCTCACTGTACATAGGGCACAGGAACTTGTGCTAACAATTTGTTCCATGGCAACAGCTAGAGCAAGTAAGTGGCTTGGTGAGAACTTGAAGTCTTCCCCACTGGGGAGATGCTCTGGGCAGGGACAACCCCACAAGGAGGCTTGGCTCGTGGACTGCCTCTCTGATGGATACCCCATCCTCTGCTGGAGGAAGTCCAGGCCAGGGTGCCTTTGTGCAGTGCACGAACTGTGGCACTGTACATGGCATCCCCGAGTGGAGGCCTCACCACACACAGAAGGAGGTGGGAAATGTCTCCACCAGTGTCCCCACCACCCCTCCACTGCGTCCATCACTCACTCATCACGGGGCCCCTCCCTCATCCTGACCTGTTTTGGCTGCCAGGGAGCTTAGCTAAACATGGAGCCAGGGGAAGGTGCCAGCAGAGGCAGGCCTGAGTGCCAGGAGAGGGCGGAGGAGGTGTAGGGAAGGTGCCAGCAAGGCCCTGGGGCCCGTGGGCCAGGACTTGACCCCTCCTCTCAGGCACAGGTCTGTAGTCTCTGCTTGTCCCAGCCTCGTCTAGCCCAAGGTGAGCCCTTTTGAAGTCTGTTGCTGGGGACGATTAACAGGAGCCCCGACCCAGGACCCAGTAGCACTCCCCCACCCTGCACCCCGCTGCTGCAGGGGGGTGTGCCTCCCGCTGCCCTCTTCCTGGCCTCCCTGGCCCCTGGTGTCACAATCCAGTCTGTTGTCTGGGCCTGAGAAGCTGGGTGTTGGCGCCTCTCTCTGCCCCTCCAGACCCCAACCCCGCTCCCCCACCCTCTGCAGACATCCCAGGGTGCCCTTGCCTTGGGCGGTCCTGGCTTCTGCCCTTGCTGGCCCTCATCTCGGAGGGTGGCCCCTCTGTGGGCACTGCCTGCTCCACCAAGCCCCTGCTGGTGGGGAACTGAAGGGAGAACAATAGCTTTGAGCACAGGTGAGAAAAGCCTCAACCTCACTCTGACTCCAGAAAACCCGCAAGAGATGTGGAGTAAGGGGCCTCCACCAGGAGAGGGTTATCCTCTGTATTCCACGTCCTCGGCCTGATGGGGGGTGCGAGGCAGAAAGAGGAAACCTGCCCCCTCGTCCCTCCTCACCAGACGCCGACGCTTCACAGTTCACATCGCGGCCCCGCATGGCCCTGCTGGCCTCATCCGCCTGCCCGGCTGTGGTGGTGGGGACCTGGGGCAGGTGACCCGGCCTCCCCAGAGTCTCACATCCTCCCGTGTAGTTTCTTTTCTTTTTTTTTTTTTTTTTTTCTGCACAAAGGTTTCTCTTTATTCATAACATAAGCAAAGTTATTTAAGTCAATAAATTTTTAAGGATTTTCACACGTCCTGATTCTTTCCACTGCCAGTCACCATAGTTCCTCCAAAGTTGTCATCTTCAAGGCAGCCCTTACAAAAAGTTCTGCTCAATCCACAGCTGTGATGCTTGCCACAGCTGTTTTAGTTGGGCCTCTTTGATCTTCGGTGGAGTGCACTTCAAAGTTTGCCACCTGTAATCTTTAAGATCCAATTTCCTCAAGCAGTTCACTATAGGATCCTAGAAGTTAAATATAGCAAGTACATTGGTGTTTATTCCTTCATCTTTCCTAATATTTGAAAAGCCATATTATATCCAGTTTTTACTCACGAGCCTAGCAAAAAATGTTACAGGTCTCATTGTCACCACTGCAATAAAACTACAGGGATGGAAGCAAAACCTGTCTTCTCAATGTAGCCACATTAACAGTTTATGGACACCATGAACAAGTGCCCATTTTCAGTAGAATGAGGCTTTCCCGTGTAGTTTCAAGAGCAGAGTGTGACTAATGTCCACCGCTCGGCGACAGAGGCTGTCCCCTGACCAGACCCCAGGCAGGCTCCTCTGAGCACGTTTTCAATGAGGCCTCATCCTTGGGCACGTGCTCAGGGGCCTGATTCCAGCAAGAAGTCTGCTTAGTCAGCTCAGCCAGCAACCCCCACCTTGGGATCTGACCCCCTCAATATACAACCCAACTCACTCCTCCTCCCTACCCTTCCTGGAGGTCTCTGACCCCCTGGGCTGCCTCCAGCAGGAGGCCTGTTGGCCAGAGTCCCCTCCCCTCCCCCTTGTCCCCTCCCATGACTTTTCCACCCAGTGACCCCACCTGCCCCTCAGCCGTGACCCTCCCTTCCCGACACTGTTTTCTGGGCTGAGCCTACTGTCTCTCCCTCCTGCAAATCCCTCCCTTCACCCGCTGTCTGGAAGGGTATCCCCCACAACTTTAGCATGTGTGATGAGTCTTGCTTTCCTTGACGACCGACTGACCGACTGTGGTTCACTTTGGAGGGAAGGAAGGGAGTCAGAGTCCCGGGTGCCTCGAGCTGGAGGCAGCAGCCTCTCTCCCCACCTTCCTGGGAAACTCTGAGTTCGGAGAAAGTTAGACTTCTGTGCTCAGGACGCCAGAGCAGCTGCTGGGGGCCCCTTGGGAGACCTCCAAGAGGGCCCATATGAGTCCACCTGGCCAGGGAATATGTATTCACATCGGGCGGTGAGGAGCAGCTCCCACTCCTGGGGAGCCCCCTCCCTGCAGCCCGACCTTGAGGAGGGCAGCAGAGCCCAGGCCGAGGGCGGTCAGCCTCCAAAGAGGCCACAGCAGAGAAGCCCGAGGGCCGGGGTGATGTGGACGTGGCACTGGACCCCAGAGTGGCAGGACCAGACCAGACGGGACGAGACGGGAGGTCTGCTGGGCAGAGCAGGGGAGGAGAGCTAGGGGTCTCCAGGCCAGCACCCTCAGGATGCAGGGTGAAGGCAGGTGGCAGTTTTGACTATCAACACCTGTGGAGGGCAGTGCCGTGGCATCTGGGAGGTGGAGACCAGGCATGCTATTAGACAGCCTGCAGTGCACAGGATGCCCCCCTCAGACCCCCAAGTTCATGTGGGGGTCAGGAACCCCTGCCATTGCCGCGTACTCTTCACGTAGGCAACTGTGACACCAGACATTCGTGTGGTCAGCGCCCCCACTCTGGGCACAGCTAGGCAAAGTCGCCCTGGCTCTGCAGTCACTCTGCTCCCACATCTCGGAAGCCTGGCCAATCCCAGGGCCTTGGAGCCCCTCCCAGAGTCCCCAGCGACGCTGAAGCGGGGCTTCTGTCCCTCCTGGGAACCTGCCCCTCCCTGACAGGAGGCATCTGGGGAGATGCTCCCGTGGTCACTGGGGTCTCCCCTCGCCCTCTGGGCCCGCCCGCAGAGTTGCTCGGGACTCCAGGAGGGTCCCCCTCCCCCGCCCGCAGAATTCCAGCCCGCCCGCCGGCTCCCCACCGAGCGGAGCGCTGGGCGGCGCCACTTCCCGCCGGCTCTTTCCGCGACCGTTGCGGCCGCCTGTTCACTGGCACTTCCCACTTGAACTGCTGTTCTGGGAGGCGGTGCAATCCGAGAGCATCTTGCATCAGCCGCCATCCTCTGCAAGACGGGGAGGGGCGGGGAGCCTGCCCCCCGATTCACTGATGCCAGGAGACCAGCGCGTCCCTGAGGGCTTCTCTACTGAACGCCCTCCATCTTTTCTGCCCAGTCCAGCCCTTGTGTAACCAGAGACCAGGCTGCGATGGGCCAGCGCTGCAGCTTGGAGCGGCTCCAACAGGTGCCCAGCTCCACCTGGCTCTGAGTCACCTCCCAGCACAGAAGGGCAGGGGAGGGCAGGGCAGGGCGGACTGGACCCGGCAGCCAAGCCTGGTGTCTGCAACTCCGTCTGATGCAATGAGGTCTTGGAGCGGGCAACTGTGTGAGAGCGCGGATGTGCAAACCAGGACGCAGGCACCGCAGGGAGGAAGAAGAGGCCTCTCCTGGGGAGCAGTTCTGATCAACCCCTGAAAGGCACGGGGCGGGGAGGCGATGCTTGGCTGTGCCTGGAGATACTTCTGGTTGTCACAGCTTGGGGGGGGCGGGGGGAGTTGTTACTGGCATCTAGTGAGTGCAGCTCAGAGATGCTGCTCAGTAGCCTACAGTGCATATGGCACCCTCCCCCACGCCCCACCAGCCACAGACTGCTTTGGCCCCAGATGTCCATAGCCAAGACGGAAATGCCGGCTCAGAGGAAGACAGCTATGTTGCAGCCGTTGTTTACGTCTGTCCCTGGCACAGAAGGGGGAAGTGGTGGTGCCCACGCAGCCTGGTCTCCATCTCAGGCCTACCCGGATGACAGCGATCCACTCACTCCCCCTTCCCCCTGTCTCTCTCTGGGGCCTTTACACCTATAGGGCCCCTTTGTGATGCCAGCTGCAGGCAGACCCGAGGGAGCACAGGTGTTTGGACCAGGGCACGTGTCACCCTATTCTAGGGGTTCTCTGATGCTGTGGCTTTATGTGGGTTACTTTGTTCTCAGGGATGGTCTGTATACCGGCCAGGAGTTGAAATCTCATGTCTCCAGGAGCTGGAGCCGGAAGAGAAAGGATTCACTGGGTAGGTGGAGGTGATGGTTATGTTAGGTAGTTAGAATAGAGAAAAGGAGTCCAAAATGGCGGTGACTAAAAGACAAGGAAGGGAAAAGCCCGAGAAAATAGAACAGAGGAAGGTCAAAGGAAGGTCTGAGGACCAGAGTGAGGGCTTCAGGTAGAACAGCGCTCCTGACTAAGCCCAATTTGCATAGGGCAGGCCCCGGGGGAAGAAAAAAACAGAAAAAGAGGAGCCAAAGGGCTCTCTCTCTCTTTCTCTCCCATGCATGCGTGCACGCTTCCTCTCTCTCTCTCTCTCTCTCCTCCACGCGTGCATGCGCTCGTGCGGTCTTTCTCCCTCTCCTGCGTGATGGGCGCTCTTCCCTTCATATCTTTGGATCGACGTGCCCTCACGCCTCAAAGATGGATTTTCCTGCTATCTTCTAAATAAAATAGATCTGTAACACTGGGCTGTAACACTGATTTGTCAAAACCTAAGAGCTATAACACACCAAGGGGGCTTTGATGTCCGTCACTCCAAATCTTTGTTGTGACGAGACAAAAACTGAGGAGTATACACTCACCTGACATCTACATGCCCGGGTAGCGGCTGGGCTCACCAGCCAATTCAGTCCCTGGGGACGGAGACTGACATTGCTAGATCCTTGGGTGGGTTTTTGTTTTTTCTTTAATTTTAAGAAAACAATTAGAATGTTTATTATTTTTTAATGTAAAGTTTACTGATTTTTTAAAAAATCACAAATAAGGCTTTTAATTATTTAGCTTCTTACAGTACTCACATAACAGAAACTGACAAATCCATATTGTTGTTTAGTTGCTATGTCATATCCGATTCTTTGTGACCCCAGGGACTGTAGTCACCGGGCCCAGGAGAAAGGAGCAGTGACCCCACAAGAGACTGACCTGGACTTGCCTGTGAGTGTCCAGGACTCTCTGGCGGAGGCGTGGGTCTGTGGGGGCCTGCTGCAGGTTCAGGGGTACCTAGTGTGGGAGTGCATGCACGGGACCTTTTAAAGGAGGTCGCCATTATCTTCATTACCTCTGCCATAGTTTGGTCTCAGGTCAAGCAATGGGGAGGGAACACAGCCCCACCCATCAACAGAAAATTGGATTAAAGATTTACTGAGAATGTCCCCGCCCATCAGAACAAGACCCAGTTTCTCCCACAGTCAGTCTCTCCCATCAGGAAGCTTCCATAAGCTTCTTATCCTTATCCATCAGAGGGTATACAGAATGAAAACCACAATCACAGAAAACTAATCAAACTGATCACATGAACCACAGCCTTGTCTGGTTCAATGAAACTGTGAGCCATGCCGTGTAGGGCCACCCAAGACAGAGGTGTCATGGTGGAGAGTTCTGACAAAATGTGGCCCACTGAAGAAGGGGATGGCAAACCACTTCAGTATTCTTGCCTTGAGAACCCCATGAAGAGTATGAAAAGACAAAAAGATATGACACTGAAAGATGAACTCCCCAGGTCAGTAGGTGCCCAATATGCTACTGGAGGAGAGTGGAGAAATAACTCCAGAACGAATGAAGAGACGGAATCAAAGCAAAAACAACACACATTTGTGGATGTGACTGGTGACAGAAGTAAAGTCCAATGCTGTAAAGAACAATTTTGCATAGGAACCTGGAATGTTAGGTCCATGAATCAAGGCAAATTGGAAGTGGTCAAACAGGAGATGGCAAGAGTGAACATTGACATTTTAGGAATCAGTGAACTGAAATGGACTGGAATGGGCGAATTTAACTCAGATGACCATTATATCTACTACTGTGGGCGAGAATCCCTTAGAAGAAATGGAGTAGCCCTCATAGACAACAAAAAGTCCAAATTGCAATACTTGGGTGCAATCTCAAACATGACTGATCTCTGTTCACTTCCAAACCATTGAGTATCACAGTAATCCAAGTCTATACCCCAACCAGTAATGCTGAAGAAGCTGAAGTTGAAGGGTTCTATGAAGACCTACAAGACCTTCTAGAACTAATACCCAAAAATGGTGTTTTGGGGTGTTGGATGGGTGGATGTCTTTTTCATTATAGGGGACTGGAATGCTAAAGTAGAAAGTCAAAAAATACCTGGAGTAACAGGCAAATTTGGCCTTGGAGTACAAAATGAAGCAAGGCAAAGACTAACAGAGTTTTGCCAAGAGAATGGACTGGTCATAACAAACACCCTCTTCCAACAGCACAAGACAAGATTCTACACATGAACATCACTAGATGGTAAATACAGAAATCAGATTGATTATATTTTTTGCAGCCAAAGATGGAGTTCTATACAGTCAGCAAAAACAAGACCAGGAGCTAACTGGGGCTCAGATCATGAACTCCTTGTTGTCAAATTCACACTTAAACTGAAGAAAGTAGGGAAAACCACTAGACCATTCAGGTATGACCTAAATCAAATCCCTTACAATTATACAGTGGAAATGACAAATAAATTCAAGGGATTAGATCTGATAGACAGAGTGCCAACTATAGACAGAGGTTCGTGACATTGTATAGGAGGCAGGGATGAAGACCATCCCCCAAAAAAAGAAATGCAGAAAGGCAAAATGGTTGTCTGAGGAGGCCTTACAAATAGCTGAGAAAAGAAGAGAAGCTAAAGGCAAAGGAGAAAAGGAAAGATATACCCATTTGAACACAGAGTTCCAAAGAATAGCAGAGTTGAGAGTATGACTATAAAGAAAGCCAAGTGACAAAGAATTGATGCTTTGGACTGTGGTGTTGGAGAAGACTCTTGAGAGTCCCTTGGACCACAAGGAGATCCAACCAGCCCATCCTAAAGGAAATCAGTCTTGAATATTCACTGGAATGACTGATGCTGAAGCTGAAACTCCAATACTTTGGCTACCTGATGTGAAGAGCTGACTCATTGGAAAAGACCCTGATGCTGGGAAAGGTTGAAGGCAGAAGGAGAAGGGAATGACAGAAGATGAGATAGTTGGATGGCATCACCAACTCAATGGACATGAGTTTGAGCAAGTTCTGGGAGTTGGTGATGGACAGGGAGGCCTGGCGTGCTCACAAAGAGTCAGACTTGAATGAGCAACTGAACTGAACTGAAAGAATAACAAGAAGAGCTAAGAAAGCCTTCCTCAGTGATCAATGCAAAGAAATTGAGGAAAACAACAGAATGGGAATGACTAAAAATCTCTTCAAGAAAATTAGAGATACGAAGGGAATATTTCATGCAAAGATGGGCACAATAAGAGACAGAAATGGTATGGATCTAACAGAAGTAGAAAATATTAAGAAGAGATGGCAAGAATAAAAATACACAGAAGAACAGTACAAAAAAGATCTTCATGACCCAGATAACCACAGTGGTGTGATCACTCACCTAGAGCCAGACATCCTAGAGTCTGAAGTCAAGTGGGCCTTAGGAAGCATCACTACGAATAAAGGTAGTGGAGATGAGGGAATTTCAGGTGAGTTATTTAAAATCCTAAAAGATGATGCTGTGAAAGTGCTACACTCAATATGCCAGCAGATTTGGAAAACTCAGCAGTGGCCATAGGACTGGAAAAGATCAGTTTTCATTCCAATCCCAAAGAAAGGCAATGCCAAAGAATCTCCAAACTATTGCACAATTGCACTCATCTCACACGTTAGCAAAGTAATGCTCAAAATTCTCCAAGCCAGGCTTCAACAATGTGAACCATGAACTTCCAGATGTTCAAGCTGGATTTAGAAAAGGCAGAGGAACCACAGATCAAATTGCCAATATCTGTTGGATCACCAAAAAAGCAAGCGAGTTCCAGAAAAATGTCTACTTCTGCTTTATTGACTACGCCAAAGCCTTTGACCGTGTGGATCACAAAAACTGTGGAAAATTCTTAAAGAGATGGGAATACCAGACCACCTTACCTGCCTCCTGAGAAATCTGTATACGGGTCAAGAAGCAACAGTTAGAACTGGATATGAAACAACAGACTAGTTCCAAAGGAGTACATCAAGGCTGTATATTGTTACCCTGCTTATTTAATTATATTCAGTTTAAATAACTTGTTTAACATCATGAGAAATGCCGGGCTAGATGAAGCACAAGCTGGAATCAAAATTGCCAGGAGGAATATCAATAATACGCAGATGACACCACCCTTATGGCAGAAAGCGAAGAACTTAAGAGCCTTTTGATGAAAATGAAAGAGGAGAGTGAAAAAGTTGGCTTAAAACTCAACATTCAGAAAACTAAAATCATGGCATCTGGTCCCATCATTTCATGGCAAATAGATGGGAAAAGAATGGAAACAGTGAGAGACTATTTTCTTGGACTCCAAAATCACTGCAGATGGTGACTGCAAGCATGATATGAAAAGACGCTTGCTCCTTTGAAGAAAAGCAATGACCAAACTACACAGCATATTAAAAAGCAGAGACATTACTTTGCCAACAAAGGTCCATCTAGTCAAAGCTATGGTTTTTCCAGTAGTCATGTATGGATGTGAGAGTTGGACTATAAAGGAAGCTGAGTACTGAAGAACTGATACTTTTGGACTGTGGTGTTGGAGAAGACTCTCGAGAGTCCCTTGGACTGCAAGGAGATCCAACCAGTCCATCGTAAAGGAAATCAGTCCTGAATATTCGTTGGAAGGACTGATGCTGAAGCTGAAACTAATTCTTTGGCCACCTGATAGGAAGAACTAACCCATTGGAAAAACCCTGATGCTGGGAAAGATTGAAGGCAGGAGTAGAAGGGGACGACAGAGGATGAGATGGTTGGATAGCATCACCAACTGGTGAAGGACATGAGTTTGAGCAAGCTCTGGGAGTTGGTGATGGACAGGGAAGCCTGGCATGCTGCAGTCCACGGGGTTGCAAAGAGTTGGACATGACTGAGTGACTGAACTGAACTGGACTGTAGTATGTCAGGTTTGTCTGTCCTTGAGATTTCCCAGGCAAGAATACTGGAGTGGGTTGTCATTTCCTTTTTCACCAATTTTTAAATATTAATGAGTATTATTTGAAAATACTATATGCAGGGGGAAGTAGCCCCTGGCCCCCTATCAGCTGACCCTGTGCTGGTCAGGCAGGTCCCGGCACCCAAAGTGACCGTGACTTCACCTGCTCAACTGAGAGCTGTTCCCACGTGGTCCAGGCAACAAGCTGTGATGGACTGTATCACTCATAAGCTGAAGGACACTCACTCCAGGGCTTGAGGCTGAGAACATGTGAGAAGGGGGTATGAGGCAGGAGGAGGTGACACAGGATCTAGTCTATGGTTGTGAAACAGGAGGGAAGAGGATAGGGCACAACCTTTAAAAGAATGACATAGCTGTAGGACAGGACATAAACTGATTAAAATCCATCAGGACCAAGATGATACAAGATTTGACTTTCATTGGACCTTGAGTCATCCAGACTTCGCTGGTGGCTCGGAAGGTAAAGCGGCTGCCTGCTATGCAGGAGACCTGGGTTCAAACCCTGGGTCGGGAAGATCTCCTGGAGAAGGAAATGGCAACCCACTCCAGTATTCTCGCCTGGAAAATCCCATGGATGGAGGAGACTGGTAGGCTATAGTCCATGGGGTCGCGGAGAGTCGGACAGGACTGAGCGACTTCACTTTCACTTTGATTCTCATCCTACACTCATTGTAACACCTCAGCATGAGCTAGGTGACACACCCACCGGCACCCTGAAGTTTCCCTTCCCTGAGAGCCAGAGGGAGTCCAGGTCTTCTGAGCATGAACTGCTCATATTTCTTTCTCGGCTGTCTGATTTCCTGGGGTTTCCCAAACCCTGGCCATCCCATGACTCAATCAATGCCCTCACTTTCTCTTTAGCTGCTTGTCCTCTCAATATTTTTCTATAAATTGACTCACTTTATTTACTTAAAGGGAAAACCAGACATAAACAGAAGCTAACTGTAAAATCAACATGAACCAAGCACCACCTTAGATTTCCTGGGGAACAGAATTTGTCCCCCAAATGTGTCTCTTTGGAATATTACTGTAAGTTGGTTATTTTCCAGGAAACAGCAGACATGGTGGGGGGAACTCTGAAAAGCAAGTAAAAGTTACCTTTGTGCCAGAAACACTGATATTTGTAAGAGAAATCTCCAGCTGCAAGGTGGCCTTCCCCTCTGTACCAAGAAGGAAAGAACTGTGTCTTTAGAATGTCACTGAGGAGGAAATCATGACCTAAATCTACATCAGTCTCACTCTGGGTCCCTGGGCTTTTCCCTTCTAAGCCCCACACCTGGCTTTCCCCCACACTCAACATCCTCTTTTGTCTTTAGCTGAAAACATTATTTAAGGTGAGGGTTTTGACCCTTATACTTTTATTTGCATTTTCTCCATTAGTCAGTTTCTTGTCGGTTTTAATTCCTAGACCATTCACAAGAACCTAGAAACATAGAGGAAATCTTCCTCCAACCACAGACACTAGCAGGTCTGGCTGTTTTGCCAAAGAATAGGAACTCCAGGTCTGCCAAAAAGGAGATTCACAAGTGTTGAGAGGCGTCCTAACTGGAGCTCTCTCGATACCACTGGAGGGGCTGTGAAGGGGCGGATGAGGGCAGGGCACCTTCGGTGGGGCCGCCATGCCTCTGGCTACCTGGCTTAGCTGGTTGGCAGTGCCTGGGAACCAGGCCCCTTCCCCCTCCTAACTGGGAGCCTGAGGCCGGGGAAGGTGGGGTGAGAGCTGGGCCAGAGCATCCAGTCAGAGCAGAGGAGGGGCAGGTGAAGAGCACCTGCACCCCCAGGCATGTGCACCAAAAAAATCAGAATGGGTGTCGGAATCATCACTGATCACCACGGCAAAGCAGAAACAACCCAGAAGTCTGTCCACTGAAATGATAATACTCCAGCCAAACAGCAGAATACCGCTCACCCATCAGAAGGAATAAACACTGATACAGCTGCGATGTGGCAGACCCTTGACATCATGCTGAGTGAATGAAACCATCACGAAAGCCCACATGTCGCATGGTTCTGATAGCTTATGGTGAACAGTGTCAGATTTGTGATCTCCGAAGATTTAACTTCGGGACCAGGGACCAGGCTTGATCACTCAAGAGCTTTTGCATAGCAGAGTTTTATTAAAATATAAGCAGGGGCAGAGAAAGCTTCTGACAAAGACATCAGAAGGGGGATGAACTGTGCCCCCCTTGCTAGTGTTTGCAAGGGAGTTACATTTATTACAATAAATCAAAAGAATGTCTCAAGGTTGTAAAAATTTTACCAGGCCTACTCCTATAATTTACATTTTTTAAGATAACAGGATTAGCCAGAATGTTTTCAGGAAGGGGAAATTGTCCTCAAGTAGGATACATTGTTTTTATAAAATCCTTACTACAGAGTTTAAACTGAGCTGTTTGCTGTGTAATCATCAGTTCACGGCTTAAAGAAAAAAAGGTTTTATGTGACTAAGACTAAGGAATACAGAGGAAAAAAAAAAAGATGTTTGTCCTTTCCTCCTCCTTGAGAATTCCAGACCCCTATTTCCTCCTCGGTGACCCCGGACTTCTTATCAACCTGCCTAGGAATTGCCTCTCTCAGTTCTGCATGTGTGAAACGTCCAGAAGTGGCAAGTCCAGAGCGACAGTGCAGGAACTGGGACAGAGGATGGGGGGTGACCACCAGTGGCTACAGCAGTTCCTTCTGGGATTGACGGAGACGTTCTGCGACTAGATGGAGGTGCCGGTTGTACAACACTGTGAAGGTACTGAATGCCACTGAATTGTAATTTTAAAATGACTGATTTTACATTATATGAGTTATTCCTCTTTTTTTTTGCTGCACTGCACAGCTTGTAGAATGTCCGTTTCTCAACCAGGGATGGAACCCAGGCCACTGAAGGGAAAACACTCAGCCCTAACCACTAGGCCATCAGGGAACTCTCTACACCTCGATTTAAAAGTTTTTTAAAAACAAATTTTTAAAAAGAAAGAGGCTCGGGGAGAGAAGAGACAGAGATGGCTTATGGTCTGAGACTGATAAGAAACTCAGTGCAGTGGGCTCCCCCAAGCCCCCCAGGGCAAGGGCCATTATGCTCAGCCAATTGCTCTGGCCCCCAGAAGACATAAGGAATGAACACAACGGGGAGAATAGGGGACCCTGAGGCCCAGGCCTGCGTTTGGTGGTGACCCCTCCTCCATCCCCCAGGCCCCCCGGGGACATTTTTGCTGCTTCTCCCCCAACCGCCACCGTCCTCTGACCAGTGGCTCCTCGCCCGGCCACGTGGCCCACAGTGAAGAAACGAAGTGCGGCCAGGCTGACAGAGACATCCTGAGGTCACCATCTCTCTCCAGAGACTCGTGGACACCCACACACATGCCCGACGCGGGGAGGTGACGGCCATCTGCCAGCTCATCTGAATGGTGGCGCCCACATAATCCTCCTGCCGGACGGGAGATTCTTCCCCTTTGAAAAAATCTACTCATGTGGAAATTGATGAGGTTGGGGTGTGGGGGGCTGGAGTCCAGTCAGGCCTGCAGGGCTACCCTGACCTGGGGCACCCTGGGGGAGCGGCCGGGACCACCTATGCCAGACATGCCAGGAGCTGGTGACAAACTCCTTGTTTGTCAGTGAGACAGTGACCCCCTAATTCACCTCCACCCGGAAACACAGATGTGATCTGATTTGGAAACAGGGTCTCTGCAGATAGAGTCAGCTGAATTTAGATGAGGTCCAAACTGAGGTTAGGGTGGCCGGATGAGCAGTGTCCTTATATCTGAGATGCATACAGAGGAGATGTCATGTGATGATGGACACAGAACCTGGGGGGAGGTGGCCACCACCCCAGGGATGCCTGGAGCCCCTAGGAGTTGGAAGAGGCAGGAGGGGACTTCTCCTCCTGTGGAGGGAGCCCAGCCCTGTGATCCCTTGATTTCAGACTCCTGGTCTCCAGGCTAGAGGAAAGAGATTTCTGTTGTTTTAAAGCTCCCCAGCTCCAGGTCATCTGAGCCCAGGACACCTGGCCGGGAGAAATATGTGGTCTCAGGGCCCAGATCCTTCACAGGCCTCTGGGCTGATGCTGAGACTGGCTCCGGCCTCACCCACAGCTTCCCCCAGGCGGCCTCTCACATCCCCATGGGAGCGGCAGCTGCTGAGCTGTGTGGCCCCAGCCCAGCACCCACGTGGCTCTGCCACATGGTGACTCACGAGCTGGTTCTGAGAAGCACGGCTCACCATTAGGGCGCTGCGGAGGCCGACGGAGCTCACCCGTATCCACACACCGTGACGACCGCCCAGAGCTCGGGCAGGGCTGAGGGCAGGCCGCCCCCAGCCACCCCGCCTCACCCCGAAAGCGGTCCCACAGGACAGCTAGGGTGCCCGTCCCTGTGTGGACCAGGGTCTGGGGAGGCGCCTTCCAACCCAGGCGAAGCGCAGCCCAGGGGGCCTGGACACGCAAACAGAGCCACAGGCTGGAGCCCAGCGGCCGTGGAGGGAGGGACGGTTGCACCCACTCGCGCTCACCTCTTGCTGGAGCCAGAAGTGGTCAATGCTCTCTTCTGACTCTGGGTCCTCGAAACAGCCAGAACACCTGCGACCCCACTGCGGCTTGGCTGCCTGAAGGGTCCCTGGAGGGTCTTCTCTGAGCCAGAGCTGGGAGTTCTGTCCAGCCTGGCCACAGCAAAGGGCCCGCATTCCGTGATGGTCTGAGTCCTTTGAGACGAAGCTGCCTGAAGGAGGAAGAGATTCTCCTCAATGAGAGGCACCTGGGCCTGGGGCAGACCCAGACCAAACAGGACACAGTGATGGATGTGACCTGATGGGGTCCTTGTCCTCCAGTGACAATCCCCAGCCTCAGACCCAGGGGCTTCTGGTCACTGCAGAGCTCTGGTGCTGCTGGAGAAGGCTGGGCCCCTGGGGTTGGCATGCCTGGGGGCCCAGCTCCAGTGCTGGGTGTAAATTAGGAAACAGAGAAATTCTTCTTTCTTGGAAGTCTGCCGCATTTGAGTGCTTATTCCAGAAACAAAACTAGGTAAACGCCTGGAGAAGTGCGCTGGGCTCTGGGATGGCAGGCGACCTAGTGGAGTTAGAAGTCAGTCTGAAAAGGCCTCGCTGAGCACATGACACGTGACCAGCTCTGGGAGGTGACAGGCAAGGGAGATTTGGGGCCGAATGAGGCTCCCAACTGAGCCTGTTCTGCCTGCACTGGCTGGGGGCACCCAGGATGCGGGGTGGGCTGACCTGGTGAGGGAGGGGAAGGCAGGGGGTGGGGCGGACCACCAGGGTCTTATGGATTTGAGGGTCTGTTAAGTGTGACAGGAAGCGGCACCTAGGATGGTTGCTCTGGTCCTAAGAGCAGAGTGTGGAATGGGCATCCTAGCTGTAGGGTCCCACACCCTCTGGCCATTTCTGTCTGGTTCTGTGGTTCTGACTTAATGCTAATTAATTAACTTAATCAATGCTAATCCAGAAATGGAAGTGCGGGCTATCACAGTGTGCAGGGTCAGCCCTGGGAGGCAGCCCTCATGTTGGGGGCACATGGAGGCTGAGAGGCTGGCATCTTAGCCAGGATCACATGGTAGCCCAGCTCTGCAACCCCTCCCTCCCACCCCTGGCCCCCTCCTCGCCCTCACTGTCAGGGGCAGTTACCCAATAGGGTGAGGGCAGGGAGCAGAGACAGGAGGCCCTGCTGGTCTGTCTGCTTCACCATTTGCCGTTGTTTGCAGGGAGGGTTGTTTGCTCCAAAGTGTAAAGACGCCAGTCTGGATGGGGTGTTGTCAAGTTTTCTGAGACCCCAGCTTCACCAGCACCCCCACAACCATCTGGGTCAAATTTCCAGGTGGATTTTGGCACAGACCAAGCTTGGAGATCTTCACATCAGGATGCAGGGAGAGCCTGACGCTGGCCGAGTCCCATGGAACCTCCCATGGGTTAAGATGGAGCTCTACCCATTCATGTACACCCAGAGTCTCAGACTGGGATGCTGTTTGGAAATACGGACATTGCAGATGGAATTATGATGGGGATCTCAAGATGACTTATCCTAGACTAGGATGGGCCCTAAATCCCATGAAAGAGTCCTTGTAAGAGAAGCGGAAAGGCACACAGCCTCAGAGACACAAGGAGAGGCCACGTGAGGATGGAGACGGAGGTTGGATGAATGAAGAGGCAGGAAGGACCCTCACTGGCATCTCAGGGGATCACTGCCCTACCCACACCTTGACTGTGAACCTCAGATCCCTGGACCTCGATGGGATAGATTCCTGATGTCAAAGCCTCTGGGTTGTGCTAAGCGGAGCACAGCCCCAGGAAACTGGTTCAAAGGTGTGTCCCCAGCACGGACTTTCTGGGTCGCCGTCACACAGGGCAGCGTGCAGTCCAGGCATCTCTTGTCCAGCATGGGGTTTGTGGAACTGCTGCACGTGGCTGTGGCTGGCCCCTCACCCTCACCGCGGTTTACTACCCACACGTGACCTCACCATAGTCTCTCTCTTGATGGTTCACAGAGCCCCAGGTAGTCCCCAGTGTGAGCCGCAGTGACTGGAACATTCTCAAACATGCCCTGTACACATCTTGAATACACACCCAGAAGCGGATTTGTGAGTCATGGGCTCAGCAAGTGCTGCCTCATCATTTCCAAAGAATTGAACTCACTTATATCCCCTTCCAGGGAGAGAAAAGAGGATTGAGTGATCCGGGGGAGAGTTGGCCAAATGGAATTTGTGCCGCCTGCAGGATCCTGAAAACCAGGTAGAGACCTTGACTAAACCAGTCCCGATCCCTGGGACCGAGGTGTTTAGTTCATCTTGGCAGAGTTAATGATTCTCCTCCTTGCCCTGGCCTATGGGGCACTGACTGCACTCTGGGAGACGAGCATCAGGACACAGGTGGGAACACATTGCCGCGGGCCAGGTCTCCAGCGCCTCGTGGTTGATGAGAGACAGAGATTTCCCTTTGGAAGGAGGCCAGACCAGGAGGACGGACTTTCCAGCTCCAGAAATGGGTGGAAATGCTAGTGAAACTGTTCACCTCAGGTTGGGACTCGAACCTGGCCAACACCCTGCTTGGGGCTCTAACTCACGTGGCTGGGACTTGATCCAGTCAAAACCCATGGTCTTCCAACCGAGATCACAGACCTGGTTTCAGGACCTACTGAAACTCCAGTTCTTGGTGTCTCCCCTCAGAAAGGATTCAGCGAGAGACAAACTGATAATTAAGACGTGGATTTATTCAAAGAGAAACACTTCACAGATAGAGTGTGGGCTGTCAAAGAGGGCGAGTGTGGCCTCAAAATGTGGTGTAGATAGCGTTTTTTGTTTTTTTAAGCCTTTCGGCTTTTAAGGGCTGGGTAAGTTTATAGACTAAAGAGTGGGAGGATTATTCCAACTATTTCGGGGAAGGGGTGGAGATTTCCAGTTATCTGACCTGTCATGGCCCCTCTGGGTGTGTCATTTAACTCACTGATGTATCACGAGTGTGCACTGAGCACCCAGGTCCAGTCAGCTTGACTTGTCTTCCATCTTGGACCCATTTGGGTCTACTCGGTTTACATCGTGGCCTCGGGTTCTGTCATTCTTTCAGAGGTTGTGCCCTGCCCCCTTCCGGTAGGCGGGTGCCCAGGGTTTGGTCCAGGCTGCCCCATCACACCGGCCACCCACAGCCCCTAGCCCCACGTTCCACATGGACCACTGCAAAGGGAGGAACATAAAGGTGGAAAAGACCCTCGCCTCCTGGTGTGGCCCCTCTTGGGTGGGCTCCCAGGAGCACCTCCGACCCAGGGATGTAAGGCTTATGGACGTGGCCCTGTTGCAGGAAGGGGGACCCCTTCTAGGGCCAGAGAGCAGGTTCTTGTCTAGCACTGGGAAATGAATTGTCCTAGGAGAACCATGAGCTGACAAAGCAAGAAACCCTATTGGGAAGGGGCGCCTGGGCGGAGAGCAGTAGTGACGGGAACCCAGGGGAACTGCGCTGCCACGTGGCTCACCGTCTCAGATTAAAGCCTGAGACGTGACTGATTAGCTTCCGGGTTGTCTTTGGCCAGTCGTTCTAATTCAGGGTCCTTCCTGGTGGTGCAAGCATTGCTCGGCCAAGGTGGACGCCAGTGAGGATTCTGAGAGGTGGTTGGACATGCGGTGTCACCTTTTGAACTTTTCTTAACGCTTCCGGTTGGTGGTGGCTTGTTAGTTCCTTGTTCCTTCGTAAAATAACTGGCTAAATAACTCATGCAAATGGTTACTATGGTGCCTGGCCAGGGTGGGCGGTTTCAGTCAGTGTGTTTCCGCTATCAGCTCCACATCCCACAGAATTTGGTCACAGCCAAGACTTCAGCTGACCCCACAGGAGCTCTAGGGCCGGGGAGGCTCTGGACTTGTCCTGAAGCTGAGCAAGGACCCCTGGGCCTCCCAGGCACAGAGGGCCTTTCGTCCCCTGTTTCTGGTAGGCAAGACTCCAGCCTCCATGACCTTTCCTGGGTTCCAAAGGGCAGGTTCCAACAGTGGCTAATCAAGGGAGAAGCAGCCAGGAAACCGTCGACATGAGGAGACCACCACCTTGATGAGATCGAGGGCGTGCAGGCCCTGCTCACACGCTAAGCTTGTCAGGGAGCCCACCTTTGATCCATTGTTATAAAACCCTCATCAAATCCTTTTGGGTCAGCACACATAGTTTTTTGGGGCAGGACCCCACTGTGGCCCCCTTTGCCTGATGAAGCAATAAAGCTATTGTTTTCTACTTCACCCCAAATTCGGTCTCTGAGGTTTGATTCGGCGCTGTACAGAGGGGCCGCAATTTCAGTAACAGCTGGGGACAACGGGGGACATGTCCAGTTGTCACGGGATGCCGGGGTTAGCTCTGGGTGAGTGGTCCCCTAGGCTAAGGGCAAGTGGGGAGGCCCAGCTGAGAGTGATCAGCGGCCACCCCATGAGGTGGGACACCTGCGGTCCTGGGCACCCAGCTACAGGAGCACCATCGGGGGTGCATGTGGCAGCCTCTCCCCTCCTCCTCTGGCACTGTGCGCTGTGCGTGTGGGCCTTTCTCAGGCCGCATCCAGAGCAGTAGCAGTTTCAGAACTCACCCCGCGTCCCAGGGAAGAAAACGGCCTCTTCCTGGCACTGTGCCCAGAGCCCCCCCCCCCCCACATTTCCCAGGGGCTCCCCCAGCCACTGGCTGCTCCTGGAGCGGGTGCTGGACGGGCCCGTCTGTTCCTGGAGTGGGCGGTGGGATTGGGGTCTGGGAGGGAAGGCGGATGCTGCACTGACCCAGCCTCTTCGCTTAGCCCTCCCCCACCACACCCACCTCCCAGGTGGGAAAACCGAGGCTCAGGTGGAGCGGGGTGGCATTGCTCAGGCTGTCGTAGCTGGAGAGTGGAGGGCTACGACGCCACATGGACACGGCCAGCACTCATGTCCTGGGGAAGCTCACAGGGTAGCTCATCCCCTTCCTCTGGCTTCCACCCATGCATCTCCGGGAGCCCCCAGCTGCCCATGTTTTCTTAGTGACAAGTGAGGGAAAGAAATGCTAACAGGCAGCTCATGATATTCTGTGGACCTTGAGTGCTGAGAGGTCCCAGGATCCCAGGGTCCAGAGAAGGAGGGCTCTGTGTGTGGGGGGGCCGGGGTGGGGGGCAAGAGGAGTTTGCAGGTGAGGAGGAGGAACAGGCGCAAAGCCCTGGGGGTCTCCCAGCTGCTGTGAGAGTATGCTGGGTGAGGTACAGAGGGAGGGGCGGTGGGTCAGTAAAGTCAGAAGGGCAGGTGCAGGGGTGGATGTGCAAGGCTCTGGGGGTGTTAGTGGATGTGGGTCTTTGTCTCAAATGCAATAGACCCTGAGTCACATCCTGCTGAGGGGTGTGGTCCTGGGGTCTGCAGGGCGCATCAAACACCTGCCTCGGGATCCAGGTGATGGCCAAACAGCTGAGCCTCCATTGCACATTTAAAAATATTTAAACACATGTACAGGGAAGCGTGTGAATATTTCGTGCCCAGCAGGATAAATTTCCACCCGACTAGATCTAAACACAGAACAGTGCCAGCAACCCAGGGAGCCTGCTGAGTTTTTAAAAGCTAATTTGAAAGTACTGCTTTTGTGAATGTGTAAATCACCCAAGTGACTGAAAACTCCAGAGGTGCAAAGGGTGCAAGATGGGCATCCTTCCCCAGGCACTCAAGTTCCTTCCTGCAGGCACTGGGGCAACGACTTCTGCAGGATGGAACCCCTCCCCGCCCCCGCCGCAGCCCACCTGCAAGGACCCTCCATATTCAGGGAAATACCCTTGATATTCTTTTCTCCTTTTTTTTTTTTTTTTCTGTAAAAATGGTAGGTGCTGGAGAAGACTCTTGAGACTCCCTTGGACAGCAAGGAGATCAAACCAGTCAACCCTGAAGGAAATCAACCCTGAATATTCATTGGAAGGACTGATGCTGAAGCTGAAGCTCCAATACTTTGGCCACCTGATGCAAAGAGCTGACTCATTGGAAAAGACCCTGATGCTGGGAAAGATTGAGGACAAGAGGAGAAGGGAGTGGCAGAGGACGAGATGATTAGATAACAATATCGAATCAATGGACATGAATTAGAGCAAACTCCAGGAGATAGTGAAGGACAGGGAAGCCCGGTGTGCTGCAGTCCATGCGGTTGTAAAAGAGTCAAGACACGACTGAGCAGCCGAACAACCACATGCACCATTCCACACACTGCTTAGTGGTACACGCTGTTGATCAGGCAAGTTTTCCATCTCTTTCTTCCTATTTTTTTTTTGGTGATGGGTTTATTGAGACATAGTTCACACACTGAACAAGTCCCCCGACAGTTTCCAGAGCATCTGTCAGGGTTGTGCAACTGCCACCACAGAACTGTCTCCTCACCACACTGGCCTCCACGGTCTCCATCCACCGTGGGCTTGACCATTTCTTTTTTAAAAAAGTCTTTTATTTTAAAAATTATTTATTTATAATCTATTTATTTTAATTGCAGGATAATTACGATATTGCGATGTTTTTTTGCCACACATTAGTGGGAATCGGCCATGGGTACACATGTGTCCCCTCCATCCTGAACCCCCTTCCCTTGAGCCAGTTTCTTTAGTCAGCTTCCTATTGCTCTGCCAGTGGTTTTAAGACATCAGGCGGCCTCAGCACCCGTTTCCTGCTTCGTTGTGGTGGGCGTTCGAGTCAGATTTCAACACCACATGCATACTCATCACCCTGGGAATCTATGCAGCACCCGGGTTACTGGCCGAGGGGCTGTCTACCGCTGCACAGGTGGCCCTGGTAACCCGGGGGCTCGTGGGTGGACAGAGGTGGGCAAGGCCGGGCTTACGTCCGTGGCCCTCAGAAGGGTGTTGGGCAGCAGGAAGCAGGGGGGCCGGCAGGGGTGGGGGGCAGTGTACCAGGTACCGCAGGAGAAAACAGCCCGACTTCATTAAGATGGGGCTGAACTTCCTGGAGAAGAACCCCGGCTGACAGCCCCTTCCCCATGCTCCGGAACTGCCCCCCAAGGCCAGAGGACACTTCCTGTTCCCCTGTGACTAGGCCACATGTGGCCCCCGGAGAGACCCGCTTGTCCTTCGCCCTCTGACCCGGGGGGATGGAGGGTCAGACTTGGGTGACTCCCCTCCCTGCCCAGACCCCCGAGATGACAGCCGCTCCTGGAACAGGCCGCCTTGAGGGGGGAAGCTTCCCGCGGCCCTCCTGGCTGCCCTCACCCCACACGCACCCCGGCCCTCTCTGACCCCTTCCCTCCCTGAGGAGAACCTTGGCCTCCTCCCCTCTCTCCCCCACCCTGCCCCAGAGGCAGGCCCGTCCTTCAGTCAAGCACTCTCTGCAGTGACCATCCAACATCCCTCCTCCCTCAGGCCAAATCTGGCCCCTGTGTCAGCTCTCTCCCTGTGGGGTCCACAGCTCAGAAACAGAACAGGAACAGCTCTTCTGGAACAGTAGGGGCTCAGCCCCCCACCCCCGGGGCTCCTTGAGACCCAGGCAGTCTGTCCCATGGAACCACCGTCAGAGGCTGGAACACACGATGGCAGCTAGAGGAACGGGCAGGGGTAGCAATCAGGTCCAGGCAGCCTCCTGCTCCCCCAGCTACCAGGACAGAGTGGCCCTGGCAACGGAGGAACCAGCCTCAGGGGCTGTAGGCAGATGAGGTGGAACCTTCCCTGAGGTGAGGGGTGGCCCAGCCTGCAGTCTCAGTTGGGAGGCCCAGTTGGCCCTGAGGACCTTGCCCTGGACACGTCCCTTTCCCAAGTTCAGGGGCCTGGTTAGGGCCCAGAGTGCCTGGGTGGCCACTACCTGCCCAGGCTTGGAAGGGCTGGGATCAGAGGTGGGCAGGGGCAGGCACACGCCACTCTGGGCCCCGAGCCCTCCTTCTGGGGGAGGTGGGTAAGAGCCCTTCTGGGGGACACATGCCATCCTCCAGCCAGCCTGCACAAAGGGCTACGAGGGAACCTTCCATGCCCGTCTTAGATCCAGAGAGGATATGTTCTCTGGGAAGACGGGTAGAGACGAGTTCTGTGATCTGATCACCTGGGGCGCTGGTGTGATTTAAACTTAAGTGTTTTAGTTAATTACAGTTGAGTTTCTACTTGCAGGATTAAGTCACCCTTTGGCTGGAGGACAAAGATCTGGGTCTTGCCAGAGCTGGACCCCTAGAAGTAGGGCCTGCGGCTTGGACCTGTGTAACGTGACCATGCACAAGGAGGAATTTAGGAGCAGTTTCTGGTAGGAGGGCGAAGGTCTTGGGGCCACAAGGAGCTGCTCGCCTGGGGCAGACTCCTGAGTACAGAGAGCCCCTTTGGGGGTGGGGGTATTCTCTCCAGGTCTTTGGCCCTCCCTTCACCATCTCGGAGGCCGGGGAAGGGTCATGTGTTTAAGACGCACAGAACCGGTCTTGTCCCGAAGCAGGAGCACGAGGTGGGCACTGCTTCCTCCCCGGGAGCTCGTGACGGCTGTTTCCCAGCTCTCCCCCTGGGTCCCTCCCACTCTGCTTGGGATCCAGTTCTGTGTGCTTGGCCCCCATCCCCATAGCCAGGCAAGATCCCACACCCTCGTGGTAGTTTTGGCTAGCCCCTGATGTTAGAGGCCCCTGCCTCACTGCTCATACCCCAACCCTATCAGCCCTTTCCCAACAATCTGGGAACCACGAAGAGAGAGAGGTCTCCTGCAGGAGCCAGTACGCTTCCACCTTCTCCTTCTCCAAACATCCTCTCCGTGCCCGGGTGCCTGGGGTTTGAGCAACACAGGCTGTTGGGTGAACATGCCCAGTCCTTCTCCCAGCCCCCAAGGGACATTTCTCTTTCCCCCCAAAGAGGACCCAGACCCGCCAGCTCTGCTCGGACCACATGTGTTGGGCAATTTGCTTGGGCTGGTTTGAGACCTGTACTTTTTGTGTCCAGACCCATTTCCATCAGCAGCTGGGCAGGTACATGCCCTCCTCTCATTGCTGCTGTTGGGACAGACAAGGAGGTTAACGTGCGTGTCCACGTCTCACAGAGCTGACCCGGGACTCTGTCCAGCTGGGCGCCTGGAGCAATCGAGGGGCTGCAGGACGCACAAGGGCCTAGGCAGCGGACCTGCTGAGGGCAGCACCGGAACCCAAGCCCAGGGGCTGGTGTGAACACCTCCACAGAGGCCCCCAAGGCCCCACGTCCCAGCAGCGGGGCTGGCTCAGCAGCTGCCGTGGACAGGCTGTGGCCGCGCATTCTGGCACACCTATGCCTGGCTCTGCAAGGCCCTGGGAGGAATGGAGTTTGCCGTCAACAAGTGGTGAGGGCTGGCGTGGCTCTCGGCCCTGCTCCATCCTGAGGCTGTGTTGTGGAAGCTTGCCCTTTCCTCTGAGCCTAAGCTGGCATGTGCTGCCCCACCTCGCCCAACGACCCCGGCCTGGTGACCCCAAGGCCTGCATTATTGCAGGTACCACTACACCAAGCCCGTTCTGCTCTCTTCTTGGCTTCAATGTCTCTCCCAAGAAGTGGCTCCAAGTTCTGGCTCCTCCCTGGCCTTGCTCACCTATCTGTTCATGAGTGAATGAGTGAGTGGAGTGACTAAATGAGCCAGGCAAGGAGCTGTGCATGATCACCACCCTCCTCCTGGAACCTCCCTCACCCAGAACTTGGCGCGGAAGAAAAAACAAAAAGACCACCAGCAGTGCTTATAATTCCAATTCTTAAAAAACAAATTCCCCCAACAAAACACAAAACTCCCCATCCCAAACCAGCTAAGCGTAACACGTTAGCATTAACAGCGTTAACAGAAGAGAAAGGCGCAAAGTCACACACACGCGACATCGTGGCGGGCAGCTGACGTGGCCGGAACCCAAGGGGCAGCACGGCTGCACATCGCCCCACAATAAATAAACACGGTGCCCTCCCATCAGGGAGACGTGAGGGTGAAGTAAAGCACAACGGCTGTACACACACTCGCCTGTTATGCCAAAATCTGGCTTAAAAATAAAATTAACCCACAAGCGGGAACGCTCAGGACACCTGTCAGTAGTGTGATCAGGAGTGGAGTTGGCCCAGAAGGCCGACGTGGCAGAACCAGGGTGCCCGGGCTCCAGAGTCCCAAGGTTGCAACCTGGGCCCCCAACCTGCCTTCCTAGATGCTGGGGAGCCACACCCCTGGTCTTTCAGTATAAACGTAGCTCAGGGCCCCCTGCCCTTGCAGGGGTGACAGTACCCCACCCCCAGGAGGCCACCGCACTCTGGACACAGTCACCTGGCCCCTGCACTCCGCCAGGTCACATCGAGGGCCGGTGGTGTGGACCATGAGGAAACCCAAGTGCCACCCCCAGAGCCCCGCGGGAGGAGGCCAAAATCTGCCAGGAGGCTGCTGGAGCCCCGTGGAGAGGCAGAGGGCAGTGCCCCGCGTACACTCGAGAGAACTGAGGCCCCAGCAGAATCTCACGTCAGGCCCCTGGCTTCCTCACTGACATTCTGCCTCCAGATGCTGAGCCGGGCCCCAGACGTGTGACCGTGGCCTGGGAGGATTCGGTTGGTGAGCAGACGCCAGTGGATGCTGTGTCGGGAGCCACAGGCTGGCAGGGTCTCCTGACCAGCATGGGCTGGGAGGGCTGGACATCTGGCTGCCTCCACTTCAGCCTCAATGTCCATCCCGGGCCCCCCAAGCTGCTTGTTGGGTCTCTCTGGGCCCATCAGACCATGTGGGGCCCCGGAGTCCAGGCGGCTGGAATGGCCACGCAGAACTCACGTGGCCCCTGGGAACGGGCAGCAGCTTCTTCGGCTGCAGCTGAGCAATGAGACCCAAAGGCTCGGCTCAACCTCACCCTGACGGGAAGGTCAGGGGTCACAGGCCTAGGCAGGGCCTAGAGGGAGACTGACCGCGGATGACACTGCTGCCCAAGTGGGCTCTGTGGAAGACAGAGAGCCCGCCCAGAAACGCTAGGCGAGCTTCTGGCCCTTGGCTGCCTCCCGGGGAGAACGCTATGGGAACCACAACAACAAAAGCACAGCCTCTTGTTGGGGGCAGGGGGAGGCCGGGTGTGTGCGCTGGCCCCAGCAGGCCTCAGGCGGCCTCCGGAGCAGGTGCAGCTGTGGCTGGGCGCCAGGGACAGGTGATGGGGGCGGGGCCGGCGGGGTCTCAGCCAGGGAGCTGGGAGCACCCCAGAGAGCTGCCAGGGCTGCAACCCAGACCCTGAGGCCTGGGGTAGGGGGGCGCAGCCTCATGGAACACAGATGAGAAGCCCCTAAGGGGTCGAGGCGTCTGCTTACAGATTTCAAGTGTGAGGCTTTGAAAGAACTAGAGCTTGATTCCAAAGCTGATACAGAACAGGCCCGAGGCTGCACTGCCCACCACCCACCACAGGAGCCACCGGACTCCTCGGGCCTCTGCTCAGGCTGGCGTCCAGGGTGGGGTGTACAGACAGGACCTTGGAGATGTTGTGTGTGACCGGGTGTAGCCCCCCGCACCTCTCCCCCACAACTGCATGTGCTGATGGGAGGTTCAGGGTCACCCAGCTGCCCCTGACCTCTGCTTGGAGCCCCCTGCCCACAGCAGGTGCCAGGGCACCGCTGTCCACCAGCCCAAAGCCCCTGCTTCTACAAGCCTCTAGGCATCCTTTCTCTTCTCCGGGGGAGGGGAGGGAGTTAGCGCAGGGCTTTAAGGCAACGAGACGTAAGCCCGGAGGTTAGTTTTACGAAGTCACTGCATCTACAACGGAGAAACACGGAAGCCGAGCACATGTGTCCAGGCCACCGTCCAGAATCCGGTGGCAGGACCTGGCCCCTTGGAGGAACACTGTGCTGCAGACAGCGTTCGGGGAGAAAACTTTTCCACCCCGTTTCTTTAAAAAAATAATTGTCTTGGTAATGTCAACCCGACCCAAGACTTAAGTTAAAAAAAAAATAATACAATTAAACGAAGGTGAGAAGGGAGGAGGCCCAGTTTGGGAGGAAGCCCGTGGCCTCCTTGGTCCGAGGTTCCTGCCTCCATGCTCGAGAGGTATCCGCGGACGTCCGCCTTCGGGGACTAAATTCGTACCAGGGTTCACCGTGGCCCGGCTGCCTCCCGGGGCAGGGACAGCAGAGGCCCCGGAGGAGCTGCCTGGATGGTGGGACCGAGTCGCTCTCTCAGGGCGGCCTCCTGGCTCTGGTCGCTTACGTCTCCTGGGGAACCACGTGCATGAGCTTCTGGCACAGGACCGTCGTGGAAACTGCCAGGAGGAGACAGCATTACTTGGGTGCCCTGGCCTGGGGCCTGGGGGTCAGGGACCTGGTGCCTGGGACGTAGGCTCACCCAGCCTGGTTGTCCTGAGTCCCGAGGTCTTAAGAGAAGTCAGGAATTCACGTGTGGGCATCAGACCCTAGGCCTCCTGCTGGGGGAGCATGGCCTGTGCCCCTGGCTATCTGCTGAGACTAATACTGGAGGGTGGCGGGGATGGTCAAGGATCCTAGTAAGGGAGGATCCTAGCAATGGAGGCAGCAAGTGTGCTCCACCCCTCACCCCAGTTCAGACCCCAGAACCCATAACAGGATGATGGGCCCGGCTTCCCACACACCCACCACGGGCCTCAGAGGGGCTGGAGCAGGTGGGTGTGTGTGCTATGGCCCAGGTGAACCCATGGACGCTCCACGAGCATCACTGTGGGGGGCGTTTCAGGACGGAGGGGCCCTTCGTGTGTGTGACCGCTCACATCATTTCACTGACAGACAGTGCCCTGGGTCCCAGGCAGGTGGTCAGCAGAATTCTGGGAAGGCTCCCTGCGGGGTGTTTAAGCCCACCCAGGAGCCTGTCACGATAACGGCGGTCTCAGCGCAGTCCTGAACAGGCCTGTCAACAAGCCCCGTGACCGCTGTGAGGGATCCCGTTTTCTCCTCTCCTGCTTTTCTAGGTCAGCCGGCTGGCTTTAAGCTGGCGGCAGACGGGGGGGGATTTTGTTACTTGGCAAGAGCAGCCTGGTTTTCTGGAATCCCTTGTTTTGAGATTAGCTGGTGCCAGGCTCAGCGTCTTATCCTGAAATACGTGGGCCAGGTTACCGCCAGACAGGCCCGGCTTGGCCACTGCGGGCCCCTCAGCCAGGACCTCGCACATCCAGATGCTGACCCCCCTTCCCCTGCCCACCGCCAGTGACCAAGGGCGGGGGGCGCTGCCTGTTGTGCTGCTCCTGGCCACTGGACTGAGGTCAGGGGAGCAAAGCCAGGTGAGTGGGACAGATCCCCAGGGGACGGAGGAGGCCTGGCAGGCAGGGAGGGACTCACAGATGCTCTGAAGCAGCCACTTGGGCTTGTCTCTCCACCAGACCCCAAGGAAGTAGACAGGCAGGCCACTGAGGATGATGGTGAAGCCGATGCCACACTCCACAGGGGTCTTCCAGAAGGAGACGGCGATCAGGAAGAGGCAGGCCAGGATGAAGAACACTGGGAGGGCCAGGTGAACCTGCCAGGGGGGCCGCAGCTGATGCCAGGGAGCCTGGGGTCTCCGTGTGTCTCTTCCCACCCACACCTGCCACGACCCAGCCACCCCTGGAGCCCTCCCTCTGCCCAGGTGGAGTTGGCCTTCCCTGGGGCCCACCCGGCCTCTCCCGCAGACCCCCAGACAGCCCTGTGCCTGGCTGAGCCTTCCTGATCAGGGCCACCATGCTGCCTGAGCAGTGTCTCTGCTGTCTGCCAGGGCCTGAGGTTCCCCCGGGTTGGCCTCCCTGAGCTGCGCCAGCCTCTTGAGAAGCGGGACCCCGCCGTGTTCTCCGTTTACCCAGCTCAGCAAGGGCAGCAGGCAGTAATTACCAAAAGCCCAGCGGGAGCTGGTGGGTGAGTGGGAACAAGCAGGCTTCTCAAGGTCAGGGGAGGGTGGATTCCCAGGTTCCCACATCACAAGGAGGGAACCCTGACCCCCACCACGGTCGCCTGATGTGGGGTGACACCTCTGGGAAGACCGCGGCCACCACTAACAAGCAAGGTGTGCCTGCCTTCTCAGAGGGCCCTTGTGGACAAGCTGGACCACAGGTACACAGCTGCTGGGCAGACAGCCCCACCCACACACAGCCAGGGGCCCAGGGACACTAGTCCCCCTCTGCAAACACTGTGCCTCCCTCCAGGCGGCCTGTCCACGCACGGACTCCACCCTCTGTCTACACACTGGCAAGAGACCTGGGGAGAGCGAGGGTCCCCTAAGGTCAGCCCAGACTGCCTGCCCCATGTCTGGCCTCACAGGGACAGCACCCCCCACAAGCAGGGAGCCAGGTGGCCCAGGGCACTGAGGTCGCCCTGGCGCCCGGGGAACCTGTCCAAGGCAGGAAGGCCAGGCCTGGCCTCTGCAGGACTGCTAGGTGGGGAAGCAGGCGAGAGGCCTGTGTCAGCTGCAGAGGGGCTCTGCCCTCGACCCGACACCACTGTTGAGGGGGAGAGTCAATGTGCTCGCCAGGGTCCCGGCAGGTGTGCGGCCCGCTTTGTGCAAAAAAACGGCTGCCCTTGGGGAGCGGCCCCCAGTACCAAGCGGGGGAAAGGAAGACACCCTCTCAGACCAGGCAGACAGGGGGCAGACAGTCTGAATGGGCCAAGTGGGGGCAAAGTCAGGGGACATGCTCCGCGCTGCAGCCTGTCGCAGCACCCCCATCCCTGGTCACGCCAGTGCCCACCCCTCCCCAGACAGCGTGGCAATCCTCACTCTCCCCACCCCCAGCCAGGCAGCTCAGTGCTGCCCCAGGTTGCTCAGTCCCCTTGCCCCGCACACCCGCCTGGCGTGGCAGCCTTCTTCTGCCTCTCTTCTGCCAGAAGACAAGCTTTAGAAGAACAGGGCTTTAGGGGGTCATTTGTGACCTTGGACGAACCCCAGCACCTGGAATCACACGCCTGGTCATCAACAGTCATAGACCGAGCTCAGTCCCTCCTCGTCTAGATCAGAACGTGTTCATGCACTGATCAGGGTGCCCTTAGGGAAGGCGCCCTGAGCCCTCATCTGTGGAAGGGACAGCGTGGACGCCCAGCCCTCACCTTGATGGGCCGCTCCAGCTCTGGCTTCTGGTAGCGAAGCCAGAGCATGCCGGCGATGGCCAGGGCCACGCAGAGCCAGTTGAAGAAGCTGAAGAAGTTGATGACGGAGAAGATGTCTTTGGAGAAGGCGTAGAGCAGGGTCATGACGCACTGCAACCAGAGGGCATGCCATGAGCCTCAGGATGTGCCCGGGGGGAGGGCTGACTGCACGCGCCCCGTCCCGTCTTAGCGGAAGAAGTGGTCAGCACCACATGCGGGCCCTTAGAGCAAAGTGACGTGGGGCCCTCAGAGCAAAGGGACATGTTGATGGCAGGGTGGCTGAGGTCCTGGGCTTCACAGAGGTGGCAGAGGCCACGTCTACCCTGGTTGGGAGGTTTGGCTTCAAGTGCCTCTACGCTGATTTCAGATTTGTTTTTTTAACAACTACCATGTGTTAATTTTGGAGAAACAAAAACTACCTTGTGGTCCCTGGCATCCAGGGGCGCACCTGGTGACGAGTACAACACTTATGCTAACCTGTCTACATCTCATCTCAGCCTCTGATCCCCAGCCTGGCCAGCACCAGGTGGAACCAAGACAGGGGTTCCCAGACAGGGTGTGCCCCCCACCGCCACCACCCCATCTCAAAGCCCCCAGTGATCCCTAAGGGACACACCTGTCCTCCCCCCACTGTCAGTGACCCCCCACTGGGGGGTCTCACCGTGGGACTCACCGTGAACACCAGCGAGGGCACAGGCGTCAGCAGCCGCGGGTGGATCATGGAGAGGATGGAGGGCAGGTGGCCCTCCCGGGCCCCCACGAAGAACAGCCTGCGGACAGAGGGGCGGCGGGCTGTCAGCCTCGGCCGAGGGACCCAGGCAGGTGGGGGTGCAGGGGCCTGTGCCGAGGGCTGCACTCCCTGCCGTAAGCCTTGGTGCCCTTCGTGGACAGCTGCTGGGGGGTCCTGTCAGCCCCAGCCCCGCAAGGTCCAGATGAACCCACAAG
Source organism: Muntiacus reevesi (assembly GCF_963930625.1). Classification (NCBI taxonomy): domain Eukaryota; kingdom Metazoa; phylum Chordata; class Mammalia; order Artiodactyla; family Cervidae; genus Muntiacus; species Muntiacus reevesi. Next base: position 226,676,925 of record NC_089250.1, read on the forward strand.
GGTCTGGATGGACAGGGTAGCTGTGTCACCTCTAGGCAGGGATGTGGGTTATTTCCAAGTCATGTGATGGCCTGACGGCTATGTTATTACTCAAAGTAACAAGAAAGAGAACCCTCAGAGCTCACGTGAGAAAACTGTGTGCAGTAGTGACCCGCGGGGCAGCCCCACCCACACCCCGTCCTGCTCTGGCCCCACGGGGCCTATGGGACAGAGCCGCCCCGGCCGGGCTTACCTGGAGGACGTGAAGAGGGACCCGTTGACGGAGCCAAAGCAGGACAGGCCTACGAAGACGGGGATGATCCAAGACATGACGCCCAAGTGGTAGTTCCCGAAGTCCTGGATGGACACGGACCATGCATGAGCCCTGCCCCGAGACACCCCCTGCCCTGCAATCCCTTCCCAAGACACCTCCGGCCCCGGAGTGCCCTTCCTCATCCACACGACCCTCCCTGAGGAGCTCAGTATTTATTCAGATGGTGGACCGGCCTCTGAGGTGGGGCTGAAGGTCTGTAATGGACTCAGCCCCTCAGCTCTAAAAACAACTGGTGCCGGGACCACAGCCGCTGAGCCAATCTAAAACCGTCTGGGTGGCCTGAGCACCAGTGCCGTTAAAGCCTCCTGTGGTCCCCACGTGCAGCCAGCATCCTGCACGCCTGGAGGGCCTGGCCAAGCACTGGCTCAACCCCTCCTAGGAGGAGGGTGGTTTGCAAAGGAGGGGCCCGCTCTGCTCCTGTCTGAGCTTGGAGGGTAGGGCTGGCATCTTACCACGGCCACGGCCTCTGAGGTAAGCATCTGCTCGGGGGTCAGTGTGGTGAAGTAGGCCAGGTTCGTCAGTACGTACACCAGGGTGACGATCGGGAGCGAGATGATGATGGCCAGGGGCAGGTTTCTAAGAGAACCGGGCGGGCATGTCAACAAAACAAGGCCCAGCATGGGGCCAGCGGACCCCTCAATGGCTGAGCCCACACCTCACTGCACAGGGAGTGGACGGACGTGGCTCGAAGGCGGTGCGTGGGGCGGGGCAGCCGTGCAAACGTGGGCCAGCGACCCAACCCTCCGGCCTCCCCGTATCTGTGGACTTCCTACCCTTTCTGTGGGAGTATGCTATTCAAGGTCACACAGCCGCCGTGAGCCCAACCCCAGGGAACCCTCCCTGCACCGCACTGGGCTGGGCCCAAGGATGGGCTCTTGGATACAGCCAGGCTTCTTCCTCCTCTCAGGTGAAAATGATGAAAACACACACCTCTGTTCACACACGTACCTGTAGGGATTAATCATCTCCTCTGTGACAAAATTCAAGTAATTCCTAGAATTCAGAGAGCAGACTTTTACTAAACATTCCTTTTGTCATTGGAACAAAAGAATGTAGATTCCATGGGACCCTTCCTGGCTGCCCTGGGCGGGGAGAGGGGACCCCCACAACCCCCCGGCCCCTACTGAGATGGCAATGGTCCTGGCCCTCCCCACACCCCCAGGCAGCAGCACAGTCTCCGAAGGGTCAGCAGTGTCCGCAGAGGTGTATCTGGGGGCACCCTTCTTGGGGGCCAAGAAGAGCACCAGGGCTGCTGTGGGGGCCCCTCTGTGCTTCCTTGGGACATGAGGGGTTTCCTGCCCCCAGAATCACCATGGATGACCGAGACATGTGGCTTTCTGGGTGCTCTGGAGCCCAGGCATTCTAGAACCTACCATCCCCCGTAGGCAAAGAGGCCGCTGTATAGCGCCAGCACGATGTTCCCCACATCCAGCTTGGTGCCTTCAAAGGAGGACTTGGGATCCAGATTCGCTACGTCACCTGGCAGAGGCCAAACAGACAGAAAGGAATTCTGGGTTAGACAGTGCGGAATCGAGGTCAAGCCACAAGTTCCGGAATGTTCCTGGAGCAAAACATGGTAACAGACAAAAATGCAACAGATTAAATGCACCTGTGGGCCACCCGGGGCTGAGGGTGCGGGGGCCGAGGGAGCTCGGCTCTGCCCTGAGCTCGAGGAATGCAGCCCCCAGGGCCCTCCTCTGGCCCCCCAGATAGGACTGGTGGCTCTGTAGACCCCCAGCCATGCTGAGCACCCCTGTCTGTCTGTGTCTGGGGGATAGGACACCCCGTGACGTGGCTCTGGGCCAGAGACCTGCTCTCCCCCTCAGTGCCAGGAGCCCAGAGCTGTAAACCCAGGCTTCTCACCCCTGCCTCTGGACACGGGAGACCCGAGGGGCTGGAGCTGGGGAAGGATGGTGGGCTGCTCTTTAACCCAGATGGACATACTGGCTCTTGGACACAAGGGGGCTGGCTTCTCAGCTGACCATTTCTACCCCAAAAGGCCCCAGGTGTCCAGGGCTTGTGGCCGTGTGGCTCGACCTTTGCCCCACCATCCCCTGCCACCTCTGATTGTGACTCCTGTGTCCCGAAAGGACACGTGTCACTGGATTCAGGGCCCCAGCAAACCAGGGTGGCCTCAGCTCCAACCCTCTCTTTTTCTAAATAAGGCCAAATCCAGATTCCATTAAACGTGTCACGGGGGCCCCCCTCAACCTGGTACAATAGACAGGAAACATGGGGGCCTCAGAAGGGTCCTTGGCTACCAGCATGGTGTCTGGCCTGCCTGTTCTGGGCTGTTACACCATCGGTGAAATGGCCCCTTAACACCCAGGGCCGGAAAGACTTTCCATAATGAGGGGCCAGCCTGACAGTGGGAACTGACACAGTGGGGGGTCAGTTCCTGGCTCCCCAGCTCTGGGGGTGGCGGCAGCACTGATACACACTTCAGCAACCATCACCTTCGTGGGAGGGGCTTGCAACAGAAACAGAGCCAGTGTGTCGGGCACATGGGGCTGGAGGAGCTGAGCATCCAGTCGGGACAGGGACAGTCTCTCACCTGCAGGTGAGGGTCTGAGAACAGCTGGCCCAGGTCCCCAGGGGCCAGGCTGAGACGGGACCCCAGGGCTGCCACATGGGTCCCTGTGGCCCACGGCCAGTGGGTCTGCAGGTCTCTCGGGGGATGGGGAGACAGAGGCTGCCACGCCACCCCTGGGGCATGACAGGCGGCTCCCGTGAACCCCTCCTTCCACCCAACTGAAGCCTGCACTTCCTTCCAGACAGTACCCATGTCCTCTGGTAAGCTCCTCGGGGGAGAGACGGACCCTGAGTGCCTGTTTCTGGGTCAGCATGCCTGCGCTGTCTGCCTTTCACCTCCAGCCAAAGCTATGAGATGGACGGGGGACGCGTGAGGCCACTTCTGAGCACCAGATGAGGCCATGGTCTCGTGATGAGCACGGGCTCTGAGGTGGCTGGCACCTCACCCAGCCCACCGCCCACACGTGATCTGAGTAGGACGCCCGGGTCTCGAGACTGCCCGGTCACAGGGTGGTCAGCAGGGGTGGGGCACAGAGAGCTGGACAGTGCGCCTCAGCACAGCATCCAGAGTCTGGCCAGTCCCCACACGACGTTCTGGAACTTCCATTCCTTTACAGCTGTCCCACCGTCAGGGACACGGAGGCTCAGGCCACCTGCCAGTGGCCTGGTTCTGGGACCATGACGTGCCCACCACTCCCAGAATTCTGCAGCTGCTCCCGAGCCCAGGGGAGCCCCTTGCGGCTCCACCACCCCAGGTTTGCAGAGATCCTGCACCCTCACATACTTTGCTGCTGCTGCCACTGCTTAAGCTCTCATCACTGCTTCTAGGGCATCAAAGGTCTCTGCCAACAAGGGCTCCTTCCAAGGAGTGAACCTGCCTTTTTTTTCTCCTCAATCTGCCCCACTTCTGTACCAGGACACGCCTCCTTGTCTCCTGCGGATTCACGGGCAGCTTCTTTGCACACAGGCTGCGAGATAGACCTCGGTGCATTGGCTAGAACTGGTTCCCACCTCAAGCACAACCCTGAAGTAGTGACACTGCCTGCATGTGTGTGCACGTGGGTGTGCACCCATGTATACACACACGTGCACCTGTGGGCTGGAGACACCGCTACACAGAACAGCTGCTGTTTCTGCTGAGTATGAAATTCGAGGCTTGAAATACAAGCTGGGTTTTCAAGTAAGAACCATGGTTTTTAGCCCTGACATCTGGAAGCTTCTGTTTTCATCAAGAGTTTACTCAGCTCTGTGGACACCAACCAGCCTGGTGTCCTGACATGAAAGCATCATCGCCCCGAGACAGTGGATGGAATTCCTGTCCCCAGAATTTACTAGATGTACTGGGTGACTTGTAGCCTTGAAACCCTAAGAAAACACAATGGCTCTGCCCAAACTCAGACTGAACAATCTCACTGGGCTGCCCAGGGGCCTCTGAAGGACAGGAGTGGCTGGGCTGTCCTGCGGGGAGCTCCCGAGTTGTCTGGGGCCTCATTCCCTGTCTACAAAGTATCCGACTCCCCCGGAGGCAAGTGGACATCCCTGCATCCCAGACCCCACATTCCCCCACGTCACTCCTGGCACAGCGTGGGGGCTGGGGGGAGCTCCGCCAGGAATCTGGCAGCTTTGGGCTCCAACCCACTACTGCAAGCCCCTCTGGACTGCCCCCACCCGTCATCTCCCTCCCACTGAACTGTCCCAAGTGAACGCACACAGGCTCCCCCAGCAGAGCTTCTGGGTCTGTCCAGCCTCTGTCTGCTGGAGGGCCTCCCAGATCAGGGCTGCAGCTGCACTGGGCACCCAACCAAATGCTGTCTAAGCGCTGCCCTCCTCTCCACGGGCGCCTCGGAGCAGGCGCCGGCTCTGCTGGCTCCACACAGCACTTGGCCGGGACCCCCAAGACGAGCACGGCTCAGGAGTGACTGCGAAGGGACAGTGGCTCCACCCATGTCGTCCATGCATCCTGTCGGGAATGGAGCTCTTGACGCAGGTCTGGAGAGCTGAAGGGGGCCGCCTGCCTGTCTCCAGAGCAGCAAAAAGCCGAACGAGGCCGCCAGAGCCCCACGGGGTGATGCATGTGGGTAGCTGCCCGGTGCCAGCGGCCAGCACAGGGGACACACGGGGGAGGCCTTCTGGGAGGGCAGACCCCAGACTTCACACTGATCTCAGCCACCCACCAGCCCCAACAAGCAGGGGACATGGTACTGACCAGGGACACACTTTGGATTGTCATGTGGGGTGGGTTGGTGGGGGTTCATCTGGTTGGTGGAGGCGGGTGCTGCTGGACACTACACGAGGAGGCTCCCCCGGCAGATACTGTCGGGTGGAATTCTGCCCTAGAGCAATGACAGGTGTCCGAGCCATGTGCAAGGGCTCCCACGGACCCCAAGTTGGAATGCGAGCCTTGTTTAAACAGAGCTCCGGACACCAGACAGACACGAGAGAGATGACTGTGCCGATCCCCCACCCCCGCCCATGAGCTCTCCATGCCAGCCGTCCTTACAGGGCCCCCGGGCTCACAGGAGGCAGACAGGAAAGACAGGGAGATGGGGAGACGGGGGCAGACAGACGGGGAGCATGCAGGCCCTCCTGCAGGGCCTGGAGTGTGCGAACTCCAGCAGTTCAGTGGGGTCCCCTGGGCCCCCCTTCTCTGGGGCCTCTCTGCAGGCCTCACAGGGCCGCAGGAAGGTGAAAGCTAGTGGACAGCCACACACTGGCCCTCGGGCAGCTCTGGGCACCAGGCAGGCCCGCCTGCCCGCCAGGATCCCTCTGAGAACAAGGGGGATTGGGAGGGGAGTGTTCACAAGGCCCCAGAGAGCCCGTTTCAGGGAAAGCAGCCCAAATCCCTGCGTCATGCAGACAGGGCCGTGGGAACCAGCCAAGAAAACCCGGGGGTGCAGGCACCCCACCCTCAGAGGGGCCGTGTGCACACTGCAACACGCCAGGCCCTCTGAATCAGAGGACAAAGGCTCACCAAGGTCTCTGGGTCCCCCTGGGACTGGCCTGGCCTGTCACCCTCACCACGGCTGGGCCTGGGCCCAGGCATGGGAACCCGTAGCCAGTCTGGAGATAGCGGCTGGTGGAAAGCCAGAAAAATTCCAGAGCCTCAGGGTGACCAGGACCTGCCCCTCCTGCCACAGCCCCTAGAACCCCTCCCCGGATGGGAGGCCGACTGTGAGAAAGTCACCCCCTCAACCAGGGCAGTGGGTGTCCACTGCGCTGGAATCTTTTGCTTGGTCCCTCCGTAACTCCTGGGGTTCCACACAGTGGTCGTGTATGTGGTGCCAGGTGCTGAACTGAGTACCCCTGACAGTTCACATCCCCCTGGAACCTCAGAACGTGACATGCTCTGATAAAGGCCTCTACAGATGTAATCAAGGCAAGGATCGCAAGGTGAAACACCATGGACTAGGGTGGGCCCCATTCCTCGAGCGTCCTTGTAGGACAGAGACGTGGGGGCCACGTGAGGATAAGGCCATGTGATGTGGCCATGAGCCTGGGGACCACTAGGCAGGAAGGCTCCTCCTGCGGGCTTCGGAGGGAGCTCAGCCTGGACTGTGGACTGGTGGCCTCAGACTCTGAGACCAAAATTGCAGTGTCTGAAGCCCCGTCTGTGTCCTGTGCTGCGGCCGCCCCAGGACGCTCTGCAGACTGAGGGCTCAGATGCCCCAGTCTCCACTCTGCAACGCATGGGCACGGCTGGGATGTGAAAGAGCCTGGCCACGGACCCCACCTCTCCATCACTGGCTGAGTAAGCAGGAGCTTGGCCACAGGGCTGAGCTCTGCTGAGAGTCAGCTCTGCCCTCTGCTCCATCCACAGACCAGGCACCCCGGTGGGGGTTACGTCTACAGTGGGCTTGTTGAGGGTCCTCTCTTCTGTTTCCCCACCCTGGGCTGGGCACCTGGGGTCTGGTGCCTGTTCTTTGGCTCTGCCTAAGGGGATGCAGGGCAAGGACAGGATGGTTCCCTATGTGGAGGACATGCTGGTTCCCCACAGCCTGTCTACCGTATTGTCTGTCTTTTAAAATCCTGGAGGAGCTGTCGCTGGATGTCAAGATCAACGTGAAGATTCAAAGAACCCTCTCCCCACTGCACAGGCAGGCAGATCTGTGAGCACCAACTGTGCCCACTGCACAGGCTGAGAGACTCCCGAGCACCGATGGTGCCCAGCTCAGGGCTTTGCCCTGCTGCCGCCCTATCTGCGTGCTGACCACCCAGGGCGGGGCTGAGTGGAGGCGGCAGGGAGACAGAGCCAGCTGCCAGGCCTTTGATTTCTTCTAGGCGGGCCGCACAAGCAAAGCATGTGAGCTGCGCAGGCCAACAGAAAGGTCTCAATTAAAAACCATCAAAGAGCACCCGAGGGGGTGAGCCGCCTGCATCAGTCCTCCCACCGCGGCTGAGGCGCCCATCTGCGTGTGACCCAATGCTCCAGGCATCTGGCCAGGAGTAGACGGCCCACCAAGCACCAGCCCTGTCTCCTGGGGCACAGGTGACTGGGGGAGGATGGAAACCCAGCCTTGTGGCCCCAGTCAGCGTCCTGCAGGCCTGGTGTGATCCTGACCCCTCTGAGATGGCCTCCGTCACAAGCACCCTGAGTCCTGCACTGGGGTAGCCGGGTCCAGGAGGAGCACCCGAAACGTCTTCCCCCGACTTTGAAGAGAGCAGCTCTGCTCAGAGGCTGCCCGAGGCACCTGCCCATGACCCAAAGACAGGCCTGGGGCTGCTGCGGGCACTTATCAGATGAAGACGCAAGGCTCCAGGAGGCGCAGGGTTCTGCCTGGAGAGACCGGTCCGAGTCCCAGATGCTCCCGGGATGAGGGTCTCCTCCCAGCCCCACAGCTCCCCCTGCCCTGACCACCAGCAGAGCTGCTCTGGGCCTTCCCCACCACAGGCCGACACAGCCTTCGGGCAGGATGCAGGGTGGGCCAACCCCTGAGGGAGCTCATGTCCCTGCACAGGGTGACCATCCACAGTGGCCTCCACACCCAGGACTCCTGCTGGGCCCAGGGCCAGGTGAGCTCGCGGAAGCTGCTGGGGGTGGGGGGGCTGCCTGGTCCCCTCCCATGACCTCCAGCAGGGGGCACCCTTTATCTGCAGCTGGGTGACCCCAGCCACTGCATCCACACACCCACAAGGTCCCACCATGTGTCCTCTGGGCAGGGCCTGGGCTCTAGGGACCCGCCTGAGTACCCCTCCCACCCTCTAATCCAGAAACAGCCTGACCTTGGGCCGAGGGCCTTGCAGGTACTATAGGTAAACGGCCAACAGACAAAATCAAAAAACACAAAGAAGTGCCCAGGCTTCTCGCTCAGCCCTGGTCTTCAGGGCTCCACCTCCTGACCCTGCTGCTGGGCCTGCTGCTCTCTGTGGCTTCCCCTGGCTGAGCCGTGCCCACTGGGATCTGAGATAATCTCAGTCTCCCCCTTCCTGAAAAGGCTGGCAGTGGTCTCGAGGGCCCACACGCCCGACTCCCTCACTCCCAGTCCCAGTGAGCCCCTCCCACACCTGCAATCTCAGTCCAGGACTGCAGAGTGGTCCCTGGTCACACCAACCCTGCCTCCGGCCCTCAGAAAAGCCATCTGGGTCGGGGCTGACCCTCCCCAATCCGAGTTTCCTATTCATGGGTCTGGTCCTGGGGAAGGATGGGAAGGAAGGCAGCACTGCCTGTGAATCTCACGGCATCGAGGACGAGGCCACAGAGGCCTGGAACTGGACCTGCTGATCCCACGGCCCAGGCCCTTCTGCAGCCCCAGGGCCCCTGGGCTCCAGGCAGGCCGGTGGGGCCGGGCACTGGGTGAAGGACAGCAGAGACAACGAGTGGGCCAGTCTGTGAGAAACAGGTCATGCCCTCCAGATGCAATGTGGCCCGCAGCCATTCAGGCACCGTGGTGCTAAGCCCTGCCCGAAGGGTCTTGACCTTCCTGCCGAGGTTCAGCATGGGACCCTGGGGCAGCTACTGGAGTGGAGATCAGGCGGCAGTCATGGGGAAAGGGTGGTTTCCACAAAGTCCTCTAGAAGGGAGGGGACCATCTGGAGGAAAACCCTGTAGACAGGAATTCTGCAGACACTGCACTGCCTCCCAGGTTCAGAAAGGAATGGCTTCGGGGGAGGATGTTTTCGATAGCAACAGAATTATAAACACATTATGTATTCAAGCTGAACAAAAGCTCTTTGCTATCCCTGCTGAAATCTGTTTTCACAGAAGTCTAGTCCCCCTGCATCTTATCACACCAGCCAAGCGAACCTCCCTCAGCAAGTCCTCCTCCTCAGGAGACTCGACACAGTTCCCAGCGGGACAGGCTGGTGGCACAGGAGGGGTTTCTTCTCCCACCTGTTGGTTCCCACCGTAAGCTCCAGACGGCAGGGAGTCAGTCCCCCTCAGCCCTGACCACCTCCCTCAGAGCTGTCACCCCCCTGACACCTGGAGCCTGGCCTGGCCAGCGTGCTCTAGACACAGTCCTGTCTTCAGGAAAATGCTGGCGCGTGAGATCCCAGGAAGTCAGGGGACACAGGCTGGTCTCCCACCTCCTGGCCCCGATTCTATCAGCACCCAGATGCAGAGTGAGGCTCCAGGGTCCCTCCTAGGGCTGGGATGGGGATCTCAGCCCTGCAGGACCACTGAACTGAGGCAGCTGAGCAGATGGCCACCCTGGCCTGCCATCCAGCCGTGCCTCTGTTCACCGAGACACCCCCTTCAGAAACGGGGTCGACTCCACCTGCCCGTGCCCCCCGGGATAAACTCTGCGGGTCACCCATCACGCCACGTGGGTGGCCATCGTGGGAGGGGTGGGGATGGCGGGCAGGCATCCACGCGGCACCTGGGCCCTGCAGAGAGCTGGGGGCACGTTCCCAAGTGGAGGATCCACCAGTTCTGGCAACAACACCTCTTGGCCACACTCCTGACACGGCAGGTGCATTGCCAAGCTCGCCCCTCGATCCCCCGTCACCACCACGCCCACCCTGTGTGGACAGGGGACTATGGTCTGCGTGGTAGACCCATTTCTCCCAATGCTTCGGGACTGACAACTTGCCGGTGACCACGTTCACTTGGCCTACCTCAGCATCAGCGATCCCCTGGGACCACCCGACCCACTGACTCCAGTGAATCCCCTTAGCCAAGGTGGTGGATCTGGGGCCTGGTGTCCAGAGACAGCATCCCCACTCCAGGCACACTCACCCTTCCCGATCTGGATGAAGCCGAGCAGGATGATCAAGGCCAGCGCCAGCAGCTTGGCAGCAGCAAAGGCGTCCTGGACGCGGGTGGCGGCCTTCACACTGTAACAGTTCACGGCCGTGAGTAGCACTGTGGAGACAGGGCAGCAAGTGAGTGCTGTGGAAACGCGGGCAGAGGGGCAGGCGCTCCCCAGCCCCTTCCCTGGGTCTGATCATCTGGACTCTGGAAGGGAGGGGACCCAAGGCCACAGGCTGCGAGCCCAGGTGCCCCCAGGCTGTCATAAGGGAATGTTTCCTGATGGACAGATTTCAACCTCCCACGGGGAATCAAAACACCTCCACCTGCACCTGAGTCCCTGCAGGGGGCGCCCTTGAGGAGCACAAGCTGCTACGGTGGGGGTGTGTGTGCACGCAGTCATCTTTCTGCTCCCACCTGACGCTTCGGCACAATTTACTCGACACCCTAACCTCTCAAGGGGGGAACCCTCACTTCAGAGGGTCCTCGTAGGATTCCCCCAGGGACACAGCGGATGAAGCCTAAGCCTGACAAGCCGGGGGTGGGGTGAGGTGGGGTGTTGGGTGCAGGGGGCGCTGAAGGAGATGCACACCCGGGGGTCCCAGTGGTTAGACCAGAGAACCAGCGCCAACTCTGCTGCCAACTCTGGTGTCGCAGCAGGTACTGAAGACCCCACCCCAAGGCAGTCCCCACAGCGGGGCGGGGACGTGGGGCGGGGGCACAGGGCAGGCAAGCCGGGCTCCACAAACTCAACAACACAGGCAGGCCCCACCTGGGACCCGGGGAGAACCCCAGACCTGAGCGGGGGCAGGGGCTGAGTGCTCAGGGGTCTGGCGAGCTGGGGGGAAGGCAGCCAAATCTGTAAACTCACAACCAAACAGAATGAGATGAAAAGGAAGGAAGGAATCAGCCCCGACCCATGCCCTCCTTCACTGCGTCCCTTGTGGATGAGATGAAAACAAAGGAACACCAGCCCCCAACACCCATGCCTTCCTCCTCCATCGCGTCCCCCGTGGAAACACGCCTGGTGTGACGGCCCTTAGGGTGGCTCTGCCTCATGCCGCTGCTGACACCATCTGCCCAGGGGAATGGCCAGGGCGCAGATGGGGCCTTTTATGATGGGAGGGTTGGCAGTGAAACATTAACCGGACAGCCTGGACCCATGGGAAGGACATCTGTCCACCATGCCCCGCACACAGCGCTTCTCCAGACAGAACCAACTCGGGCTGGCAGGTGCCAGTGGCTCCCTCCCCAGCTAAATTAATTACATGTACTTTTACAAAGTGAGGGAAAGGCCCCCAAAGAAATAAATCCACGCTAATTAACTAGATGAGCTACGACAGTCCAGGTGGGCGAAAAACAGGAAATGGCCCCATGAGCTCTGGTTAGGACCAGCCCTGGCCCACAGCTTATCTCTCGGAAATTAACTGATACCGGAATACCACCCTCCCTGTCCTTTTCTCTTTGCTGCTCTAAGCCTGGCTGATGCAATGGCTGATCAGGACTGTCTGCCACGCCCCAGAAAGTAGAGGTCGAAATCTGTCTTAAAACCAGTTGCCTTTGGCCCCTGCTCCTAAACTGAAACCCTCAGACGTTCCCCACGCCAGGTACAACAGTGGAGGGCTGTGATAAATGGACCCCGAGTGGCCCTCACTCGTGGGGACCCTAGCCGGGTCCCCTGGGCTCCCAGGGGTCCTGCACTTGTCAGAGGCTGGTGGTGGATAGCCGCCTCAGGGCAGTGGGGCCCATGCAAGGCCTTGAGAACGTGGGGGCAGAGCCCCTGTCAGGGCACCAAAGGCGTCTCCAGCGGCAGGAGCTGAGCCCTGGTGGGGAGAGGCTCAGATGAAGGGGCCGACATGTGCAAGGGGCAAACAGCACCAGTGGCCCTCAGCGTGTGGCTCAGGGGTGGACACACACTCAGTCCAGGCCCTCCAGATCATCCCCAAGACAGCTGTCCTGCATCATGCACATTGGGTGGGGAGAGGTGGAGCAGCAGGGAATTCCTTCTCCTGAGCATCCAGGATGGTGCAACCCACCACGTGGCTGGGACCCTGGGTGAGGGGCCCTGGGAGAGCAAGCCCAGGTGCGCTCCCACCAGTGGGCCGAGGAGCCTGGGCACAGTAGAGGGCGGGGAAGGGTGGGGGGAGGAGGAACCTTTCCAGGCAGAGGGCAGTCCTACATTTCCGTGGGTGGAAAGTGACAACCCTGAGGCATCGGTTTCCGCATGCAGCAAGAGGCTGGCGGATTGCATCACTTCGCCATTCATGCTCCAGGCCGGAAGCGGGGTGGGGCGGGGGGGAAGGGGCGTGGCCAGAGTGCGGGGAGAGGGAGACGGCGCGGGGAGGGGGGACGGCGCTTCCTGCCTGCAGTCAGCCCCCGCCCAGCAGCCCTCGCTGCTGTCATCTCTGCACGCCTCAGGGGGTTTGGGGTCTCTGACCCCAGGTGAGCGGAGGCTCCCCTCCCCACCCCACAGATGAGGTCTCTGAGGATTCAGGAAGGGGGTGTGGCTGGCCAAGCCCACCCCAGGGCCCCCAGGGCCTCGCCTTCAGGGAACCAGGGCCCTGCCCGGCAGGTGTCCTAGCCCCTGTGGATCCAGGAAGGGGGTGTGGCTGACAAGCCCAGCCCCGGGGCCCCGTGGACCCTGAGTTTAGCTCCTTCTCAGACAGGGAGGGAAATGGGCCGGATCTCAGGACAAAGGGGACTCTGTAATATTCCTTTCTTTTACAGAAAGAAGAATGAAAACATAGAATGAGACGTTACTGTTCATTGACTTTGGCCCAAGAGTAAATGCTTTACTATTCCCCATAATGTCTGTTCTATATGGGGCCCCATCCCAGCCTTAGACAGCAGGGCCGGGAGGCCGTCTGGGAAGCTGGGTCGGCCTCTGGCTGCCCTGGCTTTAAGTCCATCACCCCAACAAGGCGCCTCAGCTTCCACACCGCCGGATGGAGGGGTCATCCGGGTGGAACCAGGACCTCTGCTGCCACCACCCTGGTTAGGGGCAGCCCCCACCTGTGCTTCAGGGCAGGGGGCACAGTCCGCCCCAGGGCACCAGCAGGCAGGCACTGGCTGGAAGCCGGCCCCCTTGGGGTTCCCAGTGCTGACACCCCCCAGATAAACACCAGGCAACAGCTGGGATGGGAAGATAGAGCCTGGTGGGCTCAGGAGAGGAGCGGGTGTGGGCAGATGGCAGGGCAGGCGGGGTCTGGTGGCTGGTCCCACAGGTTTTCAGGGCTGGGCCCGTCCTGGCCTTGTCTGGCTGTGACATGGCACCTTGCTGCCCTGCAGGAGCGCCCCAGTTCTACCTTGCAAGGGGGTCGGGGCCTCAGGTTTTTGCTAGAGGGCCAGCCACCTCCTGCAAAGTCACCATCCCCCCATAACAAACTCACAGACTTGCACTTGTACTCTTGTTCCCTCACTTGTACCCATCCTCATGTCTGGGAGGGCAGGAAATGATGCCCAGTGAGAAACAACCCCCAGCAGGCCTGGTGGGAGGCTCGCAATCCATGGCCCCCTGGGCCGCTGGCCACGCTTAGAGCCTGACCAGGAGCGCCAACTCCAGCTGCAACCTGGCCGACCAGGTGGCTTGAGTTCAGAGTCCTGTCTGCAGAACGCAAGCCACTCCCACCCCACGATGCCGACTTGCAGGTAGAAGAAGGGGCTCTGAGCGGGGCGAGCATACAGATGGAGGCGTGCACCAGGGCACTTATCTATCTGAGCAGCACCCAAAGGCTCTGCCCAGCCTTGCCCAGCCTGACCTCTCACCCCGGCCTCACCGGTTATCTCACTCTCCAGACCTGGGGTCCACCTCCGATAACTCTTCACACACAGGCTGTCAGCTGTCAGCCACTGGGGGCAAGCCTCCCAGCCCCCAGCAGATGCTGGACTTGAAACACAGCGGGGGCTGTTTTCACTTAAAAACACCAAAACACACCAAAACCCATTTCCCTCTCTGACTGAGGGTAAAATCCTGATGAGCCTTATCAGGGCTGCTCCTGGATTCTGTGCATGCCAATAACAAAATAACAACCTCAACAGCTGGGGTGAAGTATGAGCATCCACTGTCTACACCCCACTCAGTGTCCTCAGGGTCCCTCACCCTCAACCCCTCTGCTGACTCGAGGTCAAACACACCAGAGCATCGAGGTCAAACACACCAGAGCATCGAGGTCAAACACACCAGAGCATCGAGGTCAAACATACCAGAGCATCGAGGTCAAACACACCAGAGCAAGGTCGTGGGCAGGCAACAGAACTATCCAGAACCACAGCATATGGTGACTGGCTGCCCCCACTCATCAGAAAATTCAGCCACCGTCCCCATGTCTGTGAGGAGGCTGCAGCCATGGACACTCCCTTGTCCCCAGGTCTGCAGGGACCATCCCCCTCTCCCCAGAATGAAAGGATGAAGGGCCCATGGGCCAGAGCCCCAGAGCCTGGAATCTCACTATCAAGAAGCTGCCAGTGACTCTCTTTGAAAGAGGTGCTTTCTTTTTAGGGTCCTTGATAAAAAAAAGGACCAACGTTTGAGGAAAAGACAGTCTGAGGCCCAGGAGTAACTGCTGGCCCCACACAGGTGGGAGGGGCTGAGATGCCAGGGAGATGAGCACCGTTTTATCAGAGCTTTGCTGGCAGGCCCCCAGTGGCGCCCCAAGACAGCCCTCGGTGGGCCCTGGGATGGGACAGGAAGTGGCTGGCAGCCCGCATGGGTTGCAGGAAGCCAGGCCAGCTGGTCCCCTGGGGCAGCAGCTGGTACTGGGCCAGAGAGCAGCAGTTGCTGACCACTGCAACCGCGGCCGGACGAGCCCCGGGCCCAGGCAGCCAGCCCGCCTGTTGTCGAAGCCTCCATCCGTCAAACAGGGTCACTCACTGGGCATCTGGACCTGGAGCCCTGGCTGCAGGTGGGCCAAGGCTCCTGGACTGCGGCCAGTGACCCCGGGCTTGAGTGGCCCAAGTGGCTGGCAGTGGGGTTGACTGCTGAAAAACAGCAAGTCGCTCCGGGGTGTGTGTCCTGCCTTGACCCTATTGTCCAAATCCGCTCAGCATGCAGGGACCCAGGGCTCAGAGGGTACTCCGTGAACCAGGCCCTTGGCTCTGGTCCTGGACTCCCTAATGTCCTCTAGGCTTGGGGCAAGCCCCCCACTCCCATGCCCAGACCCCATGGTGGGCTGTGCCCCGCACCCAGCATTTCTTCCCTTCCTGCCCTAACTCCCCCAACCCAATAACAGACTGCTGTCCCACTGAGTGTATCACCTCCCAGAGCATCTGACTGGGCAGGCCCAAGAACCCACATTTCTGACAGTTGAGGGGTGCTGTCCAGGGCACCCACATGGAGAACCAGCAGCTGACTTCATGACGTATAATTCCCCTTTACTGGCTCCAAGAGAGTGAATGCCCAGGACCCACCCATACCCCAAACATCTGAGGAGGCCAGCCTCACTTCCAGGGGAGCTGGAGTGCAGAGCCTATGCAGGGCGACAGCTTGGCTCCAGGACCACCCACGACCCCACCACTGGTCACTCAAGATCGGAGTGTCCAGAGTCTGGAGAACTGAAAGAAAATGAGGGAATTTCAGGCGCAGGGGCTGCTCGGATGGGACCCAGGGCTCCATCTAATTCCCATGTCCAGTCTCTGCAGAGACAGGCCGTGGACACAGGAGCAGGCAAATGCAAAACCTCAATTCAGTCAGGACAGGGCCCTTGTTGATCACTGATTTCCTATGAAAACCGTTACTAATAGGCCGAGTCACATTTTCAAATGCGACCAGCCCTGGAACATGTGTTTCGTGTTTTCCATTTTTAACCTGGGTTGGGTGACACCCGGTCAGAGCTCCCCCACCCTTGCTCAGAGGCAGAACTCTCAGCCAGCATCTGAAACTGGGACTGACACTTCATTTCAAACACACCAGAAAGAGGCAGGTTCAGTCCAGTCTGAGATCTGCTGACACACAAGCCCTGAAATTGGCAGGAAAGTCCACAAATGGCCACATCTCATTTTATTGCTTTCTTTCAAAGCAGAGCCCTGCAGAATAAACAGAGGTTCCCAAAGGGGGCCCCCCCAAGCCCCAAGAACACCCAGAAGCCACAGGAAGGAGTCCCTTCTAACTTGGTCCTGATTTCTCACATGCTGTGTGATCTTGGGCTAGTGACTTAGCGGGTCTGAGCCTCTGTAGTTCTTCATCAGCTAACTGGGAATATCAGGGCTGCAGGCCCTGACTGGCGAGCCTGCAAGTTAACCGAGCGGTCACAGCCGAGTGAAGATGTGCTAAGGAGCCGAGGCTGTGGGTGCGGGTGTCTCCACAGTTAGTATCTATCCCTGGCTCGCACCGCTATGGTCGGGAAACCCCCACCCCACCGCAAACCTGCTGCACCTGAGGGTGACGGGACCCCGCGGCCCCCACTCCGCAACCTAGTTTGCTAGTTAGGGGAGAGCGGTGAGGACATCCAGGCCTCCTGAGTCCCACTTCTGTGCAGTGGCCCCTGGCCTGGGGTCTTCAGCCCTGGTGCCTGTGACAGGCTCCCACACTGTGCTACTGCAGACCTGGTCAGCCTGGGGGGCCTGGGCGTCATACCTCCCAACCAGGTGGTCCCAACTGCAGTCAGGGTGGGGACCCATCAACCGGGCCAAGTTCTTAGGGCCCCACCACACACACACTACTGACATCCCTGGAGGGGAGAGGACACGGCCCGAGCAGGTTCTGATCTGACTCTGAACCAGCCTGTCATGTTGGTGGGGCCCTGGGGCAGGGGTCCCGAGCAGGATGTTCGGAAGCAGTGACGGTGGAGTAGCCTGCCCCCTGCTGTGAGCACCCCCATCCATGCGTGTCTACCTCCCAGCGAGGCTGTGCCAGTCCCCAACCTGTTCCCCTGCCTCAGCCTTGACACCCAGCACGAGTCCTCATGTGGACTACACAAGGCTGACTTCAGAGCCCGAGGACCCCGCACAAAAGTGCAGGCAGACAGCCCCCCGAGGACACTCCCTGGTCCCCTGTGACGGGCCACATCAACTCTCGAGGGACGCCCCCCGCCCCCCAGTCCCCACAACCCAGGGAACAAATGCATGATCGTAAAGACTCTGGTGACCTTCCCTCCCTGCCCAGACCCCCTGATCGGACAGCCCCTCCCTGCCCCCAACAGGGCCGGAGCTCCTGGTCCCCTTGCCAGGCACACCTGCTGTCATTTCTTGCCTGGAGAGTCCTTCTGAAACTGGACCCCTGCTGCGGTGGGTCAGGAACTCACACACCCTCCGCAGGTACAACCTGCCCACGCTGCTCTGCTCCAGGTTCTGAAACCCAGGACCAGAGAGGCCCAACACCCAGCCCTGGGTCATACAGCCAGAGCCCTCACAAGCCTTTCAGCTGACAGGGTGTCCTTGACGAGGACCAGGTGAAGAAGACCCAGCCCTGTAGCCTGTGTCCCTGCTGAGGGCTGAATCCCGCACCCGCCTTGGGCAGAGGCCTCGGTTCTGTACTGGCTACACTTGGGGTGACTCTCCTCTGGGTTGTCAGCCAGCAGCCAAGGTCAGGGTGACTCAGAGGGCGGATTGGGTTGCCTACAGCATGCTGGAGGCTTCTGAGCAGGCAAATCCCCCGGGGGTGGGGTGGGTGGGGCCCAGAGAACTGCCCCGGCTTGGAGGCTGGTCTGGATGGACACCACTCCCTCCGGCACAGGAGGGTGTCAAGGCCACCCACCCAGCCCACCCTCCCAAGCAAGAATTCAGGACTCCTCCAGGACTAAGGAAAGAGTTGGGGTCCTGCCAGGATGCAGACAGGACCCTAACCACGAGCCAAGAAACCACTGCTGGATGGGGCAGTGGTCCCACTGTGGGGAAGAGAAGGGGCAAAACTGGGGGGCGGGGGGTCAGGTGTGCTCATGGGAGCTCCCCCAGACCCAGACCCAGACCCAGCAGACCCAGGAAGGTCACACCAACTGGGGGGATGGAATCACGCACACCCAGTCCCTGGCACCTCTCAGAAGGACAGGAACTGGAGGCCAGCGTGGCACAGGACAGGGCCCGTGGCACGGGGCGGCTGGAACCCACAGGGCAGTTGTTGGCCACCCTGCTCTGGAAGGTCATTTGCAAAGGGAAGGTTTTGAGAGGAATATGGTGTTTTCCTAGACAGCTCCCTGTAAGGAGTCTGACTCCCCAGTAGGGGAAGGTACGGGGCAGGGGGTGGAATATGGGGGAAGTGTTTCCCAGGGAGTCCAGGACACAAACCTCAGATCCACTAGTGTTTGCCCCTGATGACCAGACACTCGGACGTGGTGACGGACACTGTCCCAGACCCTGGCACCCTCCACCCTCACCACAGACACGGCCGTGTCCCCACACGCCAGGTGACAGAGATGGCTCAGGAAAAGGACACCCTGTGTCCCTGGCAGTTAAGTGGGGGGATGGCAGACCTCAAAGGCTGGGTGTTTCTGCCAAGATGGGGGCAGCAGTCCTGGCGGCCTGGGAACCTGCGATTGAGGGTTTGGGGTGGACATCTCTGGGCAGGGTCTGCATACTCTGATCATCAAGGGGCCCATGACCCAGGGGAAAAGAGTCAGAAACACCCATGCCGTGTCTCCCGCCTCCCTCAGGTCACGCGCTCTGTCGAGTACCGCTGCTCCCCGTGACTGGGCCGGAGCGCTTTCATGTCTGGCTGGGAAAGTCGGATTTCAGGGCTAATTACCCGGCTGTCGTCTGCACTCAGCTCACAGTCTGCAATCCCAGTGTCGCCAGCTCCTTGGAAACACCCAGAAGCCTCTGCTTTGCGAGGTGAGGGGCTTAGGCCGGGGAGCTGGCAGACATCCAGAGAGCTTGCAGTGGGCATGGATGGTGTCCCGGCCTTGCTGGGACAGGCCTGGTTTGAGGCCCAAGGACACAGTGGAGGACACGCCAGGAGGGTCTCCCATTGCCAGGAAGGGAGGGGTATGCTGCCACACGCACCCTCTTCGGGTCATGACCTCAACTGACCATCCTGCCTTGGAGCCAGCTAGCGATGGCTGCCCCAGTGCTGGAAGGGGCCACCAGTGGGGTGGGCTAAAACGCCACCACCCCCCATGCTAAAAGGGGGTGCGGGGAATGGCTTCCAGCTCAAGACGTCAAGGGTGAGAACAATCACGGGCATGGTGTGACCCATTGTGTGGGGTGCCACGTGCATTAGACACGTCATGGCAGAGTTCCCACAAACACTAGGAACCCGAGTCACAGATGCAGAAACAGGCTGGGAAATCGCGTGAATTCCTCTAAAACAGAACCCAAGTCTGTCCACATGCAGAATGCAGGCTCTTCACCTGACATTAGTAGAAGATATCCCAGGTCATGGGTCCCTGAGGACAACAGCTGAGGACCCCACCCCCACTCCACGCGGGTTGCCCCAGTGAGGGTGATGTGGGCAGGCCAGCTCACCCTAGGGGAGCCTTGGCAACCCCATCCGACCCCTGGGCAAAGGAGGGAGGCTGTGCTGTCCAGGCCCACCAAGGGCCACCAAGCTAGAAGGGGATGCAGAGTCCTGCTCTCAGCCACTAGACCTGCCAGGTTCCACCAGATGGTTGAGGGGATTGTGGGAGAGGGAGAGGGGGAGGTTAGGCGACTCGAGGTTACCTTCTGTGTCCACAACTCAGATAGGTTCTGAGTCTGCCCCGGAGAGATCCTCAGTCACTCACCTGAGTGACCTCTGCCGTCCTGATAAAACCCAGGGTAACCTGAATCTCAGGTGCTATCAGTAAGTGATAGATGACCCCTGCAAACCTAGATGCACAGCAGACTCCCAGGCTGTCGGCAGAGTCACGGAGCTTGTGTCATTTACCTTCATGACTCAGAAAGACAGAAACCCCAGGGTCGCACCATGAAAGGGCCCCACGCTGTCATTTCCACGTCAGAGCTACAAGAAAAGGGACCTTCCCCCATTTATTTTGTCTGCAGGATCATTCTAAGCACGAGCCAAGGCGAGCCATCATACACAGAGAGCAGCTGTCCTGGGGCATGCCCAGGGGCAGGAAAGACAACCGGCAAAACTGTGGCTCCACAAACATGCTATTCAAAGGTGGGCCCCTGGGCCGTTCACCAGGCATCGGTTCAGGCCATGGGCTGCTGGGCTGGGGTGCATGGGCTTGCTGCCACAAGGGGGGCTCAGGGAGTGCGTGGTGGAGGGCCTTTCTCCTCTCGAGGGGAAGTTCTAAAACCCAACCTGTGTGCAATAATCAAACAACTATTAGAAATTGTGGCTTTTCACTGCCATCTCAGATGCACCCAAGAGCAGATCCTTTCTTGGGTGGTTGTGACCTTCCTGCCAGCCTCGGACAAGCCCCCATCCCCCTCTAGATGTGGCAGGCTCTAGACCAGCACTCCCTCCTTCAGACAGCGTATCCCTGTGTTACTGAAAATCTCCTTTTCATCAGAAAATACAACACACACACACTCGCAAGGGTGGTTCAGAGGAAAAGAGCAGAGAACAGCTGATGGACACGTGAAGAACGTCATCCCAGCTCACGAGAAGGGGTGGAACTTATGTGACCCTCCTTGCCACCCACAGGAGTCCTGGTGAGGGCGTACCCGCCACAGCCGCTCCAGAATCCATTCCGTGGCTTCACCTGCTTAAACCCAAAAGGTTGAGAAAGTGAGGAATCCACTTTCCAAGATCACAGAGGGGGCCCTTTAAGGCAGTGTTATGCCATCACATCCTGGGCCCAAACATTAAACAAGATGTAGCAACAATGAAAATCAGACAATGAAAATTCTACTGACAGAAAGTCAACAAAGAGGGGCTTTTCCTCACTTGGCCCAAAGCATCATCTAGAAGCCCACTGGAAGCCACAGGTTCCCCCTCCCTCAGGCAGATCAACTATCGCTGTGACTGCTCCTAGATTTGGGCCAAAGGTTTTTATAAGCTGAGATGTTCATTGCTGAGATTCCCCTCAAAGGCAAGAGGTCCCCTTACCCCGGCACGCAGCTCTGTGGGGGGGTCTCAGGTTTCCCAGGGACACCACTTCCCAGAGTATGCCTCTGAAAGCCCCCCTCCCAACACACACACACTGAGCTGGTGCCCAGGTTCCAGAATTCCAACAGCGCCAGTGCGTACTGCTGGTCAAAAGCCACTCCAAACGATGGCACGGCTCCCTGAGTCTCGGGGCTTGGAGGGAAACCAGCCCTGGTGGCCCCACACCTCTGTGCACCTCAAGGTTTAGGCACAGCCTCCAATCAGGTGGCCGGACACTTCCACCATAGACAGAGATACGAAAATCGTGTGGCTTCCAGTACAAAAATTTTTTTCCTGAAATATCACCAGAAAGCAGCCCACCAACATACCAAGACCTCCTCCACCAACATCCTGGGACCTCCTCCACCAAGATGTGGGCTGTGCTCAGGGGCTGTATTT
Organism: Muntiacus reevesi; assembly: GCF_963930625.1. Taxonomy (NCBI): domain Eukaryota; kingdom Metazoa; phylum Chordata; class Mammalia; order Artiodactyla; family Cervidae; genus Muntiacus; species Muntiacus reevesi. The sequence goes on from NC_089250.1 coordinate 226,698,318, forward strand.
CAGCACAGCTGGGGATCCCAAAGCCAGCGCCCACCCTGCACACACTTAAGTTGCAGGTAAGCTAAGCACCCCTCTTTTAAGACTGGCTAGAGGATGCAACCTTCCATTGTCTAAAAGAGCAACTCATTCACTGCCACCGCACGATTTTACTATTATTGGTTTTGTATGAGTCAGCCTTTCCTGACTGAGCACGTCTGAATGACGTTTGTTGATTTTTTTTTTTTCCCTAGGATCTCTCTCCACAAACAGTAAGACTTGGGGAAGTCAAAGGACACAAAAAACAGACAGGTTTCTCAGGCACTCCACGTGGGTGCCTCTGAGGAAGTAAGTAAGGGTCAGCTCAACAGGCTCCAGATGGACCAACTGGGAAGGCGCTACCGGCCACAGGCTCAGGGCGGGGACCCTGTGTGTGACTCACTGCGGAGCTCCCAAGGTGGTGTGGAAATGAATGAATGAAACGCACGTGGTATTGGGGCTATTGCCCTCAGTTTAGAACTGCGGGGTCGGACCGGGGCGGGGGGCGGGAGGCGCGGGGTGTCGGGATGGTCCAGGAGTGCGGGGAAGGCCCAGAATGCGGCGAACACGGCTCGGCGTACATCCCCAGCTCCAACACCCCCGCCACCCCGCCCCGCGCCCGCCGGTGTCCCGGGGCCCGATACTCAGTACTCACGCACGCAGAGGCAGGCCACGAGCTTGGCGGCCTCTTCGGGGACAGGGCAGGTGGGGAAGACCGGCTTGAGTAGGTAGGTGGCGAAGACGAGCGCCACGATGTACTGCGAGGAGGGCCGGATGATGAGCAGCTCGATCCACAGCTTGAGGAAGGCGGGCAGCGAGCCGTACACCTCCAGCATGTAGGCGTAGTCGCCGCCCGACTTGGTGATGGTGGTCCCCAGTTCGGCGTAGCAGAGCGCGCCCACGATGGAGAACACGCCACACACGGCCCAAACCACCAGCGCCAGCCCGGGCGAGCCCGCCTCTTTGAGCACTCCGGTGGGCGTCACGAAGATGCCCGAGCCGATGATGGTGCCCACGATGATGGCCACGCCGTTCAGCAGCGTGATGTTACGCTGCAGGGTCACCTCGCCCTCCGCGCCGTCCGCGCCCCGCGCCGCCAGCATCCGCTCCCGCGCCTGCCGCTCCTCCTCCTCGTTCGCCGGGAGGGTGGCCGCCGCTGCGCGCCGCTTGGGGCCTGAGCCCGCCATGCTGCCGCGCAGGGCCCGGCCGGGCAGGGCCGGCAAAGTCCGGACACCGGGCGCGCGCCGCCCACCGGAGAGGACCAGCTCTCCCAAGCGTGGTCGCTGCGTCAGCCAAGAAACCTCTGCCATTTATATCCGGGTGGCCCCGCCCACCGGGTAGGCCCCGCCCCCGGCCCGCCCGCCGTCGTTAACGCGCCTTGCCCCGGGGAGTTTCTCCAGGCAGCCGTTGAGAAGCATTGGAAGCCCCCACCCAGCTCACGCGGTGACCTGCATGGCTGGCGGCCCTGACCCCAAGTGGTCCCAGGAATCCCGGATCCGCCGCGCACGCGCGGAGCGCTGGGTTCCTCGCCCGGCTCACTAGCCCCCTGGTCATCCCCGCCCCCCTCCCGCGTGCATTGGGAACCCCCACTGCTCGAGCGGAAGCGGGTGAGTTACAACGGGGCCGACGACCTCTGTAGGGCCACCGCAGAGGATGGGTGGGATTTGGGGCGCCTTGAGGACTCAGTCAGAGGAGGTAATACCTGCCGCCCTGGAGGGCGCCCAAGGCCCGAGGTGGTAGGACCCCGCTTGGTCCGCTCATCCCGGGGACTTGGGGAGTATATTAAGAAGTCAGAGCCGCCTCTGGGGAGTGGGGGTGTGGGGGAGGGTGGCGAGCTGTCGAGATCCAGGCTGGGTCTGGGACCCTAAATCCCAGGGCTGAGGGAGCGCGATCTCCGAGAAGAGGGGAGCGCTGAGGTCGTATCTGAGCTCATTCATTCCTGGGCTCGGAAATTCTCATTCTGTCGCAGGGGGAACCGCTTTGCCAGTAAGCAGCGTTCAAGGGCTCATGGCTTGGAGGAGCAGCGACATAGAATCTGGGAAAAGCGGACTCTGCAGAAAGCTTGGTTACATTGACAAAATGAGGGTTTCCTTAAGGAGACCAGTCCGCAGGGTGAAAGGGCCTTAGCCTTGAAGGACTCCAGAGGCACCTGGGTCGGAGGGGCAGCAGGTAACCAGTGCTCAGAGTCAGAAGAAAATGCAAGATGACCAGTCACCGCAGGCCTGCAAGCAGGAAAGAGACATGCTTGCTGATGAAATTGACATGTGCACAGAGAATTTAGAATCCCATCTCGGGGTGGTTAACCAAGGCATATTATTTGGACCTTCCACATCCTCCCCCAACAAATTAACGTCCCCTCTCACCCGCTGTCCCCAACAGGCCAGCCCTTCATCTGCAGTATTCCAACCAAACACTTCCACAAGCCTTGGCAGCTGGAAGATCACACAGCACAAATATTAGCTTGCAAGATGTCTAAGTCAGTGACTTGGTGGAATCAGGAATAACCTCTCAGCTCTTGTTCTTCCCACTGTCCTTTTAGAGGGTGCTGCTTGGCAAAGACCAGACCAACCAAAGCTAAGCAAACTTTCCAAGCCTTTATCAGGCGTGAGTCCTCGGTGTACAAAGTCTCGTTTAATAGAGGAGCTACCGATGTTACCGTAGATGAGGAAACAGTCTCAGCAGAACAACGGGACTTGTCTGACCAGTGCCCTGAACCTACGTGGTGCTCATTCTGTCTCCTCTCTTCTTGTGGTTTATTTATCACTAAATTTGTTTGCAGTTATTTGGCAATGCTCTAAAGAGAGGTCCCGAGCTCCTCCACCCTGTCCTCCCAGAGCAGACACCTCCTGGAGCACCTCCTCCAGACATAGACAGGCAATCAATAATTGCACATCAGAGTGTAAAATTAACAACCATGATAAGCCCAGGGCTCTAAGGGGCCAGAGAGCCAGGTGGAAGGAACCAGGCCACTCCACTACAGCCTTCCTAGAGTGAGAATTAACAAGGGAGACGGGAGGGACGGGATATGCACGTGGACTGTCGCTGTCTCCCGTGGGGGCTCCTGGGAAACTGCAGAAGACTTAATAGCTGGATGGTGACAACCTCCTGTCGTGTTTCCACCATCTCATGGCAGCTGTGCCACCATTGTCAGTTTCTACCTAGTTTTCATATAAGACTGTACTATATTTCCAAGGGTAAACTTGATTTTTCTATATGTGTGTGTGTGTGTGTACCTCAGACTTCCGTTACTGGAAATCTAGAACCTGAGCTGGTGGTAAAGAACTCACCTGCCAACGCAGGAGACGCAGGAGACAGTGTGTACCTCAGACTTCCGTTACTGGAAATCTAGAACCTGAGCTGGTGGTAAAGAACTCACCTGCCAACGCAGGAGACGCAGGAGACAGCAGACTTGGCATGCAGGATGCAAAAACCTTAGCTAACAGCACCATCTGGTGGACAACTAGGCAACTTTTTATCCCAGGCAGGTTCAGTTCTGCTCACTCTGCTGAACCCTTCAGTTGTTGTTTTAGTCCCTCAGTGTCCAACTCTTTGCAATCCCATGGACTGAAGCCCTCCAGGCTCCTCTGTCCATGGGATTTCCCAGGCAAGAATACTGCAGTGGGTTGCGATTTCCTTCTCCAAGGGATCTCCCAGACCCAGGGATCAAACCCGGGTCTCCTGTATTAGCAAGCGGGTTCCTTACCACGGAGTCAACCAGGGAAGCCCACTCTTTTCAGTGCTAGCCAGTAGTTTCTTAAGAGTTATGGTATTGATTCTCACAAGGATTGGTGGAGAATAACTCGGGCATTTCTACAGGGAGACCTTGGGAGTTTCAGTCAAAAACTTTAAAACCATGTGTCTCACCTGACCTGTAATTCCACTTGCAGAAATAGATCTAAGGTGGTAAGTAGCTGAGTTTTGGCTACATGACTGTTTATTGTAGTTTTAAGAACGAGTCACCAACTCTGGAAATAATCCAAACTTCCTGGGGACTTGCTTTGGTAAATGTTGCTACATCCGTGTGGTGGGATCCAGCACAGCCATTAAAACTGGGAGGTACACCCCCAAGTACAATGTGTTCTTGACAGACAGATGAGTGAAACAATGGAGTGCAGTGTTCCAGAGTCCTATCTGGTGGGCCCTGGGGGTGCTCTGGTGGAGCCCAGGTACGTGCTGAGCTCTGGGAGAGCTGCCACATTTGGAGGAACAAGCAGTTTGATTCTCAGCTGCAGGATGCCATCTGGGGCCAAGGTCACTGCCTCTTCTGCGGAGGAGCCTTTCCCAGGGCCTCTTGGAACAGGGAGTGTTGGCCTTGGAGAAGCTGAGCCCAGTGGCGACACACTTCAGTGGGAGGAGCTGTGTCTCTGGGTCAGGGGTTGCACACTATGAGCCCTTTGGGGAAGTCTCTCCTATCTGGGGGCTCGGCAGCTCTGGGTCCAGCCTTGGGAGAGAAAAGCCCGTCACAGGAAGGGTAGACGTTGGGCCAGTGTAGGAGCTGCCTTGAAGATTTTCTGCCGGCTCTCTAAACTCTCTCCTGTTATTTCCAAACCTTCAGTGAATTTTTAGATTCCTCATGGCAAAATGTGGGCTGCAGAAAACGGGGAGGTGGTGGGGAAGCGGGTGAAGGTGGACAAAGGCACAAGCTCCAGTTATGAGATGGATAAGTCCCGGCAGGGGCGGTCTAATGTACAGCCTGATGACCATAGTTAATGATGCTGTGCAGCATACTTGGAAACTCCTCAGAGAGTAGATCTAAAGCCTTCTCATGACAAGAAAAAGGGTGGAGCTATGTGAGGTGGTGGATGAGAACTGAACTTATGTGGGTCATCACACTGCAAAATAAGCACATATCAAATCACTGTGTTGTATGTCTGAAATGCACACCAGGCTATATGTCAATAAAACTGGGGGCAAAGAATATGTGAAGACGATTTCACAGCAACGGCAGAGACCATGGGCTTGAAGGTCAGACCACCCGAGTCCCCACCTGGGCCCGCTGCATACCTGCTAAAGGAACTTGGGCAGACCTACCCCACTCTGGGCCTCATTTTCACTTTCTGTAAAATGAGAATAATAGTACCTACTGCAAATGAACTAATATGTGGGGAGTGCTCAGATCAGAGTCTATCCCAAAAGAACAACTCAACCCCCAGTGTAGTAGTAGTGCCTATAAAGTGGCTGGAAAATCAAAGAAATTTACACCAAGATGGTAACAGCAGCCACCTTCAGATGTGTGTGTGTGTGGGGGGGGGGGGGCACATGCACATGCTATATGACCTTTTCTTCTTTCTATTTCTCTATTGTTCCTACACTATCTACAGTGAAACATACTCTCTTTACATGGTGAATCTTGTTTAAAAGCTCAGTTTCACAAACTCCCAACGTTGAAAGAAAATTTAGTCACAAACACAGAAACAGCCTGTAGTTCAGCCTCCGTTTCCAAACCCAGCTGCACCCTTCTCTCCTGCCCTGGTTTACGATCTTTCTCAGGGAACATACGAGTCTCTATGAAGACGCCTTTCTGCCTGTCTGGCTTGGTCTCTGCCTATTTGTGGAGAGGGACAAACTCTGAAATTTTTCACCTTGGGAAAGAAACAGTTGGGGAGAACTGAATGGTCTGAAAAAATCTTTAATCAACAGAAGTGGAGTCAATGTTTTTTACAGGCATTCCAAGCAAAAGTCATCGGGAGGTGCATTTCACTGGAAGCAAAGCCTGCTGTATCTATGCATATATACAGCCCATGAAACAGACTGAGAGTGAGTGACTTTCTGTGTCACCTACAAACCCTGGGCTCTGACAGGCAGGGCATCCCCAAGGTCTAAGAGGTGCCCGTGCCCCTGGGTGGCACTCAGGGCACTCCTGCTTCGACAGCTGGTCCAGAATTGCACTTCTTTGTATGTGCGGGTGGGCTGGTGGCCCAGGCTCCAGGGGGTGCTCTGGGGGTGGGGGTGAGGGGTCAGCCTGAGCCTCGCCTTCCACATTTGCACCAGGGTGGGGGGAGTAATGGTGCTTCTTTCTCATGTTGTTTCAAGTTTCAGTGAGACACTGTGTCAGCCTCTCAGAGAGCGCGAGAATTAGCAGCCTCCCTCTCTGGCTAGCTTGACCTATATCATCCCTCTGTCTCACTGGAAGCAACCACAGATGGTGGCGAAGAGGCAGAAGGCTGGGACACTGGTAAATGGATGGCTCTTTGCTTGCTGTAACAGTCTCAGCCTTCTTGCCACTCAAGATTTGTGGTTGCTATTCCTCCGCAGAATCCAAGGGTGATGGCCTGAGTATGCAGACTCCTATCAGGGCCTGAATAGTTCTCTCAACTCACTCTTTTTCCTGGAAAAAAATGTACCCGATAAGCCCTTCACTGATGTGGAAGCCACCCTGCCTCGTGTGGCTGCCCTGCTATGTCTGTTCGCAATCGTATGGGACTCAAGTTTGTGTCCTTTTCATGTAGCAAGTGTCTTTTCCTCTTCAGGAAACTCGTTCTTAACAGCCATGCTTTGGTGGTGCTCCACTGTTAGTTTTTTCCTGTCTGCACATGTGAACAGGGGACGGCCCTCAGCAGTCTCAGAACTTCAGTTCTGTTTCCCCAGCACATGTGTGGCATCACCGTCACATTGACTTGAACCCAAACCAGGACTTGAAGATGTTTTATGTCATTTAATTATTGCATCAGCCATAGCTTGACCCCGATTGTGGCCGGAGGAATAAGACAGGCAGGGAGTTCACTGAGTGGTCAGCCAGGTTGAGACCCACCGTGGGCCTTTGATCGTAGCTGTGATGCTGTGACCTTCCATTCAGCCAACCAGGCCACCTGCCCTCCGGACCAGATTGACGAGTGTGACTTCTTCTGGCCACAGGTAGCTTTATTTTAGCTCTCCTGGGGGCTCCTGAAAGTTTCATTTCTCTCATTGGAAACCCCCCATTCTTGTGGAGGGCAAGCTCTGTGACTTCCCACACACAGGCTTTCCAGCGCCCTCCAGTTGCTCAGCAAGGTCACCCAATTTTCTGAAGTTCGCAGGGTGGACATGGTGATTGTCTATAATTCTGAGTGGAACCGAGGCTTGGGGATTTTGATTAACAGTGGAAACAAAGCTGGAGACACCAAGGCTAGGTTTTCCATAGTGGTCTCCACTAAGTCAAAAAAAGAAAAATCAGAGCTTGCCTGGCACCCAGGCTCCAGGCTTGTGGCAGCCGCTGTGGGGGCTGACTGATGTGCTCAGAAGGCCGGCCCTGCTCGTTGAGGAGTCTAGAGAAGCAATACTGTGGTGGCAAACAGGGCTTGAGAGTTCAGGACTGGCCATCAGGGAATGGATGGATGAATGGATAAATGCAGGCAGTCCATGCACGCAAGAGACTGTCCAGTTCAGCCATAAAAAGGAGTGAGGCACCGACCTACCACGATGAGGACGAACTGGGAAAACCCTCTGCTCAGTGCAATGGCTGGATGCCTAGGAGTGTCTGGTATCATTTACATGACAAAGAACGCTGAGGCTGGAGAGATACCAAGTGCTGTTGGTGGTACCTGGGGCAGGAGAGGGGCGTGGGAGTGAGTGGCAGCAGGTTTGTGGTGATGAAACTTCCTGGAACCAGATGATAGTGAAGGTTGCACAACAGTGTGAACACCCTAAATACCCCCAAATTGTTCACTTTAAAATGGTTAATGGTTAACTTCATATTATGTGGGGGGTGTGTGTGTGTATGTGCTTAGTCGTGTCCAACTCTTTGAGACCCCAGGGACTGTAGCCCACCAGGCTCCTCTGTCCATGGGATCCTCTGGGCAACAATACTGGACTGGGTAGCCATTCCCTTCTCCAGGGGATCTTCCCAACCCAGGGATCGAAACCATGTTTCTTGCATCTCCTGCATTGCAGGCAGATTCTTTAACACTATGCCACCTGGGAAGCCAGGATTATTATTATTATGTGGATTTGTACCTAAAAAAAAACAAAAAAGCATGCAGGCCTACAGTCAGAAGCCCTGGGTTCAAACCCTGCCTATGTGTCTAATGGAGAGGCTAATGGAGCTTCGGGATGGGGGGATGGGAAACGCAACTTGGCTTTGGATTCAGGGTCCCCATCCACGCAGGGTACAGCATCACCTCTGGCCGGTGGGGGGTGGGTGGGTGAGGCAGCAGGGTGAAGCCCTCATTCCTGACTGAGCTGTGGCTGGTGGCCGGTGTGAGGGTGAGACAGACAGTGACCTTCCGGGGCCTGGGGACCGGCCAGTTGGGTGCCCCGATTCTGCCCTTGACCTTCCAGGCAGAGCTCAGCTGAACCCAGTGTCAGAGGAGACATGTGGCCCACCCACAGCCACCCCGTGACAAGCTCGGGCCCCTGGTCAAGCCTGGCCACCTGTCTGGGTCCTACCCCCGCACGTCTAGGTTTTTGATGCAGAGTCCTCCTCCCGGGCTTTGCTCCAGGTGCCTGGCTTGACCAGCAAAGGACTGGCCGCTGGACTCTAGTCTGATTTCTTCACGTGGATAAAGTGCAGTCTACACTTCTGCTCCCCTCCTGCCCTGCCCTGGGGTGGGGGCCTCCTCTGGGATGTGCTGCTGCCCTGCCCACTGTTACAGTTGAAGAGTGTCTCCGCCAAACAGGGCGCTGCAGTCTTAACCCCAGAGCCTCAGAACCTGACCTCCTCGGGACGTAGGGCCACTGCAGGTAGAACTAGTTAGGAGGAGGTCATCTCAGAGCAGGGTAAACCCTAACCCTGTAGGACTGGTATCCTCATAAGAAACGGCCACGTGACAATGGACACCGGCTGCTGGTGGAGGCAGAGGCTGGGCGGACGCGGCCACAAGCCAAGGCCACCGGTGACACGGGAGTTGGAAGAGGCAGGCAGGACCCTCCCCTTCAGGCTGCAGGGGGCTTGGCCCTGACGTCGGACTGCAGGCCTCCAGACCCCAAGAGGACAAACTTCAGATGTTTAAAGCCTCCGGGTTGTGGCTCACAGTCTCAGTTGCCCCAAACCACTGTGAGATGTTATAAAAGGTGGAGCTCCTCCGCGTGGGGCCCCCTTGGGTCTCGCTGTTTCATTAGTCTCTGCAGGCACAGGGAAGGTCCACCTGGCTGGTGCACCGTGTCCCCCACCAGCCTCTCCCTCAACACCAACACCAGCTCCGTGGGCAGCCCAGGCTTTCCTGAAAGAGGGAGGGGACGGGGCCCAGAGCCGCAGCAGCTGGGGAAAGTGCCCTGGAGAACCAGCTTCTGCCTGTAAGGAAGGAGAACAGGTGAGTCGCTGTCCTGCCGGGACCCCTACTAGGGTTCTGTAGACGATGATGTGAGCCTGCAGGTCATTGGGACCCAGCGTCCCCTCCTTCCTCAGGCTGGTCACTTCAGGGACATCTGGACTGAAGCAGGGAGAATGAGGTAGCTTAGAGTGCTAAGCCAGCTCCCTGTGGCCAGCTTGGGCAGGCAGGAAGGACTCTGGCATGATCTGTCCTGGCCTACCCATGATTCCATCCTGAGTGGACATGGCGACAGGAAGGCCTCTGCTCTGTTGCTCACATCCGTGTGGCTGGACAGCTCCCTTGGGAGATCCCAGATGCCCCAGGACGTGACCCTGCTCCCTGCTTCCGATTGCCAAGCAGTCCATTTTGGGGGCATCATCCATGTCGCCCCAAAGCAGCTTGGGCTCCTGTGTGGCCCGAGGGGCTGCCCTGCTGGCTGAGGGCCTGAGATTCTTCCTCCACTCAGCGTACGCCCCTGCTTTAGGTTTTGCCCCTTTTAGGTTCTAGAAATGCGTGGGTAATGGGAAAATAAGATGGCTAAGTCTAAAAGCACAGCTCTCGAAACTTAAAATGACCACCAAGGGACTTCCCTGGTGGTCCAGTCGTTAAGACTCCATGTTTCCACTGCAGATCACTGGTTAGAGAAGTAAGATATCCCATGCCACGTGGTTGTGGCAAAAAGAAAGAAAGAGAAAACGAGCAAGAATTCAAGAGCTTCAGGGAGTGGGAAATTTCCAGCCTTGATCAGCTTTCTCCAGTGGTTAAGACTCCATGTTTCCACTGCAGATCACTGGTTAAAGAAGTAAGGTACCGCATGCCACGTGGTTGTGGCAAAAAGAAAGAAAGAGAAAACGAGCAAGAATTCAAGAGCTTCAGGGAGTGGGAAATTTCCAGCCTTGATCAGCTTTCTCCGTCACCTCCCGAGAGCTTCTCCAGCCCGGCCTTTCTAGTTTAGCTGGGGGCAACTCCATCCTCCGAGCTGTTTGCACCAAGGCCCTTGGCCTTATCCTTTTTTTTTCCCCCAAGATATTATTTATTTATTTTATTTTTATTTTTGATTGTGCTGGATCTTAATTGCTCACAGGCTTCTCATTGTGGTGGCCTCTCTTGTTGGGGGCACGGACCATAGTGCACGGGGTCCATAGTTGTACACAGGCCTAGTTGCCCTGTGGCACGTGGGATCTCCCCAGACCAGCGATAGAACCCATGTCCCTTTCATCGGCAGACAGCTTCTCATCCACTGAACCACCAGGGAAGTCCCCTTATCTTTGATGCCCCGCTTTCTCTCGCACCCCCAGCTGGTAGGGCTGGAGATCACCACACAAGTGTGTCCCGCACTTGACACTTCTCACTCCTCCTTCAGGGTGCTTTCCAGTTGGGGTCTGTCTGTCACCCCGCGTCTCCCCTCTTTGAGAACCTGGGTGAGACGTGCATGTGCCCCGTAGCTGTCCTCAGGCCTCTCATAGCAAAGCCCCCCATCCCTGCATGTGACCCCCAAGTCTACTCTGGATGTGGCTCGTCTGGTCAGTCTCTGGCCTCCTCTCCTTCCACTATGACCCTCACACACAGCATCTCGGCCACGCTGGCCTCTCTGCCGCTCCTGAACTTTCCAGAACCATCCTGGTATCTGCACGGCCCACCCCCTCCCCTCATGCAAGTCTTTGTGCCGTTGTCAGCTTCTCAGTGAAACCCACCCTAACCGGGCACCCGGCTTCCTGCCCCACTGTGCTTTTTTCAGAGCCCTGGCCACCTGTCACTTCGCCCCCACCCCTTGTCTCTGGACCGCCTCCCCTGCTGATGCAGACGCCACAGGGGCTGGTCTGTTGTCTCGTCACCCACATTCCCCGACTGTCTTGCCCACTGACGGGGACACGCGGCCAGGGGGTGTTCGATAAACAGCGTTGTCAGACTGGAGCGGAGGTGTGTGTGTCATTTCGAAACTGTGAAACAAGGCAGAGACCATAGCGAGTGGAGCCTGAGTGTCAGGCCTGTTTTTGATGTTCACACTTTTGATTTGTGTTTATGTGTTCAGGGAGCTAGCGCACCTGGAGGGCGGCCCCCCTCTGGATTTCCAGAGTTCAGTAAAAAGGATCAGATGGTTTTTCTTTGCTTAAAAATAATTTCCCTATTTCAATTCCAGTAAAAGAAAACAAACTCACTGACTGAGGAAATTCTGACAGAATAATCTCAACACTGAAAAAATATCCAGCTTTTATCTTCAATGCAGTGGTTGGTGAATGTATCTTAAGGATGGCGGAAACAGAAGATCTTTCTTTCCTGTTGACGCACGTTTGAACTTTTCCACAGACGCGGGAGCTGGGCATCTCTACTGCAGAGCCCCCAAGGTGTGACCCAACCTGTGGGTCAGGTCAGGGAACCTGAGCTGGGCTGTTTCTCACAATGAAACTGCCCCAGACCGAGTCCACACCCCCAACGCTGTGCTGAGCAGGGCCGGGGGCCAGGAGGCTCTTGTGATCCTATCACTTCTGGAGGGACCTGTGTTTTTTGCCCCCATGGTTTTCAGAGCTGCTCACCTGGGCTACCTGGCCCTTCCTCTCAGCTCCAGCACAGAGGCTGAGAGGACAATGTCACACACGCCAGGGCAGGGATGGCAGGTCGGAGCAGCGAAGGCAGATTTCAGGAGCTTGAAGTTCAATTCTGCATTTCAGAAATGTCTGGGAGGATGTTAACTCCTCTACACGATGCCTCCTGTTGTGAGGGCCAAGCAGTGTGGCTGCTCTCTGCCTCTCCGCGGTGAACCATGCACGCTCTACACCTGCCCTACACCTGTCCCATGTCAGTCCCACACCTGTCCCACCTCTGCTCCATGCCTGCCCCATGTCTGCCCCACACCAGCCCCAAACTTGTGCCATTTCTGCCAACACCTACCCCACATCTGCCCCACACCTGTCCCATGTCTGCCTCTCACCTGTCACATGTCTGCCCCACACTTGTCCCATGTCTGCCCCACACCTGTCCCATGTCTGCCTCACACCTGCCCCACACCTGCCCCACATCTGCCCCACACCTGCCCCATGCCAGCTCCAAACCTGTGCCATATCTGCCCACACCTGTCCCATGTCTGCCCCACACCTGCCCCATGTCAGCCCCACACCTGTCCCATGTCAACCCCACACCTGTCCCATGCCAGCTCCAAACCTGTGCCATATCTGCTCACACCTATCCTATGTCTGCCCCACACCTGCTCCACAACGGCCCCATATCTGCCCCAGACCTGCTCCACACCTGCCCCACGTCTGCCCCACACCTGCCCCATGCCTGCCCCACACCTACTCCATGCCTGCCCCACATCTGCCCTACACCTGCCCCAAATCTGTGCCATATCTGCCCACACCTATCCCATGTCTGCCCCACACCTGCTCCACACCGGCCCCACGCCTGCCCCACACCTGCCCCACGCCTGCTTCATGCAGATTCTACACCTCCTTCACACCTGCTGCACTTTGCTTACTTTCTCTGGACTTCTCAAGTTACAAGCACCAGATTCCCTGATTGGAGGTGAATTTCTGGTGCTCTGAAACATCTAATCAGCTAACATGCCATGACGGCTAACTTAGGAAGGACAAAACTTTTGTCTGAGGACCCATGGCCTGTGGGCGACTTGTAAGCACCTGAGAACGTGTGATACAGGTGAAGCATGCACGAGTGGGAGGCCCCCATCACTGAGGGCTGGGTGATGGAGGAGAACATCACAGGAGGGGAGTCTGGGGATGGAGGAAAGGTCAGGCGCAGAACTGGAGGGCTAGGACGCTCCTGGGAGGGGCAGCCATCCAGGGTCGGGGCAGCGGGCACAGCTGATGGGGGTGGCTGGCAGCCCCTGGAGCCAGAGCACCTTGGGCGGTGTCCGCCTAGAGGGTATTCACTCAACACTGAGAGCAGGCAAGCGAGAACACCGCCTTGAGGAAAACAGCAGGGAACGAGGTGCCAGCGTCAGAACAGCGAGGGTGCCCGGGCGTGGCTGGGGTGGAGGCAGCAGAGATGCCATGCTCTGGGCAAGGCTGTGGAGAAGGGACTGACTGATGCCCAGGCCCATGGACGGGGCACAGCAACCCCAGCTGGGTGGGGGCTGCACCCCAGACCCACGGGAAGGGAGTTCGTGCTTCCTCCTAAGTTTAGCAGAAGCCGTGGTCTTGAATATGGAAGTAGGAGGAATGGTCAAGTTGCTGTTTCCCATCCAAGTCTCTTCCAAGAGAAGAGCGGGTGGTTGGGGGAGATGCTGGACGTGGCAAAACCAGAGGGCTGGCGACATAATGCTGTCTGGAGACGGGGCAGCCGGGGTGGGGGCACTGCGAACGTGGAGAATGGAGGATGGGAGGCTCGGCAGGGAGGGTTGTACCAACAGGACTCTCGGATGCCTGGCACGCGGGAGGAAGGGGCAGGGGTCCCGGGGGACCCTCAAGGCTGGCCCTAGTGCTGGGTGGATGGAGGGACAACCCCCACAGAGGAGGAACCCCACTCTTGCTGGGGTACAGGGGGCCACACCAGGAGCGGTCGGGAGCTCCAGGGAGTGGGTGTCCCAGGAGAGGAGGAGGAGCCGACATCAGGCAGGTGGGAGTGGGGCCTCCAGGGATGGCATGGGGGCTGCTGCATGGGAAGGGGCTGGATGCCTGGTTGGCACAGAATGGACCACGGAGGGGTTGTGGGCAGGGTCCACATTTGTACTTTGACAAAACGAGAAAATAACATGAAAGCAAAGTAGGGAAGCTTTGAAGTTAAAGGCTGGCCCGGAATCCCAGGGCACAAAGCTCAGTCACAGTCACCTCACAGCGAGCGGGTCCCACAGACCCGACGACCTCGGCCCCACGTCTGGCCGCCACTCAGAATGGGGAGTGGTGGGACCGGTGTTTGTTTTCTGTACCATGGCTTTGAGGGCTGAGACCGACGTCCTTCCTCCCCCTGTTTGTGGTTTTGTTCAATGCGTCCGGGCTCCATGAATCTCGGAGTCCCAGGGCTAATGCCAGATTTTAAAAATAACCTACAAAGCAGAACACCTACCGGGAGACTAAGACTTCTGCGCGCAGAGAAAGGCCCGGCGTGGACATGAAAGAGGAGACGAAAGCACCACCTGCTCTCGGGGCTCTTGTTGGGACAGGATGTCACCAAGGGGTGGGCATTGTCCGGCTCAGGGCCCCGTCGTCCGTTTTCCTCTGGCAAGGCCCCTCTGGACACTGGCCTTTCTCTGTCCTGAAGTCTCCGTGGGAACGGATGGCCTGCGGATTGTGGACGCACAGCTGCTCTCTATCAACCCCAGCTCCCAACCCGAAGACCCCCTCCAATTGCTGTGCTTCCTTCCATACCTGAGAACCCCACCCTCATAAGCTGCAGGCTGCCTGAACACATGCCTTTGGGTCAGTGTTTCCATCAAGGCAGAACTGCAGGTCATTATACAATGAGATTGTCAAGTTCAGGGCTTCGGGTTTCTTCCTCAAGGCTGTATCTCGCCTGCGGTCACACACATCAGAGACACAGGAGCGAAAGGCGGTGCCTGGCCCGACCGCGGCCTGCAATCCAGAAGGGCTTCCTGCCGGTTCCGTTGCCTCCTGCCTCCAACCTCTCTAGTGAGCCCGGCTTCCCCTTTAAAACCCGGGGGTGACCCCACAGAGCTTTCACAGAGCTTCTTGTAACAAATGTAAGTGGGCTGACCTCATCCCAGCCCACCCAACCCAGTTGCCTGGGCAGTTTTTTAAAAACATCATTCCTTAGACCCCGGGAACCACAGCACCGGGGGTCAGGCCCGCGCTCCCACATGGTTCTGACACGCAGCGGGGTCGAGGATGGCTCAGTGTCATGAGAACGCTCAGCCCAGGCCCAGCCAGGAAGGCGGCCCCCGGCTGTGTCACTGTCATGGGTGGTGACAGCCCTGTTGTTGGGCAAATGCCTCTGAGTTATCGATTATAACTGAGCTCAGACGTCAGCTCAGAGTCTGGACAGAAACGTGTCCTTTTTGATCTTATTTCTTTCTTAGCCTCTGTTTTGACTCTTCAAGCCAATCTGCTTTCACCAGCATCACCACTCAACTCGATCCTTGTAAGGCCACATTTGTTTTAAACCATCTTGTCTGAGAACAGTTACCTGCGTCCTGCTTCAGTAAACAGAGGCCACCTTTCCTGGTGGCGCTGGGTACCTGGTGGCGGTGACTCTGTGATGCCTGCATAGCTGAGGAAGGATGTGAGCAGAGGGCTGACTGCTCAGCTGCCACTGGGTGACCAATGTCCCTGATCCATCCTTCTGCAGTCCTTGCACCCTGGCCCGCATCCCAGCACTTCTGACCCTGCCCTGCACCACCTGCTCCTGAAAGAGCCTCGGAAACCTCAGCTGCCGAGAGGACAGCACAGTGTTTCCTGTAAATGGGATGCAACATACACCCTGAGGGTGTGTTTATAAATGCACAACCCTGTTCACATCAAGTCCAGCACGCTGGCCGCAGGCCTCTCACATGTTATGTTTCAATTCTCATTGATTAAACTTATGTATAATTAAAACTCAGTCCCTTGGGACTTCCCTGGTGGTCCAGTGGTTAAGAATCTGCCTGCCAATGCAGGGAAACACGGGTTCAATCCCTGGCCTGGGAAGATCCCCTATGCTATGGGGCAACTAAGCCCACGAGCCACAACTACTGAGCCTGTGCTTTAGAGTCCGAGAGCCACAACAAGAGAAGCCACCACAAGGAGAAGGCCGAATACTGCAACTGGAGAGCAGCCCCGCTTGTAGCAACTAGAGAAAAGCCCAAACGCAGCAATGAAGACCCAGCACAGCCAAAAAAAAATCAGTCCTCAATCACACAGAACACATTCTAAGCGCTCAATGGCTACGTGTATCCAAGGGTTTCCCTGGAGGATGGTAGAGCTCTGGAACACTCCACAATCAGAGAGCGTGTCCACATTCTGATCCTGTGACCTGTGGACGTGTGGCCTTAACCAGCAAAGGGACTCTGCAGGTATGATTGAGTTAAGCATCTCCTGGCGGGAATGATCCTGGCATCTGGGTGGGCCCAGTGTCCCCACAGGGCCCTTACAAGAGGCGGGCAGGAGGGCCCTGATCTGTGGCCACTTGTTCTGGTGACCACAGGAAATTCTCCTGATGGGCTAGAGACTCAAGGATGGCTACAATTTCCCAAAAGACAAGAAACAATTTGGAGTCCAAACCAAACTTTAAAATATCCCCTTCCCTCCTAGATCCCGCGGGTCTGCAACCTTGGAGTCACTCAACACCCAATGCTCTGCACCAGCCAAGGCAGCTACACTCAAGCCTGTGACCAATGCACCCAAACTGTCCTGCTTTGTGCTGAAAAGTGACCGCATCCCACATAAACTGATGGTAAGCTTGCTGCGCTGCCTTTGCTCAGCACTGTCATTTGATGGGTGCTGACGAGCGGCTGCACTTTTTCAGGGAAAATGTGTATAAGGAAGTTCAGGATTGTTTTCTCTCCAGTGGATTCCAGAACACGGAATAGCCCAGGGCCAGACTATAAATTGTTGACACCGTAGGAAGTTCTGTGATTGGGGAAAAACTCTGAACCTCTGCCAAAACACACCACATCCATAATACAGGTTCTCCTTGATCTTAGATGCTATTCATGGACTGTGATGAGTCTATTTATTCTTTAACTGCCTAGATGAAATGGAGGGTATCACTGCACCTTGTTAGGTGGATGAATGTTTGCCTTCTGGACTGGGCTCTTTTTCAGTGTTTACCTGAGAGTCAGGTAAAGCTGGAAGATGACACGATGAAGTTTTTTGTGGAGCTTCATCTCTACCAGAGGGGAATGTGTGTGATGCTACAAAAAATAAAAATACCATTATCAGCTAGGATATTCAGTTCAGTTCAGTCGCTCAGTCATGCTAGCGACTTTTAAGTCATTCAGCCTTAAAAAGGGAGGAAATTCCCACACCTGCCACCATATGATGAATCTTGAGGACATGATGCTCAGTGAAATAAGCCAGACACAAAAAGACAAATATTGCATGATTCCATTTATGTTGGGTTCATATAGCAGTCAAAATCTTACCAACAGGGGACTTCCCTGGTTCTCCAGTGGCTCTGCTCCCAATGCAGAGGGCCTGGGTTCGAACCCTGGGCAGGGAACTAGACCCCGTATGCCACAGCTAAGAGTTCACAGGTTGCAACCAAAGACCCCGTGTGCCACAACTAGGACCTGGCGCAGGCAGATAAATTAGTAAGTATTTTTTAAAAACCTTAGAGACAGAAAGTAGGACTATAGATACCAGGGATTAGGGTCGGGGGGCAATGGGGAGTTACTGTTTAGTGGGGACAGAATTTCAGTTGAAGAAGGTAAGAAAGTTCTGGAGGCCGACGGTGGTGATGGCTGCACCGCACTGCGAACGCACTTCAGACTGTGCACTTAAGGGTGGTTGGGATGGTAATGTTATGCTATGTGCGTTCTACCACAGTTAAAAAAAAACCCACAGGGAAAAATCATGACATACCCCGCGGAACGACCACAATTAAATGGCGACATGTCCCAGGCAAACACTTTGTAAAACTCCTTTTGGCTTTGAAGATGAGGAAGGAGCCGCCAGTCGAGGAAGCAGAGGCCCCTGGAAGCTGGAAAAGGTCAGGAGGCACACAAGAGCCTCTGGAGGAGACAGCCCTGCTGTCTCCTTCAACTGGGCTTCTGGCCTCCAGGCTCTGACTCAGTAAGTTCCTGTTGTTTTATGTTTTAAGGTCACCCCCCTGTCCGCCGGCCCAGTGTGTGACTGTCATGGGCTGAATTGTGTCCCCTGCATTCACATGTTGAGGCCCTAAGTCCTCACCCCTCCAGACCCCCAGCCCTTGGCAACACAGAGCCCGGGACCAACATCCCTCCTTCCCAATTCCAAGTTCCTGGTGTGTCAGTATCCTGGGGCTGCTGTGACCGATGATGTGACTGGGGACGAACACGCTGTGGGTGCAGGGTACTTAAGGGGTTTCTAGGAGGTATATAAGCTTAAGTGAGGTCCTACAAGTGGGGTCCTAACCCAGTAGGGTTGGTGGCCTTATTTGAAGGGGAAGAGGGATTCCAGCGGTTAAGACTCCACACTCCCAATTCAGGGGGCCCAGGTTTGATCCCCGGTCAGGGAACTGGATCCCACGTGCCATAACTAAGGGTTCACATGCCCCAACCAAAGATCCTGAGTGCCGCAACTAAGACCCGGCACAGCCAAATAAACAAACAAAGAAAATAAATATTTTTTAAAAAAATAAAGGGAAGAGAGAGAATTCTTTCTGTGTGCACACACCAAAAAAAAAACCAAAAAACAAAAAAAACAAAAACACCCCACACAGGACACAACAAGAAGCCAAGAGAGACCCTTTGAGAACCCAGCCAAGCTGGCACCTGATCTTGGACTTCCAGTCTCAGTGCTGTGGAAAGAAAGGTAGGCCCTGCTGGGTACACTGTACCCACAGCATGTTGATCACCGGTTGCATCATCGGTCAGCAGCCCCAGGACACTGACACACCAGGAACTTGGAATTGGGAAGGAGGGACGTTGGTCCCGGGCTGTGTGTTGCCAAGCGCTGGGGGTCTGGAGAGAGGACACTGTGGGCCCGAGAGAGGGCAGGGTGGACGACCTCGGTCAGCGGGGCTGGCGCACCCCTGAGGCCGGGGCACTGCTGAGAGCCCTCTGAGAGATCCCACGTCCTAGACTTCCGTTCCCTGGGATGCTCAAGCTTCTTTGAAGCAATTCTTTTCCTTACAACTGCAAAGTACATTGACGGAAATCATGACATTTTCCTCTCTTTTTAATTTCAGAGGTTACACACGATCAGACCGTGAAGCCCAGGAAACAAAAGAAAACACTTTCTCTTGTTAAAGTCAGTTCTACCTGTTAGCGTGGACAGAGTGAATTTAGAGGCTTGCTCCCTTGTGAGTGGCCTGGAAGGATGAACGGACCTTCCGGTTCATCAGGGGTTGGAGTGGGCGGTAGTTGTTCACCATCGTCTTCTCTTCTTCACCAGGTACAGAAAACAGGAGCGAGCGAAAGGCGGCCAGCTGGAAGGGAGAGTGTCGATGTAAGCTGGGTGCAGGCATGGAGTGAACCAGCCCCTGCGCCTGTCCTGTCTGTGCGGGGCCCTCCCAGCCTGAGTTGGGGCCCTGTATGACCAAACCAATGAGGCGGAACAGCAATGTCTTTTCAGGCTCTTCTCTGCCCTCCAATGGGTGCTCATATTGCCTCTCCAGCCGCCTGACCCCACCGTGCATTTTTGTGTGATACTTGCCACTCTGCCTTAAAACTATTGACTTAAGTTTCTATTTTCCTGCCAGGCAGCGGCATACAGAGACTGTGGAACTATGGTCACTGCGCTGTTGCCTCCCCCACTCCCCACCACTTGCCCACCCTCTCCTGCTGTAACATCTGACTCCTAACTAGTGTTTACTACACATCTGCTGAGTAATAGAGGGGTGTTGGTGAGGATGGCCAGTTTCAACCATGTCTGGAACAGTTCTATTCTGTGGGAAGGTTGGAGATCTCACCTTTAGCCTTTCAAAGCAAATAGCATCACCTCAGAGAAGACTGGTGTGCTGCAGTCCATGGGGTCACAAAGAGTTGGACACGACTAAGTCACTGAACACACACACAACAGCATCCTCTCAAGGGCTTTTTTTTTTTTTTAATTTGGCTTCACTGGGTCTTAGTTTTGGCATGCTGCATCTTTGATCTTTGTTGTGGCATGCAGGATCTTTAGTTGTGGTGTGTGGGATCTAGTTCTCTGAACAGGGATTGAACCCTGGCGCCCTGCATTGGGAGTGTGGCGTCTTGGCCACTGGACTACCAGGGAAAGCCCATCTCATGACTTTTAAATAAGAGGATGTTTTACAGAAGCGAAAGGCTGGAAGGACATCCAAGTACTCATCGAGAGCCCTCAGGAAGTGCATAACTGAAACCGAGGTGGTGAATGCTGCTGTGTTCGATTAGAAATGTCTGTCCTGGGTAGGGGCTGGGCGAGAGGAGCATGCCTGCTGCACAGTTGTCATCTTGGAACTCTGCCCTAGACAGACAGACTTTCTCCAGATTCTGGAAATTCCCGGAGAAAAAGATACTTCAACTTGAAAAAAGTATACAAGTAATATCTACTGCTTCAGACTGTAAAGAACTTGCCTGCCAGTGCAGGAGACCAGAGTTTGATCCCAGGTTCGGGAAGATTCCCTGGAGGAAGGAATGGCTACCCACTCCAGTATTTTTCCCTGGAAAATTCTATGGAGAGAGGAGCCTGGTGGGCTACAGTCCATGGGGTCACAAAGAGTCAGACATGACTGAGCAACTAACACACACACACATATACACAGACATACAATATTTAATAAAGGAAGAGAAAGAAAATAAGAACCACTGCAGACCTGTGACCCTGGGACAATCAGGGTTAACTTTTTGGTGCACCTCTGAGTGACAGCTTAGGGCATCGCTCAGCAAATAGACATTCGCCTCCTCCCTGCCCCTCTGGCCTTAGCCTGGCCATCATAACTTGCTTTGGTCAACAGGATGTGAGCAGTTTTGATGCAAGCAGAGGCCATAAATATGCCTGTGTGAGTTGGCCTTTCTTTTGCATTGCTATCTTGTGCCATGAGAAGCAGCCCTGGGTGGCCATTGGTCCAAGAACTATGAGATACATGGCCTGACCCAACACCCAACGTTGGCCAAAACAGTGTCCTAGCTCCCAGATATCTATGAGTAGGGAAAAATAAATGCTTGTTTAAGCTGTTGAGTTTGGGGGTGGTTTGTTAGGTGGCATTTCGCAGCAGTAGCTGACTGATACAACCCCTCTGGAATTTTCTCTGGGCATTTATATTCTATAACTTCTTACCACAGTGTGATTTCTTACTATTCTGATGGCCAAAGAAGTGGGACAGGCCCTAATCCTCCTTTTCTCCTACAGCGACCCTACTTCTTTCACAGCTCTCCAGCACTCATCTATGACATCCCTTATTGCCTAATTTAGTCATCTGCAAATACCCACAGAGGTCCCTGAATGAGCAAGGATCCATATCCCAATGATAATATCACTTCTGTCCTGTAAAGCTGCTTTACCCCAATGGAGACCAAAGAGCAGGTGCTGGCCTTGCCCCAGAGACTATCATCTGGGAAACTCGCCACTCCTGAGGCTGACCACTAAGATTAGAAGGTGCTAAGCACAACTGTCTGTCCCCACCTCTGTTCCCCTTCATCCACGCCTTCTGCCCCTTTCTCTATCTCTGTCTATTTGTCTTTGTCTCTGTCTCTCTGCCTGTTTCTGTCTCTGTCTGTCTCTCTTTCTCTCTCCTCTGTCTGTCTCTTGCCCCTCTCTGTCGCTGTCTCCCTCTCACACACCAATATTTCTAGGTCAGGAGAACAGCTGCAATACTGGGAACTTCGTTCAACCCCCACGAGCTCCTATTTCAACTGGAAATTGTTCTTGTGAAGGAACATCAAAAATTCACCAAAGCATGAAACTGCACAATGCTCGCTCACACTGTCTCAGTGAAACTGCCAAACCAGAGGGATCCCCGTGAAGTCCCGTGCACTGGATACAGGTGCCCCTGACCTGGTCCTGAGCCACCTCGATGGGCTTCTTGTGGATGATCCAGGTGACCGACTCGGACAGTGGCGGCGTGGTCAGGGAGCCTGGGTATGTCCAATAGTCCCGGCAGGCAGGCAGCAGGCAGGAGGGCTGGAAGGGGCCCAGGGCTGCTCGTGCATCCTGGGGGAGGAGACCGTGGGCTGTCAAGCAGGTGGAGGAGGCCAGAAAGAGGGCACTGCGCTTGGTTTCATCTCAGTGACTGGCCTGGAGTGGAGCACATTCCTGGGATAAAGGCCATGGCCGCGGCTGCCACATTTGGAAACTGTAACAAGAGAACGTGGCCTTCCGCATTGAGCAGGGGTATCCACCGGAGGTTTGCATATTTTCTTTTAAAGCTACTCATGTTTCTACACGTTGGCTGTGAAAATATCACACTCTTCAAGGTTGATGTCAAATAACATGCACAACACAAAATATGCCATTTTAACCATTTAAAACACACAGTTCAGTGGGGTTGAGTACCTTCACCTCGTTGTGCAACCATCCCACCATCACCTGTGGAAGGTTTTCAACATTTCAGACTGAAACTGTCCCCATCACATAGTAGCTCTCCTCGCCTCTCCAGTTCTCCTCCCCGCCCACCGGCACTCCTCCCCTCCCCCAGCCCCTTGCATTCATCATCTACTTTCTGTCTCTATGAATGTGACTCCTCTAGGGATCTTGTATAGATGGAATAATACGGGGTTTGTCCTTTTGTGACTGGCTTATCTCACTCAGCACAATGTCCTCTAGGTCCATCTGTGTTGGGGCCTGTGTCAGAATCCCCCCCTTTAAAAATATTTGTTTATTTTTTTAATTTAGCTGCCCCAGATGCTGGATCTTTAGTTGTGGCATGCAAATTCTTTGTTGTGGCATGTGGGATATAGTTCCCTGATCAGGGATCAAACTTGGGCCCCCTGCACTGGGAGCTTGAAGTCTTAACTACCAGACCACCAGGGAAGTTGCAGAATTTCCCACTTTTTACTGCCGAGTAATCTTCCACTGTGCCAATGGACCATGTTCTGTGTATCCATTATCACTAACTGACACTCTGGTTGCTTCCACATCTGTGCTGTTAATAAAGCTGCTATAAACACGAGTGTACAAACATCTCTTCAAGTCCCTGCTTTTAGTGATTCGAGGATATACCAGAAGCAGAAACGTAACATGGTAAGTCCATGTTTAGATTTTTCAGGGACCACTAGACTGTTTTCCATAGTGGTTACATCAGAAAATATTACACTTTTGAGACAGTCGACCCTCTCTTTAAAGCAGCCCTCCCTGACATGAGAGCCATGCAATTACACATGTGTAGGAGGACACGCTGCTCTGGCCAGATTCCCTGACTCATATGAGAATTTTCCTTCTCATCATGGTTGGGGGGGGAGGCGTTGATGGACCAGGATAGACTAATGCTCCAGGCTGCTCTGTTAGCTCATGCCATGCTTGGGAGCCCGGTGTTCAGAATGCACATTGGCTTGTTTACCACGCTCTAGAATGGACAGAAACTTGTCTCCAGGTTCCTAGTGACTGGTGGGATCCCACGTCACTTGCGCACTCAGCTATTCGATGAGCACCACGGTAAACCTGACACCGTCTTAGGTGCTGGGGCTACAGGATCACACAAGGTGGACCCACTACTTGCCGTCGTGGAGCTCACTTCTAACGGAAGAAAGCCACAGCAGATGGCTCGTAACCAGTGTCTAGTCACGACTTTTTTAAAGGGCGTCACGGAAATGCAATTCCCGTAGTGTGGCGCCTACCCACCTAAAGTGCACAGTCCTATGGCTGTGTGTTCACAGACGTGTGACCCCTCAGCACAGTCAATTCTAGAACATGTTCGTCAAAGCAGAACTCCAGGGAAAAAGAGCCCTGGTAAAGACTCTTAAGCTGTCACTTTCGCTAACCCCGACCCCACCAGAGGCTCCCTGATCTGCCCATTCTGGACGTTTCCTAGAAGTGTCATCACATAACCTGGGGAGTTCTACATCTGGCTTCTTTCACTCAGAATGATGTGTTCAAAATCCATCCCTGTTGGGGGTATCAGTGCTTCATTCCTTTACCTGGCTGAGTGATATTCTCCCATATTGTCTACTCAGTTCTTAAAGGGCACAGACCACATATGCACACAGGACAAAATGCAGAAAGTCCTACCAGCAGGTGTGGGGGGACAGACAAACCCCCTTAGACCTCCTCCCCCAAGACCCTGGTCCCAAGGTGCTGACCCGACTGATGCCCTCTGAGGCTCTCACCTTGGATTTCCAGAACCAACCTTTATGTCTGTTTCACTGATTAAGACAGAGAGATAAGACCTTTCCAAAACCACGTGACCAGACAGCAGTGGGACTCGGGTGCTACATGAGGCCTGCCCCGTCCCTCAGAGCTGGACCTCACGGAGGTGACCCCTACTGCCGCCAATATTCAAAGTGCACCCAGACGTTGGGGAACCCAGGAGGAAGTGCAGACTGACAGATGACTTAAGCTGTCACTCTCCTGACCCACGAGGCACAGGCCCCTGCCCTCCAAGGCGGGGCCTTTCTCTCCTGAGCTTCTAAATCTTATTTTTCAGCTGAGGAAGCTGAGGCTCTGGGACAAGCATCAGGACCAGAACTGGACTGGCGGTTTCCTCCCTCCCCCACTCTGGCACCGTTTCGCCTGTGTGTTTGCCCAGAGCCTTCAGAGAAGCACGGCCCCCTTAGTATACAGCCCTCACAGCAGCTCTCTCTTTCCCACCAGCAGGTGGGACCACGCCTGGCGGGTGGATGCTGCAGGGAATAGTCCAGGTTTACTCTGGCTGCGGACCAGCGAGGAGGAGGGTCCTTCCAGCACCTCGACCTTGCCGAGTTCCTGAGCTGGCACATGGGCAGCAGGGGAGCGAGCTGGTCTGGTCCCAGGAGGCCAACATCAAGGGGAGTGTGCTGCACAGATCAAACGGCCGCTGAGAAGCGGCCGAGGAAGGGCCGGTCCCCAGCTCCCCTCTGGAGTCTCTCTGGCCATTGTCAAGACACGTCAGCGTCCCATCCGTCCCCACGGCCAAGGACCACGCGGTGACTCCTTCCCTCTCGGAATTCTTTTGTTCGGCACTGAACAAATAAACTGCAGGTTGTATAGGAATTTCCATTTCTCCATCAAAGCCCTCTCTTAGCTCGTAACTTGCAGGCCATGCGGTTGGGGTATGCTGGGTGCAGCCAGGTGCGTGGGGGGCTGGGCCGGATGGGATCCTCTCACCCCACCTCCCTCTTCTCCCAGGATGAGGCTGACCCTAAGGAGGCCAGGTGGCTTGCTGGTGGACATTCTTAAATGGCCATAGTTGGGAATTCATTTCAATTGGTTTTAAAACTAACATTATCATTAATAAAGGTTGTTGCCTGGGACAAAGCTAAAAATTTTGAAGTGGATTAATTTCATGAAAAATACTACATAGCTAACAGTACTACTGGCAGGCAGACAAGGCAAAAATCTTCAAGATGCTGCCTGAGTGGCTGAGTATTGGGATACCCCGTTACACTGAGCGGGGAGGACCTGGGAATAGCAGGAACACATTCAAGTGGGTGAGCCAGCTGGAGATAGCTGGCATCAGCCCCGGGGAGCCCCAGGTCCAGGACCGGACTCAGACCCCCTCAGCACTGCTCCTCCCTCCCAACTGGTTTGTTTGCTTGTTTTTCTTTGCAGAGGAGCCATTACTCTAAGCAATCTTGCTTTTTCAGTTATGCTGATTTCAGAGTACGTAGCTTACCTTGTGCTTTATGTCCGGCAAGACTGCCACCAGCTCCTGCAGCGCCTCGTGGCGGGCCCCCAGCTGCACACCGTGGCACGGGGAGTGGTCACACGACAGGGCCGGGGACAGGGTGACAAGCACATGTCATCCTAAGGAGACCATGCCTAGAAAGCAGGTCTCACTAGGATAGCTGCACCCGGCCCACTTACCTTTAAAAATACGCCCACCACCGCCAAGCCGTCTGCTCCCATCACGGCGTCCGTGTAGTTCTGGTATTTCACAGCATTCCAGTGAACCAAATGCAGCTGGAACCCAGGAGGAGAGAGTCCCCCATCACCAGGCAGCAGAGGCCAGAGGCCTCTGTGTGGCGCTCTCCTCTGTGTGGTTGTCAGGAGTTCATGGCTGCAGGCCGGGTCGCATGCGTGTGTGTGCATGCATGCTAAGCTGCTTCAGTCGTGTCCGACTCTTTACAACTCTGTGGACTCTAGCCTGCCAGGCTCCTCTGTCCATGGGGTTCTCCAGGCAAGAATACTAGAGTGGGTTGCTGTGCCCTCCACCAGCAGATCTTCCCCACCCAGGGATCAAACCCGTGTCTCTTACGTCTCCTGTAAGAGGGTTCTTAACCACTAGTGCCACCTTGCCCAGACCAAGCTCACTCAAACCCCAGAAAGCAGAGCCTTAGTTCTCAGGGGGAGAGAAAGGAGGCTTGTTTTAACTCTGTCAAACACACGGGTGGTTGGATTATTTGCTACTGCTCAGATAGTTCAGGCTTCCCTGGTGGCTCAGATGGTAAAGAATCCGCCAACAACACAGGAGACCTGGGTTCGATCCCTGGGTTGGGGAGACCACCTGGAGGAAGGCATGGCAACCCACTCCAGTATCCTTGCCTGGAGAATTCCATGGACAGAGGAGCCTGCTGGGCTACAGTCCACGGGGTCGCAAAGAGTCCAACACGACTGAGCGACTAAGTATACACACACACACACACGGACAGCCTTGAACCAGCGTTGCCAGATCACACATAGGACTCTCAGTTGAATCTGAGTTTCAGATAAACAGTGGATAATTTTTAATGCTAGTACACCACCCAAATGGCACTTTTTCTGTCACCCTCTCCTGAATTTCTTATTCTTCAAACCTTCCTCTGGCTTTCCTAAGTCTGAACTCGGCATCACAGCTGACCAGATGATTTAAATCAGATTTAAATCAGCAGGGAATGGCTGGGGGAATGGGCATTCCTGGGGCGCTGGTGAGCAGGAGGCAGAGCCAGGATCCCTGGGTTCTGCATGATGAGAACCGGGCTAGGGCCTGGGTGTTGGCATCTCCTGCTACAGTGTATGTGGTGGTAGAGGACTTTCTGAACCCTGACCCAGGTCTTGAGTCCATGAGGACTCGGCCCAGAGAAGCCTCCAGCCTCTCATGGTCAGCAAGACCCTCCTCCAGTCAACTGATAGACTTGAGGGCATGGGGAGCCTTGCCGGGGTGCAGGGATCCGGTGGCACCTCACTGCCAACAAGTCCCACTGTTCCTGACCACACAAACTGGGGACTGTTAGGGTGGCGTGGGTTCCCTCTGTCCTCCTGTGCCTCACCTGGAACTCCCTACCCGCTGTCCTGTGGGGTCTTCCAGAAATAGAAGAAATCTCAGGGCCCCACCCACAGCCTACCTCCTTCTCAGACCCTGCCACAGGAGGCTGGCCTTGCCTTCCAAACCCAACAGGAAATGGCCTGCTCCAACAGGGGCCAGTGGCATGGCCAGCACGGCCTCGCAGCACCCCCACCTGACTCAGGGACAGTCAGGCTCTGGTGAGTCCCAAGCTCTGATCCGGCTCCTAGATGAGCACATTGCAGGGAATTCCTCTGTTGAAATAGCTGCTCATTAAAGACTAAGGGGGCAGGAACACAGTTATTAAGAGGAATGTGGCTTGCTGAAAGCAGGTGTGTTACAAGCTGCTATTCCTTCATTTTTGTTATATTTGTAAAAATGTGTGCAGTTATAACAATTACATTGTTTGAGTGATAATGTCACTCCCTAATTATCAACTGTCCCCAGAGGCCACCTCTGGCTGTGTGATCACAGCAATGTTCAGGTTTTGGTCTGACTGGACTCTGGTTCTATAGTATTATTTCCATAATGATGGCGACAGAAACAGTCCAGAACTTGAAATGCATCAGAAAGCCAGGTGGTTGGTGGGTGGGGTTGGTGGGTGGATGGGGGTGCAATACAGTGAATATGGCAAATATCAACACAGGATCTGTATGGCGAGCGACTTTACGGTTTCTCACTACGCAGTTCTTTCATTTGTTTTTGGAGGGGGTAAGTTGGAAAAATTTCATAATAAAATATTGGGGGACCTCTATAAGACCCCACTTACCACCTCAAACTCAATTCCTGACCTTTGTCTCTGCTCCTTTTCTTTACTGACTCCCATTTTGGAATGTCCCAAATATCACTTTGTTTTAAGTAGGTAATTTCTATCATAAAGATTTTCTATTCTCAGTAAAAGGCCTCGTATGCCTCTAAGGACAGGAAGCTTGTTCCCAGTGGACCAGCCTCAAATGAGGCTGAGCTAAGGGCACAGACTCTCTCCTGAAACCCAGCTGTCTGACTCTGGCAAGTTACAGCGCCACTCAGAACCTCAGTCTCTTCTTCTAGTCAGTGAAAGTGCTAATGTTACTCTCCCCCTTAAGGACAGTCCTGAGAGTGAATGGATGGGGTGGCCAATGGCTTGAGCATAGAGTCCCATGTCCCAGGAAATCCTTTCTGTGCAACCAGGATGCTTGGTCACCTGACCTCAGGTGACCAAGTCACTCAGGAAGCCCCCACGTGTTAGCTGCTACGAACCTCTGCCGGGTATACGCGGTCATCCACCGTGTGCTCTGAGCCCCACTCGTTCACTGCTCCCCAGTGGAAGTGGAACTGCTTTAGTCTGTAGTGGTTTTCCAAGGGGCCACCGCTGATTCCTGGAAAGTGAAGCCGTGGACAAGGTGTTAGTCTGCCTGTCAGACTGGGGAGCTGCTGTGACCCTGACGACTCTGAGCTCACACGCTGTCACTCTTGAGAGGTCCGTGCTGCTGAAAGGTGGCCCTTGTCTATCCTAGGTCACCTGGCCCCGGCGGGCCCTCAGTGACTCATGGGGAACCCGGGAGAGATGCAGAGTCCAGTGCTGCCACCAGGTGGCGGTCGGGTAGGCAGCAGGAAGGCAAGAAAAACCGTCTCTGAGATGCATGCCAGTCCTGCAAGACTTTTCAACTTTCCTTTAGTTAAAAAAGAGAGAGAGAGAGAGAGAGAGAGATGTCTTTTGAATGAAATAATAGCAGACAGAATTCTGTCACCAAATAATTTCATAAGCTAACATGCAACGAGCAAGATGTTTAAATACACAAATTCTGAGCTACGAGGTGCTACTTTCCCACCAGGGCTGGTCTCCAGGCAGCCCCTGCTCCGTCCAGTCTCACCAGATGACCACTGTCTAAGTCACTCCAGATCCCCAGAGAGCCTCCCCAAGAGCTGTGACCATAATGCACGTGGGCTCATCCCTGAGCATCCGCATGGAGGCAACTTCCCTGAAATGTGGGCCCCAGAGGTCCAGGGTGGGGGCTGGGAGCCTGCATTTGAATGAGCTCACGGGGGTGGGGCAGGGCTCGGATGCACAGGGTTTAGCCGTCTCCAGCTGCACTTTGCTAACAGAGCTCCACCACCAAGTGCAAGAAAGTAATGGTAACTGCTGGATATCCCACCTGTGTTTGAGGTGAGCGTCCTGGAACACTGGGATCCTGGGATGAGTCTGGAAAAGACACTGGCAGGGCGTGGGGTGGGGCTGGGGGAGGTTGCTTGTATCAGCTCCTCCATGCAGCAAAAGCAGGGAAAACATTTAGTGACGCAACAGATGCTATTGCAAGCATCAGATACTACTGGGCTCAGGGTGCTTTCCGAATGCTTTTGCCTCTGAAGGTGTTGGTAGCAGAAGGCACTGAACTGTGAGCCAGAAAACGGACTCAGCCCACGATTCTGCGCTTGATCTGTTCTCACTCGAAAGTGAGCATGCAGCTCCAGGACGTCGTTACGGGTACCTCGTCATGAGAGTCTATGACTTAATTTTTCTGAACACACACATTCTATCTCACTTTAAATGTACACAGGACCTCTTTGCCCCACAAGTTAGTAAGTAAAAACACAGTAAATCATGAAGCCTGAGTCCACAGGTCAGGAGAAGCCTTTCTGTAGGGAGGGAACCTATTTGTTGGGTTCAGATCACAAGATTTTACTGGGTTTTCTGTGGCTGGAAATACAAAGGGGTGGTGTTTTCTTTCAAGGACTGAGGATACCTGAGCTGACTGGCTTCTGTAGTTTTGTACAGTTTTTGTTTTCTTGGCTGCACCTCTCAGCTTGCAGGATCCTAGTTCCCTGACCAGGGATCGAACCCATGCCCCATGCAGTGGAAGCTCGGAGTCTTAACCACTGGACCACCAGGAAAGTTCCTTGTGTAGTTTTTCAATTTATCAGGAGAGGTCAAAGAGGTTTCTGGTTATCCTGGCCACAGGAGGTAGGATTCAACCTGGTCTGACACCCAAACCCAGGCCTTGGGTACAAAATATCACCTAAGGAAATTACACCAGTACCGGTGGTGGGACCTTTGTGCCATTTCTGATGGCAGGGGAGGTGGCAGCCCTGGTCAGCTGACACGTGGGCTCACCAATATGCACTAATGCGTGCAGATGCTGTGTGACCTCAAGCAAGTTGCTCAGCTTCTCGGAGCTTCGGCTGTCCCACCTGTGAGAAGAGCCATGTTGGCCAGATGGCCACTTTACGAACAGTCATCAGATGGTGACAGTGATGCTGGCAACCACACACCATGCCACCTTTCAGGGACTTGGCCTCTTCACTGATTAAAGAAGGAAAGACTCCTAGCTAGGTGGTCCTAGTGGTCCCTTCCAGCTTGAACAACTGAGGACTCTAGAGACACCACACAAGGTGTCCAGAAAGAGTGACACCAACTGCACGAGGCACAAACGCCCTGTGACCTGGCCTTGGCTAGACCGGCCAACACTAACCCTGTAGAAAACCCCCTGCCCGCTGTGGTCACCAGCAGAGAGTGGGGAGTGGGAAGGGGGCTGGGCAAGGGCATTGTCCCCTCCTCTGGCAGGTGAGGACTTGCCCAAGGTCGTCCTCCAGCCAGGCCTGGACCAGGGCCCCGGGCCCATCGTAGCTCCCCCGCCCCACCCCGCTTGCTCCCCCGCCCTCCACATCCAGCCGCCCCCAGAACCCTCCAAGGCTAGCCTCTTGCAAGGGGCCTCCCTCCTGCCTGCTTCCCAAAGAGGCAGCCGTCTAAAGAAGAGGATGTGGACGGAGGTTGGCTTTGGAATCCGGGCCACAGGAAAGATGAGCTCCTGTCAGCGGCGGGGCCTCTCCTCCCCGACACCTGGTCATCTGTCCGTGGGCGATGGCCACCCCCGGCTAGGACCAGGCACACTCCGTGGGCTGCTGCCCATCGCCTGCTCTGCGACCTGCAGGTGAGGATGGGGAGCAGAGCACCGTGCGAGGAGCGCTGGTGCTGGGCTGGGCTGCAGCGGCGCCCCGCGGCCGGCCGGAGGAGGTGCAGTGGGAGCCAGTAACTGCGATGCCTGCAGGCCTCCCTCCTTCACGCACATTTCAGCAGAGAAGCAGCACCGGCTGATACAGGAGCCGCTCCGGAACAAGCTCGGGTGTCCCATTTCTACACCTCGAGCCTCTTCCCCCTCCTTCTCTGGAACCATGTCCGTAAAGGGAGATGGACGGGCAGAGACAGCCGCGAGCTGGGCACCGGTGCCTTTACTTCAAAATCAGATAACAGTGTCCTGTTGCTGCAGTGGTCGGGGGTTTGCTCTGGGTCAGTGCTGGCACCATCACCTCCAAATGCAGTGATCTCGGTCCAGTTGCCAAACTGCTCCAAGCCTGAGTCTCCACGCCTGTAAAATGGGGAGGATCCTAGCAACTACTCCTTAGGGATGCTGCAAGGATTAAATACAAACTTCTTAGCAGAACACCCGTTCTTCTGGAAGTACCAAAGGACACAATGCCGGCAGCCACAGCACTCATCTCTGCAATGGGATGACGCTGCTGACTGAGGATAGGGTCCCATCGGTTCTCAACGGTCAGTGTCTCCTGTGTCCTGGCGCTGTGCACCCCCACCTGTCAATGCCTGATGGACAGCCAGCACGCGATCCGAGTGCCATTCATGGGTGAGCCAACCTTTGCAAGTGCCTGCTATACATTAAGCATCGTGCACAGCTCCCACCTTCCCCAGTGACCGTTCCTCATAATGACCCTGCAAATAGCTACTACTGGCCCAGTTTTGAGATGAGAAAATTGAAACTCACAGGGGCCATGTCACCTTCTCCAGGTCCACCAGCGGCCCCAGCCCAGGCCTGCTTGAGGTCCAGCCCTTGGCTTTCATGGCGGAGTTCAAGCTGAACACTTGTCCTTTCTTGTAGCAAAATTAGGAACCCAGTTTAAAACAAC
The DNA here is from genome assembly GCF_963930625.1 of Muntiacus reevesi. Taxonomy (NCBI): domain Eukaryota; kingdom Metazoa; phylum Chordata; class Mammalia; order Artiodactyla; family Cervidae; genus Muntiacus; species Muntiacus reevesi. The sequence goes on from NC_089250.1 coordinate 226,730,336, forward strand.
TGGGTTGTTTTAAAACAACTGGAGGCCGCCTGGATAAAATAATCTTAGTGCCTTTTCATAATGACAGACAGTGTCAGAGTAACCCCTTTCCAGAAAACAGTTGAAAAGTCGAGCCCAATCTGTGACAAGGAAGCTTTTAGTTTGCCAGCCCCAGACTCCACCAGCAGTGCCTCTGTTCACAGACTGGAGGCCATGCATCCTCTGTCCCGCCTCACCTTCTCTTCCCTCCTTCCCTGCCCCCTGCAGGCTCCAGGTTCAGATGCTCAACACACAGTTGGGGAATTGCATCCCCAAGGACAGCAATGTTGGAGCCTGACTCCGAGTCCAGATCTACCGTCTCTGTTCTCATAACAGCCACTGATAATAGCCATCTATTAGTACTTTGGTGCTTTGACCAGGATAAACAGGCCGTTTGGCAGACACAGTTGTTTTAAGGCTTAAAATAAGTCTGAGAGCAGTTTGAGATGTCCTATTTAATCAAAACAGCAAATAACTCAATGGTACAGTTTGAGATGTTCTACTTAGAATGGTCAGGCTTCCCTAGTGACTCAGATGGTAAAATCTGCCTGCAATGCGGGAGACCCAGGTTCAATCCCTGGATCAGGAAGATTGCCTGGAAAAGGGAATGGCTGCCCACTCCAGTATTCTTGCCCGGAAAATCCCATGGACAGAGGAGCCTGGTGGGCTATAGTCTACGGGATTGCAAAGAGTTGGATGTGACTGAGCGAGTAATACTTAGAACTGCAAATAAACTCAGTGGCACTGAGAATCAGCCTATTCTTGGTGACCCCCTGGGATTTAACATCTTAGCACATCTGACGATCTGATGTTCTAAGTGTTCTCTGGATCAGGGAGGTCTTTGTCATTCTCTCTAGGTAAGCAGGAGCCACAGCTTGGGGCCAGCACCCAGGGGCACAACCCCACCCCAGAATTTCAAAATCCAGAAGTATGGCGGATCAGGTTGCTCTCGGCGTCTTAACCTCTGGGATCACTGCATGTCAACTCTGGGTCTGAAGCCAGGCAAGCGTGAGCACAGCCCCTGCTTTCAAGCAGCATGTCTCTGCACGGTGGTCTTATCTCTCTGCACCTCAGACCTGACATCTGTACAATGACGATGACGCCTTCCCCATCAGAACATGGCTGGTCCTTACAAAATGTTTCTTGGCCTGACCCCTGGCCCCGGGAAGAGCTCCAGCAGTGGGAGCACCTTCTGCTATTGTTATTGTCTCGTTGTTATTACTAATATCATGGTCGCCATCTTCATCATCAAAGTGGAGATTTGCTGTCATCAGAAACAGCCACTAATACCCCTAAGATAGGACCTGCATTTAAAGACTTTGAGGGATAAATGTATTTTAAGAAAGTGTCTTTAGAGGGGGCTCGGCCAGCCACAAAGCATTAAGAGGGAAAATCATTCATTCATTCAACAAACCATTCACTGAGTTTCTCCAATGTGCCACAGACTCTGCTAAGTGCTGGGGATAGAGAGGATGAGGCAGGGCCGCCCTGGCCTCCTGGAATGTGGATGGCACAGGGGCAGGTGGAACTAAATGCCTTGAAAAGTGTACCCTGATTCACACACTCACGTAACAGGCATTCAAATGCACCTGGTGGCAGTAGAGAAGTCACCGCTGGTGGTAAGCTAGGATCTGGTTCAGAGAACACAAGCATCTCTGCGAGGAGCAGCGGGATCTACCTGTGGCCTTTGGCCCTTGACCTTCAACCTCATTTTTTGCACCTACGATGCCCATCGGGTAGAAGCGGCGCTGTCACTCCTTAAGAAAAGGATCTCTCAGGAGCTGAGATGAGGGGGCCTGGCCTGTGAGGGGCTTGTGGGGTGTGACCCGAGTCTGTTTGGAGCCGGCGTTGTGTTCCTCCCTGCCGGCAGCCTTCCTTCCCTGGCCTTCAGTCGCACATTCCTTGGAAAGAACCACTGGCTCCAGCTCTGCTGCTCATCGTTGCTGGCAGGCCTTGATCTCGAGCATGCCTGTCCCTCACCCTTGGAACCCCAGAGCCCGTGGCCTCGGCTCTGGGTCTCTGGGGCTCATACGTTGGTCTGCTGGCGTGACCTGACCAATGTGAACATTTTGTGTATGGGCACTTCTGCACCATGTCCTTTTCCACTCACTTCCCTTCCTGCCCCGAGGCTTTGCCTTTCTGTCTATGCATTAAAAGAAAAAATCATGGGAGTGTCTCACAATTTTCATTTTCTTACTGCAGAACTTTTTTGAGCTCTTCCTGTCTTTCAGCTGCATTTTCCATTTCCTCTACTCCAAGCAGCTCCTAATTTCCATTCGAGGTGAACAAAGAAGACAGCAAGTCTGAACTGAGGGGGCTCAAGGCTGGAGGGCGGAGTCAGCATGTGAAATTGAGCAGGAGAGAAAGGCAGAGGAAACTGGGCTTTGGGGAAAATGACAAGTAAAGTGAAAGCAGATTGGCGGGTGTGGACACGGGCCACAGGGGGAATTATCCAACTAATTTATATGGCCTGGGAGAGACACCCAGATATTTCTTTCGGTCTGTGGCAGGACAGGGTGGGGCCCTTCAAGCCAGACTGAGAAGTAGTAGAGGAGCCAGAACTTGGGGGTCAGGACCCGGTCAAGGCAGAGGCCTGGCTGCAACAGGGCGCAAGAGCCTTCAATTTGAGAGCGATCAGAATCAGGGGGCCCAGGGTCAGCCCAGGTTCAACCTCAAGGTGGGGCTCCCAGGACGCTTGGGGAGTGTGCCCCTCTCCTCCCCAGCACCCCTGGGGTCCTCCCCTCTCGGCCCTCTCCTGCTCCAGGCAGGCTCATCCCACAAGAGTGACTGAAACTGGGTGATGACCATCAGCAGGGGGCCGACACTGTGGTCATGGGGATCAAGGTGCTGCCCCTTGTGCTGCTCTGCCAGGGGGCGGCCCGTCTTGTAGGCGCCATCATCCCCCATTTGGGAATCCCTCTCCTGGAACAAATTTGCCCAGAGGAAGGCAGAGTTGGGGGAGGCACGGTTGTGACCGGCCGTGCCTGGACGTGTCAGTACTCAGCTGACACAGTGATGCAATGCTGGCTTTAGGATCAGGGGGAATTGGACTTGAACCAGACGCCTCCGGCCCTGCCCCCAGCCTCCTCCTTACAAAGAATGAAGACACTCAGCCACGACGGCATCTGTCTGTGGTGTGCTGTCGTTCATCCAATGGGAGTGATTGTGAAAGGGAGTGTTTGCATGTCTGTCTGTCCAGCATACCTTCCCCCTTCGAGAAACAGTGCCAAGATTTCCCCTGGACTCACATGTCCCTGGCATGTGATCTTGGTGAGGATCTCAGTCATGGTGTTGGGTGCTCTGCGGACCAAGGGGTAGAGTGAGTGCCAAGCTCAGGCACAAGCCCCTTTCCCCTGGGGAATCACAATTATTTTGTCAAATGTATCTTAACAATACACATACAAAAGTCCAAAGTGACCTTTGGAGTTTTTCATATTTTATGCCTCTTGAGAAATCTGTATGCAGGTCAGGAAGCAACAATTAGAACTGGACATGGAACAACAGACTGGTTCCAAATAGGGAAAGCAGTACATCAAGGCTGTGTATTGTCACCCTTCTTATTTAACCTATATGCAGAGTACATCATGCAAAATGCTGGGCTTGATGAACCACAAGCTGGAATCAAGATTGCCGGGAGAAATACTAATAACCTCAGATATGCAGATGACACCACCCTTATGGCAGAAAGTGAAGAAGAACTAAAGAGCCTCTTGATGAAAGTGAAAGAGGAGAGTGAAAAAGTTGGCTTAAAGCTCAACATTCAGAAAACGAAGATCATGGCATCCAGTCCCTTCACTTCATGGCAAATAGATGGGGGAACAATGGAAACAGTGGCAGACTTTATTTTCTTGGGCTCCAAAATCACTGCAGATGGTGACTGCAGCCATGAAATTAAAAGACGCTTGCTCCTTAGAAGAAAAGTGATGACCAAGAAAAGGAACGGATCAATGACTAGACTGAATATTAAAAAGCAGAGATGTTACTTTGCCACCAAAAGTCCATCTAGTTAAGGCTATGGTTTTTCCAGTAGTCATGTATGGATGTGAGAGCTATACCATAAAGAAGGCTGAGCGCCAAAGAATTGATGCTTTTGAACTGTGGTGTTGGAGAAGACTCTTGAGAGTCCCTTGGACTGCAAGGAGATCCAACCAGTCAGTCCTACAGGAAATCAGCCCTGAATATTCATTGGAGGGACTGATGCTGAAGCCGAAGCTCCAATACTTTGGCCACCTGATGCAAAGAACTGACTCATTGAAAAAGACCCTGATGCTGGGAAAGACTGAAGGCAGGAGGAGAAGGGGATGACAGAGGATAAGATAGTTGGATGGCATCACTGACTCAATGAACATGAGTTTGAGCAAGCTCTGGGAGTTGGTAATGGACAGGGAGACCTGGTGTGCTCCAGTGCATGGGGTTGCAAAGAATCAGACATAATTGAGCAACTGAACTGACTGAACTGAATTGAACACATAGTTCCCAGACCTACTGGAGCCTAAGGGTTTATCATCATCAGCCGATCAGAGAATTGTGCACAAGCTGACCACAGACCCTGAGACACTTCTCATTTACCTGGCCTTTAAAAATGCTGCGCTGATGATGCATTAGGCTGGGCACCTAATGCCAGTGCTCTGGGACAATCCAGAGGGATCGGGTGGGGAGGGAGGTGGGATGTCGTGTTTAGGATGGGGGGACACATGTATACCTGTGCCAATTCACGCTGATGTACTGCAAAAATCATCACAATATTGTACAGCAATTATCCTCCAGTTAAAATAAATAAATGAGTTTATAAAAAAATAAAATGGAAGGCACTAAAAAGAAAAAGCCACTCCAAAATATATTTTTTAAAAAAATGCTGTGTTGAGCAACCTAAATGTCTATTGATCAATGAGTGGAAAAAGAAGATTTGGTACATGTATACAATGGGATACCACTCAGTCATAGAAAGAAATGAAATAGTGCCATTTGTAGAGGTGGATGGACCCAGAAACTGTCATACGGAGTGAAGTAAGTCAGAAAGAGAAAAACAAATATCGTACACTCATGCATATATGTGGAATCTAGAAAAATCATATAGATGATCTTATTTGCAAAGCAGAAAAAGAGTCACAGACAGAGAGAACAAACATATGGACCCCAAAGTGGGGAAGGTGAGGGGGGTGAATCGGGAGATGGGGATTGACATATATACACTATGGACACCACGTATAAAATCAATGACCGATGAGAACCTACTGTTTGGCACAGGAAACTCTGCTCAGTGTTAAAAAGAGGGTGTATATATGTACATATGGCTGATTCACTTTGCTGTACAGTAGAAACTGACCTATAGTTGTGGTGTAAACAATAAGAATAAATAAAAATGCTGTGCTGAAATCCTTCAGGGCGTTCAGGGTTTTGAGGGGCATAAGCCCCCTGTTCTCCTTGCTAGGCCCTGCAATAAACCTTTCTCTGCTGTACACTCAGATCACTGAGCGGTCTGGTTTCTGTGTTTTTTAAGATCTGGCCAACATCAAACTTTCCCCTCTCTTCTGTGAGCTAGCCTTTCCTCCTAAGAAGATCCTTCGGTTTGCATTGGCTGGAGTTGGGTTCCTATCACTTGTTTTTGTGAGCCCTACATGAGAAGCTTCCCTGAGGGATCCTGTGAGAGCTTGCCCAGGCATGGACACTATGCCCAGGACACACAGACTCCTTCTCACCTGCAAGATGAGGAAAGAGACCTTGGAAACTGAGTCATGGTGTGTGAGAAGCACACAGGGCCCAGCATAGGGGAAAAGGGCTCCCGTCCCCTGTTGCAGGATCAGTCCATCAGAGTCGGGGAGGGTCAGGCTGGGCCTTACTTCACCAACCAGTCCCTCCGCCTGGCTCATTCATACCTTTAACTTTTCATTCATGGTATACCCTCCAATTTACTGAGCACTTGCAGTGTCCAGTAGGAGTGATCCTGCCCTTGTGGAGTTCACATCCTCACCAGAGTGATGGGTTAGTGAACAAGACTACTGGCCGTATGGGAGGAGGTGGACTGAGGGCTGGCCTGGAGAGGTCTCGGGGCTGTATCAGGGGTCTACAGGTTTGATGGCTCCCTAGGACAACTCCTAGGACTCAGGTAGAGTCTGTTTTTTAAAGTTGCTGCGTAAAACTGAGAAAAATTTAATACAAAGCATATTAAACCTGAAAAGTCAACTTTAGTTGCTCCTTGGAAATCTAGACTTGGAACAGACCAACAAAGGCAGAGAAAAGTTGGCACACTAATCATAAGCATGGCTAAGACATATTACAGAGAAAGGATGCACGCAAAATCAGCAGAAGGCGAGGCTGTGTCTGGAGGTCCTTTATGGAGTGACAAGGGATGCCCTGAATCCTAGCAACAAGCTATGACAACACATCTGGAGCATTGCCCACCAGGGGCGCCCATGGGAGACTTGATGTCCGATGTTTTCACTGGGGGCTTGTCACATGGGCATCCTCTGCCTGTCATCAATTCTCCAGAGGGAGAACACATGTTTAGTGTAAACAAGGCTTATGATGATGTGTCTAGGTGCTGAAAAAATTCCAGCACAGCCAATCTTGCCAAGTAAAACAGAAGTGGAAGGAAACTTCCCAAACCTACAGAGTCCCCACCCCACACTTGTAAGGAATCCTGATGAGGCTTCAGTGAGATGGTCACCAGATTTCTTGGCAGGACGCTGAGCCCTGCCCCGAAGCCTCCATCACCAGCACTCCACACAGCCTCCTGCTCGACCCTGCTCCCCACCTCTTCCTGAAGCAGCTGGATGTCAGCCACATCACTGCCCCGTCTCACTCTGAACGAGGACCAATGAGGTTCCCAGACCCTGGACGCCTGGCCACAATTCTTCCTCCTCTCCTTCCAGGACTCCCCACCTCCGTGCCTCTCTCCTCCACCCCACTCTGCTTTTCTCCTCAGAGTGCAATGTATTTGTTTTATTAGCTCCCAGTTTCTTCCTTCCAGCCCCTGGAATGTAACCCCCAGGGGAGGACCTCATTGTTCCATTTCACCCCCCAGGGATGTGACACCAACATAGCTGGTCAGCATCACCAGCTTTAGAGTGACCATCACTCTGTCCATCCCCACCGCCAGCCTCAGCCTTCCTCCTCTGCTGTGACCCACTCTCAGGACTCACAGGAGCAAGGGGCCCAGACCCCCTCTCAGGCTCACCTGACCCCTCCGTGGAGTCGTCAAATTCCACTTGGAAGAGGTAGCCGGTGTTCCAGACATAGAGGCAGGCCTCCGCATTGTAAGAGACCCCCAGGGGCTTCAGCTGGGGATCGTAGACGCTGTCCGTCCAGCGGATGTTGATGGGGGACTGCCGGGTGCCCCCTGGCACCGAGGCTGGACCCTTCCAGACGGGGTGCACTGGGGGCAGAGACAGGGAAGAGGAGACCCTCATGGTGTGTGGGCGCCATTTCAGCCTCAGAGAGAGGAGGCAGAAACTTGCAGACTTGGTCCCAGAGGAGCCTGCACTGGAGAACCTGGCCCCACGTGGAGCTTGGGACAGCCGGGCCTCGTAAGCCCGCCCCTATAGGCGGGGCCTTCGCTCCATCTCCTCTCCTGGACCACGCCCAGGACCGATTCCTTTTTGAAGGGAGTGCCGCTCACCGAGGCCTTGTGGCTGCTTGGAGTTGTTCTGACCTGTGGTCATTGTCACAGCGCGGTCACAGGGAGTTGTGCCGGGGAGGTGGGGGGCGGGGGTTCAGCCCAGCCCAGCCCAGGGAGGCAGGCAGTGGAGGATTGTGGACTCATGGGGGTTGCTACAAGTGTCAGAGAACAGGAAACCCAAGTGTCCTCTGGGAAACCAAAGTCCCAGGATCCACGGAAAACTCTGCTCAGAAGGGCCTGGAATAGAAGCCTTGGCACCCGCAACCCCCAGGCTTTCAGTTACGCAGCACGCAAGGTGGGGTTCCTGGCCTAGGTGGCTGCTAGCGGTGAAGAACCCGCCTGCCAATGTAGGAGACATAAGAGACATAAGGTCCAGTCTGGGGGCCGGAAAGATGCCCTGGAGGAGGTCATGGCAGCCCACTCCAAGATTCTTGCCTGGAGAATCCCATGGACAGAGGAGCCTGATGGGCTGCAGTCCACAGGGTCGCAGAGTCTGACATGACTGAGCACGCACACAAGGTGGTCCCTGCCCAGCTGCAGCTTGCTAGAGATGCAGAATGCCAGGCCCCACCCAGACACCCTGCAAGTTTCAACCCACACAGAAGGGTCTGCTCACAGAGGAAGACCCTCCCTCCTGGATTCCCAGAGGCAGCTGCTCTGGCAGACATAGAGGTCAGCCTCTGGCACTTTCCTCCAATCTCAGAGAAACACACTAAAGGCTTCCAAAAAAGCTAAAGCACTGCTCAGGACAAAGTCGACCTATGCCTTGGTTTTCTTTACTTGACTGTAGATGTCTTCATACTTGGCTCCTGTTTTCTACTTGGTGACCATGAAGAGCGTCAGGGCGCCTGAGCCCAAGTCCTGGCCCCACCACTCTGTGGCTGTGTGTCCCTTGGCAAGTTTCCTAACCTGAGTCTCAGTTTCATCACCTGTAAAAGGGGGCTCTTGATGGTACTTATCACACAGCGCTGGTGGGAGTATGAAGCCAGGAGAGATCAAGGACAGCAGAGAAATGGGGATTTTGGTATCGTCCTCAGGTGTTGGACCCACAGAAAAATTGGGAAAAGTAAGAATGTTTGAGCTTCCCTGATGGCTTAGTGGGTAAAGAATCCACATGCAATACAGGAGACATAGGATACATGAGTTTGATCCCTGGGTTGGGAAGATGCCCTGCAGAAGGAAATGGTAACCCACTCCAGTATTGCCTGAAAATTCCCATGGATAGAGGAGCCTGGTGGGCTAGAGTCCAGAGGGTCACAAAGAGTCAGACAGGACTGAGCAACTAATGTAGTATTTTTAAGGGTCCACTGTGTGCCAGGCTTTCTGCTCGAGTCATTTTATTTTCATGTGGCCCCCTGTGGGATTTCATCATCCTGTTTTACAGATGAGGAAACTGAGGCTTGGGGAGATGAAGCAATCGGCCAGCTCTCCCTGCTGACAAGTGTCACCAATGCCCAACATGGAGGCAAACTCCAAAGTCAAAGCTCTTCCAACTGTCCTAGCCTGGAATGTGTGGAATACTGACGTCAGAGGTGAACTTGGGGGTACCTGCAGGCCCTGTATCTGACACAGTAAGAACCTGAGGTCCAGAAAGAGGGAGGGGCGAGTCCAAGGTCACAGGACACCAAGGACACCACCGCCAGGATGAGGCTGACCTGGGCCAGTCTTTGGATGGAACTGGCTGGTGACCTATTTATCAAATTTACTGAGACGTTCTCTGCTGGCGCTTGGAGCCCTAATGACTGGCTGGTATGGCTTGTTCTGGGAGGGCAGGATATTGAGTAATAGCAGCTTGTCTTGGGAGAGTCAGGGTGGTTACTTGCTCCCTCCTTGTTCCAAGCCTCTCACCCTCCTGATGGATCTGAGGTTAAGGAACAGCCCACGTCTCCCACAGGAAAGACAGAGTAGAAACCTGAACCCAAACCATCTGGCTCCAACCATCTCCTATTTTGAAAGACGCCATGACATGAGACACACAGCGTGGGAGTCTGTATCTGGGAGACCGGAGGCTCTACTTACAAGCGTCATTTCTCCTTCTCCATGCACAGGGAACCTGTGAGCACCATCGCGCCGGCCTTAGCAAGTGGCTACGGAGGGTGCCCCATACCTGCTTGGCCAGGAGAGACAGACCTGAGGACTTCAGATGACTCCAGCCGGGTACTGGGGGCCTGATCATCTTGCCTCTGTTCCCAGGGGACCCAAGAACCAGAGGGGGGTTTCCCCACTCTCTGCCCTCACTTTGGGCAGGACAGCCGATTGGTGGGGTGGGGGTGGCCCACCTCTTTTGTAAAACCTCACCCAAAGCGCTGATGGTTAAATTTCAACCCATGCCCGCCCCAACTTCTCAGATGACATGGGGTTTGGCTTAGGGAAGGGTGCCCTGGGACTAGGGACGTTTGCTGTGGCCAGCCTCTTGGGTCACTGTGCTTTGACCGGATAAACAGCGAGGTAGGGTGCCGGGGAGTGAGGTGAGCTTGTGGAGAGCCTGCTGCCAGACCAGGGAGCAGACCAGAGCAAACAGACCAGAGCAAAGTCCCTGTTTGGGTGTGACCCTGGCTGCCGGTCCCTCCAGCCTCAGGCCATTCAAGACCTGGCCCAGAGCCGCGCTGTGTGTCTCTAGGGAGCAGCAGGGTCAGAGGGGCGGGAGGGAAATATGCCAAAGCTGCTGGTGGACAAGGCAGGGGAGTAGGTGGCCCTTCTGCCCAGGGCCCCTGGGAAGCAACCCTTCCTGTGTCCATGAAACAGGTGCGATCTGGTAGGAATTCATTCTGCCCAAAGTACGACATCCTGCTTGGCTTGGGACACTTCTAGTTTTTGCCTCCTGTCTCAGCATAAACATTAACATGCCCCTTTTCATGCTCAAAATGTCCACATTTGGATAATAAATCAGATGATTACCCTAACTACACAACCTGTAATATCTGTAGATGCCAGACAACAAAAAACCTACTTTGGACTATACAGCAATTTATTCCCCCAGATACTTCCTACTGTGAAATGGAGATGGCAGGGTTCAGATGGAAAGGTATGTAAAAATTTTGGGGCTGGGTTAGACATATAAGCTTCAAGAGAGTGGATCTATCATAACTGATCCTAGAATCCTGGACTCTTCGACCTGGAAACCCCACAGGATGGGGGTTCTGAACTCTGAGTCCACTTGGGGCTCCCAAGGGCCCAAGAAACCTGCTGGTTGGATCCATGGTTGGGTCTGCAGCTTCCGTGCAGTTCCCTGATGTGCCCATGAGTTGATTGCCTGGGTTGCAAGCAACAAAAACCAACTCTGGAACATAGATGTTTTTCTTCCTGTGGAGTCATTTTAGAAACGTACCCACCTTTGTGTGGCTTCATTCATGCATTCATTCACCCACTCATTCATTCATTGACTTTTGCTTCAGTGGAGTGGGGAAATACTAGTAGGTACTCTGTTATGTTGCTGTGAGAGTTTAATAAATTGATGCAAGGAAAGTACTTAGATGATACCACTTCCATGAGTTACTGTGTGCTGAGCACCGACTTGCAGGAGCTGACTGTGCCCTGAAGGAGCAGGTCCTGGCATCACAAATCCATCAGCTGACACCCCGAGGGCTTCCTTGGCTTCTTGGGGTGAGTCCTCAGCACCTGCAGCTGCCCTGCCACCTTCAGCCTCCCCAGTCAGGTAGGTAGACCACCTCCCTGGCTGCCTCTGTGGGTCTGGGGTCTCCCTGCTCCCTGAAGCCATATGGGAGGGCCCTGCTTCAGTTAGAAAGTACATGTGGACATCCTCACTCCCAGCTTGTCCTGGACATCCTCATGGCTGGTTCAGACATCAGTTCAACTGCTGTTATAGTAGGAGCTAAACTCTCTGCCATTAGAAAAATATGTAAAAGTCATATATGTGCATGTTACAGAAAACATTTTAAGGGCTTCAAAAGTGAAAAGTCTGTCTTTCACAGAGTGAACTCCCGATAGCAGTTTCTTGCCCCTCTTTCTGGAAATTTCCATATATTTAAGCCTATATATGTGTATATTGCTTTTGTTTAAAATACAGGAGATGGGACTTCCCTGGCAGTAACCAGTGGTTAGGACTCTGAACTTCTGCTGCAGGGGACACGAGTTCACTCCCTGGTCCAGGAACTAAGATCCCCCAAGCTGCACAGTTCGGCCAAGTAATAAATAAATAAAATACAGGAGATAACTGTATCCTGTGTAGAAGGTATATATCTGGTCACTCAATAATTATTAAGAAATATCCCATGGAATCTGGTGGGCTACAGTTCATAGGGTCACAAAGAGTCAGACACGACTGAGGCAACTTAGCATGCACACACACATGCACAAATCATAATGGGAAAAATATATTAAAAAAGTGTGTATTGTATTACTGAGTCACTTTGTTGTACAGGAGAACATTGTACATGTACAACATTGTACTATACATTAACTATGCTTCAATAAAAAATTTTAAAAATAATTGTCATGAATAATTTTCTCCATCAGTGTATATAGCTTATTTCAACACAGCATTTCAATAAAACACTTATCATAATTTATCAAATCTCTCTCCCTCCAGATGCACTTTTTTTTGTCTTATATGTAACACTGCACTGAACATCTCTGAGTGGAATTCCTAGATCTGACATTTACGGGTCAAAGGAGAAAAGCACTGACGCTGTTGATCCATGTGTCACGCTGCTCACCTGAGAGATTGTGCCAAGTCCCACTTTCATCCACTCACCTATATTTTGAGCCGAAGAGTCTCAATTTATCCAACTCAACATCTGCTAATTTTTGGCTATTTCCTTTGCACATAAAACACTAATCAGTAGGTTTCGTGGACTATAATTCTCTGCAGGAATTGGCGAGTCCTCATGTGGATTTGTGATGGTGAATTCTATGTCAGCTTGACTGAGCCATGGTGCCCAGATATTGGGTCAAATGTTATTCCGGATATTTCATGATAGGCGTCTTCTTGGATGTGATTAACACTTAAGAATTTGAGTAAAGTAGGTTATCTGCCACAATATGAGTGGGCCTTGTCTAATCAGTCGGAAGCTTTAACTGAACAAAGACAGATTCCCCTGGGCAAGCAGACATTCTGCCTTTGGACCTCACCCCACACTCCTCTGCCCACCCCATCAGATTTTGGACTTGTTAGGCCTCCCCAATCACATCTTTCAATGGGCAGAAAGAAAGACTGAAGTTTCTATTTTTATTTCCTCTCTCACCTTTTATAATTTCTCTTTTCCATATGTTTCTTAGAGGACACAGTACACTAGAATCTGATATACAGATATAATTCATACATAATTACACATGCATTGGAGGAGCAGACTCCAAACCTTTTTGCTGAAAAGAGTGTGTGATCAAAGAAAATAATATTTCTTTGAGAAAAATTTTCTATGAGACCCCTCAAATTTCTTGGCATTACTCTTTACAAATAGCGCTTAAATGGCAGAAATTCAAATTTGCTCCTAAATACAACCAAGTGCTCTCCAAAGTGCTTTAAGATCCCAGCAGATATTTATACTGTTCATAGTGAAAAGTGAAAGCGTTAGTTACTCAGTCATGTCCGACTCTTTGCGACCCCAAGGACTGTAACCCACCAGGCTCCTCTGTCCATGGGATTCTCCAGGCAAGAATACTGGAGTGGGTAGCCATTCCCTTCCTTAAGGGATCTTCCCAGTCCAGGAATCGAACTGAGTTCTCCTGCACTGCAGGCAGATTCTTTACCAGGGAAGCCAACATTGTCCATAAAGGAATTCTATTTTAGTCAAAAAAAAAAAAAAAAAAAAAGAGAGAGAAAAGGAAGAAAAAGTAAATAGAAAAAACTCACACTGGGCAGAATCTTGAGAACTCATGGATGTTTCAATATGTTTTATTCATAGTAATTTCTTTTGCTTCTGCACTGGATTGTTTATACCACAATTTTCAGCTTGCACTTTTACTGATGTTATGGATCCCGCTGTTTCCGGATCTGCAGAGCCTGAGGGAATGCTTTGTAGTGGAAATTTCACGGTTACAGGGACGTCACACCACACTGCTGTCATCACCTGTCTGGCTTCGCTGCTCAGAGCCTTGAGTCAAACGAAAACAATGAAGCTGGGCTGCCTGGGAGCCCAAGGGAACCAGTCCTCCTCCAGCCCTGAGATGCTCTCAAGCCTCTCTTTCTGGAAAGTATGACTCAACAGCTTCTGGGAGGAAAGAGCCTCCCCTCTGCTGGACAAACCTCAGTGTCCACATCACAGCTCGGCTGCTCCTTGGGTCTCTCCAGAGCCCAGGGAGACACGTGTTGGGGCAAATGCCTTGATGTCTCCCCCACGCCTGGCCGCGTCTCCTTCGGTAACAGCACCTAAGAGTTCTCCCTAGGACACTCACTCCCCTGCCAGCTGACTCCTGCCCCCTCCCTGGTGTATATCAGACTTGGCCAATCAGAGGAAAAGTGGCTCACAGGTAACCGGAGCTGGCCAGTACCTGTCAGTCTGCAGCTGTGGTAGAGAGCCCCTGTCTGTCCCTGGGCATTATGAAAAGCTCACAGATGCATTGTGAGATCCTGAATGGATCCAAGAATGGAGAGAAAATTGAGCCCCAAGATGGGAAGGGTGGGGAGGGAGAGACAGAGACAGAGAGAGAGATACACGCAGAGAAAATGACACTGCTTCAGCTGAGCAATTCCTGTTGCTATATCCTAAAGTTCATTTCCAAAGTTTCAGGTATTGCATCAATAATTTCCTTTTATGAAGCTTGTTTAATTTGTTTTCTGTGTATTCCAAAGGGCCCTGCCTTAGTCTCCATCTTACAGATGACATATCCACAGCTGAGAGTGGTGACAGGATTAAGTGCCCTCTCTAGAAAGAGGCAGAGACAGTGCTCACGTGTGTGGCCTTGAGCTCTTTATCTCTTTGGGCCCCACCACACGACTAGTCTCCACTTCTACAGGTGTATACATAAGGTGCACAATCATTGCATGTGGTATGACAGGTAGACGGTCAATCATCTGTTCCAGGTTCTTACCGGGCCAAGGAGATCTTTGGTTGGAATAAAAGGTGTGCATAGACTCTAGACTCCAATGATGTGCTGTTGCCCAGCAGACCATCCCAAAACAGTGGCTGAAAACAACAATCATTTATTGAGCTCACACACCTGTACTCTGGGCTGGGCTCTGTGGGAAGAGCTCTCTCTGCTCCAAGACGCCTCAGACCAGGAGTTCACCTCGGGCTGGAGGACCCACTCTCAAGATGGCACACCCCTGTGGCTCCTGGGGGTTACTGCCAGTTCCCCTCCATGTGGGCCTCTCTTAATCAGCAAGTCAGCATTTGCTCACCGAAAACAATGAGGAGTGTCATTTAGGAGGTGAAGCAGTTCCCCCAATAAGTTAAATCGAGAGTTGTACCTGGTGTGACCCAGTGATTATACTCCTAGGTATGCATCCAAGATGTACGAAAGCATAAAACCACACAAATGTACATCCAAGTTCATAGGGGCAGTATTCATAACAACCAGAAATAGAAATAACCCAAAGGTGCATCAGTGGATGAATGAATAAACAAAAGTTATATAAATACAATTATTTAGCCGTTAAAAGAAATGAAGCTATGGTGATCAGGACAGCATGGTATTGGCCAGAAAACAGACACATCAATCACTGGGACAGAATTGAGAGACCAGAAATAGACCCATATAACTGTGGTCAATTAATCTCTACTGTGGAACAAAGCAAAGATCCTCTTCTCAACAGCTGGTGCTAACATAACCGGACACATGTCCACATGCAAAAAAGTCAGTCTACACACAGACCTCATACCCTTCAAAAAAGTAACTCAAGATGGATCACAAAGGGTTGGGAGGGAGGTTCAAGAGGGAGGGGATATATGTATACTCATAGCTGATTCATGTTTTATGGCAGAAACCAACACAACATTGTAAAGTGATTATCATCCAATTAAAAATACATTTAAAAAATAGATCACAGATCTAAATGCAAACTCAAAGCTATGGAATTCCTAGAAGGTAACATGGGAGAAAATCTAGATGACTTTGGACTTGATGATGACTTTTTAGGTACAATATCCATGAAAGAAATAATCAATAAGCTGGACTTCAATGGTCATGAGTTTGAGCAAACTCCGGAAGTTGGTGAAGGACAGGGAAGCCTGGGTGCTGTGGTCCATGGCATCGAAAAGAGTTGGACATGAATGAACGACTGAACAACAACCACAGAATGCAAAATGGTGCAGCCACTTTGGAAGATGGTTTGGTGATTTTTTACAAAACTAACCATCCTCTTCTCATATGAGCTACCAATTGCTCACCTTGGTATTTACTCATAGGAGCTGAAAATTTATGGGTGTTTATAGCAGTTTTATTCATAATTGCTAAAACTTGGGCACAACCAAGATGTCCTTCAGTGGGTGAAAGGATGAATAAACTGTGGAACATCCAGGCAGTGGAATACTATGTAGTGTTAAAAAGAAATGTTTGTCAAGTCATGAAAAGACATAGAGGAAATTTAAGTGTGTTTTACTAAGTGACAGAAGCCAATCCAAGAAGGCTATAGGTTGATTCTAACTATATGATGTTATGGAAAAGACAAAGCTATGGAGGAAGTGACAAGATCAGTGGTTGTCAGGGGTTTTGGGGAGGAAGGAGGAACAGGTGGAGCACAGGGGATTTTTAGGACAGTGAAACTACTCTGTATGAGACTATAAGCGGGGGTACACGTCATTGCATGTTTGTCCAGATTCACAGATTGTAGGACACCAACAGTGAGTCCTGATGTGCGCTCGGGACTGCGGGCGGTGATGGTGTGTCTATGCAGGGTCATCGACTGTAACAAATCCACCACTCTGGCTCCGGAAGGAATGCTGGTCAGGGAGAGGCTGGGGACGTGGCAGAGGGTATATGGGATATCTGTACTTTTCTGTTCAATTTTGCTGTGAACTGAAAGCTTCCCTAAAAAATAAAGTTTAGTAATTAAAAAAAAAGGAGTGATGCATTGACACATGCTACAAGGATGAACCTTGAAAACGTTATGCTAAATGGAAGAAGCCAGTCACAAAAGGCCACATATGTGTGACGCCGTTTATATGAAACATCCAGATAGACAGCTGCCAGGAACTGGGGGAGGAGGGGGGAAGGAAGGCAGGTAACGGGGACAGGTGATGAAAACATTTGGGAACCAGTTAGTGACGGTTGCACACCACTGTGAATGCACTTGGTGCTACTGGGTTGTACACCTTTGAATGGTTAATGGTTAATTTCACGTTAAGTGAATTTTTACTGATGATACTTCCTTAAATTTCTTCATGGCTCAGAACATATGGCAGTTGCCGGTCCTGGCTTGGGTGAAATTCCCTGCCAGGTCGGGGTGGAGCTACAGGGCGTGCTGGATCCTGCTCCTTCCCACTCCCTTGGATCATCTCTGAGCTCTGTTCCCAGGACTCCAGTTCACCCCAAACCAGGTTTCTTCCAGGTGTCTGGGGAAGGGGAGGAACTACAGAAGGGGCCCCAGGGTGGCACTGCCTCGGGCAGGCTCCGGGAACAGCACGGCCATCCATCAAGCCTCACATCTGCAGGTTCAGGTGGCATCGAGCGCTTCACCTCCATCCATCCGCCCACCCGAGGGTCAGATCTGTGCTTGTGTCCTGTTGAATCACCCCTTGGAATCTTCTGATTCTGTCCCCCCTGCTTCTCTACCGCCACTGTGACCACCCTAGTCCAAGTCTCCGTTGTCTCTTGCCTGGACCCCTGCCACAGCCTCCACTGCTCTCCCCAAGTCCACTCCGGACCCCTCCTCCCCACCCCCAACTCATTTTCCAACATTCTAACCAGAGTGAGTTTTGAAAATGCAAATCTCTTCATACCCACCCTTGTCCCAAAACCTTGTAAAGGCTTCGAGTTATCTTAGGACAAAGACAAAACTTGTCCCGTGGCAAGTTTTAACAGGGACCTCCACATCCCACATCCTAAGTACCTTTCCTGCCACAGCTCGCAAGCTTCCTCCTCGAAGCAATAGCACTGCCATGCTATGGTTACGAGTGTTGCTTAACCTCTCTGAAATTCACGTCATGCACAATGAAAAGGGATTATAATCATGTGCCTGGCCTAGGCGAGGTAACTCAACACACAGTAATATGCCTGTTTCCTGAGATAGATCCTCTGCTAACTCCTTAACAAACTCCACTTCCTTGAATCCTCCCAATGTGCCTGTGAGCTGTGGGTTTGAAATGCCATATCCCAGAGGAGGTGGCTGACTTGCCGCAGGAGAGCGAGGACTCCAAGCCCAGGTTGAGCCTGCTCCTACAGCTCTGCTCTGTGGAGTTTATACTCTCTTCTAGGCTTTTCCTAGATGACTGAGGGCTTCATAAATAACTTACTTTTCTCCCTGATGGGTGCATCTTGAGGAACAGGATGCTTCTAAGGATTCCAGGGTGTGCCTGAAGTGGGCCCTGCATGGTTTCAAACAAGGGAGATATTTGCAAACGCCTGGCACATGTGCATCCACATGGGCCCCCATCTCTGGGGGCATCCAGGCCACCATGCACCTCCCTCTGTTTCTATAAAGCTCCCATCGATGTGTTCTCAGCCTAGTTAACTCTGGGAACTTGGATTGGATTCTTTCTATTTTATTTATTTATTTATTTTTGGTTGAGACACTTGTGGGATCTTAGTTTCCCAAACAGAGATTGAACCCTGGACCCTGGGAGTGAAAGTTCAGAGTCCTAACCACTGGGCGGCCAGGGGTTCCCTGGATCAGATTCTAGTAAGGCTTGATGGCAAGGAGAAGGGTCCCCTGTGGTAGGGAAGTGAATTTCACTGGGAGGCCGTGGTCTTCGCTGATTTCTAGCTATTTGATTTTTTAAAAACCATGGTGAATCAGTTAGGTGTCAATACTGCACACCTTCACTTGTCTCAGTTCCTGGGCAGCAAGTGAAAATGAAAGTGAAAGTAGTTCAGCTCTGTCCGATTCTTTGCAACCCCAAGGACCACACAGTCCAAGGAATTCTCCAGGCCAGAATACTGGAGTGGGTAGCCTTTCCCTTCTCCAGGGGATCTTCCCAACCCAGGGATCGAACCCAGGTCTCCCACATTGCAAATGGATTCTTTACCAGCTGAGGCACAAGGGAAGCCCAAGAATACTGGAGTGGGTAGCCTATCTCCTCTCCAGGGAATCTTCCTGACCCAGGAATCAAACCAGTGTCTGCCTGCATTGCAGGCAGATTCTTTACCAACTGAGCTATCAGGAAAGCCCAAATAAAAGTAAATAAAACAGAAACATCAAAAACAGAAAAGAGAAGTCTAGCACTCCAGCCTAAGGACAATTACTGTTTTGCTCCACTTAAACGTGACTCAGGATGACTGAGCAGTGGCCTGGAAAGGAAGGAGCAGGCAAGCCCACACCTGAAAGGGGGCTGCAGACGAGGACCTGGTGATATTTTAAAATAGTGTGGAAAATATCACCTTACATTCATCTGCTTTCTAGTCAGATATGCATGTATCCTTGCAAGAATTTTAGAGTTAAGTGTTCAGACTGGTTGTGACTGAGGAAGAGGTGGGAACAGAAAGCACAGCTCTCTCGGGATTTTTGTGGTTGGCTTCAGAAACACTCTCCCCACTGTGAGCAGACCCTGGACTCCAGATTCAAGTGCTTTGGATTCAGGACCCCACTTTCATCTTTTTTTTTTTTTTCGCAGAGCAACTTTCCATTCTCTTTGGACTCTTCCTCACCTCTGAATAGGATAGATCTCATTTCAACACCATGATCTTTCCTGCTCTAACCTTCTTTGGACTTTCTCGAGGGCACTTTTCCTGCAGAGGAATCTGGTGACCAGTCTCAGAAGAACCCTGCGGGCTAATTCTGGAAGAGTCCCAACAAGGTTGCCCAAGGCCCCACGGCTGGTTACTGCCTTGAGTAGTGTTTTATTATTGGCAAAAGAGAGGTGGGCAGGAAACTCACAGTAAATCATTTCTTTTCTGAAAGAAAATATCTCCACCATTTCATGTTTGGAGGATCCAAGGAATTTTAGCTCGTTGTAAACAACTCAGGAGACAGAGGTGAGTGTAAAGAAGAAAAATGAAAAGCAGTGGTATTCCCAGCAATACTGGTAAGCAGGAATAACATTCCTGAGAATTGTCTATAGTTTGGGACTGTTTTTCCTATAGTACCCACAAACACACTTTTATGTTCTTTAAATACAATACAACCATATTTATATTATGTTTATATTCATATATAAATAACATTGCATTATTACACATGGACATTCTATACACAATACATTGTTGTTCAGGTGCTCAGTCCTGTCCAACTCTTTGTGACCCCATGGACCGCAGCTTCCCTGCATGTCAGGCTTCCCTGTCCATCACCATCTCCTGGAGCTTGCTCAAACTCATGTCCATCGAGTCAGTGATGCCATTCAACCATCTCGTTCTTGTTGTCCCCTTCTCTTCCGGCCTTCAATCTTTCCCAGGATCAGGGTCTTTTCCAATGAGTCAGGACTTTGCATCAGGTAGCCAAAGTATTGGAGCTTCAGCTTCAACATCAGTCCTTCCAATGAATATTCAGGATTGATTTCCTTTAGGACTGACTGGTTTGATCTCCTTGCAGTCCTAGGGACTCTCAAGAGTCTTCTCCAACACCAAAGTTCAAAAGCATCAATTCTTCAGTGCTCAGCCTTCTTTATGTCTAACTCTCACATCTACACACGACTAAAGGAAAAACCATAGCTTTGACTATATGGACCTTCGTTGGCAAAGTAGTCTCTGCTGTTCAATATGCTGTCTAGGTTTGTCATAGCTTTTCTTTCAAGGAGCAAGTGTCTTTCAATTTCATGGCTACAATCACCATCTGCAGTGATTTTGGAGCCCAAGAAAATAAAATCTGTCACTGTTTCCATTGTTTCCCCATCTATTTGCTATGAAGTGATGGGACTTGAGGACATGATCGTTTTTTGAGTGTTGCGTTTTAAGCCAGCTTTTCCACTCTCCTCTTTCACTTTCACCAAGAGGCTCTTTAGTTCCTCTTTGCTTTCTGCCATAAGGGTGGTGTCACCTACATATCTGAAGTTACTGATAGTTCTCCCAGGAATTTTGATTCCAGCTTGTGCTTCATCCAGTCCAGCATTTTGCATGACATGCTTTTCATGTAAGTTAAATAAGCAGGGTAACAATATACAAGCTTGACCACACTCCTTTCCTAATTTGGAACCAGTCCCATTGTTCCATGTCCTGTTCTTACTGTTGCTTCTTGATCTGCATATAGGTTTCTCAGGAGGCAGGTAAGGTGGTCTGGTATTTCCATCTCTTTAATAAGAATTTTCCACAGTTTGTTGTGATCCACATAATCAAAAGTTTTAGCATAGAGAATGAAGGAAAAGTAGATGTTCTTCTGGAATTCTCTTGCTTTTTCTATGATCCAACGGATGTTGGCAATTTGATCTCTGGTTCCTCTGCCTTTTCTAAGGATACATAACAAACATCACAATACATAACAAACATCAATTACACATAAAATATATATCACATATAATTAATATATATTTTTCCAGGAGCGTGTCTTCGAGCCAGTGAAGGCCCTGGGAATCCCTGAACTCGCCTGCTACTCAGGGGAACCCCACTGCAGAGGTGGCCACAGCCGCGTCCGGCGCAGTGGACTTACACAACTTAACTACAAGTCCCAGCATCCTACGCGCTGGCACGGGTCGGGGGGAAATGGGACCACAAGTACCAGCAGGCTTCGCGCAGACGCAGGAACCACGAGTCCCAGAATGCACGCTCGAGGCTTGCGCAGGGGCCTCCGGGACATGTAGTCGTCTGTGGCACTAATTCCTATTCATTAGGCCTCAAAGAAAATGCAAATTCCTCGAACGGTCCACCAACTCGACTTTTCAGGGGCTAGTGAGAAGCCTGAACGCGTGACAGAGAAGTAAGAAGTTTGGGGGCCAATCTGTAGCGCGAATGTAGGACCCGTGCGCATGCCCGGCGGCCGTCGGCGCCAGCCCAGCGCGCGCGGCAGACTCCGAGCGGCAGGCCCCGCCCCCGCGCCCCGCCCCGCCCCGCCCCCTGCTCCCCCCCCCCCTCCCGGTGAGCCTGCGCAGATGGTGCAGGGCGGAGGGCCGCGGGGAGGGACTCGCGGCGCCTGCGCAGAGCGGCGGCTTCTCTCGCGAGGACGGACGCCATTATCGCATCTCCCCGACAAACACCACGAGAATTCCGCAGCCCACACGGTAATTGCAGCTCCCGCAGCCGGTCGCGTCTCCACCTCCCCCTTCCCGCGGGGCGAGAGCGAGAGCGAGATCTCCCCTCCTCCCTCCTCCCTGCGCCCTCCTCCGGCCGCGGCGCCCGCGCCGCCGCCCCCGCCCCCCCCCTCCCGACACGGCGACCGGCCCCAACGGCCCGCCGTCTTGTGCGCCCCCGCCTCAGCTCTGTCAAGCCGCCTGCCCGCCGCGCCTCAGCGCACCCGCACCCGGCTCTGGCCTCCCATCCCCCGGCCCGCCGCCCCCGCCGTCGCGGTGCGCGGGGTCCGTCGCGGAGCGGGCCTCCCTTCCGGGACCAGGCCCGCTAGAGCAGCGTCCGGCCGCTGGCGGGCGGGGTGGGGTCGTGCTGCTGCTGCGATGTAGCTGCTCCGGGTCGTGAGGCCACGGGCGGGCCGGCGGCTAGGCGGCCCCCCCCGACGGACCCGCGAGGCCGGAGGCCGCGGACTCGGGGACAGCGGCTGCGGGCGGAAGTGCGGGAGGCGGCGGTTCGTGTTGGGCGGGCGGCGGGCGCTGGTGAGGGGCGGCCCTGGGGACCCCTGCTCGGTGCTCGGAATTTCCGAGCCGCCGGTAACGTTAACTACGTGTGTTTAAGCTCCTTTGCCCCCTTTTGTCTGGCGATTAAAGTAAGCGTGTGCTCCTGGGACGTCGGGTCCTGTCATGAAGGCTCCAATTTTGAGAAAGCGGATGCTGTGTGTGGGTCCAGTGCTGCGGCCGGTCCCACCAGCGTTTCCAGCACTTCTCATCGCGGCGGTCCGGTCAGGTGGACAGGGAGGTGGCTGCGGCCCACGGAGGGAAGGGGCTTCCCTGGGACACACGGCCAGGTTTGAACGCAATCTGTCCCAAGTCTATGTTCTGAAAAAATTGCACACGTTTGATACTTTAATAAAATGATGCCACAAAGTGTCAGTGGAAAACTATAAAACAGCCCCTGCCCCACCTCCCAGTTCCACTCCTCCAAGACTTTTATCTTTTTGCTGTTTCTTGAGGAAGTTCTTCGTAGCTATAAGTAATAAGCTGGCACTTCACTGGTTTTATACATTCCTGACTTGCTGTTAACAGATAGGATGGCTTAATTTTTCATATTGCAGCTCACCTCTTCTATCCCGTGAATTCACTATGTTCAGTTAGTTCAGATTGTTTATAACTAAGCAGATATTGCTTCACAGCCAGGTAGTCTATTTCCCCTGTTATACGGGTTTTTGTTTTTTCTGTTGTTTGTGATGGCCTTTCTTTTTGTTTGCACTTTCTGTTTCTGTTGACTATCTTTTTTTTTTTTTTTTTTTACTGCTCCCTGAGGTATGTGGGATCTTAGTTCTCTGGGGATTGAACCTGTCCCCCCTGCAATGGAAGCATGGAGTTTCAACCCCTGGACTGCTAGGGAAGTCCCACTTTACCTTGTTTTAGATCCTGAAGGATAGCACTAAATGTCTTACCGTCCCCCTCCTCAGCCTTGTGGTGTCCTTTTTCTAATCTGGATTGTTTACTTCTTAGACCAGCACCGGTATCATCCTGACATTTTCTTTTACTATACAACTGAGTTTGTTCAGGTCTCATGTTTTCAATCTTGACTTCCTTTATTTCAATGAGAACCTACTGCCGAGTAGCCTTATTCCTTTTGGATAACTCTTCAGGATCCTCTTTGGTGTTAAGACATTTCTGGAATTCCCCAAAAATGTAGAGTCCTACTCTGAATTTGCTTTCTGACTCTGGAGACTTGTCCTTCAGCTCTGGAATTTGAAAGTCTCTTGTGTCATTTGAGAATGTCTTCTGCTCTCCTTTTGGTGGTGGCTTAGTCGCTAAGTTGTGTCCGACTCTTGTGACCCCATGGACTGTAGCCTGCCAGTCTTCTCTGTCCATGGACTCTCCAGGCAAGAACACTGGAGTAGGTTGCTATTTCCTTCTCCAGCTCTGCTTTTACTCTTCTGTTTAGGAGTTTCTGTTAGTTGGATGATGGACATCTTGGATTAACCTTCCGAATCTTCTGTCTTTATCCTCTTCCTGTGTCATCTTATTCTTGTTTCTGGGATAGAAACATTTATCCTCCAGTCCTACTTTAAAATTTTTTATTTCCCCAATCAAAGTTTAATTTCTAAGGATTTATTTTGTTCCTTTTTCATAATATATTGTTTGACGAATGCATTATCTCCTTGACTTTGAGGATACTAGTAAGAATTTTTTTAGTTCTCTTTTGTTCTCTAATTTTTTGTGTCCTATTCTGTCACTGTTTTTCTCTTTTTGAAAAGGCTGGCTTTTTGCTTTGTGTGGCAAAAACTCTTCAAATACTGGTAATTGTTGTCTAAGGCCAGAGGAAGCAGGTAGAGAACTCGTGAGTTTCGGGCGCTGATTTTTTTGGTCATATCCACATGGCGGCTTATGGAATTTTTGTTCCTCAACCAGGGATTGAACCCAGGCCCACAACAGTGAAAGCATGGTGTCCTGACCTCTGGATCACCAGGGAATTCCCCTGTGGGACTACTTTTGAAAATATGCAGGTTACCCATTGGGTTTTGGGGAACTATGTTGGGCTGGGACCTCAAATGTCAGAAGGCAGATTTTCTCTGGGCCTCTCAAGCTTAAGGAAGATGCCTTTGATTGGGGGCTGCTCCACTTGGTCTATGGAGGGCCCTTGTACAGCTCTTCGTACAGGGACCTACCTGACTTCCATGTGCAGGCACAGCCCTCGCCCTCTCCTGGTTTGGAGTCTTAGCCTTTATAAGCTTGGAGGCCTACTTTGTTGTATGCACTCCTGTGTGCTCCGATTACTATTTCCTCTTCCCCCATTAATCCTCCTGGTCTGCCAGAAATTTGCAGAATCTCTTGCACATCTTATATTCTTTCTTGTGGATTTATTATATGATACTAAAAGTCACTTTAATGGGATGAGCAAAGTTCACCTCTGAGGCCAGTCGCTCTGTGTGAGTAGGTATTCCAGCATCCCTTCTCATCACCCTGCTCTCCTGCCTCCCATTGACTGTGGTAACAAATGCCCAGTGGCAGTGGGATGACTGGCCACATCTCGGTCCCCATGGCCTCCTCTGCATTGCACTTGTGGGTGGATGGTATGCATTCCCACTGGATTTTCTCCCGGCTCCAGAGCTGTGGAGGGGTGCCAGGCTTAGCTGGGGAATGCCAACCATAGACAGTGTTAGAGCAAAGATTGTGGTTTTAGCCTCTGCAGGGGGCTTGTCTTGTATCATTGGGCCAGAGTTTAAGGATTGCCTCTAGGCAAGCGGTGATTACTGTGCTGGAAGTATAACCTTGATGCATTTTAGTTGATTGTCCTTCAAAAGCTGTGAATAGTGAAATATACCAGTTGTGTTTGCCAGGGCCTTGCTAGTGGAGGCAGAGGCATTGCCGTTGCTGGGGATTTGTGAGAAACATGGACTCTCAAGCCCTGTCCAGATGTATGGAATCAAAATCTTCAGCTTTATAAACTTTTCCTTTTGAAGGAACTTTAGATTTACAGAAAAGTCACTTCTGTTAACATTGGCACCTTACATTATCAGATATCCTCATGAAAATCAGAAACTTAACTTTGTCACAGTACTGTTAGCTGAAATGTGGACCTTGCTGAACTTCATCAGTTTTCTACTAATATCCTTTTTCTGTTTCAGGATCTAATCCAGGACCTCACTCCGCATTTAGTTGTCATGTCTCCTTTAGTCTCTTCCAATTTGGGATGTTTACACATCTCTCCCAAAATGTTTATAAATTGCAAAGGAAGAATTATAACCTCACAGTGGAAAAACCTGGCATCTCCAGTAAAAAGACAATGATATCACGTTCCGTAATGATATGCATTGAGACAGAAACGCATACATGAAGTCTAGTCATGAGAAAACCCAAATTGAGGCACATGGCGCCAGAATCTTGACTGGTGTGCCTCAGAAATGTTCCAGGTGTGGACAGATAGCGAAAGATTCAGAATTTGCCGTTTAAAAGATTGTCAGGTATAGTACATGCACTTGCTGAAGAAATACTTCCTGTGCTAGATGGTCCACAAGGAGCTAAGAGAGAATGACCCACCAACCTTATTTGGTGGGTGGTAAATGGGTCTGCCTAGCGCAGGCTCTAGGTGAGTCTGTGTAAGCAGATCATTGATAATGCCCTTATAGCTTACTAGCCTTAGTTTTTCCTTACGATCTCATCTACACTATAAATTCTGAAGACTTTAGCTGTATAGTTAAATATATGATATCATAATGCCAGACTGACTTTAAAATGTCCTTGTGACGTTACCACTTTTAACTCTTTAAATCTGGAAAAAATAAGCATTTTCTCATTTTGAAGAAAGGAATTCTGCGGGTAATGTGTATTAAGGTTCTTATTGAGAATGTCTTAGAAAAATGTGTAAAAAGCCCTCCCTTTCCAAGTGGAGGATAAAGATCATTATTGTGTCCTCTGGCTTCACATACTTGATGGTCAGAAAAACAAAAGCACATAGTGAATTGTTCACTGGAGGTGCCTTGAACTATTCTGAAATGCTCATTGAAGTTCGAAGGAATTTGACAGCAACTGTTGGGTCCTGTGGTTGCAAGTTGCTCTTAAAAAGTGACAAGTGCTTCTTAATCGTGGCTAGAACCTGGAGCTGACTTAACTGCTCAGAAGAATAGACTCCTAACATCCACCCTTCTTTCAGAGTACTTTTAAGAATTCTCAGCTCTTTGGTTTCTCACTTTTGTGTAGTTTGTGAAACCAGTTTAAAGTGAGAGCTTTAGCTAATCATCTCATCTTATGCCATCTGCCTTGCTGTCGGCTCTGTCTGTGCCCAGCCTACCTCCTGGGAAGACGGGGCTGTCTTCAGATCTAGAGGGCATGCTCTTGACTCCATCTCATCCCCCAGCCTCCCGCCCCAGCCAAGCATCCCTTCACCATAATAGTACATCTTCCCGGGTATGTCTAAGAGGAGGCTGAGCTTGGGATGACCACCCAGGGCCTACCCCTGCTTGAAACCCGTGGATACTTTTGATTTAAACCGTGATGGAAACCTTAACTTCCCAAGCAGATAGCACACCCAAAGCATTGTGGAAGTCACCTGAAATGATTCCTTTTTTGAATTAAATTCTTTGTGTTTTTCACCTCTACCCATTGTCAAGGAGCGTCCAATTTTATTTAATGTTTTGGACCACCTGCCTTCTTGGTGGGTTGAACAGTAAGATGGCCTTGTCTTTATAGTGAGCCTCATACTGGGGTGGGGGGATGGCGATGGTGCTGACCACTGCCCCAGACAGGTGGCCCATAAGGTTGGATTGCTGACAATACATAGATGGTGGAAGAATGAAATCCATCAGCAAAGGCCAGAGAAGATGAAGAGGACAGGTAGAGAGGTGAGGGGAGTGTCTGGAAGGTGACTACCCTTTCCTTGCGCTGAGTCCTTCCGTGTTAGTGTTTAGAGTAGTTGAGTGCGGGGAATGCTCTGAAAGAGTGAGTGGGCAGGAAGAGCCCGGGTAGGAGGGGTGGGTGGGGGTGGAGTGGTGTCAAGAAGCCGGGGACTGCGCTGAGTGGATTGGGACAGAGCCCTGTACCGACAAACCTTTTGTAATAAAGATTGACATCGTGTGCTGCAAAGAATGCTGCTTCTGGTCTCTAGTGATTTTTCCTTTCTCTTCACGATGGAAAGTCATCAAATAACTTGAAGCAGAATTACACCTTTCTAAAGTAGCAGTGGGTTTGGATAAACTGGCAGGGAAAACTTGGTGCTGGGATTTCCTTGTTGGTGTGAACTGTGTGTCCCTTGAGTGTGGCAAGAGCCCCGGGCACCTTGATCTTCCTGGATGGAGCGGGGACAACTCAGGCTGGGTGCCAACTGTCACCACCAAGTGCACCCTGTAGTCGCATTGGCAGGTGGACTGCAGGACGGGACTGCCTGCTGCTACACTGTCCTGGAAACGCTCGTGGCTGGAGCCAGGGTGGACCTCAGGATCAGGTGCTGCGTCAAGCTGCCCTCTCTGCTGGGATCTTCTGCAAACACGCCACTTAATTCACGACCTTTCCAGCCACCGCCTCCCCCCCCGCCCTGATTTTGACTGAATCTGTCCCAGAAGGCTAGGCGTCCTGTTCACCAGTGAAGAGGCGCAAACACAGTCTGTAGTTATGTGGCCTTCTGGTTTTGAAATGAAACACTTGATGGTTTTTTTAAGGTTTGCGGGATTCAACTAACACATTTTTTGTGAAGTGAGGACTTTAATATTTTTTACATTATTTTAAATTTGTGTGATTTAAGTTTACGTAATTCAGATGTGTATAAAATGCAGTCCTACTGTGTTAGGAGAGAGGAGGCTGAAGGGGTGCAGGAGGTTGAAAGCAAAGTGTGCTTCCTGGGCTCCCTCCACGCCAATTGTCTGTAAAACACTCCACACCCCTGGTTTCACTGGTCCTCACTGCTTCTCCTGGGATCATTCAAGAGCTCAGGAAGCCTGCTTTGCCTCTCTGGGATTTCTGTAGATGTGCTGTAACCTGAAGCAGAAATTGCTCCTTCCAGCCAGTAGGAGGTGAAGCAGGCAGAGTCAGCTCAGGCTGGAGCACCTTCAGGAGGCCACCATCATTTTTCTGCTCAGTAAAAGTTCCTGTTTCTTTATCCCTCGTCTTAGTCTCCAGGCAGTTTCAAGAGTCTAGAGGTGCCACTGCTGAGGTTAAATGCTCCGCTCCAGAGAAGTCGACAGACTTGTAAGGGATTGGATGAGTAAACAGTTCTGGCTTTGGGGTCTGTCCCAACCACTCAACTCTGCCTTTGCAGAAGCCAAAGTAGACGTGGCTGTTTTCCAATAAAACTTTTCTACAAAACTAACTGCTGGTGGGACCTGCCTCTCAGACTGTGGTCTGTGGCTCCAGACACCGTGCTAATGCAAGTGGAAGATGTCCAGGCGGGGAGTCAGCAACACCGAGGTGATGGTGAGGGGTGCTTCCGCTGGGTCCCTCTTTGCACAGGCCACTCCTCCAGCAGCTGTGCCTGTCACCACTGACTTGGAGGTTCTGGAGATTTTATTTTGGAAAAATCTACGCGGAGAGAAAAGTCAGAGGCAGCCCTGCTGAAGTGTAATTGGTGTCAGATGAGAATGCATCTTTCTGTCCTTAGCACTGTTAGTTTGGAACAAAAGCCTTAGCAACTCTTCATAGGAACTGGGTTTGGATTTTTTTCAGGCTTGAAAGTTTTAGGAATAGTACAAATGATTGTGGTGTAGTCTTCTCTTAGGGTCTTAGATGCTAATATTTTATATTTGCTCTATCCTTTCTCTTCTCCGCAACCTCCTGTGTTTGAGTCTCTTTTTTTTCCCAAAACAGTTTAAGCTATAATGTCCCATTAACCTTAAACATTTAAGTGGCTGTTTCCTGCAAACAAGGACATTCTCTTATATAACCACAGTACAGTGTTAAAGGCTAACAGAGTCTTATCAAGAGAACATGCTGGTCATAGCTAACACCCTTTTCTAAAAACCCAAGAGCGACTACACCTAGATATCACCAGATGGTCAGTACCGAAATCAGATTGATTATGTTCTTTGGAGCCAAAGATGGAGAAGCTCTATATGGTCAGTAAAAACAAGACCAGGAGCTGAGTGTGGCTCAGATCATGAGCTTCTTATTGCAAAATTCAGGCTTTAATTGAAGTAGGGAAAACCAGTAGGCCATTCGGGTATGACCTGACTCAAATGCTTTGAGTTAGGTATGACCTAACTGAAATACAGTGGAGGTGACAAATTGATTCAAGGGATTAGATCTGATAGAGTGCCTGAAGAACTATGGACAGAAGTATGTAACATTGTACAGGAAGCAGAGACGAAAACCATCCCAAAGAAAAAGAAATGTAACAAGGCAAAATGGTTGTCTGAGGAAGCCTTACAAATAGCTGAGGAAAGAAGAGAAGTGAAACGCAAAGGAGAAAGGGAAAGAGAGCCATCTGAATGCAGAGTTCCAGAGAATAGCAAGGAGAGATAATAAGTCCTTAAATGAACAATGCAAAGAAATACAGGAAAAACAGTAGGATGGAAAAGACTGGAGATCTCTTCAAGAAAATTAGAGATACCAAAGGAACATTTCATGCAAGGATGGGCACAGTAAAGGACAGAAATGGCAAGGACCTAACAGAAGCAGAAGAGATTAAGAAGAGGTGAGAATACACAGGAACTATACAAAAAATGTCTTAATGACCTGGATAACCACAGTGGAGGCTAGACATCCTGGAGTGCCAAGTCAGGTGAGCCTTAGGAAGCATCACTATGAACAAAGCTAGTGGAGGTGATGAAATTCCAGCTGAGCTATTTAAAATCTTAAAAGGTGATGCTGTGAAAGTGCTGTACTCAATATGCCAGCAAATTTGGAAAACTTACCTGTGGCCACAGGACCGGAAAAGGTCAGTTTTCATTCCAATCCCAAAGAAGAGCAATGCCAAAGAATGTTCAAACTACCCTGCATTTGCACTCATTTCACATGCTAGCAAGGTAATGCTCAAAATTCTTCAATACTATGTGAACTGAGAAATTCCAGATATACAGGCTGGGTTTATAAAAGGTAGAGGAGACAGATCAAATTGCCAACATTCATTGGCTCATAGAGAAAGCAAGGGAATTCCAGAATAACATCTACTTCTGTTTCATTGACTGCATTAAAGCTTTAGACTGTAGATCACAACAAACTGTGGAGAATTCTTAAAGAGAGGAGTATCAGACCACCTTACCTGTCTCCTGAGAAACCTGTATGCAGGTCAAGAAGCAATAGAACCAGACATGAAACAACAAGGGGTTCAAAATTGGGAGAGGAGTACATCAAGGCTGTATATTGTCACCCTGTTTATGAAACTAATATGCAGAGTACATCATATGAAATGCTGGGCTGGATGATCAACAAACTGGAATCAAGATTGCTGGGGGAAATAACAACATCAGATATGCAGATGATACCACTCTAATGGCAGAAAGTGAAGAACTAAAGAGCATCTTGATGAGGGTGAAAGAGGAGAGTGAAAAAGCTGGTTGAAAACTCAACATTCAAAATACCAAGATCATGGCATCCCATCCTATCACTTCATGGCAAATAGAAGGGGAAAGAGTGGAAACAGTGACAGACTGTTCTCTTGGGCTCCAAAGTAACTGCGGTTGGTGACTGCAGCCACGAAATTAAAAGATGCTCCTTGGAAGAAAAGCTATGATAAACCTAGATAGCATATTAAAAAACAAAAACATAACTTGTCTGACAGAGGTCTGTATAGTCAAAGCTATGGTTTTTCCAGTAGTCATGTACAAATGTGAGAGTTGGACCGTATAGAAGGCTGAGCGCTGAAGAATTGATGCTTTGAGTCATGGTGCTGAGAAGACTCTTGAGAGTTTCTTGGGGTGCGTGAAGATCAAGTCAGTCAGCCCTGAAGGAAATAACTGAGTATTCTTTGGAAAAGCTGATGCTGAAGCTGAAGAGTTGGGCACGACTTAGTGACTGAACAACAATAACGGTTTTCAGAATTAGGAATCTCATCGATGCAGCTGTGTTATCTAAGCAACGGATCTAGTTCATTTTGCTTTTTATTGATTATCACAATAATGTCCACTTTTTTGTTGTTGGATGCACAGTGCAGCACATGGGATCTTAGTTCCCCATCTGGGGGTAGAACCTGTGCCCCTTGCACTGGGAGTGCACAGCCTTAACACTGGACCACCAGGGATGTCCCAGTATGTCCTCTTTTTTTTTTTGCAAAAGAGAAAGGGGCTCCTTTACTAACTTTGGATATATTTTCCCCAAGAATATTTGCCCTGGCCGATATCACAAATTAGGCACCATACTCCTTACAAACTGCAAGGTTAATAACATCAAAAGTTTGCATGTTTATTGTTGACAGAAATCACCTTGAATCATTTCCATCTGCCGTTCTGTTTGAGAGAGGGAGGGGAGACTGTGAGTAGAGGTAAGAGACAGAATGCCATCTGTTTCTAAGGTCTCCGCAGACCACTGGTTGCACATGCAGATGTAGTGGGATTGTGAAGTGCTAGAGTTGTGGACCCAGAAAAGAACATTACCTTATTTGGTGGCATTTGCTAGGTTTATGAGAAGTTCTCTGAGGTCACTCTGTAGTATATATAGTCCTGTTGGCTTGGGTAAGGGTTATTTTGGGGGGCTTCTTCTGTTCAGTGTTGGACCCTTTTATTTATCAAAGTGCAGCTGACCCTTAAACAATGTGGGGTTGGGGAGCCAGCCTCTCTGTAGTGGAAAATCGGAGTGTAACTTGCAGTCGGCTGTCATATCCATGCCTCTGCATCCTCAGATTCAACCTGCTGCAGCTTCTGCAGTACCGTAGTGTTTACTGTTGAAAAAAGTCATGAGGTTAAGGTACTTAACCCTGTAGATCTGGTATATTGTTACAGTCCTGCATCTTTGGCTGATGTCGTAATTTATGTTATCAGAGTAATACTTCACAGTGTAAGCTGTTTAGTAGCTACCAGGAAAGAATTAAAATTTTAGGGCATTATTTTTGTAGAAGCCAAAGCTTTTATTGCAAGATATGTGTAGACCTCTGCAGTGTATTTATTTACATTTATTGTTGGCAGTTAGTGAATCAAGTAAGAGTTGCTATTAATTGCTTTTATGGTTTCTATTTTATGGCAGACATTATCTGAAATTCACTTTAACGTGTGTGTGGTTCTCAGGCTTTCTTCTTAGAGGTGTAATTCCTGAAGGCAGTAGTTGACAGGTGTGGGCTCCAGAACCCTGGGGGTGTCCTGGAGACCGTCCCAGCCGTGAGAGTAGTTTTCATAATGATTGTCAAGAGGTCATTTGCCTTTTTTTGCTGATTCGTCACTGCTGTGCAAGTCAGAAAAGCCATTCTCACCTAAGAATGTCCTTGATGAAGCAATAAAAATCATGCATTTTGTTAAGTCTCAGCCCTGAGTACAGCCCTTTTCAGTACTCTGTAACAAAACAGGATGTGTGTGGAGAATGTTTCTGCGTTTTGGAGTTGGAAAGTTGCTTGGAGGACAGGCCCTGTTAGCTGAACTGGCTGCTCTTTTTCATGGACCACCGGAACAGACTAGTTGACATGTTACCAGTATTTCTTACTAAATAGCCACTTAGCCTGTAACTGCAAGGAAAGCAGCTAAACCTACTGCCAGTGGTAACATTTGCGCTTCCAAGTGGAACTGGAATTTCAGAAAGCTTTGTGTGCCACTATGAGCCTGCAGCTTCCTAATATGTCAAGACTTTTCTGATGAGATCAGTGCTGATACTAAGGAATGTGATGCTTTAGATAATCTATAATAAGCAACATTTGGAAGATCTGCCTAACTCACTGAGCCAGTATTTTCCAGATGACCAAATCAGACCTGGGCCAGTGTCCATTTCAAGTGCAAGACAGATCAGTGGATTTTAAAGTAATAACATAAAGAAAAGTTCACCAGTAAGGTTTTAGATTCCTCACCACAGCTTGCCTTCAGGGAGAGATAAAGCCCTTTATGAGTGTATTGGAACTGTGAGTGTGTCGAGAGCATTTCTGCACCTACCTGAACACGCTGCTCAGGTGCACCACCCCGTCCCAGCTGCACCTCTGGTGAGGCTGGCCCTTTCTCTGCAGCAACAAATAGGAGAACCTAGTTGTTTT
This sequence comes from Muntiacus reevesi, assembly GCF_963930625.1. Taxonomy (NCBI): domain Eukaryota; kingdom Metazoa; phylum Chordata; class Mammalia; order Artiodactyla; family Cervidae; genus Muntiacus; species Muntiacus reevesi. Next base: position 226,763,781 of record NC_089250.1, read on the forward strand.
CCAATAAGTCTGACATTGAAGAAATTTGAAGAAATGCAAAACTGGGTCTCTCTTCTTGCTGAGGTTTTGCTTTTATTATTTTGGGAACTCTAGTAATTTTTGGTAAAGAAAAAAAAGTTTTTCGTGTTAATATGTGTTGTATTGATTTTTGTAATTTTTAGATGAATAAAGTGTTCACACATTTTCTGTTCTAATCTCCGAGACGGGGATGTTGTTAGACACACATCCATGAGCATGAGCTCTCCAACTTTCAGAGCGGGAGGGGCCGCTGAGACCAGTGCATCTTGACAGGACAGCGGTGCTGTGGGAGCAGCTTAAGTCCGGCCACTTCCCTTTCTTGCATTAGTGGTTTGTATTTGAGGAGGTTTATCCATTTTGGGAAGTGTGGCTAGAAGTGGTCAATCTGATCAAACATGACAATTGTAGGGGAAGGACCTGCTGTCTGAGGCTAGTTTGACCTTCTCCTAATTTCAAACTTAAACATCTCTGGAGGGCCTGTTGTGAAGAAGAACTAGTGTAGCCTGTATGTTCCTATGAATCAGTGCTTCTTCCCAATGATCTACTACCCGACTGGTCGTTTATAGTCACATTTTCTCTTTCTTCTCTCTTTCTCCTTTGCATCTTCCCCCTGCCAAAGCTGAGTCTTCGTCACATGTTTCGGTTTAATAAGAGTTGATTTCTTTGTTTACTTCATCCTGGTTTTTAATTAATTTTTCTTACTACATCTGTATTCAGACAGGTCTGACTGAGCGGAATGGTCTTTATTCTCTTGGAGGGGCCCTGTTTCTGAGCTTGAGGTTTTTACCTGGGCACCATTGGGCTGCTTCCTGGAGGAGATGAAGGTTGCTGCTCTGGTCTTCATGGCGTGTGGACTTGGCCTTGCTGCTCAGGTGGACAGAGCAAAGCTGGTGCCAAGGTGGGGCAGTGGCTGGGGGACCGGGACCTGGGGGTGGGCTTGCTGTCGAGCCTGGGGCTGGCGGATCCCACGACTCCTCTCCGAGACTTGTCTTTGGGGTCTTCTGTCTCTTATACTCATCAGGGACACTCCTGCCCCTCTGAGGACTGTTGTCCGAGTATTTGGCATCTGTAAAGGGAGGTCGGACTGGCATGGAGACTCCAGGGCCCCGCCAAGGGTGCCGCACTTCCACCTGTGACTTCAGGGCGTGTGGGCCGCGTCTCTTCACATGGTTGCTCTGCAGGGAGCTGATGGCTGGGAGACGGTTCTGGTGGAGCAGGGCCAGGTCACCACCCTGGGGTCACAGCAGCTGCCTTGTGCGCCTCCCCGGATGTAGCCTCCTACAGACTGTGTCCGCAGGTGCTTGTTCAGGGGCCAGTGGGAGAAACAGCTCTGCACGGTGTCTGCCCTAAGACCCCCAGGTGCTGTGACGTCCCTGTTGGGATGACTGTGTGATGTAGTTCTCGTGGTGACTGAGGAAACCCAGGGTGGATGCGGTGGGCTCTGCCTGGCTGCTTTTTCTTGATGCCTTTTTGCCGCATGACAATGCTGCTGGGCTGCAGGGTTTCCTTTTCCCACCTTTACTGCTGGTGCGCAGTCACGTGTTCGATTACAGTAGCTCTTCTTTTTTCCCCTGTTTCAGGGGCCTTGTGGTTTTATTTTCTACAGGTGTCCAAAATATTTAAAAACTAGAAAAATCAAAACAAATGTACTGTTCTGTGTTTCTGCTGATGAACAACTGCTCCTGTCTGTCGTTGACAATCCGCGAGCAGCTTGTATTTCCACTGTGAAACCTAACATGTTGTTCGCGTGAAATTCACAGTTATAAGCTAAACAGGTCTGTGGCTTAGTTACACTACAGTCATTGAAATGAGAGAACTCTGCAGACCTTACTGCATGGTTTGTCAGCAGACATGCTGCCCTCCAGAGTTTAATGCTGGCTGGGCAGTGGGGTGTCTCCCCAGGGCTCCCCCCCAGCCCCACTACACTGACATCCATGGCATGCCAGGCCCCATGCGGGGCAGTGAGTGGGTTTGTGCGGGTTCCTGCCCAGGGGAGCTTGTCTTCTAGCAGGGGAGACAGATGCCAAACCAGATGGATGTTTCGCCTGTGTCGCAGGTTAGGTGGAAGGGCTTTGTGATGAAGCAGGAATGGGCAGCCGGGAGATGGGTGCTGCTGGTGGGCGTGACGGGTGGGGCGTGACTGGGTGGAAGGGCAAGCGGACGGCAGAGGCTGAGGGCTGGGCTGGTGTGTGCCCGCCTGACTGGGGCAGCCTCCTCCGATGGCAGAGTGAGGAGCCTCGAGTAGAGCCTGGGGGCACAGAGGGAGCCTGGCTGGTGCCAGGCACGCACCTTGAATGAGCGGGAAGCCTTTGCTGGACTTTTGAGCAGACAGGGACACTGAGATGGGCTTTCACGTGATCCATAGCCTTTAAACAAGTATTGGAAGTGATTCTGGGTGAAGGCAGAGCAGGGAGACCCAGGTACGGTCAGCACATGGGTCCAGATCTGCACTGATGAGGCCAGAGCGAGGGCAGTGGGAAGTTCTGCCTACAGGTCCATTGTGAGGAGGAGAACCACACCTGGGCGGGCAGTCTGGAGGTGTGGACAGGGACAGGTTCAGTTCAGCCTCTTCACATTGAGACTGGAGACCTA